>NC_141901.1:58691713-59316713 GCF_057802395.1 Ceratotherium simum simum | reverse complement strand
AAGAGTACACGGTAAACCCAAAGTTAAAAAAAAAAATCCCGAGTGTCCGCTTGAACAACTGAAGTTGTTCTAAAATTCTAAGATTTCTCTAGGGACTATTTCAACAAGCAGATAAACTCATAAGCTACTTCTCTAGTGTGCTAGATATATCAAGCCTTCCATTGTCTCCCAAATTGCTTTTTCTTTTTCTGTCTCCTAAATTGAAAGATCCTTATAGAATATATCTTTGTTTTTGTCGAATTTCACCAAGACCAGATATAATGATTTTGCACAAAACTGAGAAAATAAGTTTGAAAGCATTTTGAAAAGTTACAAGTACTTTCCCATGAACATAATACTTTGGATTCTATAGATATTTAAAACATATTCATCTACAGGTTTGGTTGGTTCCTTGACTCATTGTTGGTTGTTCCATTTAGTCATGAAATATGAGAGGCATTAGGGATGCAACAATAAGTAAGAGATAAGGTCTCTTTTCTTAAAGAGCTTAGCATCTTGTAGGGATAGAGAAGAATATACACACTGTTACACAGTGTGACATTGCTGTGACAGTGACAGACATGTTACTATGGCAGTGCTCAACAGAGGCATCTAAACCAGGGAGCTCAAAGAAGACTTCAGGGGGAAGTAGACTCTAAGCTGAAACTATAGTATAAGTAGGCATCAGCCAGACACAGGGGAGGGTATATAAATCTCACCACACTTAAAGAGGTACAAATCTTTGTTCTTGGAAGACTTTCTTCAGTAGGACTCTGCAATCCAGCTAGATGAGTAAAGACAGGTTGATTTAGACATTGGCAAAAGAATGGTTCAAATGTTGGGGCACAGAAACTAAGCTGATTAGGCAAGTCAATAAACACAGGAGAGGGCTGAAGAATAGAAAGGTAGCAGAGGGGTCAAGGAGCAGGTCTCTCATATTGGGACAAGAGAACGAGAAATCTGAAGTTAATGTTTTGGAAACAGAGAAAGTCTGGATGATGATAAAGCCCAAGGTGTGACTGTGGGGATGTATGGATGAAACGGAGCAGGGGCAGAGGTCACTGGCAGTGAAGACATCAATGTCAGGTGAAGTGAGGAGGCTCAGCTTTGAATGAGTCACCTACAATGTAAAGTCACCCAGGTTGAAGACAAGATGTGCTTTTTGTGTGTGCGATAAATAATGGAGAGGAGCACATATGAGAGGGCAGTGTGTGTAATGGTCAAGAACACAGGCTTTGTGTCAAACAGGTCTAAGAAATGAATGTATAATGAATGTATAAATACTTCATTTCCATGTCTGAAAAATGGGGATATTAATGTTACTAATAAGGTTTTTGTGAAATAATTATGTATGAAGCATTTAACACACTGCCTGCCACATGGTATGGGTCAATGGATGTTTGACCCTTAACTGGGTCTATGTAACCATTTCTCTGCAATAAATAATTTACATTGATCTAGTTTGCATAAGTAACTTAGGATAAATGTTTCTATGCCTCAAAATGTTGCAAAAATAAGAAAATATTTATATTTAATAATAATATCAAGCAACCTCCACACAAAATATTTTTAATTTCAATGTTATTACTAAAAAGTTTAATAATTAAAACTGTGTGGTATTAGTGTAGGGATAGAGAAATAGACCAATGGAACAGATTAGAGAGCCTAGAAACAAGTTATGTATGTATCCAGATGAAATAAAGATGAAATGTGAAAACCTAAATTGTAAAGCATTTAGAAGAGAATATACTAAACCATCCTTATGATATTAGGTAGAGAAGGTTTCTTACCCAAGACACAAAAAGCACAAAGTAAAAATAAATATCAGTAAATTTGTCTCCATTAAAATTTAAAACTCTGAAGAAGAAACCATTAAAAAAGCAGATGCATGCAATTAATAGAACCAAAAGATTAGCTCTCAAAATATATAAAGAACTAAAATTTAGAAGAATATAAACAGCCCAACAGAAAAATGTGAAAAAAATATGAACAAGTAATTCATAGATAAGAAAAACTGAATGAATCTTACACACGTGAAAAGATACTGTCAGATGCTTATTGTTGGGGAAAAAATTAAAACAATGAAATAGTAATCAATATATACTCTTTATATTGGTAAAATCTTATAAATCAATAACACTAAGCACTGTTGAAGATTTAGGGAAACAGAAACTTTCTGAACAGGATCTAACAAGTAGCAAAATAATATCTATTTATTCTTAACAGTAAGTACATATGGATCTATCATATTATTTTTGGTATGTTTGGAATGTTTCACAAACGCATTTTCAAATTTTATTTGAAGTTTCTTTATCTAATAAAATACTACTTTGAAGAGTTTTACGTGACCTTAAAAAGCAGTTTATCCTGCATTTCTCATGAATGCTTTAAGAAACACAGGATTAACAGTACTTTTGGTGAATATATTTTAGCAACACAACTTGCCATGCACTGAAGTACTTTGAATTTGCTACTTTGAATTTTGCTACTTTGAATTTTATTTAAATCTTCATCATTTGATTATGTCTGGAGTTGTTGAGTAGCATGCAATGAGTGACAGTAGAAAGTACTGAACTGTTAACGAATGAGAGTTCCTATCACATAAAAATTATCCTAGCTCCCTGTGCTGGCTGCAACGCCCTTTCTCCTCTCTATCTCTGACTACCCGTGACAGTCCTTCAATAATGCTCTCAGCAAGGGTCCCCAGAGAGTGAAAATGAGTACACGTTACTCCTGCACAGAAGCCTAACCTCCAGCCTCAGCATCACCTAGCACACATTTTTCAGGGAAGACAATTATTTTCATTTCTTAAATAATTAAAGTAAGACTTTAGCTTATGAAACAAAACAATCTAACAAAGGTTAGGTCAATATGGTACGAAGGTGACATTTATGAGCAAATTCCACATCTATAAAGTCATGGCCTAAAAATGAGACTTTTTTTTATTTTTTTAAGCAGAATTTGAAATTTCAAAGCCTATGTTCTCTTTATTTTCCCTTTCTGACTATGTCAGGTAATCATGAGTGTTATAGAAGAGGGCGGCTAAGAAAGAATTGTTATACGTAGGGACTTAATCCTTCTTGACATTTTGTCCTGAGACTTGCCTCTGGGTATATATTCTCTTAGACACCACAGTGGTTCATAGAACCTTGAACATATTGCTTTTGATCTCAGCATGACACTGCTCCAGAGGTCACCTGAAGTTCCACACAGCTACAAGAGGTAGCACAAAGCACACAACTCAATGCAAAGACTGTGACAAAATATTTTCTGCAATTCACAGAACACATCTTATGATGAAAGTTCTATTAACTGTAAACATGAAACAGAACTGAAAATTAAAACAGCATTTGCATATTTGTTATTCAGTGATATTTTCAGGTGTTTTGTAGGTACTATTGAAAATGTATGTCTGGCAAGTTACGTACTCAATCAGTTTATTAGTATAGTCACACGAGAGAAAGTGCCAACTGCTATTAGTACTGCTACGTAGGAGAAATATAACTAGAAAATCTGCAGTTTGGGTCCTAACTTTTATTTTGGCATAGAATTTATTTGAGGACGTGAACATTGCATTAAAAGTCATTTTTCCTCATAGATGTTAGCTCAGAGCCGGTCTTCCTCAGCAAAAAGAGGAGGATTAGCATGGATGTTAGCTCAGGGCTGATCTTCCTCATGAAAAAAAAAAAAAGTCATTTTGCCTCAATTCTTCTTCTGGGCACAATACTTCAATGGATCTTTTTAATGGAAACATACCTCTGTTCAAATAAATGGCCTCAATAAAGCTACTAACATGTAAATATAGAACATACCATTAGAAAACATAGAATAAAAGGTTTGATTTGTTTCTTCAATGCTACACATAGGAAATGGGAGTGGGAATTAGATAAATTCATCAAAGAAATTCACTTTTTTGTAAATAAATAAATGGCTACAGATGCTCTGTCAAAAAGAAGAACCGCTGGGGCCAGCCTGGTGGCATAGTGGTTAAGCTTGGCGCTCTCCACTTCGGCGGCCCAGGTTCATGGGTTTGGATCCTGGGCGTGGACCTACACCACTCATCAGGCCATGCTGTGGTGGTGACTCACATACCAAATTGAGGAACATGGGCACAGATGTTAGCTCAAAGCCACTCTTCCTCAAGCAAAAAGAGGAAGATTAGCAATAGATGTTAGCTCAGGGCCAATCTTCCTCACCAAAAAAAAAGAAGAAGAAGAAGAAAAAAGGCAGAACCACTTACACTTCTAAGTATCCTGCAGATTCCAGCACTTTACAAAATCCATAAAGAAACCCACCTGGATTCAGAAGTTTCTTCTTTAAAGTACTCAGGAGTACCAACAAGTTTCAGGAGTCTCCTCTTTTTATGAGGAAGTGCTTTACTTTTTATGCAAATCTAAGTAAATAAATACAAAAATATTTTCTCTTTTTATATAACATTCTTGGAAACTATAGAAATGTATCCCAGTTTAGTCATATTTTTTAAGGAAATACTAAGCAGCTATCTTAGGTCTTAGGGATACACGACTACCCATTCTCTGTTTTCTCTTGACGGTTTCTTTTCATACATGAGTTTAAACATACAAAGAGTTTTCTGTAAAATCTATTGACTAGATAATAAAGCCTCCAATGAGAAACAAAAAGGAGAGTGGGAGGGCTACACCAGAGCTTTCCCCTTGACCATCTTCACAACCTGAGTGGACAAATAGCCAGAGCACCAAATTCAAAAGGGCAAACAGGCTGGCCCCGTGGCTCAGCGGTTAAGTGCACGCACTCTGCTACTGGCGGCCCGGGTTCGGATCCCACGCGCACCGAGGCACCGCTTCTCCAGCCATGCTGAGGCCGCGTCCCACATACAGCAACTAGAAGGGTGTGCAACTATGACATACAGTTATCTACTGGGGCTTTGGGGGAAAAAAAAAAGGAGGAGGATTGGCAATAGATGTTACCTCAGAGCTGGTCTTCCTCAGCAAAAAGAGGAGGATTAGCACGGTTGTTAGCTCAGGGCTGATCTTCCTCACAAAAAAATAAATAAATAAAAATAAAGCAGCATATAATTCTTTAAAAAAAAAAAAAAAAGGGCAAACATTTATAGTTTTCTTTCCCCCACCTCTATATAAACGAAAGCCTTTAAATTGCCACTATGTTTGAGAGAAAGCTCTCCTACAACTGAAATTAAAATTCTTTGGCACCTAAAAAAATATTCCCACAGATAATCTGATTCATCTTAAATTTACTCACTTCTTTCCCGACTCCATGTTTTATCTTTCAGAACTTATTCTCTCTTCGTTTCAGGCAGTAGCATGTTGAACTCTGCAGTTCTTAAAAGGGGGATTCCTTTCCTTGCAGACCTTTTCTGCACAGCTATTATTCTTTGAACAACAGCATTGACAGTGAACACCACTTTCAAGGTGCTAAACTTGAAGATTTCTTTTTTGCTGGGCTGAGTTGTATAATCGTTATTTTCATGGTAATTATCGCAAATGTGTGGGAAGGCATTTTGAGGTTTAGCTCCCTTGGCTTTGAAATAAGGTAACCAGAAAAGAAATTAACTCACGTGCCAGTTTTTCTAGATATCCATCTATCTCTTCACATAAAAACAGAAATACCCATCAGGCCACCACTGTGACCAGTGGCCTTATAGCTTCCTCTCTAATACATGGAAACTCGCACTTTACACCCATTTCCCTGGTTGTGAAACATATCATTCACGATGGCTACAAAGAGAAGGAGACCCTGGGAGGTAATTTATTTGTTGGTACTTTGGCTTTCAGCTTCTGTTTGTTCATCTTTTCCTAAGGCATCCATTTATTCCTGTATTTATTAATTAAAAAATCTTCCAAATGCTTATTTTGTGCTTAGAACGGGAGTAAGCAAGATAGGCATGTCCTTGCCTTCACAAAACTTGGAATCTAACAGAGATTACTATTATAATTATAAAGAAAATTATACAGGCAATTATTATAAAGCATTATGAGTTTTATGGTAGAACAACTGCAAGTGCTATGGAAGCACAAGACAAGAGGACATCATCTCATCAAGGGTTCAGGGGAGGGGCCTACAACAGGGAGAAAGCCCTGTTACTGAGAGAGCTTACTGACAGGACTGTAGTTTATGTAATGTGATGTGGATGAAATTGTTTTCTCTAAGAAATGGTGCTTATAAATGGTGCTTAAAAAGTGCTCTTGGGGTCAGCCCCGTAGCCTAGTGGTTAAGGTCAGCTTTGCTTCAGCAGCCCAGGTTTGGTTCCTGGGTGCAGACCTATACCACACATCGGTGGCCATGCTATGGTGGCAACCCACACACAAAACAGAGGAAGACTGGCACAGATGTTAGCTCAGGGACAATCGTCCTCAGCAAAAAAAATAAAAGTACTCCTTAAAATCACATAAATTTATGGAATTTTAATTAACAATGAAATGTTATTTTCTAAAACATAATTAGGACTATCTTTCAAACATTCATTCCAGTACAGTTTATGATATGGAAAAACTGGAAACAATCTAAAGGAATAGCAATACAGAATTGATTAAATTAAATCTAGGGTACATCCTTATAACTGAATAGCAAGCTGAAATTTAAAAATCATGTTACGGGAAGAGTGTCTAAAGATATGGATCATGTTCAAATACGTTGTTGAGGGAAAAAAAGGTTACAAAACAGCTGTGTATATAACAAGACTTCATTTCTGTGAAAAAAAAGTATAGAAAAGCATAGAAAAAAGTCTGTGAAGACACATGCCACAATGTAAATAGTAGTTATACTGGCTTGCAAAACTATGATCACTTTTTGCTTACCTAAATTTTCTAAATTTGATATAGCTAACATCTACTTCTTTTATAAGATTTTTTAATTAAAGTTTTGTTGTTGTTGTTAAATAAAATCCTTCGATGACACCCTCGTTGCCTACAAAATAAAGTGCAGAACTCCTTGTCCTGACCATAAACACAAGCACAATCCAGTCCTCTCCAACCACACCATTCAAATTGCCAGCCACCAGAGGCACCTCTAGTCAAGACTGCACCTGTATGTGACTTACAATGAGCATACCCTATGGGCGGGCTTGGCAGGCAGAGGGCAAATTTGCGCACAGAAAAAGCTCTCCTTCCTTTGGGAAGACAGTTTTCCACGTTAGGACCTGCGAGGGCCTGGGGAATGCTGGTTGGAGCTCCCTCCGCCAGCTCCCTTCACTGGGCATGTCGGTGAAGTGCACACAAGCTGCGCCACCCTCGCCAATCCCCATCATGCACCCAAAGTGCACACTACTTTCCTCTGCCAAGTAGACCATGCACGTCCACAATGCAGGACCCTGCTAACAGTCCTGTGATCATTCCAATCCCTTATGGGTGCCAATTCTGGCAGCAACCCTCCTAGGCAGATATTCCCCTTTGCCACCGTGTTTCCACAACCTTTTGAATTACTATTACAGAAATGATTGCATTGAACATAAATTGTATATTATTATTTTGTTTCCTCCTCACTTGAATATGAACTTCACAAGGTCAGGGACCATGAATTACTCAACTCTCTATCCTTAGTATGGTATTTGGTACCCAGTAGTCTCTCAATAAATATCTGTCAAATAAATAAAAGATTGCATAAATGTCCATCATTAAAGAAAAAATTTTAAAAAATAATTTTAATAAAAATTTTAAATGTATTTCTTGACTAATTCTGCTTATACAAATATAATGGCAACATAGGGCCATTTTGTATGTATATGTATTGCCAAATTCTCTAGTTCACTGAGGCATGGCTTTAGACTATAAGGCCTTACAACAAAGATCATGAAACTGAAATTCTAAGTCTATATCTAACATATTCTGGGACTCAGTACTATCCAATTTCTCCAGCTGTATCTGCCAAGGAAACTAAAGCTGGCACTCCAGATTGGTTGGGAGAAGTATTTTTCTCTCCTAAATGAACAATAATTGTTTAGATTTTCAGGTCATTATGTGCTTGTAAGCAAAAAATTAAATAGCTCTGAAAGCGAAAGAAATTTTAATTCATAATGTGACTAACTGCTTACATGGTATAGACTTGAAATTTTAAAACCAGAGCACTGTATTTAGAGTGATTGTATCATTTAAAAAAAAATGAGTTGTTATGTTTTTTTCAGCACTGAATCCACTTTGCTAAATGAGAATGTCAACAAATTTATATTTCAATGCGTCATCAATGCAAATGCATCCAATCCCCTTTCTCCAAGTAAAATTATATTTAAAAATATGACATTGTTTTAAAAAAAAAAAAAGGTTATAGTTAAGGCTGAAACATTAGAGTAGCTCAAAAAACATGTACAGAAGAATACCTTCTCAAGTTTTATTCTGCTCAATTTGAATTTTTCCTTAAAAAATTTCTACAGGGGAAAAAAAGTATCTGCCTGAAGTAGAGACGATAAGGTCACTGGGGCATAAGTTATCTCAGACACACACAGAGCATTTCCAGAGCCCAGATGATGCTGTTCCTCAATGATCAATGTTTCAGAGGTCCAACAGTTATCTTTCTACTTTATTAAAAGCACTGAGAGTTGAACGGATTTTATTCAAGGCCACTGGTCCTAAAGTTTCTTATGTCCCAAATTCAGCCATACTGACAGGTTATATGACGAGGTTTTAGGAAGAACATTTACTAACCAAATGAAAGCTCTGCAATATACTATGCTTTAGAGAAAAATGCTAACAGAAGCATATTCTCTGTGTGAACTAATGGGTAGAAAAAGACATATTAGTCATACGAGTAATGGGCAAGGAAATGAAGCTAAAAGTGTCTAACTCTATCCAACTACTATTTCAAATGCTGGCAGTTAAAAGCACTTTCCGAATGGGGCAGATGTCAATCAGAAAGCAAGAATTCCCCAACACTGAGTAAGACTCTCACCATTTACGGTAATGACATGCACATCTGCTTCCCAGGCTGCTCAGGCTGGTTTTGTCTTCTGGAAGTGCCCCTGGGTTTTTCAATTACTGTTCTTTATAAACCTAATCATATCTTAAATATGCTGAGGAATTTATGTTTTAAAGATGTCTGTGGTAACTACTGTATAAACCAAGGAATGCATTTATAATTGGGATATGTGTCACTGTAGCTCATCCATTAGTTAGGAGTCATTGGAACCTCTGGGGAGGTGGTGATTATCTAATACAAAGTTTATTCAATGACTTTAAAATATACTTTCCATTTGTGAATATTCAAATGGAATTTTAATATATGAACTTTATATTGTTGAACACCTCTTGTGTGAATTTGGGTTATAAAAAACTTCTATAATTAAAAACAAGTTGAGAAATGCATTGTCCTAAAAGCAAGTACTCCTGGTAAGAAAAATTACTCTTAACAAAATAAATATGCATCATATTCCATTGGAGGGGCTTTGAAAATATCTCTGGGTCTTCTGTAACCTCTATAAGCGTCAACTTTCTCTAGATTGTTGAATACTAGGTAGATTTGGACTGAAAATAAACAGTTAAAAAAAATGACTATATAAACTCCTCCTTCACCAAACATATGAAAGTCAGAAGAATGTGATAGGAAGAATTACATGCAACAGGATTCAAGATAATTGCTAATAAAGTGGTCAGAGCTTCAAAAAAAATGCCAATTTGCAAAACGAAGAGTTTGCTAGGATTTTACCTCTGCTGAAAAATTTGATTGCCTCGCCTTTCTGTACCAGCAAATTCCCCTCTATAATTTCAGCAAATAGTGTTAGAGTGATATTCTGCTGCAGCTATTATAGATCCTAAATGAAACTCCCATTGTTTCAGTTTGGCTCTGAGTGGTTGAGATTAGAGGCAAATGATTTTTACTTGAAGATTCTTGCAAAACTTATCAAAATATCACTTTATAAACATGTCCATGTTCTATATTGCTATGGGTTTAGAATCTTTTATTCATTGTTCTTGGGGTCTGAAAAAAAATTAACAAGCTAGTGGAGACTCACCAATTTTCAAATATAATACTTTTCATTGCTTACATATGCTAACCTGAAAAGTAAGCATTTAATGAAAATTGGACTGCTAGCCTCAATAGCAAACCATTTTCTTAATTTTCAAGGTATAAAAACAAGAAGCATACATCATCTTTTCAAAGAGGTTAGAGAATTTGCACACTAGAAACCAGTGGTCCCTTTCATAAAGTTGGGCTCACAATTCAGGTCAATATATATTTACTGAGCATCTATCATGCTCCAGATACTATGGGTTTAAGTATGAAAAAGATGAAGTTCTAGCTATTAATTAAGGAGCTTATGAAAATTTTTAGAAAGTAGATGCATACCCAGATCATTTCATAAAAGTTAAAAAATACTACGGCAGTGTTGTCATGGGAGAGGAACCCATATAGCTAGCACACCAGACATGAGGTACTATAAGGTGGGCTTCTTGGAAGAGGGAACATCTGAACTGAGTTTAGCAGGATAACTGATAGAAAGATGAACAGGAGTTAACCAGATAAATAAGTGGGGTAAGGTTATTTTGGCCAGAAGCAAGAGCATGAGCCAGGATACAGAGGTGAGAAAGAATTCAGTGCATGTAGGAAATTACCAGGTCTCTGCTATTGCAGAGAAGCAGAGCAGCAGGAGTAAGTTCGGGTATGAACCAGACCTTGGGAGTCTTCTCTACTTAACATCCTGTAGACTGGTTCTGAGCACAGGCCAAGGCGTTTAAGCAAGAGAGGCCATGTTCTCCTTTAGGTAAATCATTTCTCTGATAGTATGGAGGAGGCAATAAAGGAAGTTAGGATTAGAGGCAAGGGCAGCAGTTAAGAGACTACTACAATAGTCAATAAATTGAATAAATAATTATTAAATACCCATGGTGTGTGTGTGGGGCGGGGAGGGTAGGGGGAAATTTGGGGGGCTGGGAGTGGTCCACACCAGCCCGGATAATAAAGGATGCATCATCTGAGGAGAGTGTTAATAATAAAACTGACTGAAAGTCGGTTTGATTTTTCTTATCACCATGGGCTAGTAATTCTAAGCAATGTCAGTGATAAAATATTCCTCCCCACCACTGGGTGGACCACTCCCACTGCACCCATCCTCCTTGGTGCCTCACCGCCAAAAACTTTTGTGCAAGGGGTCCTGCACTAAAGCTATCCAGGGACTGTCAAGATAAAGCCCAGGTGCTCACCCTTAAAGCAGCTATTGGTCTAATGGGGGAGATAAGGCACAGACCTCAAAAACCACAACTCACAAATACACTTTCTACAAATCCAACCTTCGCTAGTCAAACCATGAGATCAAGGGTGGGAGCCAAACTAGTCTTATGTACCCTAACTGCACATGGCCATCCCTGCTGAGGGCAGAGCCAGTATCATGCAGGTCACCACTTGGACCCCCATATCCTGACCTGATCCAGAAGGAGGTGTGATCCTTCTATGTCAAGTACTGCTCCGTACCTACCACATTCTTCCTTGCTGAAAAGTCACAGAGCCAGAAGTGCAGGGAAGCTTTCCCTGTCTCTGCTTTGTACCCACACCAGTGATGCATGAATAAGGAAACAAAAGACAATAGATATTGTCTCTAAATGCAATTGTTCAAGGGAGGTGGCAGTAACTGCGAGGAGAAGAGGGCACATTCCAGAATCAAAGTAGGGAGGTAGAGGAGTATTTTTCGGAGAAAGCTCCTGAGATCACTCTGCTCATAAGTAGCACCACATGCCCTGCAGAGTACAGGCTTTTATGCCAATATTTTCTCCCCACACCTCCCTCTTCCTTCTACCCCTTCACCTTACCGTTCCTCTGCACTACAGAAAAAATCATAGGATACTGATACAAGAACAGGCATTATAAATCACCAAATCCAACCCACCAATTTTCAAGAGCAAAAGAAAGCCCTGAAGAGTTAAATGACGTACCAAAGTCGCACAATTGGCTAACGGCCGTCAGGAATAAATAAGAAAGTGTTGCCTCTTGAGGGGAGAAAAGACAAGGGTCAAGGTCTTATTTCTCAAAAGCACAGGCCCTTGGAGAATACCAAAGTGAACTAAAGCAAGGTGGTGTCTACGATTTGGAAAGGGGGGTGTGGGCCTCTAGGATTGTGATGCCACCACACCCACACACGGGGCCGGTGACATCCACGATGCCTGGACACATGCCACTATTTCAAGAGGCAGCACAGGAGATCACCATGACTCCTGGCTTCCCAATCTTTTGTACTTCCGTAGCAAGATCCTTTACTGAGACATTAATTTGTATGCAGTATTTTCCCTGTCTCCCTCTTATAAGCATGCAGCTAAGGTCTTTGTTTCCCTGCCTTAGGGAGCATTGCAGGGCAGAGCAAAGGCTTTTAGAAATCACTGATTCTCCCTGCCCTTGGTAATACCTGAATTACTGAAGAGATGATGCGAGGTGCACCCCAGAGGAGAGGGGAAAGAAGAGTCAACCTTCGACAAAACCAACAGAGGCAGGAGGAGGTTCCCCAGATGGAGAAGCGGCAGAGGTTTGTGGTTCCAGAGCACCCAGGAACTGCTTACTGCTCTGTGGCTAATCTGGGGAGGCAGCCAGACTTCAAAGGCTGCATCAGCACCTAGGAAGGTTGGGCTCTTGGCCTCATATACCCTCCCAATCAGACAGCGCCCTGCCCCATGTGCAGGCCCGGAACAGGCAGTCTTCAAACATCAAGCTGCAGATAAGGGCTCAAAGTTGGAATTAAGCTGATTTTAAGAAAAATTTTTAAGTGGCTTTATTTCTTGCACTCGTAAATTTTGGACTGAAATTTCCAACAGCTACCATCTGAGGTGTAAGTCATTCTAGAGACAGCTGGTGAAGGATCCATGTCTTTAAGACAGTCGAGCTATGCCTCGCTTCTTACCCTGAAAATGCTGCACTAACTGCCCAGCATGCTGTCGCTTCTCTTTAAATATTAATCAATAGCCTTTTAAATGTTATAATTATCTTTATTTATGACACACTTCTACCATTATCCCAAGATAACTGAAAATATTTCACTTTTAAAAATAATACTAGCTAACACTTATATAGCACTTACCATGTGCCAGGCCCTGTTTTAAGAGCTTAATATATATTAACTCATTTAAGCCTCATGATTATCCTATGAAGTGAGTCTTATTATGATCATTTTAAAGAAGAGAAAGTTAAGGCACAGAGGGGTTAAGTGACTTGAACAAGGTCACAGAGCTGGCAAATAGTGGATAATGGATGGAAATCCAGGCAGCCTAGCTCTGGAAAACATGTACCATTAATTTTCACAAAAGCATTATAAGTAAGACGTGTGGGAGCTAGCAGCTTGTACTGCTGCCTCTGCTCTAATGGGACTGGATTCTTAAAAACAGAACAGACAAGACGGCAGCAGCACAATCAGCCTCAGGACTCTGGAGCCTGGGCCCTGTCTCTACAGGTTTCAGCTCGCCTTCCACACCTGCCCAGATCCAGGATCCTGAAGATGGCAGTGATGACAACAGTGATAATTTATTAAGTGCATAAAAAGAGCCAGTGTGCTAATGCTCTACAAATACATTCTCTCCGTTAATCCACACACAGCAACTCCGGAACATAAATACCACTCTATGCAATAAAGGACAGACTGAGGCAAAGAGATTGACCAGCTTCCCAAGGGGTGCACCGCTAAGTGGCAGAGCTAAAAGCTAAGCGCTGAACCGGGCAACGCCAACTACAAAGCTTAATTTCTTAACCACTTATATTGTCTGGCCTTCCACACACTGCACTTAACAGCATGCCTGTTACGGAGTAACAATGCAGGAAATATAATCCAACAAGGTCTTCATATTTGCCTAGGAAATGAGATGCAATTTTTATTCAAAATAGTATAAACAGATTTATTATAAGGAATATTACCATAATTGAGGATTGAAACTCTTGACTGAAGATGGTTTATGTTAGGATTATGCACATACAGACATGACCAACAATAAAGCACAAGATGGAAAAACATAATCAACCTCTATAAATTACTTAAAATACCAAAGTCATGCCCAAACTCTGTTTTCTACACAAATCCTAATGAAGACATTAAGGAAAAACACAGTATATGTATAAAGAATAAACAGAAACAGCATTTATTACATTTGTTTAGGGTCATTTCCCGATATTCTGCTAGGATTTTATTATCTAATCATATTAAAATCAAAGCAAAGACACATTAATGAAAGATCTAGAACGCTGTGGGGAATGAGCTTCCTTCTTTGCCTGGAACTATAGTGACCCAAGGTTGGCAGGTACTCGAGGGACCGTCTATGTGCCTACTTGCCCCTCCTTGCACAACTGAGGCCCTTTAGAGAGGCCCTTTCCCAGGCTGTCCAAGCACCTCAGGTGATCCTCTCTTATCTATGACCCAGACATTCATGCAATAGCAAAAGTCCACCTGCCTATAAGCCTTGACATTAAGGTCATATTCCTCCCTCCTCTTGAGATTAGCAATTAAGAGTGCCTATCCTTCTTCACTCTGACCAGGATGATTTCCCTGCAGCCTACTTCATTCAGCTCACTTTCTCCCTCCCCTGAACATCCGGCATGATCCATGTCTGAGGCCATCCTTGCTACAACACATCTCTCAATAAAGTGCACTGATTTAGTGAATGGGCTCCCCAAGACTCCTAAATTAATTAAAAACATCTAATGCTTTTACTGGCTAAATTTTTATGAAATTTTTATAACTGTGGTTAAAAGCTCAGCTTCAGTGTTTATAACTTATGTGAACTCAGATACCTGCCTTAAACTCTCAGGGCAGCTTCCTCATCTGTAAAACGGGCATAATATCTACCTCACCAATTTTGCTGGGAGAATTAAAAATAAAGTAAATAAAAAGTCTAGTACATGAATAAATATCACCCTAATATTCACTCCATGGTTACTTCACCAACATGCTGATGAATGTATAAATCATATATAAGAATTTAAAGCTGTGGAGTACAATGAAATGTGCAGCATAAGAGATAAGCAGGAGCCGGCCCTGTGGCATAGCAGTTAAGTGCACGCACTATGCTTCGGCGGCTGGGTTTCACGGGTTCGGATTCCGAGCGCTCACCAACGCACCGCTTGTCACGCCATGCTATGGCGGAGTCCCACATAAAGCAGAGGAAGATAGACACGGATGTTAGCCCAGGGCCAACCTTCCTCAGCAAAAAAGAGGATGATTGGCATCGGATGTTAGCTCAGGGCTGATCTTCCTCACACAAACAAAAAGAGAGATAAGCAAACCATCAACTTTTCCCTCATTGTAGGGAGAGGAAGAAAAACTTAAAGCAAGGTCCCAGGGTCTATGTTTGTGCAGACTGGAGAGGAGCAAAGTGAGAATTCTAGCAAAATGTACTCTCAAAGGATTATAGGTAGTTCAGTAGAAATTTCTAAGGCTTAATATTAACTTAACTTTATATTTTTAAGTGAAACCTACAATTGGGACTACACAGTAAATGGAATGTTGGGCTTCTCGCCGGCAGTGTCTTGTTACGGAAGCATCCTATGACAGTTAGTTCCCAAGCTACTTATCGAAACATGTTTATTTGAATTCTCCTCAACTCTTTTGCAATAAAGGTGTGGGACTCAGGATTTCTGAGGGAGTCAGTGCTGACTGTGCAGAGAAAATCCCCAAGGGAGAAAGTCAAGAGCCAATAAGAAAGTCAAGAAGAACATGGGAAAAAAAGAAAGATGGGTTGGGCCAGTGTTCTTTAAGATTGAAGACAGAAAAATTCTTGCTTGCACTTTAATTCTACTTCACCTTACAAAAATCTCCTGCTATTCTACTTTGCTCAACCTCTTCTTTCCCAACTATTTTGACTTTAAAAATGAACTAAGCCTTGCCACATGTCCACTTGATCTGTTCTTTATCTCTTACTGTTTTATGGGGGACAAAAAGGGCTGCCCCGCGATAGTTGTTGGACACTGCCTTGGCCTGTCTCCTGCGATTTTTCCGAAGCCTCACACCCACATCTTCAACTGCAACCTTAGAATTTTTTGTTCTTCTTTTAGCTTTTGACAATGCTTCTAATAGCAGGGGCCACAGAAATCAACAAGAGCGGGCAAGTCCTCTACTAGAGACAAGTAAGAAATCAACATGTTTTCAGAAGTGCCTGAAAAGTTCACCATGGATCCATTCCTGCCTCTGATACTTGGCAGCCAACAGACTGTGAACAAAAGTAGACAGGAGCCACATTTTCTTGCACATCTGGGTTTTTTTTTCCTATTTATGATTGATTGAATTGGTGCATCTTTTTTCTCTCATGCAGTTTGTGTTATTTTTCTTTTTTTTAAGATTGTCATTGCTTTCCTCTGTTCGCTAGGTGCCATGTTACTCATTAATTATTCTTATTTGTAAATAATTTTTAAAATTAGGAGTCAGAAAAAAAGATGTAAAGACATGGTCACAAATAAAGAGCAGTAAAATTTCCAGTAAATAGTAATTAAAAAACTGCATAGAGGATGTAATAACTACATGGCTGACCCTAAAATTCCATCAAAACTAGTAATCAGCCATATAATTCTACCACTGAGAGACTGAGATATATGGCAAAATAACGGTTTCACAACGTGGCACTTATTTTTAATTTTTATTTTATTATATGAATTTGTATGTCATGACTAGGTTCAGTTTTCTATCTTGATTAGGGCCTTATCTCATTTGTGTCAAAAGTAAGACCACTATTTCCACCCCCATTTTACAGATGAGAAAACTGAGGCTATTAATTTGCCAAAAGCTTTCCACAGAAGCCTGGATTGAAACCCATGTTTTCAAACTTTAAGCCCATATTGCTTCCTACCAGTGAAAGCAAGAATTTCTGTCACTGCCAGTTATTGGCCAGTTACCCTGCACCAAGCACTGTGTGTGGAGTGCTTTGCATGTTATGACCACACAAGCAGGAAGTAACGAAGTCAGGAATCTGCATCTAGATTTTTGTGATTCAGGGCCCAAACTCAGCCAACATACTCTATTGCTATATACTATGCACAGGCATTCTCAAAGCATGTTAAAGTTACATAACATTATCACAAATTAAATAACAAATTAAAACCTTTTCAAATGAAGATGAAAAATAGGAAAACAGGGGGGTGTTTTTTGCCTTTCAAAAATGTTATTGAAAAAATTGGCAAGGCACATGAAGTGTGTTTGTTCTTGTGCTTCAATGATGATTAATGAACTCCTTTTTGGAGAGGCAAGATCTGCACTTGGCATTAATATTATAAACTTTTCTCATCTCAGTAGCTTCTCTTTAGGTGGGAAAAGTGGTTACATAAGGCAGTGATTAATGAGATGCCACAAATGTTGATTTAGTCCTAGATGGGGATTTTTTTTCCTCTCAAATCTAAATGCTTCACCAAAATTAATGTTAAGTCACACTACAAATATGAGTAAAGTGCCTATTCGAGTTGAAAATACATCATATGCTCAACCTGAGTCCATATGCTTTTTCCCAATTTCTTCCTGTTTTGCTAGAAAAAAACATCCTTGAACAGTCTGAGATTCCAAGAAGGTGCTGCCATTTCATTTTTTCAAAACCAGTGGCCAGATTCTGTTCTTGGATACTGCTTGAATTTAAACGGAAGACACATAACTTTTAAAATATGGGATCCCCAAAGCATGGCATTACATTTTTTAAATGGCAAGTTTCTTCCCCTAGGAGTTAAAAGCTATAATATTAGCAATATAATTGTAGGTAGTGGTGGAGAAATACATGAATATTTTCATTTTTCATCTATCGAATGCTGTTGATGTGCTCTAAACAAACTGAAACAAGAATTCTCAGTCCCAAGAAGCAAAGTTCTGCCCTGAATTGAAGGCATCACGTGATTCCTTTGGGCCACTTAAAATAGTAGGAAGCTACGAGCAGAAGCGTTGGTATCTGGACATCCAAAAGCATGGTCCCTGAACAGATCCTCAGGAGCAATATGCCAGGAAACGAAAGTTGTTATTCTCCCTGCTTACAACTGGCTTCCCCAAGAAAGACTACTTATGAGACACCTAATGTTTTCACGACAACATATAAAACTTCCTAAATTAGAGCTCTAAAACAGAATTTCCACATTGTTTTGGAGGACACATCCACAGTATCTTTCAAATAAAGTAGAAGTTGTAATTTTCTTATGTTGATGAAAAATTATTAAAATTAAAGATCTTTTAAAATAATAGGTCTAGTCTTGGCCCCAGGAGAAGCTGTGTAAATTTAGATGAGAAGGGATTTGTAAAATTAAGGAGGATGTATAGTTACAAGAGAAAAAGAGAGTAATGGGAGGAGGAGATAACTCTGAACTGAAATGAATAGCTGCAAGATATTTTTTCCTTCTACTTCCAAACAGCCTTGGGAGAGGTAAATCTAGTTATATTTTACAAGCAAAAAATAACTGATTATCTTAATATTAAATACTTGTATTTGTTTAAAATATTATTCCCTTACTATCAATACACAGCATATATTGTGACATATTTTGCATAAGAAAACTTATGATCTAAGCAAAATATGTGTATAAATACAGCAGAGAATAAAAACTACACAATGCAATATGGTTGTGAAGCAACACATAAAAAAGGTAAATTTAAATTTTATAAAATGCTATACTATAAATCCTTAAAAATATTTTGATGTACCGTACATTTTGGAACAGCTCACAGAATTTTAATCTATTAAATAAAAATAACTTAAATGGCATGGGTCAAATGCTACATAAGTTAAACAATAAGACTAGAAGTAAATATTTAACAGACATCATAAGAGAAGAACTTTCTAAGCATAAAAGCAACAAAAAAAGACCATAAATAAAATAGAAATAACTATGACATGCAAATTTTAAACTTTATATAGAAACAAATAATAAGCCAGAAAATTCTTTCAATAAATATAAGGTTGATATTATTTATATATATATATCTGCTTACAAATAATTTACAAAAGCACTAAATCCTGAACAGAAAAATGGGTAAGGTATAAATAGATAATTCACAGAAGAACAATACAAATAGCCAACTATATTGCTAGAAATCAAGTAAGTTCATAGTATGGTATGAACTACTATATATGAATAGTAAGATACTATCCTTTTCTCATCAAATGACAAAGTAAACAGAATAATAAAATGTTGGTAAGCAGAGTAAGACACAGTCTCATACATCAGTAATGGTGGGGATATAATTCAATGTCACATTTCTAAAAGGCAATTTGGCAACATATATATCCAGATCTAGCAATTCATATGTTTTGATCCAGAAATTCTACTTCTATGACCATTTTTTTTTTTGTGAGGAAGATCGGCCCTGAGCTAACATCTGCCAATCCTCCTCTTTTTTTTTTTTGCTGAAGAAGACTGGCCCTGGGCTAACATCCATGCCCATCTTCCTCCACTTTATATGGGACACCGCCACAGCATGGCTTGACAAGCGGTGCGTCGGTGCGCACCAAACCGGTGAACCCCGGGCCGCCGCAGCAGAGCACGCCCACTTAACCACTTGTGCCACTGGGCCGGCCCCTATGACTCCATTCTCAAATAATAATCAGCCTTATATTCATGCACATATGTTCCTCCAAGTAGTATTTATAACAATGAAAATTAGAAAGACTACTGTCCAACAACCAAATTTGCTAAAACTACTTCATATTGTTTTGAAGACTATTTAACAATTCAAGATACCCTTCAGAGGGTATGACTAGTACCATCTTTTACCCCAGTCCTACCTGGCCATGTCACTCCTCTGGTTAAAAGACTCATTCTGCTCTTCAGAATAGAGTCAAATTTCTTGATGTGGAAATAAAGATGCTGACTTGGTGGCCTCTTAGCTCTCACCACACATAGCTGTCCCTCTCAAACCCTAGCCATTCTGTGCTCTCTCCAACTCAGGGCCTTTGCTGGGCTATTCCCTCTGCCTACAACCCTCTTGTCTCCATTAATAGTCTGCTGATCCCCTACTCATACCCTGGACCTCAGTTCAGACATCATTTCCTGATGTCCACGTGTCTACCCTGTGTGTCCCTTTTAAGCACGTATTTCCCTGATCTCAAATCTTACCTTTGCTCTGTGACACTGTATGCTGTGTGAGGGAAAACACATCTTATTCATTCTTGTAAACTTAACACTGAGCCTGCATACTTGTCAAATGGTTGAATGAACAAATATGCTCATGAAACAAAGTTAAGTGATAAAAGCAGGATACCAAATTGAAAATGCAGACATTTTATAAACATATGGCTACACACAAAGAAAAGAAGTACTAGGAAAAAAACATAAAACAAAATAAAAGTGTAAAGGTGATTATATGAGTGAGGGGATAACAGGTAATTTGTCCAGGAAACTTTTCTCTACTTCCTTATGTTTTCTGAATTTTTTTAGAACATACTTTTCAAACTGCAAAACTCTAATTTATCAAAGAAGGTCAACTGTTATTAAAAAAAAAAGAAATATGTGCTGTCTCACCTTTAAATTCAGAAAAATATATTGAAACAATATGTATAAAAAGTATGAAATATCATAAGCCAAATGAAAAATACTTTGACAACAAATATCTATTGTGTTTCTGTCACTATTACTGTTATCCAAAAGACAACATTCCAAAATAATCTGAAAGCAGTCTTCCAGAACTGAATGACATTTAAAAATTATACATTAATGTAAACAGTTAACTCCTTAAAATGGCTTTTTAAAAAATTTCAACTGCATTCAAGTTTAATATTTAGACTGCCAGAAATCATTCTTTCCATTTCAAAACTGTTAAGCAGAGTGAGTTCTGCTGGGTGTCATCCACCCAGCGTGTTTCAGTGCCAGTGTCTACAGTTGTTTGTTTCAGAACCTCTAATTAGCTGCCTTATCTTCTGCTAGGGATTCTTCTGGTGCTAAGTTTTAATCGTCCAAATTAATTGAAATACTGTAGCAATTTCAGATTAACATTTTCAAAATTAACAATGCATAAAATAAAATCACCCACAAATCTGCTTTGTAACAGCAGCCACTAATGAACTCTGCAAAACAGACCAGATCGCACTTCTAATTTGCTATATACAGCTAAACTTCAGGAAATAAGCCTTCCTCTGTCCAAAGCTTGGCATAAGTAGGGGACACAGACGACCTCTAGAAGAATGAGGTCTCTGGAGCCAAACCCTGCAATTAAGTCCTAGTACCAAACAGGTGCTGGGTGACCCTGAGTAAATTACTTAACCTCTCAGAACTTTGGTTCCCTCCACTGGAAATTAGCAATATCTCCTCTTGGAGTTTGTGGCAGACAGACTTTAAGATGAACCCCAACAATCCCTGCCTCCTGGTATTCACATGCTTGCTTAATCCCCTCCCCTGAACGTGGGCAGGACCTGTGACTTGCCTCTAGTTAATAGACAGGTGATGATGTCATTTTCATGATTGTGTTACATAAGATTTTAATTTCCATCTTGCTAGGAGCCTCTATCACTTTTTTGGCTTCCACACTTTAATGAAAAAAGCAGTCATGTTGGGGACGTCCATGTGGCTAAGAACAGAGGATAGCCTCTGGCCAACAGTGAGCTAGGAATTGAGGACCTCAGTTCAACAGCCCCAAAGGAACTGAATCCTGTCCACAAGTACATAAGTGAGTTGGGAAGTAGATCCATCCCCAGTTGAGCCTTCAGATGAGATACAGCCCTTGCTAACATCCTGAGTGAGGTCTTGTGAGAAATCCTGAAGCAGAGGACCTAGTTAAACCATGCCCAGATTTCTGATCCACAGAAACTGTGAGATAATAAATGTGTGCTATTTTAAGCTGCTAAATTTATGGTACCTTGTTACATAGCATTAGAAAATTAATATAGGAATGTAAAAGTATTAGTAATAACCATCACCACCACCAACATTTAAGGAGCACCTACTATGTGCTCAATCTTATTGATAAATGCTTTATCTACTATCTTATTTAATCTTCACAATGACAGTAGGTCATGTCTGCTACTCATCACCCCCATTTTTGAGATAATAAAACAGATTTACTTGCCCAAGATTATCAACTAACTAGTCAGTGGAGGGGCAGGACACAAATCCAGTTCTATGTCCCTGCAGAGCCCTCAGTCTGAACCACTGCACAGGGCTGCCTCTGATGGTTAAAAGAGTTCACGTCAGTGAAGGCACCTAATATGCCCAAGGAGGAAAATGTCTGAAACTCGTCACACACAATAACAGATGTACATTATAATCTGCTCAAACCAAACTTCTCCTTTTCCCCTTCCCCATTCTTTTGTAAACACAGCCCTTCTTTCTTATAGAAAACAAATTTCATGTGGACAGTCTGAGTCAGCCCCCTCCCCCTTTTGGAAGTGGGCACAATCACAGAGCACCCCAGCTGCAGCGATCACCTCAGAGATGAGGAGACGGTCTAGGCCAGGCCAATTAAAGACCTCCTTGGGATTGTTGTTAGATTTACTGGGAAAAAGGTATTCTATTTTCTCTGGAATTACTAGCTGGGGGTACAATATATGCTGAGAGTTGCTAATGTGTAACTTTGCTTCCAAATGAGACAAACCTGTGTGAGATGTCTGTTGACAGGAAATCAATAGAGAAGAAAGGACAACTGAGATACAGGGAGAAATGGAACTCTGATGCTGTCGTTTGAGCACCTGGATCCAACTCTCCCTGAAGCCAAAACACTCTGGACCTCCTAGTTACCTAAGTCAGTAAATCCATCAGTCTTTTCTTTTTTTCTCTTAAACTAGTTTGAAATGGGTTTAGTCACTTGACAAACAAAAGCGCACTGAGTGATAGAAAACTGAGCTGACTCAAACCAAAGAGACTGATAACTTTATTTAAACATCTGTAGGTTTATGTGAATTTACTTTTACTGAGGTACTTGTTAGATATTTTGTCTCCTTGTCCTGTGTCCTTCTTTAGCTCACAATGAATTCTCCCTCATCTGCCTTCCTAGTCAACTACACCATTCATAACCTACACCACACACTTTGGTGGTTCCCCACATACTACACAGTACTATTATTAAACATGTTATGTTTGTATGTCTTCTCTCTCTAACAAAATTTCAAGTTCCTCAAACACAGGAAAACTTCCATGTATTTCTAATATCTATGCAGAAAAAAATGAATCTCAAAAGAAAAATTATCTGTAAAAAACAATTATTAAGAACCTAACATCAGCTTTACTTTTCATTCAAATTAAAATTTAAAAAGATAAATAGGGCCGGCCCCGTGGCTAGGCAGTTAAGTGCGGGCGCTCCGCTGCTGGCGGCCTGGGTTTGGATCCTGGGCACACACCAACGCACTGACGCACCGCTTCTCCGGCCATGCTGAGGCCGCATCCCACATACATCAACTAGAAGGATGTGCAGCTATGACATACAACTATCTACTGGGGCTTTGGGGGGAAAAAAATAAATAAATAAAATCTTTAAAAAAAAAAAGATAAATAATTGCCAATATGAGTCCTTTTGACAGAAATTCCATAAACTGCACTCCAATGTTCTAATTAATTTGACAACTAGTCTCACTATTTGTATATAGAACTTCTGTATTATAAGATCATAAACAATTATGATATTAAGGATTACTTTATCAATGTCCTCTCTCCTGGTATCCTGGTATCAGTTGGATATTACTTGTATCCAATATTGTTATTTGAAGCCAATAGTGTTTTTTTTTTTTTTTTTTTTTTTGGTGAGGAAGATTAGCCCTGAGCTAACATCTGCTGCCAATCCTCCTCTTTTTGCTGAGGAAGACTGGCCCTGGGCTAACATCCGTGCCCCTCTTCCTCTACTTTATATGTGGCATGCCACCACAGCATGGCTTGATAAACAGTGCAGAGGTCCGTGCTGGGGATCTAAACCTGCGAACCCTGGGCCACCAAAGCGGGAACGCACGAACTTAACCATGACACCACCAGGCCAGCCCCATGAAGCTAATAGTTTTGACTCAACTGGTTCCTTTCATTTACCTTACTTCAGACTAAAGCTCTCAAATAAGGTTACTTGGTTCTCAGAAGTTGTTGGCTCATAAGAAATTTCTGAGGTTTCTTTGTCTACTTAGCATTACAGGGCATGTTCTTTTTCCTCTGAAATGGAATAGTATTAGACTACCAGGGCCACAGATATAGCAAAGGAAGCCCAGCCATACCTGACCTTCCAAGTAAGCAATATTTTATAAATGTTAAAAGCAGCTCACCAAGGTTGAGACTTCCTTTTCAGAATTTTTTTCTAAATATTGAATATATACTTTATTCTCTAAAATTACTATAATAACAGAAATTATAAGTTAGAAGGGCATAAATGACCCATAAGTAGGTTCTGTATATAATACTCCAAATGTTTTATTTCAATAATCACATTACTGATGCTGTCTCCCACCTAACGCACCCCTGTGTATCTGTTCAAATATTCATCTTGCCTCATTCCTATGCTGGAGGGACTTGAGCAGTGTAAAGATTGGCTTGGCAAGGTGTGGACAAACCTGACAGATGACAGCAATAGTGACCCTTTGTGAACTCGGAATAAGACTTTAAAGGGAGAAATAAATCCTCCCCAAACCCCAAAAGATGTGAGCCAGGGACTGTGATGGACATTTCAGAAATCTGTCATCATGGCAAAGGGAATTAGAAAGGTAGTCCTGGAAATAACTACCAGGGGATCAACTGCCTTAGTGCAAAACCAGCCTTATTGTCCATAGTTTAATAGAAGCTTGAGAACAAATCAGCTGCTTTAAAAACCAAAGCAGGGTCCTCAGCACTCATTCACAGCGTGGATTCCTCATTGCTCTGCAATGAATCTTAATCACTGGGTTCTATTGCCCCAGTTTTCTCAAGTTCATTCTTTCAATGTGAAATATATTTTTACACATTTACAATTATGCTCCCAATATTTAGATTAGGACTTATATTTGATGAGAAATTAGTTTTAGAGGTGACAGAAAAGACAAAAGTAGGTTTGACTGATTAATATGGAAACAATGTAATCTATGGATACTTTATTACTTAGTTATTACAGACAAAAGCTCATTTACTAAAGCCTTCAAGAATACACATTTGTCTCCCTCAAAAAAAAAAGAGAAAAAGAAAAAATGTATTTTTAGATCAGTGATTTTAAAAATCCTGGGTTGCTATTTTTCTCAACAATGTTTTCTATTTGGAAACTAAAAATATAAAATTTCTCTATTGAGCAAATTGGCATTATGTTTAAAAGCAAATCTAAAAGAAATCAACAATTCTGTTTGGATTTGGAATGAGTTTAACAATTCTTTGAATTTAAAACATTAAGGAATATTGTACTGAATTGTAATTCAATACAATAAACTAGCATAAATTTTTTATTTATATACATAAAAACACATATAGACAATCCAGCTTAAAAGCAATTTGAGCCCACATTTGCCTCTCTCTTTTCCAATTCCTTTAGCTTTTTTGCACATACTACATAGTTAGATCTTTTTATATGTTTATCAGACTATTCACTAACTGTTTTTATGACACTATGCGATACCATAGTGAATCAGTATATAGAGCAGTATACGTATATTAAAATATTTTTATATGTACATTCATAGACATGCATTTATGCAATCAGGACTTTGTGCCTGTATCTACTCCTTCCTTATGCAGAATATAAATTCCTCATGGAGAGGGGCCATGTTCTATAATTAATGACATTGCTGGTGATTGTTGTATAAGACACGAAGTCGGTAATGAAAGAAAGATTTCTTGAATTCCTTTCTTCATACAAGAACAAATAGGAATGGCATTATATATCAATCCTGCCCACTTGAAAGAGAAAGTGACCATCTTTGAAGATGTCTCTGCTAAGAAACAGTAAGACATCTCCTCAGTGAATAAGAAAAGACAGTGCTTCTAAGCCACGTTTCTCTTTGTAATTAAGAGTTTAACAATGAGCACATGAGAAGCAAGAGCTCTCAGAAAGAATTCTTTTAGCAATTTAACCATTATCTGTTCATTTACTATTCAAGGTTATTGCAAACCACATGAGTAACTTAAGATCAGAAAGAGAATGAGGTGCCTAAATGTTTCCCATCTACTCCACCTAATCTTTAGGCAGCACAACACACAACAATGGCCTGAATTTTTTAAAAGCTAGTGACTATGGACTTAAATACAAGATGCCATGAGTTCCACAAATATAAGACAATTTTGTAACAGTCTAAAAACATGGACTTGATTAAAAGAATACATGTCCTGGTATACAGATTTGCCACATGCAAACTAAAATAAATCTTGTATCTTCCATACTTAGACAGAAGGAAATTTTTTTTTTTTTTTTTTTTAAAGATTTTATTTTATTTATTTTTCCCCCAAAGCCCCGGTACATAGTTGTCTGTCATAGCTGCACATCGACAGAAGGAAATTTTTAAAGCTCAGTATTAAAATTTAATTGGTAGCTTCGACCTTGAGTGCCACTTTAGATGAAAAATATTACAGCAGTGCTCAGATTTTCTTGAGATTTATGATCTCATGTTCTTGAAAAAGGCCTAGCACCTCTGTGTTCCTGAAATAATTGATCTGTCTCTGACAAGTGTTATTTTCCTGAAACCAACATCTGTCTCAGGAAGAAAAGTACAAACTGATGAAAATACCTTGCTATATTTAAGAAATCCAAAAGAGCTACCAGAATTTGCATCTAACACATTACTATATTTATAAAAGCAGTCAAGACCATAAATTGATAAATTTCTTAGCACACAATAGAAGATAAGAAAAACTAACTAAACTGCACAGCCATTCACAAATATTATCTATAAAGATTAATCATAGTTATTAATAAATAGTAAATGTTTTAAATGTGCTAACAAGCCACAATGCAAACCTACAGTTCACCTCTTTCTTGGTTTGAATAGAAACTCACAATATACATTTTCAACCTTGGGAGAGTTTCTTTCTTTGTTTCTTTTTTGCTATCACAAACACTACTAATTTTATCAAAAAACTCTCCACCACCACTGTTGATTGTGTCTCTTCTTAAAGAAAAGCAAAATATCTCGGAAGCCAATACATAAGCAGAGAATAACAACAATCTGAAATTACTATGATTACATAACTTCTAGCTTCAATGAAAATTCAGTATAAAATTCTGAGTCTTTAATTCTGGGTAATTAATTTAGCAAAGAAATAACTGACAAATATTATTGATTCTCTCACACATGACAAAATGTCCAATATTAAATAACATGCTCTACCACAAAGTAATTACTATAATAATTGCCACCTCTTAGCATTTACTACACACTTGGCACCGTTATAAATACTTTACACATATTAATTAATGCAATGCTCGCAACAGCTTTGTAAGGTAGGTACTGTTATTAGTCTCCTTTTACAAATGAGGAAACTACAGCACAGAGAGGAAGCAAATTGCAGAAGGTCAACAGCAAGTAAACAGTCAAGTTGGGTCCCTGGCCCAGGCAATGTGGCTCAGAGCCACGCTTCCTACCACTAGATTATTCCACGTTCCATTAGTACATTGGTCCACTTTGTCAGTAGGAGGAATTTAAAAAGGAAGAGAGCCAATGCATGCAGAAAAAGTATATAGACATTCATTAATACTTCTAACCAATATTTATTAAGCACCTACTACCCAAAGAACTATGCATTAAGTTCCTTTCCAAAACAAAAGGTCTACGGAGAAGATATATAATTTACCTTTGTACACGGCTCTGAAATTTTGACCTGATAGAGTGGTTATGTCTGACCTCCTAAACTGTTGAATCTCTTTTTTCTACAAGCCACCCTAAATGAGGCCCTGGAAAGCAGTCAGTGTATTAGCACTGGAGAAGTCACTAAATTAACTAGAAGAGAGAGGGTTAAAGAAACTTCCATGGTAAAAGACTAACGACAAATAATGCCCCTTGGAAGGAGTTCGTCCATGCCGAAGAAGCCTTAATTTTACTGATCCCTTGTTTAAACAGCTTGGAGTAAAAAAATTCCCACACAACTGTGGAAATCTGCTAAACAGTAGTCACATCAGGATCAACGCAAAAGACAGTTAGCAAGCAAGAGTTAACTTTGAAGAAAAAAGCTTTGTGCTGCCAACAGAAAGAGGCAAAGATACAAAAGACAACCAACCCTAAACAGATAATGCAAGCCTAACATCAAAGGACACCTACAGGGAGAAATAGTTATCACATTAGGACCTACAACAGGCAAGAACATCAACTACTTGTTTTTTTCAAAAATGTGGAAAAATGAGAAAACACTCATATACAATTATTATAACTAATGGAAAGGTATATATATATAATTATAAACATAACATATAGCACCACTTCTTTTGCATTTGTAAGTTTATTCTTCATGAAATTCTAAAATCTTTGGACAAACAGGAATACCAGAAGAGTTCTTCCTGTACAAAGCCATCACCTTTAGGATAAAGGGGGATAAACTATTTTATTATTGGTCCACTTTGTCATATTCATAATCTGTGAATTCGCTATACCTCCTTTTAAATAATCTAAGGGTTCCTAAAATTTTTGGCAATAAAGTAAATTGTTTATAGTCAAATGTGTTCCTACTGACACACTATAAATACAGAAATCATTTCCCTGGGGGAAAATGGATTAAATGAAAATGCCCATAGAAAATATTTTTAAAATAACATTTATAAAGGTTAGATAATTTTCTGAGACAGAAATACTACAATTCACACAAAATAAGGAAAAGAAATATTATGTTCACAGTCATACACTCTTACTAAATAGAACAGAAGAAGTTGCTTCTAAATATTATTGCAGAGTCCTCTGCAAACAATATTGTCTTGGGGAACTCAGAACTATTAAAAAGTTAAACCAGACCCCTATTTTTTTAATGGCCTCAATTTTGTTCTGTAGTTAAAAGATTTAAACTGATCTCAGGACACAAGTGAGGCAATTTCTAGCCAGAGGCAACAAGCTCCTATAAATCTTTTCAGACAGCTCATAAAAGGGCATGGCTACCATGGGTGTGGTTTCAGTTAAAAGCTATAATGCTTTGAAAGCTAAACTTTACAACTAGGTGAACACTGTTCATGATGAGAAAACAAAACACATACTCCAGATTATTTTTGAGCAAGACTATTCTATATTTCATGTTCCACTTGATTTATTATCAAGTTCACATATTTAGAATACTTTAGCCATGAATACTTTTACCTGCAATAATATGACCATGTATATAACAAATCTTTGGTAATTAAACTATGGAAAGCATTGCTTAATGGATGAAAAAATAATTATACTAAATAATGACAGGGCAAACCTCATGATGTTAAATAGAAAACAACTGAATGATCTCTGCAGACAAATAATTGGCCTCCAGAGAGGATACTTGCTCACAAAGTCCTTAAATTCATTCTTCCATTATAAAATAGTATAGATATAGGATGAAGAAAAGTAATTTCCCAAATGGGTAGGGCATCAAAGTTGTCTGGTTTATGAACTCCCCCAGCCCCTTAGAAAATGCTAATTTTTTTAAGTGCCAGTTTGTTTGTTGATTTTCTTTCCACATTTAGAAGGGGACAAGGGAAAGGTGTTGGATATGTTAGCATTAACCAGGTACCCTGAGGTTATTTCAGGAAGCAAATAACCAGCTCAATTACTGATTGTGGAAAGACTGTGGTACTGATGGTTATTCATCATGTGACCTTGTCCTAGGAAGCAATGTCATGTAAATGATTTACACACTATGCCATCGTCTCCTGGTCACACATTATATACCAAACTGCGAGGGACAAAGGCCAACAATCTGACTTTCTACAGCAGTTCCCATATACTTTCATAATTACTTAACTGAAGTCAGGATTATAGATGTATAATCAGAAACACACCTGGATCCACCTGTCTGGGGCTTCTTCGGAGTCCATTGGTCCGTTTCTGTGCAGAAAGGTAAAACAAAGCAAAATGAAGATTTTGTATTATTAAATTGCATTACTTTGTGACACTTCGGAAGGCCAACGAATGTTGCACTTTTTCCATTTAAGAGTGACTAAATATGATCAAAACATTTGGTTCTAAAGTTTGTTTTTATAATTCAATCTTTCTGTTTCTCTCATAAGTCTTCCACCTGAACATCATTACATTTGATAAGTCATAGATGTCTTATAACACTATGGGAAAAAAATATCTTTTCATTTGCCATCTCTGGGTATTATGACTCATTTTGTTTTTGGAGTCATAATGACTACAGGAATTATGAGAACAAAGCCCAGACACCCATTCTTGGTTGGAAAATGCTCCCAGCAAAAACATATGATCTCCAAAACTCTAAGTCAGCTACTTCTAAGGCCTGACAGACCAGAGACTGGAGAAGTATACAACCCAAAACAAAGATCTCAAGCTCTGATTTTAGCCAACACTTCAATGAGAATGGGGTTTTAATTATGGATCAGTTGTACCTGAAAACTTTAAGAAACAAAACAGGCATGCAGCTTGTGAACCAGGAAAGTAAATTCTTATTACAGAAAAAAAATTCATAAGAAAAACTGTACATTACAAAAATTATAGATAAGATTCGAAACAAAAGAGATTTTAAATCTTTGAAAATACATAGTTACATGTTCAATTTCACAAGCGTTAAATTCATTCCTATTTAATTACTACAGTAATTAATAAGGATTTGATTTTCACTTTTTATTATACAACTGGATGAAATGTTGAGTCTAAAACTACCATATAATTCAGATTTTCACAAAAGCAATTTTCTTTCTATGTGTCTTGGGGCTTGTGCCTGTGTGTAGAGACTTAGTTTCATTTAGAGCACACTTGGCTTCGCTAAGCACACATTAGCCATGGGTTTTTCTTAGGGTTCCTCCTGTTATTTTCATTCACAAGTTAAACGGGTGAAATGGGATCTTAGCAGCCTTCCAAAGGGCCTCAAAGCCATATCAAGCAGACTTTCAGGGATCTCAGGTACAAACAAACTGGAGAAATTTTAAAAATATAATTTTTGTTTTTAACCCAACTACTTCCAAAATGAATTTGTAAAAGCCTAATATGATCATTAAAATCAGCAATGAAGCTATGTTGGAACAAGATGGATAGCTGTACTGGAAAAACCATAGTATAAAGAAAGCCGTTGTGAGTGAGAAGAGAATGGAGCTCTGGGCTTCTTGGTAGCCAAGGCACAAAAAGGAGAAGGACTATGAGTTCCAGATTCCTATCTGATAACTTAGAGGAAAATTGCTTTAAAAAAAAACTCTTTATCTGAAATTTTATAAAATTTTTTGGAGCTCTCCATATAAAGGACAATGAACACACTGACAATATTTTCAACAGGAAAATATATAATGATGGATATCTTGTTGCTATTTACTTCCTACATATCCATGCACCTTCTTAATGTACAATAGAAGCTGTCCTTCTACTGCTCTTATATCTTCTACTAACAGGGTGCTTGCAAGGCAAGAAAGGAATTCAAACTTTGGGTCTTACTTCTGGAATTCCTAAACCAGAACTATTTAAAAACTATAAACTTAGAATGTGAAAAAGAGTGCTTGAGTTCAAGAGCAACTCTATATTACCTTGAAGTTAGGATTAAAATAGGGAGCATGGGGCAATTATTAAGAGTATGGATTCTAGAATCAGACTGCCTAAGTTCAAATTCAGACCCTGTCACTTGGCACCTGTTTGATCCTGAGCAAGTCATTTAATGTCTCTGTGCCAGTTTTTTCATCTATAAAATGGGGATAATAATAGCACCTACTTCACGGCATTTGTGGTAAGAATTAAATGAGTTAATTTATGTTAAGTGCTTAGAACAGTTCCTGACACATCATAAGGATTATTAAGTGATAGTTTATTATTATTGTCATTATTATTAACTTCATGGTATTTTGAATGTTTAAATTCACATAAAGGATAAATTCTTGTACTAAGTTATTGCCCTACTGCTTATGTTTTAGGTTTTTCCTCCTGAAAATCCTTGAAAATCAGTGACCCTGAGAACAAAAACTCTTCTACAGGAAGAGTGTGCAATGGAATAAACTATGATCCGGTGCATTTGAAAAAAAAAAAAGTGAGGGAATTTCAGCTACTTAGACCAAGCGTATTTGGATATGAGATTCATTACACTTTAAAAGCACCTAAAAAGTGTTTTATATTGTAAATAATTTGGAAATGTTTAGCAGAACATATTTAAACAATTTTAAAATGCAAATTTCAATTGTCATTGTCATACCCCATCCAACATATTCCCCTCCTCCACCTATATTCTCAAAAGCCTGGGATAGAGTTGGACAAGACCTCATCCCCAGCATGGGGAGGACAGCATATCTAGTAGCCACCCCTGGGAGCCCTCAGTTACAGCCCCATGAGATCAGGGGAATCAGTCTTCAGAACCTTCTCAATCTCCTTTGATCTACCTAGAAAGGGGGGAAATAAAACAACTAACCAACCTAAGTTTACTTCTTGCTCCATTACCTTGTCTTTCTCTAAAAGAAATACCTTTACCATCCAACAATCTCTCTTCTTGCCTCTTTTGGGAGAAACCTAATTCTCTTTGTTGATTTTACCAACAAAAGCCAAGGTTCATTTGCTATATGGAACCAGCTTTGGTTCCTCTACCTATTTTATTTTATTATTTTTGTGTGTGTGTGAGGAGATCAGCCTTGTGCTAACATCTGCCAATCCTCTTCTTTTTTTGCTGAGGAAGACTGGCCCTGGGCTAACATCCATGCCCATCTTCCTCTACTTTATATGGGACGCCGCCAAAGCATGCCTTGCCAAGCAGTGTGTCGGTGCGCGCCCGGGATCCAAACGGGCGAACCCTGGGCCGCTGCAGCAGAGCGCGCGCACTTAACCACTTGCGCCACCGGGCCGGCCCTTTGGTTCCTCTAGCTATTTTAAAGGTAGAAAAACTCACGTTAAGGAATACGTTTAAAATAGATATGTATTAAATAGATATGTAATGATAATACTTCCTGGACCTAGAAGCGGCTTCTGAAGGTCCACTCCAGAATGGGATGTGAGATGAACATCCCAGGTGTGGTTATGGAGGCCCATGGATCCTGTGGCTACTGAAAACTGACCTACCTTGAGAAGGAAGTATAAAATTAAAAATTCACAATCATGGCTATTGAAAGGGGAACAGAATAAGACTACAAATTGGTACATGAAGACAAAGAAGATCTTCAGGAAACGGAAAAAATAATTGCAGAGCTTACAAAAGGGCATCTTTACCCCTGGGAAGACCCCTGAACATCATTTAACCATCTGCCTCGGAGCGTGAAAGCACCTTCCACACAGTCTCGATGGGGAGGTATGGAGTAAAAGATGCTTCTTAACATTCTTTTGCTACACCTCTCTCTTAAACCAAGGCTAAAGTTTCCAAATGGGTTGGCCAGTATAAGAGTTTACTATAATTATCTATCCAAAGTAGACATTTCTAGCAGAATCACACATTAAATAAAAATCACACTTATTATACTCAAATGTTAAGCAAGTCACTAAAACACTGATGCTACATTTTAAAAAATCAACATGAAAATTAATTCCTTTCATAATAGGCTTACATATAATTTTTAAGAGTATGAAAATGCCTGGAGAGAATTATTTATCATCATGTGAAAATTATTAACCACTTCTTATTAGCACACTTTCTTTCTGTAAATACACCCACTTCACATTACTAAAAGAAAATCAAGTGAAATCATCCTCCCCAGAAAAAAAATAATACATATATCTAATAGGATAAATGTAATATAACACTGAGTTTAGAGGTCTACAAGGAAATGTGTCTCAATAATCTAATAACAGCATGAGAGTAAGAGAAAAAAGGCTGCCTTCCAAGATCTTCACTGGCACTGCTGGAAGAATCCTTATAGCCCTGATGAGAAATCTCACCTGTCGACCAAACACTAAAAGGAATTTTATGTTAATTTATTTTAGCCCTAGAAGAGCTTGCATGGCCTGTTTTAAAAATATTATTATCTTACTATGCATTCCTTGATCTAGAAACTAGATTCTAAAATAAAGTCAACTGATACACTGAAGAGATGCATGTGAATTTCCCCATATCACATTCTTGATACCCCGTATGTACAAATTATGTGCTTATGCAAAAAAGTAGAAACAACTACCTCTCGACATCTTGCTGTATTTTTCATTATTTTTATCAACTATTTAAACACTAGCCTATTAAAAACATATTAATATTATACCACTCTTAATGAGATATAATTGTTATGTGTTAAAATAATTTGGCACAGAATGTTTTTTGTCATTCTGTTATTCTGAAATTCTCAGATTACTATACTTTCGGTTCACACGACTAATAACGCACATTTTACATTTTAATTTTCTTTGCTATGACATTATTTTGGGGAGGTCAGGTAAGAAATTTGTTACTTTTGGTTGAAGGCCAAGGCTATGTATGGTTGTCTGGAAATCTGCCATATTTTTCATTCTTTCGTATTTTTTTAAAATTCGCTTTGTTCTGAGAGGTAATAGGGATCACATACTTGTAAGCCATTACACCTTAGACTCTGTGTTAAACCAAAAGGAAATGTTATCAGATCTTGATTTGATCAATAAGACACGATATGAATCACGTTCGTATTCAAATGGAAAACTACTAGAAACATGAAACTACATCCGTAGATGAACAATGTAGAACTTTTCAGTTGTACCAGCAAATGTTGGGCAGCGACACAATCTTTCACGACAAGGACAGGTCTACCAACTTCCTGGAATGAGGGCCACCCTCTTCTGTACTAACAGGATCAAAGCTATTCATTCCAAGAGAATGCCTTAGGATGCATTAAGTTTATAAATCTCAGTTCTGTGGAATCCTGCAGCAGGGAAGTAGGGAAATCTAACCCATATTTGTGCCATAACATTGCTACAATATTTATTTGAAATTTATCTGAATAAGTAAGATTCTGAAATGTCTCATTTCATACACATTCTGAGATTCAATATTCACATTTTTCCTCTGCCTACGGTACATAGACGGTGACTGAAAATTCCTCTGATTTAACCTGTGCGTTTCATTCACAAGCACCTGGTTGCTGACTCTGTTTCTATCCATTTTTAAAGGCACAGTTAACATTCTAAAAGCTTAAGCCTGCTTAAGTTAGCCAACAACCCAAAATGCAAAAGTTATATAAAAAATTTTAAACGTTAATCTTACCTCCGATGGTTTGAGCGTCCCTTGTTCTGAAACAAATGTAAAAATTGGCATTGTCAGTGTAAAGTTATTTTGTCTGGTTAGCAACCTTATTCTCTGCAGCGTGGTAAAACACTACTGCTTTGTTTTCCTAACTGATACCTGTAATATATTTCCAGGGTCCCTCAGGCTGGGCTAGTAACTGTTTTGCAACCTTGGTTCTCTTGCCTTATTGGCTTGTCAGGAAAATGACTCATAGTTCTAAATGACTTCTAGGTTATGCTTAACTTTCTCAATTGTTTATTAAGCAATGTTAATCCAACCATGTAAAGCTCCTTAAAATGGGGGCTTGCACTAAATTTATGTGCATTACAGAAAATTAGGTGGGAACCTTTCTTCCAACACACATGGTTTTAAGAATCTAAACAGAGTTACAAAGGCAATACATTGGCTATTCATAACAACTGCAAATTTAACACAGTACAATATTGCATATGAATTTTTTTTTATTAAGTAGCTACAACTCTTATTTTTAATTTTGGGGGGGGAATATAGTTTGATTTAAAGATGGAAATAAAAAACTGACAGGATTCGATTCCAATGCTAATTTTCCTCTCATCCTTAGTTTACCTGTCTATAAATAGAAACAACAATCTCTTCATTACATTCTAGTTCCCAAAAATGACTAACAGTTACAAAGGGCCCTGAGATTTTTCAGGTGAGTAATGTGGCAGGAGGGCAGAGGGTTGCTCTGAGAGTAAAGACACACACTACACACGGAAAAAGTGGTGGATAATATTTTTGCTTCCTTTCCCCATACTCAGGAGCACCTATACACACTGTAACTTCTCTAGACTGTGAAAGAAAACACCGCATCATTTTGAGCCTATGCCTATACTTTTCCCACCCAAAATGATCCTCTAAAGAAGGATCTGAAAGAGGAGAAGAAACTGAGGGAAATATCAGGAAAGAAAGGGCAAGGCTCTCTAAGAGGTTCCAAGAAGCCCCATGACCAAAGTTCACAGGGAAAACTCCTTCCAGAACACCTGACTCGCTGCCACAGATTGCTTTACACAGGAAGATTGCCTGGGGCATGGAACAGGGCTTTTTTTTTTTTAAGGAACTACTCCTAATTAATGGAAATCGCAAGATCCGTGGGCAAAAAGTCCCCTTTCTGGAGAAAAGCTAAGCCTGCATTCCTTTGTCAACTTCAAACCCCATCACTCTACCTTTCATAGATCCCTGCCTTCTGCGAAGGCATCTTTGCAGGTCTGAAGTCAGCCTTCACAAAGGAGTATTCCTGGACAGAAAAGTATTTCACTTCTTTTCCTCCCCATTAGAAATATGCAGCGTTATAGAACAAAGACTGCCTAAGAGGACTGGTTTGGGGAGAGGGTCTATGAAATACCATTTGGCTAGATACTATGCCCAGACTTAGAACCCAGGTCAACTTGGGTTCCTAACAGAGCAATTGTGATACCTGTTTCACTAGTTTAACCAGAAAGACCTAAATGCCAGAATAGCCCTAAACTACTTGCTTCTCCTACTGGTGACTTAGACAAAGAGCCTGAACTGGAAATCATCAACTACAGGTAGCACCAAACATAAGGGGAGTTCAGGTTTTCCATCCAAGGAGACTGAGGAGAGCTTTGATATTTCTAGATGACCTCTAAAATGGGAAAACCTCAGATCTTTCGGGTTCAGTGTTCATAAATGAGCGTGCACTTTAACTTCAATTCAAAAGTATTTTTTTCTGACTCTGCATAGAAGTGTTTTTATGCCCTTGTAAAATAGGTCTTTTACAACATGCTTTAAATGCATTAATTTTTTGCATAAAACCTATGATAACCCACGTGGCAGCAGTTGTCACACTACGCTCCATCATCTGGGTGCTCCTTGGGAAGAAGAAATGATGGGATCTAAGATGGTCATCTAGCTATGCAGATACTTGTACCTCTTAACCCAGAAAACAGATTCACAAACAGAAGACCCTCATTTACAGGCTTTTCATATCTTGCTGCATAGGGTTTAAGTGCAAGCAGGCCAGCTTCCTGCATGAATGAGCATCTATCACAGAACTCAAGAGAGTGTGAGGTCCAGGAGAGGCATGAATGGGACTGGTACAACGTGAGGAACAAACTAGACTTGGCTGAAAACCTTACCCAACTCCCTCTCCTTCATTTCTCCCGCTTCTTGTTGTCTCCTTTCTTTCTTTGGTGTCTCAAGAGAATCCTCATAACTCTGACTCGATGTACTGAGAACTTCGCTATACACAGCCTCCTCTGTGTAACCCAGACAGGAAAAACGGAAAAGGGCTTTGTGTTGGATGTAATTCCAACTCTAAGGATGTGAGTGCTTAATTGGGGCTTACTCTTTCCTTGCCATTACTCCCCATCCTCATGGCCACCATGTCTACCCCCACCCTCCACCCTGCCACCCAGGAAAGAAGCCCATTTCTTCCATGGATGTGGCACAGAGCAGTTTATACTCTGATGTGCTCATGCTGGGCAGAGCACATAAATAATGGCTCTTGCAAGTCTGAGCTTTTATTTAGTCGTATCTCACGGCAGAGTTCTGTAAATTTTCTGAGGATAGGGCAAAAGCCAAAGGACTGGAAATAACTCTTAGGATCGGTTCTGAGTTCAGAAATTCTTAGCCAGGCTCCTCTACTTATACTTTGTACTTGCTCTAATAGCCATACCATTGAACTGATTGCCTCCTTTACAAACGTAATCTAAATTCTGATAGCCATATTAATGCAACAGCTTATTAACTTATACTAAAATAACAGTGATGAGAGAGAAGAAAACCCAACAGCAACACTGTTTCACACATTTTCAAAGTAAAAGTGCATACTGGCTAGAAAAATAGAATAAAAACCTCTTTCGATGAAGTATTCCATGGAAAAGTTGCTCTAATTTTGCAGTCTGCAACAGCATCTTTTACTTCCTCTTGATATGTACCCAAAACTACTATGGCAGGCACTTACATATCTAAAAACCTCTGTGTGTGTCACAGTTGTGCATCAAGATTAAGATAATAAGGGCTGATAATCATCAAATCTATTTTGGCTGAATTCTGACCAAACAGAAAGGTTGCTGGTTGAGATCTGATGAAAAAGTCTCTCTTTCTCTCACTCTCTTCTTCGCCTGGGAACTTCCTTAGGATAGTAATTCAATTCTTCAAGTTTCCAAAAATTTTTATTCCTCAACTTGTCTTTACCCTGCAGCCTATTTCTCAGGCTCCTATTGATCAAACTATATAATGTTCTTACCCTTTCAAGAACCTTTCCAGATGGTGACTCACAGGCCCTCAAGGGGTTTATACCTTTCATTCTTTCATCCTGTCCCAACTGGTTTAATGTAATTCAGAGAAGTGGTGTTACTAGGGTGCTGGGAGCCTTTGCAGAACTCCCTCTTCTATGCCAGCACAGGCTCAATGTGCATATTTATGTAAGAGAAATGGTTTTCACTGAGGCTTTCGACTCACATCATATAATTCATTTGTTTAAACATAAAATTCAGTCCTATTATATTTGTTTTTCCAATACAAGTGGCTCTCAGTGCATTATTACACAATTTGCTTTGTCTCTTATCTGAAGTTCTATTTCTTAAGACTAAACAAATCAATGTCCAGTAAGACCACTTGTCTCAAAAGAGGTCAGAGAAAAGTAATTATCAGTACAGCTTTTGAAGGTACTTTGTCATCATGGCTAACATGCTATTTTTGTGAAACATTAAAACTAAAAGACAGTTGGACTAGTCAAATTTTGGAGGAAGTTGCACAAATGCTATGTTCACCACTCACACCTAGAGCAATATTTTGAAAAAGAAAAAACTGTAAATAATACTTGGAAAGAGGCTTTGATTTCAAGTCTTTTCAGGAGCTCTAACAGGAATCCAACCACATAACAGTTTCTAGGTCACTTTATTAATTATTAATATATCATTAAACTGACCCATGTAGTTAAATGGAAGGAATAATAACTACCCTAGAGTATAAAATTGTCTTGATTAGTTAAAAAAGAGGAATAATTTATGTAAAAGGCTTTAAGTAATATTAAGTGGAACCAAAGTCATTTTTTGGTTATGAAATCAATGATCAAGCCTCAGTTCATGTAAAAGTCACATGATAAAATGCCTAGTGGTAGAAGGCTGAAATAAAATTGTACTCTAAAAGCTCATCTCTTATGATAAAATATTGCAATACTGTTTACAAAAGAGTCATTTCGGATGCCAATTTGGAGTGCAGGTTCTAGGTAGCAATCTTGCAGGTTTAAACCATCAGAATACTGAGGCAACTTCCTTCCAATTAGGAAGCTATAGTGGCAGCAGGAGCAGCAGCTGGTCTAGATAAAAGAGCGATGTTAAATATTAGAGCAGCTGAGGCTTGCATTCCCACTAAAAGAAAAGATGCATTAAACCAAAGGCGTCTGCTCCAGCAATATTTGCCTTCTGATGTTACTTTCTTTGTTTAAACTGAGAGGATGCAAAGCAAGCTATATTGATCAACGTCAGGGTAAGAAGGGGACCAAAGGGCTTTGGCCATATATTATAGCAAAAGAAAAACACAAATGTCCCGAAAGGTTGCAGTCTAGGACTGGACCTTCATGGTGGTATACTGAGAGAAAGAAATACCACCTTAGAATTACATCAGCTGTGCAGTGACTTGTTGAGAGTCTCATATAATGCAGTTCATACCTATTCATTATTAAGGTTGGAAAGTTTTGGCAGCACACTTCAGAGTCCATGTACATGTTAATCGTTGAGGTTGCCATGGTGAATGTGAAGGAGTCAACTCAAGTTCAGTGGAAAAAGAGAGGGGAACTGCCTGTTCTTTATATCCATGCAAATTCTCAAATGTTATGACATAAACTAATCACCCAACCTTCAAATTTGTTTCCATGTTGCACAGTTTGTCTTAAAAGTATAAAAAAAAAACTTAAAACACTTTCTTTCCATACTTCAAATGTACTTGACTTAATAATCTGTCATAGTCAAATATTAATATGAATGAATTACTTCCCTCGTTCAGAAATACACTGTATTTTTGCCAAGTAATTATTATTTCAAGGAAGAATGAAGACTAGATAAATTTAAGGGATATAGAGCATGAAATATAAAAGGTTTCTGAACCCAAGGAAGACAACATCCAAAAAAGCTTAACTTTCACAAAAAGAAGTGCCTAAGAGCTATTTCAAATGCTTAGTGGTTAGTAATTAGCCACATCCAACACTTTTAAGGATTGTATCTGGGTTGAAATATTCCCATTTGGGGAAAAAGGAATAACAACTTGATATTAAGCATCCTGACTTTGGACTTGCTACTAAGCGGTGATGACAAAAGATGAGAAACACGTTCCCTACAGTGAAGGAGCATATAACCTCCAAGAGGAAATAAAAAGTGGCAGAGACAGTAGCGCTCACCAAATAGTCCATGTGTTCCACTACATTGTCCAGCTTCCCTTGCAAGTAAGTTGAGGTCATACGACTGGTTTTAACCAATGGACTACGATAAACAAAATGGCATTGCTCACTTCTAGTCCATGGGTTGAACTGGCAGAGTCACAAGACGGAACTGGCTTGGATCCCCAAGCCATTACTTCGAAGGGAGCTTATCCTGGAAGGCCATGGCACCCACAGCAAATAGTGTGTGTGAGAGAAATAAACTTTTCTACATTAAAGCCACTGGGATTTGGGAGTTTTTAGTTACCACAACACAGCATAACCTTGGCAAATACATAAAACCTACACATAAACTAATCAGAGAACAATTTAAATCAGACTCCCATTGGGTGGTCAAGGTGAGATTAAACGATTGGCAAAAAGCTTGGAGAAGGAAGAGTAGGATCTTGGAACTGTAGGGAGAAAAGGGAGGGTATTTCAAGGAGAAGAAACAGTAAGATTGAAGCAAGAATTCTAAAACTGGAATTGACTGGATCAGGGAGTAGATTTCTCCAAAAACAGAGGTATTTTTGTCATCAGGTGTTCTGTGAGCTGGTTCACTTTCTTGCTACTTATTAACCTAACCCAGGCGTCCCTTGTCAAAGGCCTGATGATTAACGCACAGGGCATGAGCCTTTTCTTGCATAAACACTAGAAAGGAATGCAAAAAGACTACCCAGTTTTATATCATTCATTCTTAAAGTACCAGCCAGGGATTCAGATAAGGTTTTTATTCCACTTATGCTACATCCAGTCAAGCTCTAGTTTCTATAAGGGTGGAACCAAAATGTGTATATTCTCCCACAGCCTTCTCCTGCTTCTGTTTCTAAGATTATAGTGATCTTCAGGGTCCTGGTGCACTACAGTTCTACTCATTTATCTGTCCATCTATTTGTCAGTCTATCCACTCAGTCATCATCCACCATGGCTTCCCAGAGGTCAGAATATCCATTAAGCATGGTTCTTATCAGTGAGAGGCTCATAGTCTAATTGAAGTTGAGACATTACTCTGTAAGGAATGGAAGGCATAGTGAGTAGAAGAGCGATATATCAGACTTGACTTAATAAAGATCATGTGGGAAATTGTATAGAAGGAGTAAGATTAATAGCATGGAGTTGGGAGACTTTTGTAGTTGTCCAAACAAGAGACAATGGTATTTTTTATCTATAGCAATACTGTATCAGTGTATTCTAGAGAGACTCAGGAGGAGAACTAAGAAGAACAGGTAAGTGAATGAAGATGACAGAGAGGGTAAATCAAGGCTGACACTCAGGTTTGGGTGAGTGTATAGATGGTGTACCTTTAACTAAGACAAAGAATAGGAGAAAGAAGTTTGCAGTAGCGACTAATGAGGTTGGTTTTAGATATGTGAAATTTGAGGTCACTGCAGAGAACGCCTGGAAAGGGTTATGTAAGGAGAAGACAGAAATTTTGAATCCAGAGTTCAGGAGAAAAGCCTTACGTGGGGTTAGAGCCTTACCTACCCGGGATGTAGTTTGTAGCTAATGTCACTGAAATTAACCAGGTCTCCAAAGGATGGCATAGGGGGATGTGGTGGGATGTGAAAGAGAATGTAAAGGAGATTGGTTAATGGCCAAACGATAGAGAAAGGTCATTAAGGTAAGGCCTGAAATGTGATGACCAGTGGATTTGGCAATTAAAAGGTGGAGTGGAAGATTCTCTGGCCTTCGCTTAGACTCTGGGTTACTGTGTCATTTTGTACAACTAGTGCCTCTTCTCTACCTGACCACTCCCTTATCTATAAACATGTCCAATGTTCAATGAAAATGGCATGTTCCACTTTTTGCAATTGCGTTCTACCCCAACTATCCAATGTTTATAGTAACTTAACTATTCCTACTAGCCACAGTTTTCTGGACCACAAGTAAATTCCTGACTCACACCGAGCCAATCAGAATCTCCTTTTGGCTCTTGTGAATATAGTTATATATTAATAACTATATATTAATACAGTTAGACTGTATTAAGCAATGGAGCTATAAAGCTCTGTAAAGTTGGGGTCAATCTCAAACCACCTATGATTTAATTTTACGGTGGAACCTGAATTATGTAAGCTTTAGAGTTTGCCTCAAATTAATACTATTCACTTGCTTTAAATTTGGCTGTTGGGATGACTTCCCCCAAAGTCAAGTTCTCCTGAAATGATATCACACTCTCCTTCATACAAAAGCCCCATTCAAGTTAACTATGTCTCCAGCCCCTGATACACCTTGTCCTTCCTCCTGCCCTCCTCCCCACACCCACATTTCCCCAAATATCATACCAGGCACAGAAAACTACACTGCTGAACTGCTGCAAGCAGTTCCTAGATGCTGAAGCAAAGGATTGTGCAAAGCTTAAGCCAATGTTGGGATTCTCTGCAGGCTGGAAAATAGCTCATCAAGTCTAGCTTGCCCATGATCTCAAAATACTACCTATTTGACCACACTTACATGAGACCCACCAAGCTCAAACTCACATGCTACCCACAGTTACTACCTACACCAGTGCAGTGAGGAGACTATGTCATGACTTCCAACTTTTAGAGAACATCTGTTTGGGCGTGCAGGAGAAAAGCCTGCTGATAGAGCTGTAACAGAGATTCCTCTTCACCCTGAGGATAAGGCCCCTTATAAGGGCTATCCAGCAAATCCTAACCTGAAGGCAAAAAAGGGAAGCCTCCTGGGTAGGTTCTTACTACTTCATACCGCTAATTACCTGACTATGGGGATTCAATGCCACAGGTCTGTTAAAAATCTTGAGGAGGAAAAAGACAGAAAGAGAGGAGAGAATGAAGGGGAGAAAGAGAGAGGAGAGGAAGGGAGAGGGAGAGAGAGAGAGAGAGAGAAGGAGGGGGTGGTGAGAGAGAATGAGAATAAGGACACAGATGTATACAACAGAAGGAGAATGGAGGACAATACAAGGATGCAAGGCAGAGAGAAAATCAACAGAGCAACAGATTTATGCTCAAGACTTCAAGAAGCAAATCTAGTCAGAGGTCTAAAAAACTTTTTCCTGCTTTATAATGAATTATATAACAAAGTTCAGAGACTGATGCTTTTTTTTTTTTTTTTAACATCTATTGCCAATCCTCCTCCTTTTTTTTTTTTTTCCCCCAAAGCCCCAGTAGATAGTTGTATGTCATAGTTGCACATCCTTCCAGTTGCTGTATGTGGGTCGTGGCCTCAGCATGGCCAGAGAAGCGGTCCGTCGGTGCGCGCCTGGGATCCGAACCCGGGCTGCCAGCAGTGGAGCGCGTGCACTTAACCACTAAGCCATGGGGCTGGCCCTGATGCTATCTTTTAATGAAAGACATCTATAAGTAAGGATTATCTATAATCTGCAGGGCACTAACAGTCTTATTCTTTTTTTTTTTGGTGAGGAAGATTAGCCCTGAGCTAACATCTGTTGCCAATCCTCCTCTTTTTACTGAGGAAGATTGGCCCTGGGTTAACATCTGTGCCCATCTTCCTCTACTTTATATGGGATGCCTGCCACAGCATGGCTTGAAGAGCAGTGCGTAGGTCCACGCCCGGGATCTGAACCTGCGAACCCCGGGCCGCCGAAGAGGAGCATACGAACTTAACCACTATGCCACCGGGCCGGCCCCGAACAGTCTTATTCTTAATCATACTCATTTCATATTTTTATGACTCAGTTTCCTCATTTTAAAGTAAGAGGCCCTAGAACTAAAGGTGTCAAAATTTCTTCCAGTTCTGAGATATTCCATGCAGAGAGGGCAGGCCCTGACACATCTGACATGTATCATCAGAGCTAATTCACAGGACTGGAGGCATAGGCCAGGGGTTAAGAACAAACTCAGGACCTGGACTGCCTGAATTTCAATCTTCGCACTACTGATTGGGTAATTTAGACAAGTTACTTATTTCTCTGTGCTTCAGTTTCTCATCTGTAAGATAAGAATAGCAATACAACCAACTTTACAAAATTTTTATAGGACAAAATGAGTTAATAGTGGTAAAGCACTTAGAAAAGTACCTGGCACTGGCATTTGTTTAAAAGAAAATCTGTGAAGGGTAGGTACTATTATTATCCCTATTTTATAAGGGAAGAAAGTAAGAATTACAAAGGTTAAGCAACTGGGGTCCAAAGTCACCCAGCGAGGAAGTTGCGGAGCCGGATTCAAACCCAAGACCCCAGAGCTGGTAGGCTTTACTGCCATCCCACACTGTCTCCCTACACAGAGCACTCATCTAAGGACGGAACACACTGAAACAATGACCCAGGTATAGACGCTGGGCATACACCACTCTTGTTTTGTATTTGGCTAGACCAGAATTCCCAACTGTTTCCTATTGGCTTTCTCTTTATATGCAAGTTAAAAATTTAAAATCCTTTTAGTGTCATTCATGTATATTACTTCAAAGTTCAGTGCTCACTAATTTTTCTATTTACATTTGCTCCACATCTTAAAAGCAAAAAAATACAGATTAAGCCCATCCCCTTCAAAAAAATTGACTTCTCATCATAACACCTTGGATTAAAAAATACTTTTCTTATTGTGCCCAGGCACTGTGCTAAGCATCAACATTATTTTATTTGATCCTCACAATAGTCCTCTAATTTCCATTTTACAGATGAATAAACAAAACTCAACGTTTAAGTAACTTCCCCCAGCTCATGCAGCTAGCAAACAGCAGGGCTAGATTTTCAATCATCTCTGCTGGACTTGAAACTACTCTCCTTTAGAATGCAAGAACCATGCTAACTATGGGATCACTGTATATTCTTCACAGACTGAAACTCATAAGACAGGGCTATGGGGTTTATACAAATACATTGGCCTACCATGAGCAAATAACATGTTAACTGTCCTCAAAGAGATTAAACAATGGGGCACATAAAGAAGGAACAACAAAAATTTAAGTGACAAACTGTATCAGGTAGACAATTAAAGAATAACAATAATAATATATAATATTTCTTTTATATTTTACAACTTTGTAAACCGTTTCTGACCTTCAGAAACATGAGTGGCTGCTAATCTGTTTCCTTTACGTAACAGACCTTGAGTGAGTTGTATAAGCCCTCTGACCCCTCAGAATCGGGGAAGGGCTGTTCTGAGGAGTGAATGAGTCCACGCAGGGGGTCCTGGCAGAGGCCTAGGCAGGGTGGGCGCAGTGCAGGTGCTCAACTAAGCTGGGATCTTTCTCCTTGCAGCTGCCCATGCCTGGAATAGAGAATGGCTCCTGGGGCCCTTGAAAAATGTCTACCGAAGGAGCAAAGTGAGAGGAATGTGCTATGATCTCGGTCCTCTAATAGGATTCACACCTTTTCTACAAATGCCTGTTTTCTGAACTCAGCTCTGAAATGAGCTATTATTCTCTGTTTCACTCTTCTTCACATTATCCAAAGTAATTCAATGTCCACCTTTTCCTTTGGGAAAATCAAAGGTTGACATGGCTACCTTTTGAACTCAAGCTGTTAAAGATCCCTTTCTTCTGTTCAAAAAGTTTTACTGATTTTGAAAGGTCTTATTGATAAAACACAGAGAAACTCAGGGGAAAAGGACAAAGAGAAAGAAGAAGAAAGAGAAAGAATAAAGAGGCCAGAAAAGACAGAGAAGGAAGAGAGCCCAAGAGGAGCAGAGAGAGGCAAAAGGCTACCGAATGCATAATTGCCAACAATCCTAGAAACTGGCTCATGTAACAATCACGGAGCATTATTTTTAAAAACCAAGGGGAAAATATTTACACAAAATCCAAAGGATATATGCTCTTTGGGAAATGCTGGAAAATGACAATATATTCTATTCATTAATTCATGAATTAGTCTGTGTGGTTTACTTCTGGCATCATTAGCATTTCTGAGCTGAATATTTAAGAGAAAAAGGGAGAAATTAAGAACTAAAGATAGAAGAATCATTTTTTGTTTTGTTTTTGTTACTCTATTTGCGTGTTTTGGCTGTAGGTGTAGAGTGGTAGGGAGATTGAGGGGTTGGGGTGAATGAAATGGGTGACATGAAACCTTCTGTGCCCCTCTTGAAGCCCTCTCCCAGGGAAGTATAAAAGTCACACGAATTTCAAACAATTTTCTAATTGTGCTTATAAGTGAATTTCAAAAGCAGATATGTTACAATAAACACATATTAAGAGTAAATCAGGCCTTAATTATGTTTAGCAAGTTTTATGTCCTAATTAAAAGCAGAATCACAACAATAAACATGACTTACCAGAAGAATTAACTCTGCCACAACTGTCTACTCTTCCCAAACATTCTTTGTGTGCTCTCGCGCCACACTTAAAACATAAATAGCCTTGAAAAAATGTTCCTCTGAAAGGTAAAATTAGAGAGTGATAATGTTAAAAGGTGCTAAATTCTGCCTATATGAAATCATTAGCACAAGAAAGGAAAACAAAGAGAACTCAGTGCTATGCAAAGTCATCTTAGCAGAGGGAGAGGGCCTTCCTGGGGGTTCTGAAGGGGCTGTATCAGGTACAAGGCTGAGGAAAGATCTGTTGGTTGCAAACTGTTAGGATAACATCCCCACTTCAAATCATTTTGGCTGGATATTAGAAAAGTCGGAAACACTCAGCAATTACACCAGTTCTTTTAAACTGAAAAACAAGACTGAGCAAGCTTACCGCAGGAGCATCTGGCAGACCTTGCAGGATGTAACCCGGTTGAAGGTGTGCATCTTGAACTCATGGAAATTGGAGTCTGCATAGTCTGGCCTTATGTTAGATCTATAAAAAGGAAAAAAGTAACTTCCTAAAGAGAGTTTCACAATAAAGCAGCAGGCTAGTTACCTAAAACCTAAGTCCATGAACATTACATCGGGGAGAGACCTGATTCAAGCAAAAAGGCTATTCAGTATGCAATGCTTTCTAAGCCAAAAGTATGCTTTGCATTAAAACATGCACCCAAATCTGATTGTGGGAGAAGCAGCAACATGTAAGGACTGAAGCAACCTAATCCTCCTCAGAATTGAGTGTTCTCAGAGAACTTTACAGGATGGCCACGTAGGTCAACCTGCCAGGAAAAACACAAATAACCTGCTGGCTATTCACGCTGTGTGCAAGTTTCTTTTCTCTAGCCACGTCACTAAAATATAAACTAGCTGAAGAGGGCAAGAGGGAGGGGAAGAGGGTACTGCATTTCCACAGAGGCCATCTCTAAATAGGTATGTAGATTATATAATGATCTACAAAAGTGAGTCAAATAATTGTAAAAAAAGTTTTGAAACAAAGCATCCGTCTGATCATAAAAACTTCCTCCTTAAAAAATATTCACTTTCCTTGCAATCCAAATAAAAACTAAACAAAATTATTTTATCCTTTATGGTTTATATTTTATTTATATTATACACATATACAAAAAAATATTAAGCATACTGCAAACTGACATTCACTGTGTGTTTCCTCCTTGCCGATTCTGTGACAACCACTTGACGTTCATTATCTCCTTTAACCATAAGACCAATGCGACCTGCTAGGCACTAATCATATCACAGTTTACAAACAAGGAAACTCCTTCTAAATCAAAGGAGACGGCAGAGTTGCGAACTCCAACCCAGCTCTGTCCTTTTAGCTTCTGAGGCTATAGTGCAAGGAGGAATTCAACAATATTCACCTTAATAGAATTAGATGTTTGTGTCTAGCAGGGATGTGGGAAATAGTTAAATTTAGCCATTTCTAGAGGGTTTTTAATGTTATTCTCAATTTATTCATGTCACAGAAAAAAGCAAAAAAATTAGAAAAGGATAAGTTAAAAACAGATACAAGTCAGAGGTACACCTAGAAAGCTAAGATGATGCTCTCCAAGACGTTACAAGAAATTTGAGAGATTGCAGGAAAAGTTTGAGATGCTGATGAGCTAGGATTTCCCCCTTTATGGAATCAAGCGACTCTCAACTACACAGAGCCTCAGTGTAATGAAGCATAACGCGGGCGGGCGACCAGGCATCAATCTCCGAGGTACCAGGAGAAGCCTTATGAAAAAACATTCACAAAGGCAATTGGGGTAGCAGGCAGTGATGCAGAAGTGTCAGAGAGGTCAGCCTTCCAATCCATCTGCTGAATATGAGCGTGCTAAAAATGAAATCAAATATTAGTGCCATCTGGGATTTCTCTGCTCTGTGCTGCTGGTGACCTCACTTTTTAGGAAAACATTCCTCTGCATGCTGAAAAGCATGGCCATTTCCATAGAGGCATTTTTGTGTTCCTGGTTAAAAATGATAGAACTCTTCTTCAGGAAGAGAGGAGTAGAGGAAAGATAAAGATCTAAAAAGAAGACGCTCTTCACATTGTTCAGAAAACATTTGACTCTTGAGACCATAAAACCAGGCATTGACAAAAGCATCGAATCCCATTTCCTTAGCCAGGAAGGGTTGTTCTTTTTTCTCTGAGCATCAAGGTGATACAGTCATAGATGAATTGTCAAATAACAGCTTCGGTCCTGGGAACTTGAAGAATTCATCAGCCTGGAGTTTTAGAATAAAATTAGGTCTCCTTCAGGCAGAAACTCATGTGAATGGTTCCCAAACAGGTAAGAATTTAATTAATTTTAGAAGTCTGCTTGAGACATAGGTGGAACACCCTTCTCTTAGGGTCAACCCAGTTGTACATGTATCTATCAAAGTTGCCTTTGAACCATTTGTATTTAACACTTTCACCAACTAACTAGGAATAAGCTGACTTTTCAGAGGACAAAAAGCTGATAGGAGAATCACACTAAGAGGTTAAAAAGAAAAATCTCATAATAAGAAAAATATTCTGAAAATATTGTTAACAGTAGTTGCCATAAGGGAAATGAGACTTGAAGTGGTATGGGTAGAACGGGAGGAACTGTTGGAATTTTTTTTACACTATAACTGCATTTTATTTTAAAAATTTAACATCAAACACTAAAGAATAAAAGTTAACTCTACGACCCTGGAACTGCTACTGAGGCACTATAAAATATCAAAGCATAGTTGAGGGCGGAAATCTGAAATTAGACCACCTGGGCTGAAATCCTAACTTGCAAATCACTATAGCAGTGTGACCTTGGGCAAGTGAGTAAGTTTAAAATAGGAATACTAATAAAATCACACTCACAAAGTGAGGTAATGTATGTAAAGTGCTTAGGACTTTGCCTGGCCCAGAGTTGGTATTCAATAAGTACTGGCTATAATTTATGAATTGCTGATTCCAAATCCATATAATAATGATGTGATCAGGACAGTGCTTTATGAGTGGTGAAGAGTCCCTCAGCAGTCTTGGGACCGAGTCCCCAGAGGATTCCCCTTCTTCTGGGAATTTCATGAAAGAAAGTTCTTATAGGTCCAGTGTCCTTGACACCAGGAATCCATACATAATTATTTAAGGACAATAAGAAATGGGGTTACTCAGGAGAAGACATGTATGAAAAAACCCAGGGAATTAGATGAAGTCACATCAAGTGACAGCTGAAGAGAAGAGAGATGTCAACACACATGGCCCATAGCCTGTAGGGATGCAAAAACTTAAAGACAGTAAGTTGGCTGGATGGGAAGAGTTTTGGTAGATGGGGCAGAAGAGGATAGAAAAACATCAAGATTATAGACTGGGTAACACAAAGACAAAAATGATCAAAAGTGGCATTTACTGCACATCTCCAATGCACCAAGCACATTAACAGGCTCTTCATATACTTTTTCACATTTGCTTCCCACAATAAACCTACAAGGCCGTCATTCATTCATTTCATATTTACTGAGTACCTACCATATACATAGGCCCTAAGGCAGGAACAGCAAGAAGGATCCTTTGGCTGGAGCTCAGTGAGTGAAGAGGGCAGATGTAGGATGTGAGGTAAGAGAAGTTGGCAGGGGCCAAGGAAAGACGTGAGATCTTATACAGGGATTGAAATTACACTTAGTTGACAAAAAAACAATCTTTGTGGCTACCATGTAGAGAATTCCTTGCCGTAAAGCAAGAGAGGACATAGCGAGACCAATTATGGGGTTGGGTTGTCTACTGATGAAAACTGAGGATCAAATATAGGTTAGCTCACTTGCTCATTCACGCAGCTATACATAAAGGATTCCATTTCAGTAACCTGCTTTGATATATGACAGTTTACTTATGACAACTTGGGTGTTATTTTGTAGATTTCTCAATAAAATGTTCCCATTTCTTTTGCTTCATACAGGGCCCATTATTAAAACAGTTAATCAGTCAATCAAATATTTACAGGGTAAGGCATGTTGATACTTTTAGGTCTCCTTAAACTTTCCATGTTCTCCTCAGATTATCTCCTCTTCTCAACTGGCTCCACGGCTGGCGCTAAACTGAGGAGGACCACGTGCCTCCCCCGGGCCTGGGTGTCTTCTCCATTCTCCACATCTGCATTCCCAACCGCTCCTCAGGCATCTCAGATGCAGCACATACAAAACTCAACTCCATACTGACATATCCGACTCTAATCAATTGCTGATCAATCCATCACTAGTCACTCCATCTTCCAACCTAGAAACTTGAGTGTCACAATAAATTTTTCCCTCCCCCTCATACCCTCGACATACTCATTTTCTCTTAACCTTTCCTCTGCTCCAATTTCTCCTTCCTTGAAACTGCGACCAATTTCTGTTGATTCAACCTTAAAAAGACCTCCTCAAAAATTCAGGTTCCATTCTCTCTTCTCATTAGCTAATTCAAGTCCTCAATATCTCTCAACTAAATTGTTACAATGATCTTCTTAATTATTCCATCTCCTACTTTCTCTCGCTGTTTAAGGCCATCTTCCACACTATACCCAGAATTACCTTCAAAAATAAAAATATGATTATGTCCTCCCTCCCTTGAAGATTTCTTCTGGTTCCTATTGCCTATGGGGATAAAGTCAGAACTTCTAGCAATGGCATACAAAGTGTTTTAAGCTCTAGCTTTAGCTACCTCTTCTTTCACAAACACCCACAAGCCATACACTGTAGACCTTCTCATATTTCCCAAACATATTCTCTTCTTCCATAACTCTGTATTTTTGCAGTCCATTCACTGCCTGAAATGTTTCCCCTAACTTGCAAATGTTAATTTACCTGGGTCCTCATTTAGAACCAGATAAAAAAGGTGACTCCTTTGATAAAATCCTCCATGAATCCACATGATAAAGATAATGATATCACGTCATCTGGGTTCCCAAAGTACTTTTTCAGCCCTCTAGTATAGTTCTACACTGTATTATAACCACTTACTATCTGCTTCCCACTACCAGAAAGCTAGTTCTATGCTTTTTATGTTTATATTGCCAGGACCTAACACAGTGTCTCCTATCTAATATATATTAAGTTGATGTGGTTGAATAAATTAATTAACAAGTGCTACTATCTATACCTTAAGTATTCTGCTACTTAAAGGGAAAAGGGCTAAAGAAAAAAGAAAAAGCATAGTCACTGTCCTCAGGAAATTGTCCATTGAGTTAGAGAAACCATAGTTCACATCCATGAAATAAAAAAAAAAATTATAATTAAAGACTAAAGAAATAAAAAGCGACATCAATTAGTGGCTATATTAGTTGGACAAAGTCAAAAGAATAAGTGGTGTTTGGTAGATAAAGGAAAAAGGGAAGGTGATGTAAGTTTGGGGGAAAAACAAGATTGAAAGTTCAGAACTGAGTATCAAGTGTTCCTAGAACAGTGACTAGATCAGGTTTACCAGAGCATCATCTGTGACACTGTGATGGTTAATTTTATGCGTCAACTTGACTGGGCCATGGGGTATCCCGATTTTTGGTCAAATGTTATTCCGGGTGTTTCTGTGAGGCTGTTTTTGGATGAGATTAACATTTAAATTGGTAGACTGAGTGAGGCAGATCATCCAATCAGTTGAAGGCCTGAACAGAACAAAAAGGCTGATCCTCCCCCAAGTAAGAGAGAATTCTTTCTGCCTGACTACCTTCCAACTGGGACGCAGGCTTTTTTCTTGCCTTCAGACTCAACATCAGCTCTTCCTGGGTCTCAAGTCGGCTAGCCTTAGGACGGAACTACACTGTTGGCTCTCAAACTGGATTACACTATCAGCTCTCCTGGGTCTCCAGCTTGCCAACTCACCCTAAAGCTCTTGGGACTTACCAACCTCCATAACACCATGAGCCAATTCTTTATAATAAAAAGACACACATACCCACACATATCCTATTTGTTCTGTTTCTCTGGAGAACCCAGAATAATCCAGACATACCAAAAAATAATGTTAGATAGGTTTAGTGGGGCCAGTGACCAGAGGAGGGGGTGGAAGCAACACTTAACTTCCGATTTGTCAGCCTCCATAACACTTTCCTTGACACCCCGATGGCAAGTTAAACAGATCGCCTAGGCTTTCGCTAATTTTGTACAACTCCTAAAAGAAATCACCATAGAGCATGAAAAGTGCTTGCATGTCCTTCTCCCTGCTGGCCTATACGGTGCTTGAGGGCAGAGGGCTTGTCTTCTCCTTTTTAACCTGTCTCATCTTTATAGTCATCAAACCTTCTACTAGGAAAATGAATCGTTACATATATATGGTTGATGGAAATCATGAAAATATGCTTTTACTGAAGCATTTACTTCACTTGTTTTCAGAAAGCTCTTTGCCACATTATCAGATGAAAATCTGGAGGGAGTAGAAGAGAGATAAAGACATTTTTACCATGCCAAAAAGATTTTTTCGCCGATATAAAACAAAACTGAAGAAAAACATAATGATTAACGGAATTTCAATTAAATGTTATAATTTATTTATCTATGTCCTCTCTTCCTTGTGAGAAAATAATATTTAATCTTTTTACAAGGACTATAATGCTACTCATAGATATAAATATACTTCAGTACTAAGTATGACAATATAGTTAGTAATACAGTCCTTCATTATTTTAAAAACCTATATATTTATAATTAACATTTTTCTCTATTTTAACATAAACTTTAAATCCAGATATCACCTTAGTAATATAGTTTTAGAATTAGGAAGCAAATGCTAGCAAAATGAAATCATCTACAATGATCATGACTAACTAGAGAGGAAATGACAAGAATCGATTTATGACATCAGGCTGTCTCATGCGCTGTCAGTATTACCAATATTAAAATATCACCACTATGGGCATTGTGACAATTATGCAACACACAACATAGTTTATTTCATCATACTGCATCGAAAGTAAAGGTGAGAGAGCTGGAAGCAGAAGCTGGTACTTTGAAAAATACTTGTCTGAATGCAGCAGGCACTTTTGTGTACCAAAAATACATAGCTATGTAAAAATGTACACACACACACACACACGCGCAGCTATGTGTGTGTATCAGTGAAATTCAGAAAATACATATTTTGACAAATGCCAGACATAGATTACAGTATAAAAGTCCCTTAAGAAAATGCTGAACAATTTTAATTTTTCAATTTATTATTCTGTTAAATTATTTTATTCTCCATGATATAACAAGATGATGCATCTCACCTTGCATACTTCTATTAACGTCTGTTACTTAAGAGGCAATAATTACTGTAAGCAACAATACTTAATCTTCTTCTCCAGAGTAAGTTTTAAATATCATTTAAAATAATATGAATACTATATTATCTTCAGGATACTTAGTTATATCATGCCTCTTTTTCAAATAAGATTTAAAAAATATAATGACAATTTATCACATTAATAAAGAACCAAAAAAGCATTGGATCATCTCAACACATGCCAAAAAAGACATTTAATGAAATGTATCACATGCTTCTGATCAAACTCTAAATACACTAGATATTGAGGAATACTTCCTTTATGATAAAGAACATCAAGCTAAAGACAATGAAATTTATGTTTAATTTAACACTATCACAATCATTTTGAAGTTAAGCAAAGTTTTCTGAAGTCAACTATATTATCCAACATTGTTCTGGAAGATCTGATCAAACTAATATGACAAGAAAAATAAATGTGAGGGGTAAATATTGTAAAAAAGTACACAGAATTATCATTTGGAGATGACATTGTTGGGACTACTGGGAAAAAGCAAGAGAAGAAACTCAAAACTAGTGAAACTAGACTAAGAGAAAAAGACACGAGGTGGTGTTTGTGGAAATCCACCTGTAAGCTTCCAGTGTGCTCCAGCAGTGAAATGCAGTAACGTGTGTGTAGTGTTTTTACCCAGCAAAATTCCTTGAGACTCAGAGGTTCAAGGATTTTTTCAGAGGCAGGTCACACAGGCGCTCTCTGCCATCATGATCACCCACAATCATTAAAAACTTCCAGAAGGGAAGTGGGTGCTCATCATAAGTCACATGGCTTTAAAAAAATGTCTAGGCAGGCAATGAAATTCAGTACCCTTGGCACACCAAATAACCTTATCACTTAGCACCACAGGGAACATTTGAAAACCCAAGTTCCCAGATGATAGCAGGCCAACTGTGCAGGCAGACGCTTCTAAAGAAAGCAAATTCAAGCCCGATGAGTTAACTCTTTCCTGCACAAAAATGTCTAAGAAAAATCCTAGCAGGAAGTGTTCAGGTTGTGTATAAATAAAATTTAAAAGTTAACTGAGGAAAATAAAAAGTATTCAAGTAAATAAGAGCTACATAACCAAATTCCTGAATAAGAAGCTTGCATATTTTATTATAAATATACAACCTCTGCTCAAGTTAACTTATAAATTTAAAACAATTCCTTCCCCCTAAACCAACACACACACATACACAAAACTATACAATGAGTTTTTTTTTTTTTTACTTGACAAACAATTATAAAATTCAACTGGAAGAATAAATGTGTGAGACTAGTTGGGAAAATTTTAAAACTAAGACGAATTATTGTAGAGAGTATGGGGAAGTCATCATAACCTAAGAAATACTAAAATGTTTTCTAAAGGTACCATTATTAAATCTGTATGGGACGGACAATAAAACAGACAGAAGATCAATAATACAGAAGATAAAGTCTTGAAGAGGACCAACCACGTGCAAAAACTTGATATGTGAGGGTTTTTTTGGTTTTTTTTGGAGGGGAAGATTTGCCCTAAGCTAACATCTGTTGCCAAACTTCCTCCTTTTTTCTTTTTTTTTAATTCCTTTTTCCCCTCCAAAGCCCCAGTACATAGTTGTGTATAGGTGTAAGTTCTTCTGGTTCTTCTATGTGAGCCGCCACCACAGCATGGCTACTGACAGACAAGTGGTGTGGTTCTGTGCCCAGGAACCAAACCCTGGCCACCAAAGCAGAGTAGGCTGAACTTGAACAGCCAGGCCATCAGGGCTGTCTCTCTATATGTGAGTTTTCTGGCAGTTTGTTCATTTATTTATTCGTCCACTCAAAAAATTAAAAACTTGGGGCCAGCCCAGTGGCGCAAGTGGTTAACTGCGCGCGCTCCACTACGGCAGCCCAGGGTTTGCCAGTTCGGATCCCGGGCGCACACCGATGCACTGCTTGGCAGGCCACACTGTGGCGGTGTCCCATATAAAGTGGAGGAAGATGGGCACGGATGTTAGCCCAGGGCCAGTCTTCCTCAACAAAAAAAGAGGAGGATTGGCAGATGTTAGTGCAGGGCTGATTTTCCTCACACACACAAAAAAAACATTAAAAACTTATTAAATACCTAATATGTGCTAGGCAGTGGGATACCATGATGAACAAAAACAAGTACAGTCTCTGCCTGTTTGGTGCTGGTGGGGAAAAGAAATATCTAAAAATTCCACAAACAATTGTGAAACTATAGGTATGATAAGTGTCACAAAGAAAGATAGTGTTAGGAAAACTTACAATTTGAAATGTGACCTTGTCAATGGATTATCACAGAAGGCTTCCAACAGAAACAATGGTTGAGCTGAGATCTAAAGATAATCAAGAATTCAGCAGGTGAAAAGGAAAAAGAATGTTCCAGACAGAGGGAAAATAACAGATTATAAATATATTTTAGAAAATATATTTCCAGCTTTTTGAAAATGGTAAGAAAGCTACATTTCTAGCATCCATTTTATAATGACACATAGTTTAGAAATTAAAGATTTATATTATTTATTTGTAAATATATATTACATGCCTATGATGTGCCATGAATACAGCCAGCAATAAGGAGTAAGATGGACAAAACTGCTGCCCTCATGAAGCTTACATTCTATATTTAAATGTAAAATTTAGATAGAAACCTGAAATTCGTTTTAAGCAAAAAACAAAAACATAAAAGTACTTGAAGAAAATACTGATGACTATTTACATATCTTTAAGGGTAAAAAATAAAGATGGCTGGATTTATTTTTAAAAACCCAAAATTTTCCTTGAATCAAAAAGAATAAAAAATTAAAAGCGAAAGCAGGAAAATATCTATAACATATGGTAAAAGATTAATGTCCTTGCAATAGGTAAGTGCTCTTGAAAATCTATAAGATAAAAATGAACACCCCAATTGAAAAATGAGCAAAGAAATTAACATGGCAATTTATTAAAAAAGAAATAAAAACAATCAATAAATACATAAAACATGTGGAAATGCAAATTTAAATAAGATATCATTTCACATATCAAACTGGCAAAAAAGATAAAAGAAAAAAGATAATACCTAGTGTGGATGAAGCTGTAGAAATATCCAAGACCTTAAAGATGTACCAATCCTTTGACGTAAAATTCTGCTTATTAGAAGTAATCATGAAGGGTACATTACAGCACTTTTAATAACTAAAAATTGGAACTGATGTGATTAAAAAGTAAGGAAATAGATAAATTACAATACATCTATACAATGGAATGCTATGCAACAATTATAAATGATAAAGTGAACACATATATTAAACAAGAAAGATATTTGCAACATATTATAGGAGAACAACTTTCAATCAACTGTATCTATAGCTGTGATTAATATAACACATAACTACTAGCTAACATACATATATGAAAATGTGAACAATAGGGAGAGGCATTATGAATGACTTTTGTTAATTTTAGAGTTATCTGCGTTTTCTAAAGTTTCTATAATAAATGTGCATTATTCAATTTGTTCCTTACATCCACTCTTTTTAGACAGAAAAAGAACAATAGGAACAACCACAACAATACACACAAGCTTTAAAGAGGTTAAGCAACTTGACTCAAGTACAGGATCTTATATAAAGATGTCTCAAAGCCTGTGCTCTTAATCACCATGCTAAAAATACCAAAGGTAATTATAAAGCAAAGACAAACTAAATTAAATGTTTGCAACATATGTGAAAATATTCTTGATATAAAAGGAGTCATTACAAATCAATGATAATACAATGATTAATTTGACCCACAGAAAACTTGGCAAAGGATATGAACAAGAAATTCATAAAGAAAAACAACTGGTTGACAAGCCTGTAATAAAGTATTCGGCCTCATTAGTAAATGTAGAGATATGGATGTTCCAGAACCTGGGAAGGCTACAGCAGACACATTTTTTAGAAATGGTCCTTCCTGGATACTGATTGCTGTGCTCTCGCCTTCCTGTCCCACTTAGGGATGTGATTTTTTGATGTTGCTGTTAGTCTAAGAACCAACAGAGCTCATCATTTGTAAATATTTCCTTAAATGGAAGCATACGGACTGTTAGTGCTTCAAAATGGGAGGCTAGCCCCAAGTATGCAGCGTAGTGCTGCAGTATGAATTGAATTTTCTGGGATAGGCAAGCTGCTGCTCCATGCAGATAGTGACTGGCAGTTGTGGGTTCAAGAAAAGCGAGTTGAGCTATGCTGCCTTTGTTCCTGCTCTATCTGCTATCAATAAGATCTTCTATCCTTGACTAATTAAACTAGAGTCTATCTAAACTTCTTGAGTGTGGAGGGTGGGATGTATTTTTTTTTTTTCTTGCTAATACATAGCCCACTAGAAAACCCTGGTTTCCAAAGAAATGAAAATAAACAATATTGTGTTGCTTACGATAGTGAGTAACTGTAAATAAGCTAAACGTCCAATGATAAGGCATTGCACAAATATATTGTGGTACTTCCACATAACGGAAAATAATCAGCCATTTAATCCTATTGAAGAAGAGTTTTTACAAGAAAATATGAGTGTAAAGGTATACTATAATCAATACATATGTACATATGTATATATGTGTGTGTGTATCTCTGTATGTATGTATCTCTGTTATTATAAAGGATATAAAGTACAGGAAAAGAGGAATTAGGACCATTATAGAGTCTCATAGTATCATGCAATGTTCCTTCATTGTATTTGTAACAAGTTTCTTTTTTACATTTATTTGTAAGATTATTTGATTAATGTTTCTTTTCCCCAAAAAGATTATAAGCTCCATGAGGCCACAGCTGTGTCAGATTGTGCTTGTCACTGTATCTCTAGCATCATGCACAGAGCCTAGCATAAACAGGCATGCAACAAATGTGTTGAAGTTTAATGGAGTGTCAAAAGGAGATTAAAGGTATAAGAGTAAAATAAAATTAGTATACAAAATATATCCCAAAATACAATTAATTGTTAAACATATGTTACAAATTTAGTGCTCAACTTCTCAGCAACCAAAGCAAAGAGGGAAACAAGATCACTTCTAAGATAACTGTATAAATTTTACTGGCATCAAAGTGTAAGAAACATTGCTCAATAGGTTTTCACAAAAGGGACACTGTGTGTGATATATAGCCAATGTCTTCAACAACATCCTTATAAATACAATTGTGTACCTGCCCCTTCTAGCCCTTCCTGATACGAGCCAAGGACATGATGCGGAAGTATCGCTTAGCAAAAGCAATTCTATGGGAGGCCTTTCAAGACCTATTCCATCCACATATCATCACTTACACAGCCATCATCTCCCCTGAAGTCAGACACCAAGCTTTGGCTAGTCAAATCTCTTTCACATTTAACAATTAATAGTTCCAAACGCGAAAATTATCTATAGAGAAGGCAAACATTTGTACCAAATCTTTAAATACTGGATCTAGAGGTAGCAGACCTTATAATTTAGAAGAAATTTCTATAACAAATAAAAGGCTATTATTATCTTAATTGATATTAGCTTATATTAATCATTTCTCCATGAGGACTGAAGATACATCAGATAAAAACACAAATCCTAGAGCTCAAAAGAGACCTAAACTTGTTTGAAATAGAGACACCATTCCCCATACAGTCCCCAACATGCAGGACAGATCTCTAAGCTAGCTGGAAAATGGATCTAACTTAGTCAAGTATTTCATACTCTTACAATTACCAACTAAACATTCAAGAACATCATAACAGTGTATCCAGGTTGTTTTTGTCAAGTCTCAAGCACTTCTGGAATCTCCGGCTCTGAAAAAACATACTTAAACCAAGTACAGTCTTACCCCAAAATCAAAATAAGATCAATCATTTTACACCTAAAATTCAGGCTTTCCTGTAAGACACAACTTTAAGGGTCTTATTAAACGGTGGGGTTTTTTTCCCCGCTTTCTTTTGTTAACATAAAAAATTCCAGAATAAAACCCAAATATTTACTTTAAAAATATCCTATATTGTGAAATTAAATCCACCAAATAGGTAATAGGTAAGTACAAAAGACTTTATTCACACAAACTTTCAGTAAACTATCCTAAATCCTTACTGTTTTTTCACAACTTGTTCCCACAACACCACAGCATACTAATTGCGTTGCTGGCTATTTGAAAGGGCAAGAAAATGAAAAACAAAGAGGTCCTTCAAAAACCAAGTTAAAAAAACAGAGTTCAGAAGGGATATCTTCACCTATTCCTGAGGATTCACAAAAGGAATGACAAACAAAAGAGAGATTTATAAATCTCATCCAAATCTTATTCTTTATATTCCAAATCACGTACAGTCTTTTATCTAGGGAAATGAATAAATATTTTCAAAATACCAATAAAAATAGGATAATGCTTGGTTCTGAAAAATAGTATTTTCTTATCTATTATATATTGCACTTCTTTATTTCATTCTATGTTGACATTATAGTAATTTTAAATATACATCCATCACTGAATTTCTGTGACATCTTGAGGAAATTATTGAATGAAATGTAAAGTCGGTTAAATCCATAATAAATTTAAAGCGGAAAAAGTGTCAGACTACATGTAATTTGAGTCGATATTTGTTACAAACTTGATGTGTGGCTTCTGGCACATAACATATCCTTCTACTTCTAGTCTCCTCACCAATCAAAGAATTATATGCATCATCCCTGCTACAGAAGGCCTGGTCCAGGAGTGGGAGAAGGAAGAAGGATCACCATTTGTTGGTACCTGTCCTATCCATCACTCAGATTTGTTCTGAAGATAAAATGAAAACACACATATGTACCTCTTATTAAATTTTATTTATTAAGTGATGAAAAGCATTATACAAATGCTAGATGCTACCTACTATTATTATTATTGCTGTCATAAATGACAAACATGTAGTGGAAAACTCAGAGGCCTCATAAAGGTAGAACAAAATAAATGATGGCCTACACATCACCATATCTTGAATCAATGGGAATAAAGCTTTTCTTGTATTAGACATTTAATAAGCATATTAAAATTTATTATTTATTTAGTCATATTCAAAAAATTAATTGACTGCCTATTATGTGCCCATCACTTTCTAACACTGTGAATACAACAGTGAATTTGTCTGGCCCCAACAATCATGGATCGCCAGTGAAATTGGATAATCTTGCTTTACTTCAATTCTTCCATTAAAATAGATTGTTTATCCTCTTGGTACTGAGAGAGAGAAGTGTCTCAATGTTCAGAATTAAACAGCAAGACATCTCCCATTGTGTTAGCTATTCCATGTAACGGATAGGTTCTAGAGAATTTGGATTTTCTTGTTCTCTTGTACATTAAATCTGTACCATAATTCAAACATTCAAGATAACATGAATTAGGAATGCTGAGCTGGCACAACGAATTTAAGTTCTTGTAGCATATTTTAAAATATGTCTGATAATATGAAGTTTGCTGTTGAATTAATGTGTTTTAGAAGCACATGAAAATGGATATGCTGCTGCTACAAAGCAATATTTGGGAACAATAGAAGGAAATCTGAAAGGTAATCTGTTAAGCTTCATAATGATTTCCCCTTAAAATTCTATGATGATTATATATGAAAAAAAAAAGTTGTTTAATCAACGTTCTATCCTTTGCATATAAAGTCTCTGTTTTATACTAAACTCCATGTGCAGAAGTTCAGTAAAAATTGAGCAAGATTTCAGTATAAATTTGGCATGAATTGAGGCTACTATCATTTATCAAAACCAAAAATCACTCTTCAAAAAAAGCAAGGACTTTAAAATGTTAAATATGTTTATTACAGGAAAAAGCATATTATTATTAACATTACTGTGACAAAACCGCAACTAATAAAGATTTTTTTAAGTCGTTTGGTAATATTCTAGGTCTTGCGGACTTCAAATTGTCCTGTGATTTGGGATTCTCCATCCTACAGTCTCTATTCATTTTGAAATAATTTAAGCCCCCAAATGAGGCCAACAGCACACAGAACAGTAAAAACTCAAGTGGCTACTCCTAAAACAAAAATCGGAACAGTCTCACTGGCTTGAAATAGACATATGTGCCAGTCTACCCCGAAAAAAGAAAAACACAACCACCCGCAAAAAATACCAAGACGTTCTAGCAAATGGACTCATTTCAAAAAAAACATTTGAGTGGGACTTACAGGTTAGGAAGATACCATACGTCCTCTACATGCTTGCCACAAAGTTGAAGAGACAAGACACATACATATTGACAATTTGTGAAGAAGGTGAGAACTTGAGCAAGACTTGAGAGCCATGTAGCAAGTAGTCACAGAACTGCTTTGGGATCAAAACACAAGAACTAGAGATGAGAGGAGATCGAGTATGAGAGGCTAGGTGGCTACTGAGAGTCCCCATGCCAGAACAGATACAACTAAAGCTTTTATTAAAGTAGGAGAGAAGGGACTGATGTTCAAAGGTATAAGCTGGGCAGAGCAAAGATTTGTTCAAGGGAACATCTTGAGAGTTGATGCATAGCATTCTAGGTCGGACAAGAGAACCATTTACGGATTCATGCTTCAAGACCAAGTTTAGGCACAAGAAATTGAATCAGGACATAAGAAAAGAGGAAGGTAACAGAAGTCAAATAGATCTAGATGGGAGGGGAGGGTGTTCATTCAGCAGAATAATTAGAGTAAGATGATTGATCCCAAGGTACAGGCTGCTACTGTATGTCTGCCCTAGTATTAAAGAACATCCCAGGAGACAGCCCCATGGCTTAGCGGTTAAGTGTGCGTGCTCCGCTACTGGCGGCCCAGGTTCAGATCCCAGGCGTGCACCAACACATCACTTGTCCAGCCATACTGAGGCTGTGTCCCACACACAGCAACTAGAAGGATGTGCAGCTATGACATACAACTATCTACTGGGGCTTTGGGGAGAAAAAGGGAAAAAAAGGGGGAGGATTGGCAATAGATGTTAGCTCAGGGCCCGTCTTCCTCAGCAAAAAGAGGAGGATTGGCATGGATGTTAGCTCAGGGCTGATCTTCCTCACACACACACACAAAAAAGAACTTCCCAGAGCAGGTCAGGAGCTACCAAGGGCTGAGAGATGAGAACCACATGGCTAATGACCCTTACCAAGATCTAGGACCTCTGGGAAGCTTCCGGCATTTGAGCTGGAAAGAATGGATAAATAGCACTGAGACGGCAAGGCATTCCAGTGTTTAGAACTAAGACAGGGTTAGGCACAAGTGGAAAAAAGGGTGGATAGGTAAGGAAAATAGAGGCTTCCAAGGGCAGCAATCAGGCCTGACTTTCAAGGAACATGAAGAAAGCTGTGCTTTCACCCGACAGCAGATGGGCAGAAACAGACACAGACGCCCCTCTCTCTCCACAAAGGAAAACAGAACTCCCCTCGCAGTATCAAGGTGACCTGAGAGGAAGGAACAACCAAGGCTTCTCAAGTCTGTTCCTGAGCCTGAAGAAAATTTGATGATGCCTTGACACGAGACTACACAAACTAAAGCAAGAATCTCAAGCTAACTTTCAGCTCCCTCCAGTCACAGAATGGCTGAGGGCCGCTGTTCCCTCAACTTGTTGCTTCATGTCTCCAAGCATTTGGGTGATAATATTTCCCAAATATTTCTCAAGAAAATGAATCCAAACCTGAGATTACTATTTGGGTGTCCAAAAGAACTGACAGTAAAAGAGGGTTTTGAGACAGCCTTGCTTTCTGCGGAGTCACTTTCAGAATATGCAGAATAGCCTGAGCACAGCCTCATTCTCCACTGTGAAGTATGAGACTGATCCTCTCTATTCCTGCCTTTCTGCTGGATGCTGGGTTTTCTTCTTCCTTTCAAAACTAATTACGCTAGAGAAACTCAGAGTAAAACATTCTGCAAAGCACACTTTTCTCACTATCCTTGTCAATGAACTTCAAATTGTCCTGTGATTTGAGATTCTCTATCCTACAGTCTTTACCCATTTTTAAATAATTTAAACTCCCAAATGAGGCCAACAGCATACAGAACAGTAAAAACTCAAGTGGCTACTCCTAAAACAAAAATCAGAACAGTCTCTCACTGGCTTGAAATAGACATATGTGCCAGTCTACCTCAAAAAAAGAAAAACACAACCACCCGCAAAAAATACCAAGACGTTCTAGCAAATGGACTCATTTCAAAAAAACATTTGAGTGCCTACTATGCTCTAGAGAATATGTAATAAAAATGCAATTAAATACCTGACCTCAAAGGGTTGTTTTTTTTGTTGTTGTTGTTGTTGTTGAGGTAGATTGTCCCTGAGCTAACAGCTGTGCCAATCTTCCTCTATTTTTTCTATGTGGGATGCCGCCACATCATGGCTTGATGAGCGGTGTGTAGGTCTGTGCCTGGGATCTGGGCCATGAACCCGGGCTGCCAAAGTGCAGCATGCAAACTTCAGCACTATGCCACCGGGCTGGCCCTCAAAGAGTTGTTTTGAGAGTGAAAGAGGACCTGCTTGAGTCTACAGAGTCTTCCCCACCCCAACACTCGGTGAGGGTCGGGGAACAGCAGCATCCGGGCGCAGTTTCTTCCTTTAAGAGCTCCCCTGTTGGGCCTTGCCTCTCCTCCTAGCCACAAGCAACACGTGCCCAAATTAGCGCCACGACCTCCGGGCTCAGCCCCTAACTTTTGCCTACGCCCTTCAGTGTTCTCTCCCCACACAGACTTGCAGAGGGGAACACCCTATAAAAATGCTGCAGCCACCAGCTCAGCCCTCAAGTAAGTTCTCCATTGTCTGCCACCATCCTCCTTGCTTTTGTCAGTTTACACCTGGATTCTCCCTCTGGGCTTGGCCCCTTCACAGATTGCCAGCTCAGTGAGATAGTTAACTTGGTTTGATTTCTTTTTATTCTGAAATTACCTTTTGGCCTCATGCATGAGAGCCAGGCTCCCGGCCACCGTTAAGTCAACTCTGGCCAGAACTCTGGGCCTGTGTTCATCTGGGAGGAGAAACTAAAACTGTCAGCATCAGCAACCTCTAAGTGCTTATCTCTGGAGCATCATGACAGTTGCTTTACATACATTTCCTCATTTAACATGACAACAACTCTATGAAATAAGTATTATTACCTCCATCTGCAGATTATGAAACTGAGGTTCAGAGAGCTTAAATAATTTTTTCAGGGTCACCTAGGTAGAAAATCTAAGTGTCATGATTCAAATGTTGTCTGTTGAGTTCCAAAATTAATGCTTCTAACAGCGATTTTATATGACTTTGAATTTCATGAAAAAGAATTTTTACGGGTCTTGGTTTCTGGGAATTTTCATCTGGCCCATCGCTGGGATAATGATCAGAAAAGCAGCCCTAATCCATGAGAATGTTACACAGCAGGGCATCGCCTGCAGCTTAAGCTTGTGGTCACACCAAATCCACTGAACTCAGAGCTCCAACCATAAGATGTCCTCATTCTTACCATCCCATCCCCACCCCGTGCCAATTTCCTGAAAGAGACATTCAGCATCACAAGGGGTCTCAGGGTAATGTTTCCAGCTTTTGGAGCTGAAACTATGTTAAACCACAAGGCACCAGGCGGCTTCATGGACTAATCCACAATTTAGCAGACCTAACTCTCCCTTGAACCTAAAGGTACACACATACAAATAAACTCTCTGTCAGCCACCCTATACAGAGGGTTCCTTCCCAACCTTCAAAACAATTTGGGATAATGACTTTCATTTTTTCATACTTCTGTTAGTGGTACCATCATTTTTCCAATGTTGTAAAGAAAGTACAAAAACAATATCTAATCAACATGGAGCTGATGTAAAGTTAAATGAGTTAACATACACAAAGGGCCCTGCACTGTGCTTGACACACGATAAATACAGAATAAATGGTAAATAGTATTATTTTATTTAAATGTTACAACAAATACTGTGAGGAAGATATTATGTCTCCATTTTGTGATTTCCTAATTGAGGCTCAGGAAATTTAAGCAACTAGTCCAAGCTCATGAAGCTATTAATGGGCTGAACTCTGATTTGACTCTTAATGACTACCCAATACTAAGGAGTTTGGAAATTACTACATCGGTCATGGTGAGCAACAGAAACATTTTAAATTGGAAAATTATATCTCCAACAGCAGTATCCCAACACAAGATCAAAAGACACCCGTCTATTCAAGGTCCCCTTAATGGCCACTTCAGTCTCCACTCCAAACCATTATTCCTGGTCACGAGTTCCTTCTTTCCACCACTCCAAATCCCATCTATCCTGGTAGTTTAGGTCCCCAACTTTTATTTGAGACCTTCCCAGACCACTATAGCCCATATGATCTGTCCTTTCTCTAAAATTATGTGGCACTTAACTCTTATATTATTACTCAGATGCTCCAGTCATTCTTTTATTCAACAAGTATTTATTAAACGCCTAATGTATACCAAGCACTGTGCTGGGGAAAAGAAAAAATGCATGGCCTCTGGCCTTAAGGTCCTTTCAATCTAGGATAAAGATAAAGACATGCAAAGAGGTAAATCTAATCAAGTATTCCCCCAAAGGTATAAGATATGGTGGAAAACGAAGAAGAGATTGGTCACTCCTATAGTATAGCTTGGGAAGGTAGGGCATGAGGACTTGAAAAGAGAGCAATTGCCTTCGATCTGAGTCTTGAAAGATGAGGTGTTCTCTAGCAGACCTCATGAGAGGACGGATCCCAGGCCAGTAAAGAACACTATTATCAAAGGCCCAGAGGAATAAAGGAGCCCAGCATGTTCCGGCAGCTCCCAGGAATTCATTCGGGTTGCAGCACTGACCTGGTTAAAAAAATGACGCTGGAGTTGGGCATTAGCCAGACTGTAGATGCCGTCTGCGCACAGTCCGGGAATCTGATCTGGTTCTGTGGGCAATGAGTGACCACTAAAGGACTGTGTGCAGATAACCGGATTATGTTTGCATGTTAGAAAGAAAACTCTGGCAGCCACGTTGTGGAGGGGGTGAGACCAGAGACAGGGAGACAGCTTCAGAGACTACTGCAACAGGCTGGCTAGAAGAGTCTGAAGATCTAAACTAAGACATGACACTGGGAGTGAAAAAAGGAGTCAAAAAAGAAAGATAAAGCCAACGAGAGAGGCAGTTTAGAAAAGTCACTCTTGGGCCGGCCCCGTGGCTTAGTGGTTAAGCGAGCGCGCTCCGCTGCTGGCGACCCGGGTTCGGATCCCGGGCTCGCACCGACGCGCTGCTTCTCCGGCCATGCTGAGGCCGCGTCCCACATGCAGCAACTAGAAGGATGTGCAGCTATGACACACAACTATCTACTGGGGCTTTGGGGGGAAAAAATAAATAAATAAAATCTTTAAAAAAAAAAAAAAAAAAAGTCACTCTTGCAAGTCAACTGGGGGCTTGCAGGTGGCTACGCTAGCAGCAGGTAGACCAGTTAAGAGGCTGTAACAGCAGCCCAAAAAGAAATGATAAAGACTTCTCCATATTTTCCCTCCTCTTGATTCCACATGACTGGTGTCATCACTGGGCAGGGCCTTAACCTCACAAATGGTCCTCTGACTCAAAGACTGCTGATCCCTAAACCGAGTTTTCCTTAAAGATGGTGAAAGGTAAATGGAAGTACACAACATAAAGTGAAGAAAACTCCTACACTGGAGTAGGTTGACAAGATTCTCAGGTTTCACTGACTTAAGACCAATCTTTAAAACCACTGGTCATGCTGGGTAAATTTCAGTAGCTAATCAGAGCCTGTTTCCAGGGTTTCCTGGGCAACTATCCGGCTATCACAGGAATGTTTTCTTGACACGCTATTGCTTTTCCTTATAGCAACAAGGTAACCGTATTGTCCTGGGAAGTATGTACTTTTAAATAGCAATTCTCATAGATGAAGGCAAACAAGAAACTCCTTTGAATTTAGGTTATTGCTGGACAAAGAAAAAAAATTCTCTAACAAAAGATTTTAATATTATGGTATCAATATCCCTATCTCCGAAATAAATGATGATGTGTGACAGCCCACCTTCAGGGCTGTTGAAAAAAATCAATGATCTTTTCAAAATGTGACCTCTGATATTTGCAAAGTGCTTTTGGTTCAGATGAGGAAAAGCACTAGAGGAGTACACAAACAGATAAATAAATCAATTAAAGAAAAGGAGAAGAAATTGCTCACAGAAGACAAACAAATCACTCCAAAGCAGAATTTTATTAAACTCTACTTAGGTCTGCTCCTCACACAGCCACAATTCTCCCAGCGAGTCCCTCTGTGCTCTGGCGGCAGGCACTTTGCACACACAGTTCATGGAGCAGTGCTGACCACTAATGGCCAGCTGGCTCATTTCAGTTTTCCCAGTTATGTCTCAGAACTGTCTTTGAAGAAGTCATTGATTAAAGTAATCAATCAAATCTCTACATAATAATGCTCTGGCTTCCTATGCTTTTAATATCAAAAAGCCTTCCTCACTAAAAACTAGTAGTAATCAAGTTTCCTGGATCACACACTATCTGTGCTTTTTGATCAAGGGCTCACAGTTAATTTCTTTGGTTTTTTGAGAAGATGTGTTCTACTGAATCAGCATAAATGATCAATCTTATTTCTTTATTAAGATTTTGAATGCAAGTAATGCTTTCCTTTCTAATTAAACTAATTTTGAGTATTATTTTATCATCATTATATTTCCACAGATGGAATAAGGCCTACTTACTGAATTTTCCTGATGGTTTACAGAATAGGTACACAGAATTTAAAGCATATCATCACTTTTAGGACATGAAAGCATTAATCTTCCCAAAGGGACCACACTATCATTGTCCAGTATGTACATGCACACACGTTCTTGTAAAAACACACACATACACAGAGTAATAACTGTTTCATGTATTTTTGTGTGTGTGTGAGGAAGATTAGCTCTGAGCTAACATCTGCTGCCAATCCTCCTCTTTTTGCTGAGGAAGATTAGGCCTGGGCTAACATCCATGCCCATCTTCCTCCACTTTATATGGGACGCCACCACAGCATGGCTTGATCAGCAGTGCATAGGTCCCGGCCCGGGATCTGAACCCGCAAACCCCGGGCCCCCGAAGCAGAGCATGCAAACTTTACCACTACGCCACTGGGCTGGCCCCTGTTTAATGAATTTTTGAGAACCAAAAGAGAACAAGCACAAGAGAAAAATGTTATAACTGTTGGGTAGAAATAAGAGAGGAGGAGACACTATTATTTTTGTATCACAATTAGCTTCCACACTTCCCCCACCTTCCTTTGCCATTCACAGGCCTTCAACATATTCAAGAAAGAGGCTGCATGCACAGAATCAAATATGAGAGCAAACTTTCTAGTGATGCAGGAAAAAAATAGATCACAAATTTTTTTCAACTCCCCTCTTTAACTGATGAATGAATTAAGTCTCAGAGAAGGAAGGAGGCTTGCCTGGGTCCCTTGGCCAAGTCAGCGATAGGACTTGCATCCTTCCTCACCTGTTTCTCCCTGTCCAGCACTCTTTGACCTCCACTAAAATGTCTTTTCCATTTGGTTTCCTATCCTGTTTTTAGGATGATGAATATGATCTTAATTAAATCTCAGAATCTTTAAGCCTTCATTACTATTCATCATTAACATGATCCTCAGCTGCCTTACCTTTCCTCCAAATTATTAAAAATATTACTAAAGCATAAATTAATCATCAGGCATTTAACCTCTAAACACCTTTAGGAAATCAGGTTTATTGGCAATTTCACATAAATGCAAATTCTTACTTTCCAAATGAATCTAAAAACCAACTGCAAACAGTCTACTAATAAACATTTAAAATTAATATTTGACTATTTCCCCAACCACTCAGATATTCAGATTGTCTACCTATCCAGTACATTCTAAATGGCCAGTTAGCCATATTTTAAATTAAACATGAGCCCATGGGATTTAGCCTTTGTGGGCTTTGCACATTTAGACTTGTGTCAATATCAAGAGTCAATACAGGGCCGGCCTTGTGGCTTGGTGGTTAAGTGCGCGCGCTGCGATGCTGGTGGCCCGGGTTCGGATCCCGGGTGCGCATCGAGGCACCACTTCTCCGTCCATCCTGAGGCCGAGTCCCACATACAGCAACTAGAAGGATGTGCAGCTATGACATACAACTATCTACTGGGGCTTTGGGGGGAAAAAAATAAAATAAATAAAATCTTTAAAAAAAAAAAAAAAAAAAAAGAGTCAATACAAACCTAATACTAAAACACTCAATCTCTTATGTTGAAATTTTATAAAACCCAGGATTCTCTTAAAGCATCAATACCCCTTTAGAGGCATTTTTAAACCCCAAAATAAACTCAGCTAAGGGGAGTTTCATTATAATTGAATATGCAATTGTAAGTTGGACTATGCAACACATTGAACAATTAAACAAGCAAGAAGTTTAACTAAATTTCTAATTCACTTTGGATTTCACTCGATCCTGCAATTATAAGGTTTCATGCTAGTATAAGTATTCAGGAGTCAGGAGTACCCTGCTGAAATGAATCTGCAGTGCCAATAATAAGCAATATATTAATGTCAAATAGATGGTAAAATAATGTGTCCTATTGCTAATATTCACTGGAGGCTGGCTGAGTTTTCCTCCTCTACCCCAAGTCCACTGACCCCTAGACAGGGAACTGGCAGCTTTTCATGACAGAGATATTGAGAAAAGAGGTAGTCTGCCTCATTTTATGGAAAAGGAACCTACTTATAAAAGGTTTGCCTTAAGGGAAGAGGAATCCCCAGGAATTAAAGGATCTGGGTCTAGCCTCAGTTCCACTACTTGCTACTCCTGTGGTTTTGGGCACATTCCTCTGTATACAAATTTGGGTCCGACTGGATACAAAGTCTGAGATCATCCAGTACATAGAGATTTAAGGGGAAAAAAAGCAATCTGTTAATTGATCTATCTGTAAAATGGCTGAGGTGAGAGGGGGCGGGGTTGCTCCTGACTTCTGCGGTTCCAAATCAAGGGCTCTTCATTACACTTCCCTAAGAAAACCTTCATGAGGGCCAGCCCTGTGGCTTAGCGATTAAGTGCGTGCGCTCCGCTACTGGCGGCCCAGGTTCGGATCCCAGGCACGCACTGACGCACTGCTTCTCCAGCCATGCTGAGGCCACATCCCACATACAGCAACTAGAAGGATGTGCAGCTATGACATACAACTATCTACTGGGGCTTTGGGGGGAAAAATAAACTAATTAATTAATTAATTAAAAAAAAAAACTCTCTCTAAAAAAAAAAGAAAGAAAACCTTCACGAGGACAGTCTCACGTACAGGCATATGTATTGTACATAAATGTGTGTAGATGTAGAAATGTGTGTATGTATATAACACAAAACGTCCTCCAATCAGCTATACTGAGGAAAAGGCTTAGCACACGCTACTTATCAACTTGCACAAGTCTAATGCCATAAGCAAAAAAGAATGCTTAGCTCTATAACCAGATACAAAAGTGTTTTCAAGGCAAGAAATAGGCAATAATGCAACACATACAGTCATCAGTGTCACAAAGTATCACTTTAATCTTAATACTTCCTATCTTGAAGGATTCAGAAGAGTTTCTAATTCATTATTCCTAGTCTCTATGGTATGTAGAAAATCCATTAGGTTGCTCTATGATGTTTCTTCTAGTAAATCAAAGCCCTGCAAAACAGTTCAGTTTTTTCTCAATCTGAAAGATGTCTAGGTCACGATAATTAGAAAACGCAACTCAAACCCCATCACAATTTTAAACAGGCCAAGAATAGTTTTGCCTTCGTAAACTACATATGACCTCAGGTCTATCTGGTTATGTATGAAAGACTATTTCCAAGCTATCTAAATGTTTTTAAAATGCACTGACAGGGCCGGCTCCGTGGCTTAGCGGTTAAGTGCGCGCGCTCTGATGCTGGCGGCCCGGGTTCGGATCCCGGGCACGCCCCAAGGCACCACTTCTCCGTCCACCCTGAGGCCGAGTCCCACGTACAGCAACTAGAAGGATGTGAACCTATGACATACAACTATCTACTGGGGCTTTGGGGGGAAAAAATGAATAAATAAAATCTTTAAAATGCACTGACAGCAATAGCTTTAATTTAAACTGCCAGTGTTCGGTATGTCAAAGCTCAAATATTCTCTGAGAAGGAGCTTTAATGTATATATTATTAATGCACTATCAGAGAACAGATCCCTGGGTTGATTCTGACCAGTGAGTCATTAGTCAAAGACTACATAAAGTAAATTTGGTGGATGATAATACATAAGAGAATTTTATTTTTGGTTGCTCTTACTATCTGGGAGAAAAAGCAGCAAAGAAAAATACAGGCAGTCAGTAGTTTTGGGTTAGGAGACAGAAAAACTGGATTTAAAAAAATATCAGTTTGGGGGCTGGCCTGGTGGTGCAGGCAGTTGGGTGAGCGCGCTCCGCTGCGGCAGCCCGGGGTTCGCTGGTTCAGATCCTGGGTGCACACTGACGCACCACTTGGCAAGCCATGCTGTGGCGGCGTCCCATATAGAGTAGAGGAAGATGGGCACGGATGTTAGCCCAGGGCCAGTCTTCCTCAGCAAAAAAAAAGAGGAGGACTGGCAGATGTTAGCACAGGGCTGATCTTCCCCACAAAAAAAAAAAAAAAAGACATCAGTTTTATTCCTTACTAGCCATTTGGGCAAGAAACTCTTTAGAGAAAAGAACAGGGACAGCGTGTCCTGCAACATGGTGCGCTGAGAGGATCCTGGCTAGAATCTCGGCTCCCATCACAAGCTGTGTGGCTCAGGGAGGTTACTTGTATCTCTGGTCCTTAGTTTTCTTATTTGTAAAAAGAGAGATGACTGCCCCCCTCATAAGTTTTCTGAAGGTTTTTTTTTTTTTTTTTTGTGAGGAAGATCAACCCTGAGCTAACATCCATGCCAATCCTATTTTTTTTGATGAGGAAGACCAGCCCTGGGCTAACATCCGTGCCCATCTTCCTCCACTTTATGTGGGACGCCACCACAGCATGGTCTGACAAGCGGTGTGTCGGTGCGCACCCGGGATCCGAACCCAGGCCGCCAGCAGTGGAGCGCGCGCACTTAACCGCTACACCACAGGGTCGGTCCCAGTTTTGTGAAGATTTAATGAAGCAAATATCAAAAGCGTAGCACTGTGCTTAGAATATAATGTTAATATTAGCAAATGTTAATCCTCTTATAGGATTGATGCAAGCAAAGATTGGAAGAATAATAAATACAATAGGGTTTGTTTACTATAATAAACTTTATAAAATATTATTTTTTATGATTCTTTTTATTTATAAAGCCCATTAATTTAGGGAATTTGTGACTTTTGAAATTACATTTTTTTTCCAAAGTGTCGGTTGCTTCGCACAGACAACGTTGTTGCGACTATACAGATGTGGACAGGACTAAACAATCAGGGACCACTGACCACTGGAATAGTCTAATCACCTTTGAGGCAGATAATCTGAGCTCCCAAACTTCAGTGTTTCTTAGAGAAAGATAATAAACGACAGACAGGTCAAACACATGGTTCAGATAACCACCTCAAATCTGACTCTCTTCAGGAAAGAGAAGCTATTCAATATTAGTCCAAAATTTATCCTGAAGGAGAAAAATGACAGTGTTATCACACTGTGTTCATACCTCCAGTGACTTACATAACACATATTCAATGTTACCTAAGTACTGGATGAAAATAAACATACACATTTATTTAAAACTCATCTTAATCCACTCTGATAGCCAGCCAGGGCTTAGTCTCAGACCATGAGGCTTTTCTTCTCCAATTCCTTTATTTCTCAAAAGAGAACTTAAACTCTGAGAACAAAATCATATTATCTAGAGACCTAGAAGAAAAAAAACACCATCAAACCAAATAAACTCAAAACTTCCCTTAAATCATATCAGGCTCAATCCTAGGATAAGATGACCAAAAATCTTGCTATAAATTAACTTGTAAAGAAAGACAATTTACTTTGCTCTAAGGAAATTCTTTGAAGCCAAATAATCCTTACAAATTGTTAATAATATGTACAATGTTACTGTATTCTGTAAAAATATCAAATTCTTATCCAACAGTATCAGTAAAAAAATAAGTGGAAAGTATTTAGGCTCTAAATTATATTTTCATCTACTGTGTGAATATACTACACAAGAACACCACTTGCTTATAAAACAAACTGAAGGAAACTTTCATCTTTGGAGAACAACAGTAGGTATTCCTGCTATAAATGAGATGGTGTAGTGCAAGGGAAAAAGCTCTGGACTGAGATTCAAGATCACTCTCTGCCACTTGTTAAGTGAAAACACACACACAAAATACTTAATCTCTCCTCTATTTTCTGATTTTTCTTTTAAAGGTAATACCTTGCTGGCTTCTTCATAGGACCCCTTAAGAATTAAATGAGGTATTATCCAAAAACACTTTGGAAACTATAATGCACTATATAAGAGTAGGGAATTATCCCTATATGCTACCAGACTCAATATTGTAACATGAAGGAATTAAAATCTGAAATCTTCCTTATAATACTCAGAATATTAAAATGCTATGCATATTTCAATCAGACGTCCCAAAATTGATTTGTAAACATCTTGAAACTTAAAACTGTCTCATTTACTTTTTGGAGGGACAAAAGCATCTAGTATCATACCCGCCCATAACATTGGATTGAAATTAAACACTCAATTTACCCATATCTTTACCTTGTCCAGATTAGCATTCAACTAAACTAGTCAATGAAAGAATCTTCTCAAATTAAGTTTCTTTCCATTTATTCAAGAGAAAGAATTTTTAAAACACAGACTTGGAGGAATATCTTCAAATAGCTATTCGACCCCTTCTGAAGGGTTACCATATAGGGAAAAGAGTTAGACATGTTCTATTTGGGCCCAAAAAGTAACATTAGGAAATCATACTTGAACAGATAGGTTTCAACTCTTTATACAGAAGAGTTTTCAACAGTCAAAGCTAAGCAAAGATGGAGTAAATAATGCCAGAGGTAGTGAGTTCCTCATCACAAGAGGCATTCAAGCACAGGCTACACCTGAAAAGAAATTGTAGAAAAGGCTCAAGCATTGAATGGTTGTAATAGAACAGCTTGAAATTCCTCTTCAGAGTGTTTATGAGTTTATAACACTGTATAGTTTCTGAAGATCTTGATCATCACAAATGGGTATTCAGAATATACAGGAGAAAAATCACCTAGAACAAATTAATTTTTCTAAATTACATACCAGCTGCAAATAGTATTTTTTCCTAATTATTTAAAGCAAAAAATGCATATACTTAACCTATAATGACTTACTTTTTCTAAATGAACAGGAAAAGTCTTCAGTTGCAAATGCCTTTCTTAGATCCCTAGAGGGTTAATAACTCTTTCAAAATTTGCCCAGCAGCGTAACATGTATTGGACTTTTCCACAGCGAAATTTCCAATTCCATTCTCCTCACATCAAAACAATGTGGTATAAACCATTTCCTGTATCTTGCAACTTATCACTGCTTTGCATTGACATTATAATGTTGACTTAAAATACAAGCCTTGTTAGAATGTAAACTTCATGAGAGAAGAGAACTTGTCTTATTCATCCTTATATCCCTAGTGTCTAAAATAGTTCCTGGGCATGTATAAGATGCTCAGTAAATACATAAACAAACGAATGAATATAGATATACAGTATTCAGTCTCATTCAATAATTGTTTCAAGTATGACTTTCTTTTCTCTCCAACTAGATTGCTATTGCTGACTGTCCCATGAAGAGGAATAATGAAGTTTCTCCCTTTGTTTCCACTGTAAGGATTGCCAACCTTCAATTGCAACTTATTTTGTATTGTGTATCCCAAAGTAGTAATTCCTATGATCTAATAATTTATCAAGAAATATTCGGACTGGCCCGGTGGCTTAGCAGTTAAGTGCGCGCGCTCCGCTACTGGCAGCCCGGGTTCGGATCCCGGGCGAGCACCGATGCACCGCTTCTCCGGCCATGCTGAGGCCGAGTCCCACATACAGCAACTAGAAGGATGTGCAACTATGACATACAACTGTCTACTGGGGCTTTGGGGAAGAAAAAAAGGAGGAGGATTGGCAATAGATGTTAGCTCAGAGCTGGTCTTCCTCAGCAAAAAGAGGAGGATTAGCATGGATGATAGCTCAGGGCTGATCTCCCTCCCAAAAAAAAAAAAAAAGAAAAGAAAAAGAAACATCCTAAAAGTAGTACTTGTGACATTAACCATTAGGTTTAGACTTATGGATTAAAGCTTGCTCACTATCATAGAATTCACTGATTATGTCATTTTCTTAGAGGAAACCATATACACAGCTGACACTACAACAAACGATTCCAAAACAAACTTATTATTTATGTTAATCTCTACATTACCCAGACAAGCTGGAGACAGCACAGTGACCACCAGTGTCAGGTTAAACTCTCCTGGTTCCACTATTATTATTCTTATAAGAAGAACAAAAAAAACCACACACAACAGATCAAAGGCTCTGTTATAAAGGCCCAGAGAATCGAACATTAATTCAGCTTAATAATTTTATTTGCATTTAGTTTTACCCAGAGTAATGCTTATTTGTTGATGGAAATTTTGATACCTATCCTTCATCCTTCCTCCTGCCTATGACTTCTCCTTTTTTATAAGCATGCTCAGGAATGCCAGGAAAATGTCAAATAAGTATGAAATATAACCAGAGAAAAAGGAGAGAGGTTGATCCCCACTAGGCAATAAAAGAATAAGAATACTATTTAATATTTACTAATGCTTTGTCATGCATGAAATGCTTTTGCATGTTTCTGGGTCAAACAGGCTACTGAAAGACTCCATTTTATGACAGCTGTGATTTTTCTGAGCAGTGTCCCGTGTCCTACTTCCTTTTATTGCTGCCAGGAAACTGTGGTTTAGTTCCCTATACTGACTTAACTGCCAATTTTGAAAGGTTATGGACAATACATTAGATTCAGGGAGAGTCGAGCTGGCTTCAACTTGGCAGAGTAATGTGAGTAGGTCAGTACCATGAGACTCAGCACAGCCCAGGAGCAACGGATCACGTCGGCACAGATTTCACATCCATAAACAAATTCTTCATATTAAAAACTGGTAATGAAAGCCTTTTAAGGAGAAACAATAAAAGCTGTCTTTAGAGAAAATAATTTCTCCAAAAAAACAAAAATGTACATGGGCAACAAATCCAGAGATGCTCTGTGGACTGATACATTGGTCGTTATGCCTATAAGGCTACCAGTTTCCAAATAGACACTGATGGGCTTTGAACACCAAGGAAATGCCAAAGCAGGTGCCACCACAGTCAAAATGTCACCCCCACATATAGCCCATCCATGAGGCTCACCCTTGGGCCAACTCTTGACACCACCATAGTCTTCCTTCACCCCATCTAGTTTTCCTTGGTGTGTTCTCCAGGGAGGAAATTTCAGAATAAATAACAGGCACAAATGTCATTACTGCCGGGAAGAAAATGCTTCAAGAGCACGAACAGCCATCACTGACTAAAAATCTATCCTTGTTGATGTGGTTGACTATTGAGCAGAGAAAAGCTTGCCATGTTGTTGCTACTGGCCTGGATTCTGTGGGCCTCAAAGTCCTTTTCAATAAACCATGTAATAAAACTTAATGCAGCCAGATACCTGAATAGATGCAGTCTGTTCCTTGAGCAGACATTTTTGATATTCAATTGGACAGTACAAAATAATGCCAAATACAGATAATTCATCCAGGTATTTATGTTTTGGCTTTGATGGAGTAGGGAACATTTTGGAGCTAAATCATTAGGATGGACTAAACAGGAATCAGTCCTACTAAAAAATTACACTTCTACAAATGGCCACAGTGTGGTTCCATTATAGCTGAGATCATTTAGTGGCAACACATTTTCACTACATTCTGCACGCCTAAATCATCTTTGTGCTCTAAGACAGAGGTCACTAACTACAGCCCATGGGCCAAATACAGCCCACCACCTATTTTATTGGAACACACCACACCCATTTATTTATATATTACCTATGGCTGTGTTATTACTATAAAGATAGAATTGAGTAGTTGTGACAGAGACCATATGGCTGGCAAAGCCTAAAATATTTACTCTCTGGCCCTTCACAAGAAAAGTATGCTGGTCCCTGTTCTAAGAGATGAAATCTGTAGTCTCAACAGATATTTATTTATATATTTGAGAAGATCTAAACAGACATCCTGATGAAGAAAATGAAGAACAAGAGGGAGAGGAAAAGAAAGGAAGAGAAATAGTAGTAGTAGAAGTAGTTTGGGCTTGCTATAGAATGCTCTGACTTAGTTTCACGTTGGCATTAGAGGAAGCTCCATCTGGGCAAAAACATAAACAAAGTCAGTCTTTTAAATTTTCATAATAGACTGTCAAATTTGCTGCCAAACCTTCAATATTATAAACATGGATCTCTCACCAATCAACAACAAAGACTATCTTCACTTGAGATACTCACTTAATCTTGAATTGATGTGTAACTAACGCAGCTTTTTTCCTCTAAATCCCAGGATGGCTAGAGGAGGCGTGCTCTCTGGCCCGTCTAGTCACTCCCTATAGGAGAAGCAGTGAGGTCAGGAGGACTGGTCCACCGCAGGGAGCAGCACACGGTGGGGAGGGTCACACTCTGGGCACTACTGAGGACGTCAAGGAGACCAGTGAAACGGCAGAGGGAACAGGCATATGAAATGAGCCTCCTTTGTGACACCCATCAGTATTACAAAACGTAGACTGTGACTGGATTTCAGGTATAAAATGGAGAAGGAATGGAGCCTTTCTTCCGCGTCTGATAGGTGGAAAAAAAGAAGCAAGCCACAAGGAATCAGGAGTGTGAACAGAGAGAAATGTGAGGAAGTAAGTGGGCTTTGAGCACCTCAGACTCTAGAACTGGAGTTTGGGCCAAGTTTTGCCTACATCTCCTAGAGACAAGCCGGGCCCAAAAAGCTTAGGAGTTGCATATTATTCTCTAGTTTTTAGCATAAGTATAGATTAGATCAGCATTATTTGAAAGAGTCTAGGTAAAATGAAAATTACCCACCCTGCTTGTTACTATAAGTGCTAGCCATGCATCAAGTCATACTGCCAAAAATAAACACATATGGGAGGGAAAAAAAGAAACATAACCTGAAAGCCTCAGGTTAGGTGTCTACAAAAATGTCTTCGAAAAATGGCAATCTCATTTTTGACACATTGATTTTTTTTTTTTTTTTTGTGAGGAAGATCAGCCCTGAGCTAACATCTGTGCTAATCCTCCTCTTCGTTTTGCTGAGGAAGACCGGCTCTGAGCTAACATCCATTGCCTAATCCTCCTCCTTTTTTCCCCCAAAGCCCCCCAGGAGATAGTTGTACGTCATAGTTGCACATCCTTCTAGTTGCTGTATGTGGGACGTGGCCTCAGCATGGCCAGAGAAGCGGTGCGTCGGTGCACGCCCGGGATCCGAACCCCGGGCCGCCAGTAGCAGAGCGTGCGCACTTAACCGCTAAGCCACGGGGCCAGCCCGGCAATCTCATTTTTGAAGGCTAATTTAAGAAAGAAATAAAGACATATGACATCAACTTCTAAAGCTTCAAAAAGTCTAATGTTGCTAGTGGAGAACATGTTTTTCAGTGTCTCTTACCTAAGGATCCACATTATAAAGTCTTCTTATCAGACTAGAAAAAGTTTCTCCCTCAAGGGCTGCTGTGATATTTTGTCAGACAATAAAATTCCCTAACTTATCAAGTCTTTGTTTCTTTTATTGCCCTTTGTTTCTTTTATTGCCTTGTCAGAAAACTTAAAGAGTAAAATTTCAGATTTACAATAAAAATATGATTATCCACTATGTGCCAGGCACTGTTAGGACATGTTGTTCATGCCTGCAAACAACATTGACAAGATCCCTGCCCTCCTGGTGTTTATAGTCCAGTGGGAGAAACAGACATGACATAGACAGCTATGAAATTGGAAATCTCACCAATCTAAGGGCTCAGGCAGTTCAGCCTTGGGACATTAAAGGTACACAGACAGCAACCAAAATAACCAAAAAGCAATTTTATTCTTTACTTAGCATTTCAAAGAACATAAAAGGAAATATAAGTCTGAGTCCAGTGAAATGTATTTCTAAAGGCCCTTTTCCCCTTTCCAAATTTCTCAGACCCCACAGCTATTCCAGAGCCTCACTCACACCAAAGCCCAAAACTTTCTATTCCCAGACCCATGAAGCTTTCGTTTTCCCTTTCTCCCAAGATTAACCACATAGTTCAATTTAGCTTCTCTCCTAATAAGCAAGAAAGAATCCTTACTTTTTAGGAGAAGAAAAGATAAGTAAAATTGAGCAGGCAAGTAACAGATTCTCTTTAACAAGGAGAGGGATTGTGAGGTGGAGGGAAGGCTTTAAACACTACACTTGGATAATTTTTGTCTGGCCGTATAGTTACAGTTGTGAGAAGATACTGGGGAGGCAAGGTTACTAATTTAGCATAATGGTCAGGAGACATCTCTCTCACCAAGTGACATTTAAAGCCAAGATTTGTAGGATAAAGAACCAGCTACCCAAGGAGCAGGAGGAAAGACTATCCTAGGTAGGGAAACCTCATGGGTGAATGCCTGAGGCCCGTGCATTCTCCAGACACTGAAATACACTCAATCTAACTAGAGCAAAAAGAGCCTAGGTAAAACTGATGTGAGATGTGGCTAGAAAGATAGGCAGGATAAAATCATGGAGGGCTTCTCAGGTCCTGGTAAAAATTTTAATATTATACCAAGTGCAATAAATAGCCAACAAAGGGTTTTAAGTAGGGCAGGACACAATCATATCACCATGGATGCTTCCTGAAGAATGGACTAGGCAGGGAACACAAAAGCTACTTAGAGACGTGGAAGGTTTAAACCAGGGAGGGGAGGACGGAGATTACAAGCAAGAGGTCAGATTTAATCTGCAGAGATTGGTGAGAAACTGAATATATATGGAGGGAGAAGAGCAATTCTTGGGCCTCTATCTATTTTATAAGATAGAGTAAGTGGGAATGGGAGGAAGAGATTATTTGGATAGAAATATCAAGAGCTCAGTCTTGAAAGTCAATCCATTATATATTAATTGAAAATTATTATGTTTAGAAGTTACAGCATTTCAATTCAATTGCAATAGCTCCCTCATTCTTATATGCCCACGGCTTCCAATAGCGTCTGGCAACAAGGCAAGCGCTCAATAAATATTTGTAGAATGAACACAATTTCCTCTGGCAATTATCTCTCTGGTATTCAGAATATCTGAACAATATCTTTAGATTAAAACAAATTATACTTGATAAAATATAATTTTATATTTGAAATGTGAAAAACATACTCATTGCTTTCATAATACAAACTACAGAAGGTAAATTTCAAGAATATGTTCTCATGTAGTGGAGCCAGAGTTTGAGGAAAACAAACTCTGATTATTTAAATTTTGCGTTTGACCTCTGATTATTTAAATTTTTCTTTTTAATTCTGTGGTGTGTGTGCTTCTGATTGTGAATGACCTCAAATTCCTTCTGGAAATAGATGCGCAATAAATTAGAAAGAAACACTGTGGCTCAGATTAAATGGGATTTGTGGAGTTTAATGGCTAGTTCCTGCCCCCTGACCCATTCCACTTGGAGAACACTCTTTTTCGGGGTGGGGGGGGTCATCCTGGGAAACAAAGCCCAGGGGCTGCCCCTCCAGACGACAATGCAGCCTTGGCCCAGAGCCCCTCCCCAGCTCTAGAATTTCCATACCCCCTCATTCTCTTCTCCCCACTGCCATTAATCTTAGCATTTAACAGATAAATATCCGGGCTAACATTTTAGCAGACGTTAATGATCTCTGTGCTATTTTTCCTTAGGGAATCCATGTAGCACGGTGCCTGCCATAGGGCACAGAGTGAAGAAATCTTAGATAGCAGTGGTAATAATGGTATATGCATCTTCAAAGGGGCTTTCTTTATTCAATGGAGTAAATATAAATTGTTAGAATTTCAAGAATTGGGTCAAGTCAGTCAGAAGAAATTCCAGGCAAGAGGGCCTTTCAATTCCCTTCAATAAACACTACAGAGGCTGGTTCAGAATCTACCATTTTCTACTTTTTCCTATTTTACTTTTCTTTCTGTCTCTAACTCTTCCTTTAAAAAGTCTTCTTATCCTATTATTCAGTTTCTTTATTTCATGTTTTACATTTCTGGAACATTTAAGGCAACTGTCTGATCCTTTAGGTCTTAGCCACAGTGCGAAAAAAAAAAAAGAAAGAAACCTGACTCCAGTTTTAGATAACAGGATTTGAGCCCCGTTGCTTATTTTAGCATCTTCATGGATAACAAAAATGCTGTGATCTGAGATCCTGAACTCTATTGTAAATGATATAGCATTGAACTTGTACAAATTCGCTGAAATGCTCCTGTGATTGCTAGTTTCCTGAGCTATAAAATGGGTGTGACAATATTTATTGTCAATTAATAAATAATATTTATTAATCTAAATCTAACAGAATTCATAAAAACACACTGGATATAAGGGATCTGGGGGAAACATATCCATAGTTTCCTAACAATATTTTGAACATGGCTATAGGCACTCATATCCACGTTTTCCAACACCATTATAAAAACTAGCTTAAGCTAATAAAAATATTTGCCAGACTATTTCAGAGATAACTAAATGGAATTGTGATAGACAGTGACAAAAAATCCTTTTGGAAATAAGAATAAGCAACATGTATCAGTCTTTTAAAGATTTTAATACATTCTTTAGAGCACGGTCCTCAGAACTATAGCTCTTGAACATTATTCAGCTCAATAACTGTTCCAACCACCTCAAGAGCAATCAGTCCTGCTACCACTTCTTCTCACAGGAAAAAGGAAAAAAACTTCCTTCTTCCTGCCCTATCCAAGTGGGTCACTGCTGCTTTTCTCTTTGTTCAGCCTTTCTTACAAGGTTTTGCCAAGTTCTGATGTGGTTCATTGCATATTTTAAATGCTAGAAGTGGATATGGCCAAAGAAAGTCAGAGAACACGGCTACTGACAGGGATGGGGATGCGCTTGGGAAAGACAGAGGCTGAGATTTAGGTCACCTCTGGGGAGATGATTTGTGTTTACTGGATATTTACTGTTTATTGGTATCCCTGCTTTTCTATGGTCTTTTTTAATGTTCCAAATTAAGAGCAGTATTTTAAATGCCTTAAAGGTGATCTGCAATTTTTTTTAAATAAAAATGATCCAGTCATCCTCTAAACAGCAGAATTGCCATCTTCTATAAATAGAACTGGCAAGCGCTTCATCAGTCTTAAAATATCACCTCCCTTGATTTGCCGCTACCCTCCCACCAATGCCTCCCTTTCCTTTTCAGAGTTTCTTAAAGCAACATTGCAGAGTGCTCCAGGCAGACTTATGGGGCCCACGTTAATGCTAAAGAGACTGGAAAAAGTCAGTCTGTTCAGATACACCAGGCTTACTGCTCTTCATGTACTGCCATTAATGCTGCAGGATTTCTTAGTTTTCTTTTATTCTCCATGTCTTATAGAGTAAGAGTACTAGAACTTTCGATAATGGATAAAACAGCAAAATTTGAACTATAGGCAATGTCTTAAGCTTCAGGACTTACCTAGATTACTCTATTTTCCTGAGCACAAGACAGGAAAGAGCTGTCTTACATAGCCGGAAGCAGGGCTATCCTGCATAACGAGCTTCAAAAAAGAGAGGAGGAAATAAAAGAACGGAATATTCTGATGCTGGAATAAAATCCCTAATTTTATTTTGCCATACGTGGCATAATCCCTGCTTACAGAAGCCCCCAACTTCGACTTTGAGTAATTCTCAAAAAACGGACTTCCACCCTCTCACTATCTGCATGAACAGCCAATGGAACTCTGAAATACAAACAGCCACTTCCATGGACGATTAATTATATTGTTGAGGCACTTGGAAAATGCTCAAAGATTAATAATCCCAGTTTCCCTGTGTGTGGTACGGCCATCCTTCTGGTGGTGGAACAATTTAAGTCTGTCCATACTCCTGTATGTATATATCTGTAAGGCAGCAACTGCTAGTTGCCTGTATGCACCTGTTTCTTCCTTCTCCCTTGGTAAGAGAACCTCGATTCTGAGCCAGACATAATCCTGCCTGGAATAAAGACTACATTTCTTAGGATCCCTTGTCAGATGTGGCCACACGGCAAGTTCTGGTCAGCATTACGTAACAGAAGTTTGTGGCATTTCTGCAAAGGATTCTTAAAAGTGAGGGATTACTTTCTGCTACCTAGAATGTAGATTTTATAGCTGGGGCTCCAGCAGCTATGTTGGATGACAAGGCAACCAATCCTTAGGATAGTAACCAAATGCTGATAATGGCAGAGCAGGAAGATCTGAGTCTGGGTCACTAATGATCCCCCAGAGAGCCGCCATACCACCCCTTGACTACCTACCCCAAATTCTTTTACATGAAAAAGATCTAAGCATCCATCTTGTTGAGTCTCTTATATGCAGGGTTTAGCTGTTTGATTTATGGAAACTGACCGAAATATTAACTGATAAGCCTATCATACAATCCAAGGAGCCTGCCTGCTCTGGAACAAGAAATTTAACTTCCCTCCTCTACAGAAATTCCTTCCTCATGTAAAGATTACAGAGCTAAACAGAACCCATGAGAAAATAGCCGAGCATCCTTCCCATAAGAGCAAAGACTTGAGATCGCTCTGCCTTGGCCCATTATCACCAACCCCAGCATCCTGTCACGCCAATTCTAACTGCTCAACTCCAAGTGCTGTCTATCACTTGAAACCTCACTAAAGCAGCAGAGTAGGCTGATGATGTAACCCACTATCCATTAGACTGGGCAGACGTCACCAATGTCATCACCTGTGCCCAAAACCAAAGGGGTCCCTGTAGTGTAGCCACTGCATTAATACACAAAATTACTGACCTCTTTTGTTTAATTACTTTAATCAATAACAATAAATTGTAAGAACTGTAATAGTATACCGGAAGATGCCCTCTGATTTTATAAGTACCCATAGATGTACAGGATCCTAAATGCAAAACAACAATAATAATAGTGATAAGAACAGATATCACCTATTGTTCAATCCTATATGACTGCTGTTGTACTATTTGGTTAGCATTCTGCCTGACATATATTACGTGGAATTTGAAATAAATATTATCCCTATTTTACAGAGGAGGAAACTGAGGCTCTGAGAGGTTAAATAACTTGGCTACGACTACGCAGCCAGTTCATGGCAGTGATTATAGATGAACCTAGAATCGTTTATAAGCTTAAAAATATTCTGGTTGTACAATCCTGTTTCTCAAAATGTTAGATTAAATAATCATAAGAAAATCTTTATTTTTCTCTCTTCAGAACTACAGTAAAACATTCTAATACCGCCTCCATTTTATACTAACACGAGCATTTCAAAACAAAGCAAGAACAAAAATAAAAACCTGATAGAGTTTCTCCAAAAATGGTAAATAATGCTAGAATACAAACGAAACAAATCACAAGTGTTTTTCTTAATTTTATCTTTTGCTAACAGTTTCAATTTCAGGGTGACCTATATGTTTCCATAACAAGGGTCATTACACACCTTTTAATCCACAAACATCAAAACTGAAAAGAAACCTCTATAATGGCTTGTTCTTGTGTAATTACATCTCTTTATGCCATTCCTTTTAAAACAGGCTGATTTTATTTCCCACCTTTTTGGTTGAGCTTCCACTTCAGCAAAAGAAAAGAACACTGAAAGAAATCAAGCCCTTATACCACTCGTTGAATACGTCAAGCAATTTACCCAGGAATCAAACAATAAATGAGTTAAAAACAAATGGGGAAGAAATCAATCTATGAAAAATAAGATATGAGCATGTATGTATATATGTGTATGTATGTGTTTGGGGGGCATTTCTATTCAATTTAAAGGTATATATAAAACATGGTAATTACATTAAAAGTTTATCATTAGAATAATTAATATTTTCATGGGCTGCTAAAAGCTAAAGAATTAAAAGCCCATGAGAAGAAAGTCAAACAGAAGGTTAGAGCTCCCTCTTTCTTTTTCTTGAAGAAATTCACCAAAACCTCTCCCCTAGGAGACCGAAGTTATCAAGCCTACTGCCTAGAAGCACTCATATTCAGAGCAAAGTGTTTTCGCAGCCTCGCTACACGTGCTACAAGCATTAGAGTACATTTATTGGTAGCTCATTATTCATAAGAGACTTAAGTAGTAGGAAAATAGTACTTTTAAAAGCAGAAATACTCACAAAGCCATTTCAAACTGTTCCAGCCATTTTTTCTTCAAATCTTTTGTCTTGCAATAAAATTCTAACCCATTTTGTCCTTGGGTATGAATGAGGTAGAAGCCATAAGACCACTGTTAAAGTTAATATTCCTCAGGTTAATACGTATCAATCATTAACAAAGTCATGTTTCCAAATTCACTAAAATACCACCATACTCATTCACAAACCTCTCATAATATTACCAATGTACAAACTGTGAACAATCAAGATTACTGTAGTCAACTTCATCTCTATAACAATTTCTATGCCAAATGCATTTTATTATCTTGATCATGAAGGCATTAGAGATGACTATATCAGCTGTGCATTGTCCAATTATTTCTCACAGAGGCTTGCTCCTAATCAATTTCTAGAAACAAAAACACCTGGATCGACAAGCCACCTCTCACAGGAATGTACTAGCAGACTTTCCTTGAATAATCAAAGTTATGAGTAAATTACAATTATTAATATCCAAGAATTCACCTTTTTATTTTCTTTATCAGTTGTAGGATTATTGGCTATTTTGTACTGCTGAAGATCTATTATTTCCTTCATTTCATAGTTATCACCTTTCCTTTTACATACAATCACTGCCAAATCAAATAAGAAGATATGCCTGAGAGAGAGAGAGAAAGAGAAAGATTGATTGATTTAAAATGGTTTGGAAGCATGTGTGTTCATTCTCTCCTGGTAAAATTTAACTAAACCAACCAACCATTTTTCCTTTGAGCTAAAGACAAAGGCAAAGCTGCACATTGAAAAGAATGAACTGTGTGTACCCTGGCACTTCCCTTTACTAAATAGATGGCCCTACTGTACCTCAGTTTTCTCATTTAAAAAATAGACCAAAAAATAGACCAAATTACAATAAGAACAATATCCACCCTGCAGAGTTGCTGTAAGGAACAGTTGAGATAATCCATAAAGCATTTACATGAGCAATTACTTTTTTTTTTAGTTTAAAAGCTAAACATTTACAGAATAATATTAATGACAACAATAGCAGTTAACTTCCACAGATGTTACTGGGAGTCAGCCAGAACGCCTTGAGACGCGTTCATCCCCTTCACCAACCTGACTCATTTAACTTAAATTCCCAGGACCATCCATCTGCTGAGGTAGCTATTATTATCATCTTCATATTATTGGGGGGGAAATTGAGGTTTAGAGAACTGAGATAATTTGCTCAAGGTCACACTGCTAGTGAGGTGCAAAGCAGGATTCACACCAGTGTCTAATCGTGGAACCCGTGCTTTTACCGTCTATGTTGCTCCTCAAGATTTAATAGACCACCTGAGACACAGATTGAGCCGTATATGAGCAAAATGTAAACAAGAAAAATTATGGTTAAATGTACATGTTGATATTTCTCTTCTTTCTTATTAAAAACAATGTAATTGGGGGAGAAAACAAACCTTATAATCCTATCATCCAATACCAATACTTGTATCTTTTCAAAAACTCCCATTGATAAACACACATACATTTTTTAAACAATGATGATGATAACACATTCACATAGCTCTAATACTTGCATCACTTTCAAATCCTGTTTTCCTGGAGAGGCTAAAAGGATACGTCTCCTAGGAGCTACCTGTAGACCCTGGGTATTAAGGAGGAAGCAAGAGCTGATGCTGCCCCCTGCTGGCTGACTGTCTCATCTCCACAGGTTCCAGAAAATGGGTATTTCAACCAAATGGATCACATAATATAATTAAGATTATATAAATATAATCATAATCACATAATATAATTAAGGACACCAGGTCAATTTTGTATTATTTTTAGTTATTTTAAAATGTATAACAAAAAAAATCAAACAATTGTGTTTTTATGGTAATTACCTATTGCTACTTATCTCTACTACTTTAATGTGTACTTTTTTACCCTAGCTGACATTCTGTATTTGTCATTTCCTTCTTAAGCACTTAAACTTACACAAATCAACAGACACCAGGACAGAGAAGAGAATACCTAACAGATCTATATGAGAAAATTTTAGAAAACCCTAGGTTGGTCTGTCCCCTTGTTTTTTCTTTCTTTATTTCCTTCCTTTGTCCTGGAGGAACTGTTTTTAAGGTTTTCTCAATCTTCTGATACTAATTATTTTGAAAATAAGTATTGCTCCTCTTTTCTCACCTTTCTTGTTTTGTATGCTTGTCTAGAGTAGTTATTCGAATTTCGCCATCTCCCTGAGGTCGTCCAAAAAGCAAAACTGGTTGATTCTAAAATATAAAGTTTACATGTCTCAGTTTTTCAGAATCACATAAAAACAGAAATAAATATTAGTGAGGATATTTGCTAGGGACAACCACCTTATTACATTACAAATTTTATCATTTTACATTTTTAGCATACTCACTCTAAAAAGTTCAGGTCAGTATGATACATTTTCAAATACAGTCCATGACTGGTCAATCCAGGAGGTATACTGAGGACATTAATTAATTTTACTGTTAACCCTAATGGGGAAGTTAGCTACAAAAAGAGAGAATTAATTGGAAGAATTCAAATCACAAGGAAGTTACAGCAAGTAATATTTATTGAGCATCCACTGCGTGCTAGCCACTGTAATAGGCATAGGACAAAATGATATAGATCCTGCCCTCATGGAACATACTGCCCGGTGAGGGGCAAATATTCACAGAAGTATATAATTACACATGTGCAACTGCCAGGAAGGAAGTGTACAGGAAGCAGGCATAGCCTGGGGACCTAATTTAGTCTAGGGAGTCAAAGATGGCTTCCCTGAGCTAAGATCTCAAGGATGAAAAGTTTTGACTTAATGATTAAACATAATGAGCCATTTCCCCAGAGGCAGACAATAAAATTTTTTAAAAGGATTTATGAGCACCTACTGTACAAGGTGCTAAGAAAAAAAAATTGACTGAAAATTACCATTAACGTCTAGGAGATTACATTCTAATAAAGCAGACAGATACATAATTAACTGTACTACAAGAAAGTAAAAAATAAATGTTCCCTATCAAAATCCCAATGACATTTTTTGCAGAAATAGAAAACTTCATACTAAAATTCATATGGAATCTCAAAAGACCCTTAATAGGCAAAGCGATCTTGAAGAAGAAAAAAGTTGGGATCTCACACTTCCTGATTTCAAAACTTATGACAAAGCTATGGTAATCAAAACAGTGTGGCACTGGCATAAAGACAGACTTCTAGACCAACGGAATAGAATAGAACATGCAGAAATAAGTGCTCACATATATGGTTAAGGGATTTTTGACAAGAGTGCCAAGACCATTCAATGGGGATAGGACAGCCTTTTCAAAAAATAATGCTGAGGAAACCAGATGAGCACAGGCACAGGAACGAACTTGGACCCTTACCTTACACTCTATACAGAAATTAACTCAAAATGGATCAAAGGGCTAAAAATATAAAACTCTTAGAAGAAAACATAGGGGAAAAGGTTTATGATATTGGATCTAGCAATGAATCCCTGCACATGACACCAAAAGCATAGGCAACAAAAGAAAAGATTGGTAAGTTGGACTTCACCAAAATTAAAACGTTTGTGCAAAAGTCACTATCGACAGAGTAAAAAGGCAATCCACAGACCGGGAGAAAATATTTGCAAACAAAAAATGTGATGAGGATTGACATTCAGAATATACAAAGAACTCCTATAACTCAACAAAAAAGACAAACAACTTTGATTCAAAACTAGGCAAAGGACTTGAACGACATTTCTCCAAGGAGGATATACAAATGACCAATAAGCACAGGAAAAGATGCTCAATATCACTAATCATTAGGAAAATGCAAAATCAAACCAGAATGAGATACCGCTTCACATCCATTTGGATGCATATTATCAAAAAAAAAAAAAAGAAAAAAAGAAAAGAACAAGTATTCGCAAGGATGTGGAGACATTGGAATTCCTGTGCTTTGCTGGTGGGAATGTAAAATGGTGCAGCTGCTGTGAAAAACAACATGGCTATTCCTCAAAAAATTAAATATAGAATTACTATACAATTGAGCAATTCCACTTCTGGGTATATAACCAAAAAAAGTGAAAGCAGGGACTCAAAGAGATATTGGTACACCCATGAACACAGCAGCAACATTCACAACAGTCAAAAGGAGGAAGCAACCCAAGTGCCCATAGACAGATGAATGGATAAACAAAATGTAGGGTATATACAATCAATGTTATATTATTCAGCCTTAAAAAAGAAAATCTTAAAAAAAAGAGGAAATTTTGACACATGCTACAAAATGGATGAACATTGAAGACATTATGCTAAGTGAAATAAGCCAATCACAAAAGGACAAACATACATTGTATGATTCCACTTATATCAGGCACTTAGAGTAGTCAAATTCATAAAGACAGAAAGTAGAATGGTGGTTGCCAGGGGCTAGGAGAAGGGGAGAAGGGGGGAGTTGGTGTCTAATAGGTATAGAGCTTCAGTTTTGCAAGATGAAAAGAGTTATGGAGATGGATGGTGGTGATGGCTGCACGACAATATGAATGTATCTAATGCCACAAAACTATACATTTAAAAATGGTAAATTTAATGTTATATATATTTTACCACAATAAAAAAAATGCTAAACAGCTGTCCAGGCAATGTGCTATGGAATTTCAAAGAGGAAGGATGATGGGAGACTAGGGAAAGGATATAGTTCAGTTGGACCTTGAAGGGATTTAATAGGAAATAATGGGAAAAGACATTCTAGGCTCTGAAAACTTTACTATCAAAGGCAGAACTATAAAAATATATGGCAAATGGGAGACCTTACAACACAGCAGGATAGCTGCAAAGTAGAGTATGTGGGCAGCTATTAGCTGGATGAGTTCAGGAAAACAGGTTAAGTCCACATCATTGAAGGACTTAAATATCACGCTAAGGAATGTTAACTGAATCCTGAAGGCAACAGAAAATTTTGACAAGTTTGGGAAAGGGAGTGAATTTCCACATTCTGGAAATGCAACTATGGGAAGAGATGATTAGAGGCTACTGTGATTGGAAAGGTGGCAGATGAGGTCCTGAAATAGGTAAGTGGCTGTATGTGTGAAAAGAGATAAGCTCAAGGTATTTCAGAGAAAGAAGCCATAAAATTGCTCTACCAAGAAAAGTATCTTAAATCCATTCATTTATCTCTATTTTTACTGCCCACAGCTTAATCCAGGCCTCCAACATCTCTCTCTTGAAACCACCTCAACAACTTGCTGACTGGTCTGCCTGCTAAATGGGTTTTCTTGAAATGTAAATCAGACTGTGAAATTCTCTGATAAAAACTTTTCACCGACTTCCCACTGCAATCACAATAAAATCTCAACTCACCGAGTGGCCTACAAGGCTGTGGTACGTAGCCCTCATGCCCACGTCTCCCACTTCAGAGCCCACCATTCTTCCTTTCACTCCCAATTTCCAGCCACCCTGGTCTTTCGGCTTCTTGAACAGCCCCAGCCCTTGCCCATCTCTGGGCATTTCACTTGCCATGGCTTCTGCCTGGAAATCTCTCCCCCCAGATCTTTGTGCCACTGGCTTTTTCTTACCCTTCAGGTTCAACTGGCAAATGACTCAGACGGACTTTTTCTAACCATCTTATATCTAAACTAGGACTCCCCTTGTTTCCTCTATTGTAGTACTCCGTTCATAGCACTAGTATAGCATCTTTACTGTCTCCTCAACTATGACCATGTCGTTCACAGTTATAATCCAGCCCCAAGCAAAATGTCTGGCACCCAATGAATATACACTAAATGAATAAATAAACAGGAACCAGCTGTAAGTATGTATGGGGGTGAGGGAAAAAGAAAAAAATAGACTCTAATGTTTGGAATTCAGACTGCTGCGGGAAGAGGCACAGCGTGATTAAAGTGAGAGGGACAAGTGATTGTACAAAATCCCTGGACAACGATATGTCACAGGTGCCAGTAGACATCCAAGTGGCTGTTGCCAAACAGAGGAATCGGAAAAAGGCTGTAACAACAGAAACTTGAAGGTAAACTATCTCTTCTTCAAAAACAACTCTTAAAATCTCTCCCAATTTGTGGGTGAAGGGGAGCTAGATGGAAGGATAATTACATACCAAATTTTCTATAGATAGCTGAAACTGTTTAATTTCACGAAGGGTCTCATTATCTCTTTTCACTTCATTCACATATTGTGCCAAGTCCTAAAAAGAATAAAGAGAAGGGTACAAAAAGAAGGCAGGATAAGATTAGAGAAGACATGAGAACTGTTTGAAAGGAAACACATCATTAATTTCATTAGTAGTAAAAGGAACAACGGTAACTTTTCAATGACAATAAAATGAATCCCCAATCCATCAAAGCTGCATCTCAAAAGCAATTTAAAAATGTCCGGGGTACAGCTGGGAAGATGGAAGAGTTGTCATTTACCACACCCCTGAGAAGAGTCAGGATAAAAAATAAAAACAAACAAAATACGCAGCCAGGCAGAACAACCAAACGGAAATTAGGTCAGGAGAATGTAAATTCCAAACACATTAATAACTGACCTCCAGAGATAACATCATTACCTGGGTAAGGGCAATCATGAAGGATCAGAAGGAGAAAAACTAACTGAAAGTCAGAAAATGAATCTAGCAGGACTGTTTTCTGCAACCAGTCAGTGTCTTTGAGTTCCTGAGAGCATTCAGTCAAGGAAGCCAGCTGAATGTGCAAGAGTTAATCAAAGAGAAGTAAAGGAGACAGAGAGAAACCAAAGAGCGCGAAAATGAATTCAAGGGAACAAAACACTGGCCATGTTTCTCCATGTGCCTTCACCTACTTTAAACTGTCTTTTCTCATATTTGAGGAAACATTAGCTAATCTTTCCATACTGTAACTAGCTATTTTTATTATATGTGCTCTAGATTTTCCTGTTTTCTAGGTTCTTTTTCTTTTTTCTCTACCCTCTCAAATTCATTTGCAACAGTAGGAACAGAACTCGGACAAAAAGCAGGTCTTAACTTTGTTCTAAATGAAAGTCTAACTTTTCATAGGATATATCTATAAATGATTTCTGTAAAAACTGGAAACTCGATGTGATTTTTTTTATGATAATAAATAATCGTGTGATGTTTCCTGACAGGGTACTAAAATCAGCTAAACAGCAGAGCTAACACTGAAACTGGCATGGAGACACAGAGAAGTAAGCATGCATTGCTCTGAGCAGAGTCACATTGCCATTTTGTTTTCAGAACAGATATCTGCTTAAGTTTTTTCAGGTTAGGGGCAAATATTACTTCTTTCAAAGTCAAAGTCCACCATAACGTGGAAATTGGGGTTTTACAGATTCCCCAATATGTTCAAAAAGTTTGCCTTTAACTACTCGTAGTTCTTGATTTTCAGATTTACCTGAAAATAGAAACCCAAACTGAAATCCACTTGTGTTGATGCACAGCATCCACAAAGGTAACCCCGGCCAATAACCCTCACTTAAGGAAAATAAGTCACACCAGTGTTCCATGTCACCAGCTGACCTGATGCTCACAAAGCCAACAGTTTTCTGTTAGTAACCATAAAAAGAACGTAAAATAAAACCATTATATTAAATCATTCCTGGTGGTTATGAAAGCTGTCATGTTATTAAACAAATAAGAAAAGTTATTTTAATACACCTCTTGGTTTTATGTGTTTTTGTCTAACAATTAAATCCATGCAACAATATCTATTTCAGTAAAAATATCTAGCTCTCCTCACCAAAAGCAAAACTATACAAATACCTATATACATTATAATATATTATCATATCATACATATGTATTAACAGTTTGTATTCTATTGTTTTTAGGCAAGAATAAAAAATACAAACAAGTTAATGATACATTTGCCTTACCTTCATTGCATCAAGAGCCAGTTTCAGATTTGCCTTCTCCACAGGATCAGTGGTATGTTTGACCAGCTCCTATTTGGAAGATATAGTTTAGTACTACTTTCATCAAACTACAACCAAAACTTATGAAAGAAAATATTTAAAAAATAAACCATTTTTATCATTATCCACACCATAATGTGATAAATCAGATGTAACTAAGCTCTATTTTCATCAAAAACTTCAAACTGTAAGAAGACCAACTGGACAGCAAAGAACCTGAGACAATGGTTGGAAACATTTTCTTTTCAAAGATGAACCTGAATTCTGTGCCCTACCATTACACTGACACTCTTCCCAAACGTTACAAAAGGTCCCCTCAGCGCCAATTGAATTGATACTTTTTACTCGTTATCAAACTTGGTTTCTCTATAGCTTTTGATTCTGATGACTGCACCTCTCCTTTGGCTTTAGGGACATTAGGATCTTCTGTTTGTTGCTGTTATTGTTGTTTGTTAGTCCATTGTCTGTTAGGTCCGTTGTCGTTCGTTTATTTGTTGTTCTGCTTATCCATCGGTGTTGCATACTTTCTTCTTTCTTTATCTGCATCTTAGAAAGTTATTGTTCCCTCGATTTTCACCTTAGTTTTCTGTTATTCTTACTTTACATACACTGCAAATTCTATCACAACCATTGCCATAACGTCAACTGTCACCTAATGAGACAATCACTCTCAAATGAATGTGCTCACCTCAGAACTCACACCTGAGTCTCAGACTCTTACGTCCAATGAAATAGTTCTACCCATTAGAACTAATAGTATCTCACAAGCCCCTCTAATCCAATGTGTCCAAGCTTCATGGATCTTCACTCACAACCCTACTCTTGTTCCTGTCTATATTTTATTGAATGATAGCACCTTCATCAGTGTAATCACTCTAGCCGAAATGTAAAAGGTGTCCAAGGTCTCCCAGTCTCCCCTCTCTCTTCCGAACCTCACTATGTTCTGATGATATTAACCTTGATCCTTCCCCTTGAAACCATCCTCACCGCCCTACCTTGGTTCAGATCCTTACTCTTCTTAAATGGGTCATTATAACAGGCTTCTGATTAATCTTCAGACTTGCAGTCTCTCCCCACTACAATCTATTCACTCTATTGACATCAGAGTTAGGTTTCTAAATTATAAATTAGATCTTGTCTCTACCCTATTTAGACTTGTGTGATGCCCACAAAAGTTTCACGTTGTTATCCATACCTCTTAGTCAGACCCTTCATGATCCGAATTCCGCAAACCTCTCCCAACTTCTCTCTCCACTTCTATCCAAACAATCTGTAGTCTATCCATATTAAGTTAACTGTGATTCTCAAAATAGTTCTAATATCTGATCCTATTAGGTATGCTGTTTTCTCTCCTTAGAAAGCCCTTCCTCTCTGATCCACCTGTCAAACTCTTATTCTTCCTTCAAAGCCCAATTCAAGAATCATTCCTCTGTGAAGCTTTCTATGACAGAGGCATCTACTCAAGTCCCCAGCCTCCTTAGGCATAATTAACCAAGCCTTTATTTGTACCACCTCTGTACCCTCTGCATACCTATCACATTGTGTTGGCAGCTTACATTTCATTTTCCCCATCTAAACAGTGAGCTTTATCAGGGCAGCGGGGCTGTTTTTCAACGTAAGTGCCTAATATTGGTGTGGCAAAGGGGAGTCACTCAAAAATCTTGGCTGAATTCAATACCAGTAATGTTTCTAATTGTAAATAGGACCTACAGACATCAAATCTGTTAAGTATAATAAACTTGTCAAAGTTATATTCTTTTATTTCTATTTTTACTTTCCCTTTATTAAATAATAGTAAATTATTTGCACTTTCAAACTCCTCACTATAAAATATTCTCATTTTATAAATCTGTGATTTCAAATCATAAAGCATTTCAAAAATGATTTTCCCACTAAAATCTAGTAGTAGATAGGAAATATTCAAATTCATACCACATTTATTCAACAAATTTCTCAACATCAGACAAATAAATTCTACTCTACACTATTTTGAGATGGAAAAACATTTCTAGAATTTTTATCTGTGTGTGGTGCCCCAAATAAAATTTTTCCTATTTTAAAAAATCATCATGAAACCAAACATAATTTTGAAATTTAAAATACAAAACTACCCAAGAGGAATTAGGAAACAAAGTTTGTGGAATTTAAAAAAGCTAAAGTCATATTTTATACTTTTATAAATCTGTCTCAAGCCTTAGAAGTGACCAAAATAGATGTTTTTTTGAAAATTGCACCTACTAAATTCTTCCATTGATATTTGACTATACCAAAGTTACAAAATAAATTATCTTTTTTTGGACATGTTTTTAGTTCCATGATGTCTCAGAAACTGATTGCCTGAGTCTTCCTTATTATTTTTTCATAAAATCCAATTTGATTAAGTTGCTTTGAGTTTAGGTCTCATAAATGTTTTAATGCGTTCTTAAGAAATAACCAGGGTTTGAATTTTTCTGATTTCTCAGTAGAACAAAAATAGAGATGACTAATAATTTTGTGGCTACAGTTCAAGAAATTTAATATACAAGATGTACAAAGCACAGCAGACTCAAAATTATATTTCACATACAGGTAGTAGATCTTTTTAAAATGACACTTCACAAGCATCAGCAGAGTTGACAGACTAATACGGTAAGACATTTCTTTGGAGCAGAACTAATGAGTCTCCTGGTACAGCTATCAAATTAAATTTATAAGACTCTCCACCCTCATTAGAGGACTAACCGTGGAAACCATAAGCTTCGGGGTTATAACAAGAATCACTTCAAAATAAATGTAGTCTTATTATAATTTACTATAGCAGAAAGCAACACAGAATGTGACACAATTCTCTCTAGTTTATGGTTATAAGGCGAAAGGGCTAATACAGTTAACCTGCCAAAATTCAAGTGTATCGCAACAGTGAGATTCTAATAAATGATTACTGCTAACTACAGAAGACTTGGTTGAAGGGATCTTTTTATTTGTTTTGCCTTATTTTTTAATTTTTTTGGAGCCAGTTCTGTTGGAAGGACACAAAATGTGACTTTGTGGAAGATACAGAATCATCTAATAGGAAGAAAAAGTTTCCAGCTGTTCTGTTATTTCCCACATATCTACACTAATAATTGAAAATTATAAGGGGATAGAGCCCCAAACACAGAGCCTCCAGAGATAGCTGATGTTTCATTGATATTTTGTTGAATGAATAAATGAACAAATAAACAAACAAACAGTGTTAAGTTACATACCTGGAGGAGAAGGTGATACTTCAAAACACGTTGCATAGGAACCACAAGCAAATCTCGAAGAGTAAATTTCCCATTATTTGCTCTTTTGGAACATTCCTAATGAAATGTTTTTTAAAACTTTTTAAAAACTTTGTTAGCTTTAGCAAAGAGAGTCATAAAACAAACATTGAAAGATGCAAAGGCCATAAACAACACTGTTATTATATAATAAATATTTTGTTGTTTTCCTTAACCATCCCTCTTTCTAAAAAATAGCAAGTATCTTCAATTAAAAACCAAAGAAATAAACTTTGTAGCATTTCAACTCTCAATATGAATCCATAAGTAGAACTATTTTATGCATGAAACTTATTTTCTCTAGTGGCCCCCAGGGTCTTCCTCCACTTACCCTTATAGCTCTACTTTCCACTAATCTCCCCCTCCTGGGCCTGTGGGCCAGGCATCAACAACAATTCCCTACGCATCAAACCTGCCATGTGCCTTCCCCACCATCATACCTTGGTTCGTTCAGTTTCCCCCAGAAGCCGTGTGCTTTGTCCAGCTTCCAGCAAAATTCATCATCCTCTTAAAGAACCATACTTCTAGGCCTTTAGTAATAATCCCAATCAAAATTTTGCTCTCTTTCTCTATGCCTTGCAGCTCTTTTAATTATTGTTGTACATAATATCTTCCCCAATATATGATGTCTTTTATACTTCTAAGAATCTAGTATTTGCTTAATAAATATTTAACTGCATGAAATGGAATGACTGACTCCGAAAATTTGCTAATATATAAACCTACTGCTGGATTCCAAGTTATAAAAGCCTCAGATTTTACTTTCTTAATCTCACGCTCTTCTTTCTTAAAAGTTTATCTAAAAATAGTATTGATTTGTTCACTCTTTTGACATTAACTATGACTTTGAGGAAGGTACTCTGAATTTGAAGTGTCAGCCTGAATTTAAATCAAGTTTGGCAACTCTTGGCTGTGTGACCTCGAACAAGTTGCTTTTCTAATTTTACTGTTTCTCACATATCTGTGGTGTAGTCCAAAAAAACAGTGAAGTTCCATAAAAATATTATTAGCAAGAAATTTAATAAATTCAAAACCCTCAGACAATTTCCCATCCCAGACCAAGGACTTTTCCAGTTCATGGAAGGAGTTGTGTTCAAGAAAATACTCCTTTGCTCAGAAGTTTCACCTTTGCCCACATTTAGCTTTTCTGGCACATGGAAGCATGTGTGATCAGGAGCTATAGAGCAAACACCATTAGCTCTAATGACCATAGTGACTTAATGAGTGCCTGACTACAGCTCTTAAGCAAGAAGAATTGGAGACACATCTTGACAAGTTAGCTCATGTCTTGTCAATTGCTGTGGTTCACTGGAAGGATAACTATTTAAACTGATTTCTTGCTTTACAGATTGTAGAGAGTTCTGGATCATGGGTCTCAGATATGAGGTTAAACTGTTAATATTATTGTAATGAATAGGTCTCATCTTTACAGCTGTATTTTAAACTCCTTGGAATTGAAAGTGTATCTTACACTTCATATATTATGCCTTCTTAACACAGTGTTAGGAAAAAAATGTTATACATTTAAAATTCACTTTGTTATGTTATGGAAGTTAGTTTAAAACTGTTAGGGAAAAAAATTAGTTCTTTAATTTCTAAGTTATAGGCTCAGGAAGTAAAGAAACTAACATTACTGGCATTTCCTAAAACTGAGGGGCCTGAGACTAAAGCATAAAATTCTTATTAGTATTGAAAATAAATAAAAGGTAGAAATGATTCTTCCAAAACATCCAGTCACATCCCTAACCTAAACTCCAATTGTAATTGAAAAGAAAATAAAATGGAATAAGGATGAGCTAGCTCACAGGGCAAGATAAAGAGACTCTATTATCCTTCACCCCATGTTATTTTGGTTCCAAAGCAGAGAAGAAAAAGACAAAAATCAACAACAGCAAAAAAAGCCACAAAACGGAAGACATGAAGGAGGCAGAAAGATACCAAGAATAGCAGCTTTCCCTGCCTCATGCTGAGAATCGCAGAATACAGTTCCAGCAAAGAGTATTTGCTGAGGTATTACAGTAAGTATCTGATTAAATACCACCACGCGCTGCATAACGACATCTTGGTCACTGAAGAACCACATAGATGACGGTGGTCCCATAAGATTAGTACCATATAGCCTAGGTGTGTAGTAGGCTATACCACCTAGGTTTGTACAAGTACACTTTATGATGTTCGCACAATGACGAAATCACCCGACACATTTCTCAGAACGTATCCCTGTCATTAAGCGACACGTGACTGTACTTCCAAATCAGGCCATTGGTCAGAGGTAGGGGCCTTTCAGATGAGGAAATGACAGCAGCAGTACCCCACCCTGAGCCTTTCAAACTCAGCCTGAGGTCCTCTCATTTCCTAAGACTGATACTGACTGCACAAACTATGTACCTAGAGTCCCAGAGAATGATCAGTGGGCAGGGCTTTGACAGTGACTCTGAAAGAAGAGAGAGGAACATTCAAACAATGCTGAGAATATAATGAAGGGTTGGTTGACAACTTGCTGACTCCTGTCTTGAGCCAGAATTTTACATCTTCATTAAAAAAAAAAAACTACTTTAATGGTAGCTCTATTAGGAACTAATTGTGTAAGTTGTAAAGTTTTATCTTACCATCATATTTTAATTTGAGTCAAGGTGGCTCATAGTTCCATACTTATGAGGTTCTATCTCCAAAGAGGAGCAGGAACCCTTTACGCTAACAAGGTTGTCAGGATGTTATTTAGTGGTGACTCAAACCATCTCCAGACATAAGGTCTGTTTCATCAAAGGATTGTAAGAGGTAAGGAAAAAAGATCCATGACAGAGAGTCAGTACATTACTTGGTAGCCTGTTGCTGTGCAAACTTTCTAACCAATAGTTCCCCTCTGTGGAGTTATGAGTTATGAAATTATACCAGGTATGCTAAAACAATGAAGGGGTTCTGATTTGAAAATCATCTGCCTCTTTTTTCCCTGTTCATCGTCTGACCTCAGTGATAAACTGAACAAAGAGAAGCAAAGGGGATATTCAAGAGCCAGCTAAGCCACACACAGTCATTGACCAGTTGACTCTATACCCCTACCTGAAACTTAAGAAAACCCAAACATATGGATAACCTATTTGAGATGATAATTCATAAAACATAATAATTTTTCAAAAGTTCTTTGAAAGTGCACAACTCTTCTTGTGGGGGAAAAAAACATGATGTTCAAAAAACATGACTTAACACTGTTTCCAGACTTATTTTCCATTGTTACCATGTGCTCTGTTCATACTGGCCTACTCCCCATTTCTCAGACTTTCCCAACTCTTCTGGTCAAGACATACCAATTTTTCCAGAGTGCTCTCCCTGGAATCTTACTTGTCAAGACTCACCCCATTCTTCAGTGACCTAACTCAAATGCTACCTCTTCAGAGAAATCCTCTACATTCTAAACTGATCACTCAGTCTTACTCAGGGAGCCCTGTCAACGAGTGCTTGTCACAGTGCATATTATATTTGCATCTGTCTTGTCTTCCTTCTTATAGGCAACATCCATAAATTTGTATATGCCTGAACTTAAATGTCTTATATTTTTAACAAACATTTTAAATCTACATATACATTATCTTACATATATCTTACTCATCCTGCATCTCTTACTACCTAGGTGATTCTGGGTAAATTACTCATAATCTCCCTGAACCTCAGCTTTCTCATCCATAAGATAAGAAAGTTAAGTGCATATATCTCACAGAGTCAAGAAGACCTAATGAGATAATGCATGTAAAGCACAGAGCCATAAGTCTTAGATTTTACTACTGTTATTATTACTACTACATATTATTTTATCTATTAAAATATTTTATAAAATTGACATGAAATTATATTTAGAATATATGGGGAAATTTACTATTGCATTGATCATGAAAAGGAATATATTGCTTTTAGGCTTATTTTACTTTATTTCGTAAACAAAAACAAAAAATAAACAGGCACCTCTAATTTTAGTTTGACGTCTTCTTTTGTCTTAGAAATGTAGTCTAAACTAGAGATGGCCGACTCCACTCCACTGCAGTACTGCCCATAAATAACCAATCTGAAAGGAAAGAGGACAGAGGAAGAAATCTGTAGGACAACAAACCAGGAATGAAGTAGAAGGGGAAGAGGCAGAATTTCCATCTATTTAAAACCACATTAGGCAGATCAGGCAAATCTTACCTGTCCTTCACCTCTTACTACCTAGGCAACCCTGGGCAAATTACTTATAATCTCACTGATCCTCAGCTTTCTCAGTTCTTTTTAATACATACCATACATACAGTCATAGAATGTGTGTCACTCATATTTATGGTATAAAAAATGACTAATTTTTCTTTCTAAATTTGAATGGGATTAATTCCATGTACAATTTTATAGCAAATAGATTTTACAAACTGGCTTAATGACTATTAATTTGAGTATGCATATATACCACAAAAACAAAATTAAAAATTTCTGTTTCAGTTCCTCTTAGAGATCACCTTTTTACTGTTTACTCACATTTAGATAGTTTGATTTTACACTACAATTTTATTGTAATCACTACTTACAACTCCACTCATTAATAAACCTCCTACTCCTTCCTACTTTTTAATTAAGGAAAATACATTATCTGAAAAGTGGGAATGAGAGGGCTGAACTGTGCTGGATAGAAGATAACTCATGTTGCATGAAGTCTGAGCCTGCTTCAGGAAGACTATCTCTGGAGTTAAATGGATATTTTGCAAAGAGGCCAGGTAATTTATTGTTTAACTCTCTACTGGAAAAAAACTACTAATAAGTTAATGTTTATCTCATTGTTGATGCAAACCAATTCATTAGCCACTTAGTCAGTACTAGGAACTATAGTGCTTGATTTAAAAAGAGAGAACTACATTTTCAAGCAAAATTCCTTGGTACTTTAATTCATGTGAGTTATTCAGATTTTTTTATCAAACTTAGAAAAGGAAACTGACTTTACCTGTGAATCTAATACTCCAAAATAGAGAAGTATAAAGTATTAGAGCTGGAAAAAGCACTAGGTACCAGCTAATCTACCCCTAATATTTACAGATGGAGAAAAGGGGGCTCAGAGTTAAAATGACTTCCTGAAAACTACAGAAGTCCAGAGTGACAGAGTCTGTAAAAAAGAAAATCTGCACGTTCTGACTGGCAATGCAAAAGTCTGAATGCTTTTTTTTTAATTTTTTTTTTTCTGATATACATATAGAGCTCAAACTACCACCCTGAGATTAATTGTCCCATGCTCTAATTACTGCCTAGGTAGTATCTTAATGAACAGTAGTAACAGCTATTCATGAGCAATTTTAATACTAACCTTCACTATAATTACAAACTAATAGCCACAAAATTTTAAATTTAAAAGTTACCTTTCCTTGTAGTTAATGAAAACTTGATACAAGTTCTGGTCATTTTTATTTACAATGGAATCATGAATCTCCTGCATTAGGTTCCGATGAACTTTAACAAGTTCCTTAGAAAAGAAAACAATGTCAAAGAAAATTAGGAATCAGAACCAAAAAAATCACCCCAAACCCAGAATCTCTATTGTTGATAGACTTGCCATTCCAGGCTACGCTGAATGCTCTCAATATATAAACCTGCTCCATCAGTAAAGAGAGGAGGAAGAGGAGGGGGAGACCGGGGAGAAAAGACAGGGAAAGTAGGGAAGAAAGGGAGGGGAAGGAGGGGAGAGAGGGAGAGACAGGCCATGTACATGAGAAATAGCAATTTCAGATCTGACTTGAAAAGCCAGTGTCCTGTGAAAAAAGAAATTATCTCACTAGTTATTAAAAGGTAATTTATTCCTTGTATAAAAATATGTACAGCTCATTTTCATTTTATAATCAGTTTAAATTTTTAAATAAAACTATCCAAGTGCTTAATGTTTTATTGACAGGATAAAGTAATGATTCATGTCCTCGGGATATAGAAATGTAGATTTGTACTTTGGTCAATTAGTGGTGTCCTGGTGCTAAGCTAACAATAATCAGACTAAATTACTTGAAATGAGATAACTAATGGCATAAATAAGGAGCAAATAAATTGTACTAGGCAGTTTACTAGAGCAACTCAAAAGCCAGATTTTCACATTTTTCCTGATAAACAAGTAATTTTCAGTCAGGCAGTAAATACATGTCACAGTCAGGAAATGAGGAAATTCAAATCAAGGTGCCAATTCTCCCATTATCTCTTCCCATGTACCTTGGAGCACACACTGATGTCACAGCATGCCCTTTCCTTAGAAGGGAGAAAATGAAAACATGACTATGTTAGCCCTGTCACTTTGTTGAGGAGCATAAAAAAGCCATAAGAATAAGGACTGTCAAGTGGGTCCTAAGTTATAATGACCATATTTATCAAGATCCTCATCTTCCTAGAATGTGCAGTTTGCTTTATGCTAAATGTTCACCTGATATTGTGATCTTTTCCCCCTGCTGTGTTACAAATCAATGGGAAAGTCTTCATTTGGCCAAAATCAGGGAAAAGGGCAACATGCCACAGCTAACCAACTGTGCATATCAACACTGAACATAACAGAATCAAAACATTAGGGACCTTTCAGGTGATACAAGCAAGCATGAACATAAAAGCTTATATACTGTACATAAAAGCTATATATTAAAATCAAAGCCCGTTCTAGAGGTCTAAGAACGTGCATCTTGCCCAGCATGACCTCCAGTGGCATAGCAGTTGGTTTGCTTCCATGCTTCTGGATAAATCTTTTTAGGATTGTAAGATAGTTGTAAGGTACCCTGAACCTAGAAATGCTTACATAAATGTGAGTTTAGATCCATACAACTAGAAGCAGAAAAGACCAAAGAGCAAAGGCCAAGGAAGTGGAGGAATGGTGGAAGTGAAGGAGACTGATGGAGTCAGGACAGTGTCTCTAAGTCGGAGTCGAGGGGCTGGAGGAATGACAGAGCAGGGAGTGGGGCCGAAGAAACTCCCACAAGACACAGAGACAGTAACACCAGGGATTAGCCAAGACTACCTCATCGTGACAAGCAGTCGGGGACAACACATGCATCTTACTTATCCATTTGTGTTCAGCATACATTCTGACTGACTTTTGGTTTATGATATGACATATCAGTTATGTCTAGCAAACAAGGCTATAAGAACTCAGGAGGCAAAAAACAGTCTCAAAATTCTTAAAAAATACAGGAGAATATTAAAATAGAAAATTAGGATTTTATAGAAGTATATACCACAATTTTAGCTAGCATATTTTTACTTACAGGAATGTTGATGAATACTGAATCAAACTCTGCTGCTGTCAGAAATCTTTTTAATGGTGCCATGAAATACTACCAGGAGAAAACAGAGAAGTAATAATTAAGCACAACTTATCCTAATCTATATAATAGTTTTTCATCAATAAACAATACATATTTATTGAAAGTCAATTGTTTATCAGTATTATGAATACCAAGAAAAAAGCAAAAACTATTTTCTCTATCTTAAACATTTATACTTGAACAGACATACAGACATAAATATAAGTTAATACATTTATACTATAAAATAGAAAGTTTAGACAATAAATGCTGCTGAAAGTAAGAAAAAAGAGAACACCACTGGCCAAATTGGCAAAAAATGGTAACATTTTGGAGACATATTTGAGGACTGATATAAAATATCCCTCAAATGCCTTGTGGAGATTCTAGATCCCTGAGATCAATACTCTGCTTATGCAATTTATGGATCATCCCCCTCATTCCTTGAGAATTTTAGTTCTGTTGTATCTCTTTCTATTACTACTCCTGTCTTCATTCTTGGCAATCTCAGTATCTGTGTAGATGATCCTTCCAATAGCCTGGCCTCTGTGTTCCTTGAACTCCAACAGTCTTGCACTCCATCATAACTCAGCTCCCTGCTCTTGCAGTCATATCCCAAGACCTTGTCATAATCAACAACTGCATATGCTCCATAGCATTAATTTCAAGCAATCAACTCTCTGACCCACTACCTCTTACCTTTACAGGTCACTCCTTCAAGGAATTCTTCAATCTTGTTGGGTCTGCCAATCCACTGACCATCCCACATCTCTCATGTCCCTGCTTCCCTCTTTATGCAGTTTACACTACATGAACCATCATCAAAGTCGCTTTCCTGCATATACCCCTACCCTCTCTTCTTCCATTGTGCTTTTCTGGAAAAACGAAAACCCTGATTAAATCTAGCTTGCATTATATTTTGTGCCTCTACCTAAGAAGTTAAACATGAACTCTATTGATAGTCTAATTTTAAATATAATCTCAAAAAACAATTGAGTCTGTAATGCTACATAACCCTACTACATTTCCCTAGTCAATTTACTCTCCCACTCTCCTAAACAACTCTTCCATACCTTCATCTCTTTTCCTAAACTTCCAGAACTTTCTCCTGTTTCTCATTCTCCTAACCTCTAAATGTTAAAGTCACCAGAGGTGACCTCAAACCTCTCCTCTGTCAACATTCATTCCCTAGGTGATCTCATCTAGTCCCATGGCCTTAAATGCCATGTGTAATGATAATGGCTCAAGATATATGTCAATTCAATCTTTCTCCTTAATGCCAGACTCATATATCTAATTTCCTCCTCAACACATCCCCATGGAAACTAATAGGTATTCCAAATTTATTATGTCCCAACAGACTTGTGATTCCCAAACCTGTCCTTTCCCATCTCTGTAACCATCTTCACCATACACACAGTTGCTCATGCGAAAAACCTAGCATTCCCAATTGCTCTCTTTCCCACACATCCTTTACCTAATTCATCATCAAATCCATTTGGCACTACTTTCAAAATTTATTCAGAATGTGACCACTCCTTACCACCTCTACCAGTACCATCATTTTCTGTCAACTTGATTACCACAATATCCTTCTAAATTTCCTCCCAGTTTCCACTCTTGCCTGACAAAAGCCAGAATGAGCTGTTAAAAACTTACATTAGATCATATCATTTCTACTCAAAACACTCCAGCTTTGAGCTAGATGCTCCCAAATGCTCCTACATGACCTGTTGGCTCACCAGCTCTCTGATCTCACTGTTCCCTTTACTCATTCTGCTTCAGCCACCTGGACTGTCACTGTTCCTTGAAGCACACTGAACACTGTCCTATCTGAGGGCCTTTCTCCCAGGAACTGTTGTCTCTGGGCTATTTTCATGGCTTGCTCCCTCAATTCACTCAGCTGTCTGCTTTAATATGATCTTATCACAGAGGCCTTCTATTACCCCTCTCTATAAAATCATTCCAGCCCTCCTCCATCATCCCTATTCTCTTCCCGGGCCTTATTTTTCTTCAGAAAATTTACCACCACCTGACGTACATTTGCTTACATTATAAACCCTCCCGAGAGAGAGAGAAAATGTCATGAGGAACAGAATTTTGCTATGTTTACTGCCATATCCTTAGTCCCTCAAATAGTGCATTCAGATACTAAGAAATCAATAAATAGTTATGGAATGAATAAATCTGCTCTGAGATCTCTAAATCCAAAATTCTACTGAAAATTAGAATACACACACACACACACACACACATATACAGTAGAAACACTGAGCCCAACATATTAACTACATAAGGCAATATTTGGGCATCAAGAATAGTACCTTATAACTTACTTTTTCTATTGACTCCAAAGTCTCTGTATATTTTTCTTCTGTCTGCTTAATTTCTGCTAGGCAGCAACACCGTACGTCATTTTCTGGACATTTCTGCAATTAGAATTATCAAATTAAAATTATTTAATAAATCCATGTATTAATCTACCTGATAGTAAATAGAAAGATATCAAAATTATTGCTGATTTTAAGCTTTCCATTCTAATAAAACATAGCTGAAAGATATAATAACTGCATTTGTGAAGTATCTTTGTTTTTTTTTTAAATTTTGAATAATATAAATGAAAAAGTTTTAGATAATTAAAAATAAGCTTCTGAGTTATACACTCTTTAAATTAAAACATCTCTTTTATTATAAATGTTACTGAATCTGGAAACAACACAATGGTGTAATACAGCCTCCTTAATGCATGGCACTCTTTACAAGTGCTGTAGAAACAACTGCAAAAATAATAAAAGGATATTTGGTAAATATAAATCTTCAAACATTTTTTCAAGGGTTAACATCTCTGTGTTTGGCTCTTTTACTAGGTGTTTAAAACTGGAGGTACTAGAGCATAGTATGAAGATCAACAGTATTGAGATCGGATAGAACTCGGTTCAAGTACAGTTTTGCTGGTATTAGCTTGTTACTGTGAACAAGTTACCTAATTTCTCTGTGTCTCAGTTTTCTCATCTATAAAAGATGAGAGAATTACAGTACCAACCCCAAGGAGCTGTAAATGAGATAACCCTCGTAAAGCACTTAGCACCTTGAGGAGTACAGAAGAAGGACCCTATGCATTTACATTATTATTACTGTTAACGCTGTCCCATACAAACAACCCGGCACTGTCAGCTGAGTGAAGACTGCCCTTGGGAGAAACACTGAAGAATCTGCTGGTACTCTAAGCAGTTGATAATTATAGGGGGTATAGATGATACTCTGTCACCTAATAACACTCTTAAAATGCCGCCAAAGGCATCCTGTCAGCTCATACAGTGGGTTAAAGAACACATTCATTACAGTTACCAAACAGAGGCCAGGTAACTTATTTCCCACAGAAACTACTGCTCCCCATCTGGGGCACTAGACAACCCACCAGCCCCAAAGAAACCTAAACTACCACCCAGCTGATGAAGAAAGTCTTTAGGAAAAAGAAGACCATATTAATAAAAGCCTAACTAACTGAGGGTTTTTTTGTGTGTTTCAAACTATAGATAAGAAAATAATTCAAAGTAATTCTTTCTGAATGTTTTAGATATTTTAATGGCAGATAAAGCTTTGAGGGCTCACACTGACTATGACAATATCTGAAACTAAGTTTATAAAATAGTAAAATGCTAGGAGACCTATCATGAAAGAAAAGAAAAAAATACATCATGTCAACCCCTAAAAAACATGAAGACATATTCTTTAACATATGTTTTATGCTACATCAAATTTAAAGAAGATTTACCTGCTTTGTAAGAAAAGATTTCCTTTCATAACAATATAATTTCATGATCCCCTAACAGTTCTATTGCCATTCTGACATTATTTAGCTGGGTGGCATGTCATTTATCTCTCAGACTCGGTTTCCTTACTAGTAAAAGGAAAGGATTGAACCAGAGAGTCCCCATGGTTGTTTTGAACTGTAAAATGCCATGTTTATATGTCTCCAAATGCAATAACAAGTCATGGTTATATAGTGTTAAGCAAGCAAAGGTAAAAAGAAAACCACAAAGCATTCCAGCAGAAGTTATATAAATAATTATATTAATTAGTCTTTCAAGGAATCACTTTCCTAATGAAATACTCAGAGTAACTTGAAAAGCAAGGCAAGTAAAAGTCCTACAGCTTGGTGGGCTTCCTCTGCTTTCATCAAGTCCTCGTAGACTTCTCCACCTTCATCTTCCCCATAAACACAGTCATACAGACCTTCCTCATCTTCCATGTGGGTTTCACTAGAACAAAGAATACAATATAAAGGTCATTTTCTACTATGCAGTAAGTGCAATAGCTAGAAATAACCTACTGGATTTCAGCAGAAAATCCAGAAAGGAAATAAAATTAGTGGAATTAGTGGAAAGAGTCAACAGGCTTACATTACAGCCCTGTCCCTCCTAATAAGAACAATGACAAACAACAACAGAATCCAACAATGATGGAATTGACAGCTGACATTCACTGGGCACTTACCGTGTACAAGCACATAAACGATCACTGCATATATTACCTCACTTAGTTCACCAGGCCCAGCGTTGCGTTATCAGGTAGGCATTATTATTCGATCCATTATCGAGATAAGGAAGTTGAGAGAACAAAAGGTTATTTGACTTGCCCAAGATAACACAGCTGGTCCATGGCAGAGACAGGATTTAGAACCGAGTCTGTCTTTCACTCTGAGTATTTCAGTCACTCTATCATACTGCCTCCCATTTTTCATCTTTTAAGGCCTCAGTTTTCATCTACATTAAAGGATATAATACAGAGAGGACAGGGGAGCTGGGGAGGATCTAATATGTTATAGTCTTTTAAAAGCATCAGTTTCCCCAAGGTTACTATTGTCAATATCAAATGCAGTGGTTTTCAAACCAGGCTCTTTCAAGCTCACTCAGAGGGAACCCACAGGCCCTCCTTCAGCCAGATTCCACTTTTATCTGTTTTATTTGTTTGTGTTTTGTTTAAAGAAATGGTCCCAACACTGCAAGACATTTTTAAAAACCATTTAAAACCCTCTGCTGGTCTCCTGACAGTTGAAAACAATCCTTATTTTTAAAGCTTCCATGAGCACTTAGTGACTGATTGATATGTCTTCCCTAAACTCTTCATATGAGATTTTAAACCCATCAGTTAAAGTGGAAACAGCTGACTCCAACCACTGCATGTTCTGTTAATATTCCTTAGGTTTTTCCTTTCAGTTCAAGACCTCTATAAATATCTTTTATTAGCTAATAATCCCAAAGAATTGAGATTAATAAATTTAGATATGTTAGAAAGAAGCATTGCCATCTCTCTGCAAAAGAAATTCAACTCCTTCAATACTGTCAGCCCTTAGTTATTTCTCTCGGGCCTGTGCAGACAGAATATTATAAATTGATATGTACAAAAATAAAAACACTGTAACTGTAAATGTCACTCCACAACTTGGAGCATTTTTCAAAGTAGGTGCAATCACAAGGTTGTCTGTGTTTGTCATGAAGGATTATTTGGAGGCATTTGACAGGAATGAACTGTCAAACACCCAGAAGAAAGGAAGGTGCCTAAAGGGGAGAGATCTGGTGGTAACAGGAGTTTCAGAGAACTCTGCTCTGAGAAACATTCATTCTAGGGTTACTTGTCCACCCATCCACCCACCCACAGACATTTACTAAGAACCTACTGAATGCCAGACTCTTCAGTGCTAAGAGCGCATAGAGCAAGAAGATCCAAGGATTCTCCCATAGTCTAGTGTAGAGAACAGCACATAATTCTATAAGCGCAACAAAAGAGATGAGTGTAGAGCATGGGACCAGAAAAAAGAGTAAGAATAACTCTGACTAAGGAAGTCAGGGAAGGCTTCACAGAAGATAGTACATCTGAACTGGATCTTGAATGTGTTTATCAATTTACTCAGTATGTATTTGCTGAATAAATACTACATTCCAGGAGATATAGCTGCAGACTAGGCAGACATAGTTTCTGCCCTCAGGGGTGACACACACTGAATGAGAAGAGGGGAAGAGCATTCCAGACAAAGAACACCAACATGTGCAAAGGCAGAGAGGTGAGAAGAGCCTGGTGGTGTGAGGAGTGGAGTTCCATTCAGAGTGACCAGGTGAGTGCGGGGGGGCCCCAGAGGGAAGAGTTGAAACCAAACTATGAAGGGCCTTATACTCTGTGAGTTCAGCCCTCCCTGGGCATCTGGGAATCAACAGGGGTTTTATATAGGGTTGGTCTAGAGGGGGAAGAAGACAGGCAGGGATATCAGTAAGCCAAGAAATGAGATACCGTGGGTGAGAGATACTGAGAGCCATAACTAGGGTAAAGGCAGACGAGGAGAGAAAGAGAGACTTAGGAGACTGTGTCAGGCAGAGTCAACCAGACTTGGTGACTCAGAATTAGGGAGAGAGGAGAAAGGAGTGAAGGATGCCTCTCAGCTTTCTACTTTGGAAAACAGAGCAGGTGGTAAGTCATATTGGCAGTTCCAGAATTTCCATACTCAGGGGCTTAGGCAGGCAATCTAACCAGACAACAGTAGGGCAGTTAAGTTGGCTTGAGCACTTTCTACAACACATCAAAGGATAGGAAGGTGAAATGATGAAGGAACAAGTTCTAGCATCAAAGGAATCCTGTTCAGAAGGAAGACAGGCTGTGAAATTCATCTCTCTGGTACTCCTAATCCCAGCCCTGTGAAATTCATCTCTCTGGCACTCCTAATCCCAGCCCTCCGCCTCTGACCCTCTAACACCCCTACCCCCCCAACAAAAACTCATCTTCCCGAATTCTTGCTTTTGACTATTTCCCAAGAGTGTAGAGGCACATAGTGTATAAATTCACACATATTTTTCTCTAAGAATTGTAGGAGTAACACACATGCATGCATGTGTGCATGTGAGTGTGCACACACACACACCACACACTCAAGATTGGGCTAGAACAGTTTGGGTTTTGTTATTCAATCCCATACTAAAGCAGCTTTTCTTGCTCACGGTTTGGTCAGTAATTTCTGATTTGCATAAGATGAAGCCTGTGGGGAGGAGGACTGTGATTCTTCAAACGATCAATAAATCAACAGTAATCTACATTCGTTTTCCTGTGTCCAGGCTACCTATATATGGGCATATCTGACACCCTGACCATAAAAGTAGAAAAAGCAAGGACACTGTACAGTTTAGCCATCTCACACCATCTCTATTCCTCCTATGTTTGCTTCTCTCCAACTGAGGAGAGAATGATTCTCTCTGCAGTGGGGAGCAGGCCTGTGTTTGTTCCAAGGGCTGCCCATTGGGTGAATTTACCCCCAAAAGTTAGAGTTAAGTATATGAGCCCATAGAGATCATAACAAAGCTAAGACTAAAAATCAAGTTGTCATGGCAAACTCAAAAGCAAGCATTTGCAGGAATAACACCACATTTGGACCTTCCACCACCAGATGCAGAGTTTAAGCAGACTGCATCTCACAGAGCATGAACTGATATCTTACAGCAACTGGTTCAGGATCCCAAGTTTTCTCCAATTTAGCTAGGAATGTATCCCCGCAGGATTTATCCTGACATCAACAGAACAAGATGGGGGAAGGCTATAAAAATTAGTAGGTATAAGTGACAACTAGTAGAGTTTAAAAAAGAACATCATCACAGCACTAGAAATAATATATTCTTCCTAATAGTTCAAAGAATTTGATTATATTACCAGTAATCTTACAGTCACTTTATGAAGAGTGTAGCCAATTCAATGAGACAATCAGCATCGATTGATCTTGCTTAAGATTGGAGACTTCTTGGAGATTTTAAGACACGATAAGAAAGTATTCTTAACATACATTTAAAATGATAAGACTTCAAGGCCCATCCAGATGCCGTCTCCTCTGGGAAGAGCTGCTGACCACACCTGTGGCTCCAGTCAGCGCTCCTCTCGTCTGTTCTTCGCCTGAAAGTTCTTAAAGGGGCAAGTCAGGGTGTTTCTGGAAGTCAACACAGTGCTTAAGAGCCTCCGCTCTGGAATAACAACTGACTGGGTTCAAATCCAAAGACTACTATTTACTAGTGATATGACTTTCAGCAAGTTTCCTAGCTGTTCATGGTTCAGTTTTTCTCCTTTGTAAATTGTGATGATAATAGTAACAATCTCATAATGTTGTGGTATTACATGAGCTAGTGCATGTAAACGTTGTCAGCACAGAAACGGGCATCCGATAAGCTCTTATGAACCAGCTAGACAGCTCAGGTCTGAGGCATAATGCCTGGCAAACAGAAGATGCTTAATGCAGCTTTGGCTTATTCGTTCAGAAGACAAATACTCATTGAGGACATACTATACATACACCAGGCACTGAAGTTCTAGGAAGATAGCCAAGAACAAGGTAAAGTCTCTGACCTCACGAACTTGACCTTCTAATGAGGAGATGGACAATAAATGAAGCAAACAGAGATTGTCTCAGGCAGTGGTAAGTGTCATGAAAACACAGAGAGAGGTAAGGGGTGATAGCAATTTTAGAAAGGGCGGTCTGGAAGGCCTCTCAGCGGAAGGACATCTGAGCAAAGACTTGAATGGTGAGGGGTCAGCCATACACGCAGAAGGAACAGTAAGTGTAAAGGTCCTAAAGCAAGACAGCACAGTGTGTTGGTGTATTAGGATGGATGAATGGATGACTTTCCATAGCGTTTGAATCTCTCTTGGAGCATAACCTATTTCTTATTACAATTCTTTGCAAACATGCCTGATCTTTGTCATTGGTTCCTTGAGGGGTGAGGATCATGTTTTATATTTATTTGTAATCTGCACAAGTCATTCAATCAGCAGAAGATAATCAGCTGCAAGGACCTCTTGCTTCTCCTGACTACTAAATAATAAAGCCCAAAAGGCTTCTCTGTTCAGAATAAACACTGTCTAATGACAATCCCTGAATAACTCCAGCCCACACGTATCTCGCCCTTCCCTGAACTCACAAAGCACACACTATCTGCCCTCAACTTCAGTAGTTGATTCTCTCTCTAATTGTTCCTTAATTGTCTAATTCCAGTTTCATCTACTATCACTATTGTGCCTTCAAGAAACTTCCAAATTTTACTTCATTGCAGCATGTTTCTTGACTCTTCACAGGGACTTGCACAACATGGGACACACAACAGGAACTACAGGCCAGTTGAAGCACATTTGCTTGTGAAACTTTCCATCACTAGCTTGAGGTTAATTGTTACATGTCTTAATCATTAAGCCACTTTTCTCCTTCCGAGAGCTATTTTAACATCCACAGTTAAAATCCACAAAGGATGCAAAAATTGGCAGTGGTTTAATTTTGCTAAAAATGCTCAACATACTCTAATAAATCAGGAAGGCCTTTGTAGATGTCTTCATCATCAACACTTTCTTCTGTTGGGAAGGGCCTAGGAGGGAGGGAAAAAAAAAAAAAAGAGTGAATAAGAAACAGCTAGGCTGGGCATTTACCTCTCACTGAATGTGTAAGCTCGTCTGCTGCCAGAGTGGTCGGATCACTCACCATGTCTAACACAACGTCCAGGGCTTCTCCCAAAGGGCCTGCCCTGTGGCTGTGTATGGGGTTCCCCTGGGAGGCTCTGGCACCTGCTACCCCAAACCATCTGCAGCAATTATCCTGGTCACCGCAGTCATGTGAGCAATTGTGGACACGCTAATGTGCCTATCTGATCTCCCACCGGCCACACACCTGCAGGCTCACCTCAGAGCACCCGCTCAGCTCCCAGTCCAGAAAACAAGCAGCCACAGGTGTGCCCTTGCCTTCCACACCATCTCTTTTCACTTATGGAATCTGACCTCACTGACAAATAATTTGGTAACAATCATCTTTGCGTGACTCAGGTCACCGGTAGAGACGAAAATTATTAGAAGGCAAAAATATCATGCTCTTTATATATGATTATTGACTCTGATGTACTTTTCCACTCAGACTTTAAGGCATTTAGGTTATATTTTTTATTTTCATTTATTGGACAAATGAGTCAACCAGACCTCAGGCAGAGTAGGGTGTTTTCTCTGTCTCCTGTTCAAAGAAAAATCATTTTAAATTACCCCCTTTTCCTAGCCATTGGCTTCCTTGTTTGCCTCATGCTACTAATGAACTTTTTTCATAACACCAACATAATGTTCTAAATTTATGTCTAACAAAATCACAGTAATTATACTAGAGTGTCAAAAGCTTTACTCTTTCTGTACACGCAGCCAGTATGTCATACGCTTCACAAAAACAAGAGATCCATCAAAACAACAGGCACTAATTACTAAATAATTATATTTAATATATTGAAAAGCAGATTTTCACATTGGTTTATGAATTAACTTAATTACCTAAGACATTTGAGGAATGTACGTTTTTCATAAATTGTGTGAGAAATGCCGAAGTTTCAAAATCTTTTAAAAATAAATTTAGGCACTTTTTATTATGCTTTTATACCAATACAAGTTCACTGTAGAAAAATTTGAAAATACAAGATTCTCCTTTGAGAATCAAAAATATATAAATACATAAAAATAGAATCATGCTATTTCAAAATCTGCTGTTTACATGTAACAACATAAAATATATACTGACATGGAAAGATAATCACATATTGAAGAGCAAACTACAAGATGTTGAATGTTTATCCAGCCTACAGACTACTTCTGTAGAAAGCTGCCAAATTCATGGCCCATTTCTGAGAAAGGGTCTGCAGGGTGTCCTCCTTGAGGTCACTATGCTTTGTACCCAGGAACTGGGCTGCCCAGCCACTGCTGATCAGTCCTGTAAGATGTGCTTAAATCTTCTCCCTTAGAATTTGAATGTGATCTGGACACAGAAAAATGGAAGCAACAGAGGAGGACACACAAGGTCACAGAGACCCATAATGGCTGGAGATTGAAATAAGGAAACAAGGTAAAAAACAAAATCCATTCCATTTCCCTACAGGCTGGCGTGTGCTACTAACACTGTTTTTATTTATTTCTGATGTTACTAATAATACAACTTTCTATCTGATCTAACTTAAGTATGTAGTATTTTAAACAGGAAAAGCCCAACACAACATACACATCTACATTTCCATGCTTACTGACCGTATAATACCCATTGCATGGAGATAATTTCCATTGCATGGAGATAATTTATTTAACCAATTTACTTCCAAGTTTTTCATTTAGTATCAAACCTTCAGTACACATCCTTGTACACATATCATTTTATACTTGTCTGATTATTTCTTACACTCCTAAAATTTGTGAGTTATTGTTATGTTGTACAGGAAATAAATGTACTACAACACCTTTTAAAATATTTATTTACTTAAGCATTTGTGTTTGTCTTGATGAATCACATGTATAGAAACATTGGAGGAATTTAAAAAAAAGAACCATATCGGTGACAGTCACCAGTGAACTGAGAACAATGTTTAGCCAATGTGCTTATTCAAATCTATGAATAAGTTCTTACATACCTGTGTTGGGTATTTATATACCAGACACTCTGCATGAATGAGATGCTTTGCAAACAGTAACCATTCAATAACTAATCATTACATTGAACTGAATGGGACACATGAACCACAGAGAAACAAGCTTACCTGATTCCTGTGGCTAACGCTATAGGTGTTCGAGAAAGCCGGGATAATGTTTCTATAACCTGAGAAAAGAGGAGAGTGTTCATTGGACATGTATTTCAGAAAAGATAAGATTTTTCTCTAAAATAGTAGTTTTACAATCTAATATTAACAATGACAGCAGAAACATAAATTTGCAGATGCCAAAGAAGTACAGAATGGGAAGAGCGGTGATTGAAAAGTATAAACACCTGGGTTATAATTTTATCCCTTTCTTTATGACTCGAAGCAGATTACTAACCCGTCCGGTTTGCAGTTTCCTCATCAGTAAAACAAAGAGTTAGACTAGGTAATCCTAAAGATCTTCTATCTCTACTGCTACAGAATCTGAAAGATCCTGTAAAGCTGCACTGTCCAAAACAACAGCCACCAGCCACATCAGGCTATTTAAATTTAAGTTAATTAAAATTTACAAAACAAAAAATTAAGTTCCTTAGTTGTACTAGCCGCATTTCAAGTGCCCAGTAGCCACACGTGGCTAGTGGCTGCTGTAGTGGCCTACACAGACATCCAACACTTCCATCATCACAGAAGCTCTACTGGACAGCACTGATGTACAGCAAAGTGGTTTAGAGGGTGGGCTCTTGAGCCAGATCACATGACTTCAAATCCTGGCTTTACCATTTATTAGCCATATAACCTCGGGCAACTACTTAACTTCTCTGGGCTTCACTTTTCTTATCTGGATACTCTCTATAATAATAATAGATTGTTAATAATCATTAGATTATCGTAAGGATTAAGAAGATAATACATGTAAAATATTTAAATGGTAGCTATTCTTTATAATTGCCAACTTTAAGAAAATTACCTTATTCTAACTCTGAGTGTTTTCAGAAAAAGAGTTTCCTACATTACCCTTGATTACCTGTATCTGTTTCAAAGATTCCTTATGAAGCTCTTCAGTAGCTAACCCTAAACACACCCTGCTATATTTTTAGCATGAGGACCTGCAATTTTGCTCTTCCCTCCCACTTTTATACCTAAGATGATCTCTTTCAAAGACTTGGTGAGGAAATCAATGAGCTAAAACGTATTTTTCTCATGAAGCCTGTTTCTATGATAATAGATATAATTCGTCCTAACTCTCAAAACTGAACAAAATTTAAAGAGATTCTACTATAAAGTCTATTCAGAATAAGAAAAAAGTGAAAAAGGCAGAACTATCTCTGATTTGAGGTAATCTTCTAATCCCTCAGTTCAAAGATGGAAACATAAAAGCACAGTCCCCAGTACTCTGTCGAGTCTCACAGGGTATTAGCCACACACACACTTATCTCTTACCTACTTCAGGGGGTTGTGCACTGTTGTGGTTAGAAACTCACAGCTCTGCAGTAAGAATCCCTGGATGAGCCTGGCTCACCAGTTTTCAGCTAAGCTCACCTTTACTAGCCTCTATAAAATGGGGATAACAACAACTACCTACCTGCCTCATGGAGTTACTGAAAAAATTAAATGAGATAATGCCCATCAAATGCATAACTCAATAAATGTGAACTTTTATTATTATATAAAATAAAATAGTTATTATATACAAATAAAATTTAACTGAAAGCCTTTATGCAATTTCTTTCTGTTTAACCTTGTTGAACATCTGATATGAAAGTAAGACACAACCACCTAGACAAAACCTGATATCCATTAATTTCCCATAATAAAGTATCTTCAGTGAGTCTGTAAATTTAGAAGACCACAAATGAACAAATAATAAATTTATCAAGATAAACTGATTCAAGATAAAAATAATCATTTGCTAAAATTCCAAAATTACATATTAATGAGTGAAATGTCTAGCTTTTGGAAGATTCTGGAATAACTGTAATATTTAGACTCATGAATTAACTACATTGTTGAATTTTAGCACGAGCTTTAGCCTGATGTGGCCCTACTGGAAAGCTACAGGGCAAAACCTGCCTCTGATTCTATTCTACACCATGGTCCCAGCAGTATCACTACTCAATAACAAGAAAAATAGCAATAGCATTAGTATCGCTATGAATTTTACTATTGCTACTATTTATTTTAAAAGAAATATACTTTATTCCTTAGGTATATTTTCTATAACAATTATTGTGTACCTACAAGACAAGAATGCATTTTCTGTTCCTTTTCCTACCAATAACCAGAACTATTCACAACCATCTCCCCGCAAGACTATAATTTGATGTTTTCATAGAATTGTCCACCAGAGGGAGCCAGACGATAATATATTATTCCACTCCTGCATTGAATGAGTAATTTTTAAAACACAAACGTTTCTGAAAACCAACAAGCTAAAACCAACTCTTATTATCTATTTAAAAGGATTATTTATTACTATTCAGTAATAGAAAAATAACAAAGATACAAATTCAGTGGAGGAGGAGGATGGAAGGATAATATGTAACATGTCTTGAAACTAATCTCTCTGAGGACTATCACTCAGTTTTGCCTCTATCATATTATACAAGTCCATCCATTAACTCTAAGTTTAGCCAAAGCAAATAAAGACTGTTTAGTCAATGTCGTGTTTTTAGAACAGTGTGTATTCTATAAAGGTGGAGTCTATCCGGATCTGGAATAGACAAGTTTACAAATTAATGCCAGATTCTCAAGTCCTCTTTGTGGAGACTGAACTGCCGTTAGAAACATCCATTCAAGAATATTTACAAAAGAAAATATCCCCAAGGATAGTAAGAAGACGATTTTCCCTGAAATGTATTAATTTCTAAGTTGTTACCTCAAAATAATATGAAATTATGGATATTAACTCCAGAAATGGGGATAACTAGTCAGAATACTTGCAAGTTAACAAGCCAACGACCAACTCCTAAATCCATATCATGGATTTTCTTTCTTTACCTACGTCCATCCCTTGTTTGATAAGAAGAGTGGTATTTGTAAAGAAATGAAAATAATTCCAGTAAGAGTTACTATGGGAGGAAGGTGGGAGAGGTGGGCAGGCCTTCTGTATGCCTGCTTTAGAAGGGGGATTAGATTCTAGAACCTATGAACGACCATTGAAAACAATTAAGAAGGAAGACAGCAGGGTCAAAACGGCTGATTTTTAGATCCCTCAGCAAAGTGAAGGGCAGCTCAGGGGAGGAGGACGTGGGGCACAGAGACCCTGTAAGGGGTTGTTCTCAATTGTCCAGGTGAGAAAAGAGAAGTCTGAACTAAGCAGCAGGAGAAAGAGAGAAGAGGTGGAATGTGAGAAGTATTCAGGAATAGCGGCTGAGGCACTGTGGACAGAAGAACCCAGCACCAGCTGGGCAACCTGTTAAGGCATGGAGGTTGCCAGCTCCCATGCTGCCTACTCGAAGCCTCTGGGATGCTCCTGAGCAGGCAGCTCTCCTTCTCTCGGATCCCCCTACATGGCTGACCATGCACACCCTGAACTCAGCAAGGCCATTCCCTCCTCCAGAGCCTTCTCTGCCCATCTGCCACCTCCAGTCTGGGTCGTTTGTGTCTCGATAAGACCCTGCACATAACTCTGCCCTAGCATCTATCACCTTATTTAAAAATTTATTTGATGTTTAAAATATTTCAAGAGGACTCATGTTTATTTTGTCAAATTGAAATAATACAGTAATACATAAAAGTTGTGCCCCCTACACACATCTCTCCCATCTTCTGCCTAAAGGAGACCAGAGCTAAGAATCTGGGGAGCCTCTTGCAGAATTTTTTTTTTTCCTTTTCTTTCTGATTATTATTTTAGGCAATGTGTTCCTATTATACAGATTTTTCTACAACATGCTTTTGTCATTTAACAATATATCACAGATAGCTGTGTCAACACATATGCATCTATTTTATTCATTTTAATGTCGTATAATGTTCCAGTGTATTATGTATATCACAATGATTTAACCATTCTCCTGCCAATGAGCCTTTTCAACATTTTGCTACTAGAACAATGCTGCAAGTAGCATCCTTGCCAAATATCTTTTCAATTGCGTGCAGGAATTTCTACAGGAAAGATTCTTAGATGGGATGACTAGGTCAAAAGGTATGACCATTGCTCTTCAAAAATTCTGCATGAATTTATACACCCCTGAAGAGTGTATAAGAACATAACAAAGCATTCTAATGATCTGCCTATTTGTCTGTCTTTCACACCCAACAATGGAAAATCCCTTTAGGGCAGGGAAGTCAAATTGCTTCTTCACTGTTCTATTTCCATCACCTAGCTCACAGCCAGGCTCATAACAACCACCTAACATGAAAATATTTGTTGCTCAAACAAATGAATGACTAATACTTACCGTGCAAACTTGTTGTGAGGATTAGGGACAATATGTGTAAAGATATGTGTAAAGAGCTTAACCTCGCACAAGTGGGGAATGAATGAATAATTGAAGAAGGAGCCCATTATAAAAATTAAATACTAAGTACGAGAAAGAATTGCCCATCTCCTCAAATTTAGAGACAACATACATAGTGGCAGCCTCCCCCATCAAATTTTTTCCCCCTAATGATGATTTTTATTTAGTTTGAGCTCTTTATTTTTACCATCCCCATTAGTCAGTTTAAAAACCATGAAATAAAATAGTTTTCAAAAACAGAATGGCAACATTGTACACTAATAAAGCTACCCATTTTAACTACTCTCTTCATGAGACTTTTTGGCCAATTCTCACTCTGCTTATGTAGCACACTAGTGTTGTTGATATGTAATTTGTAATTAAAACAAGTCATCCATGCAGAAGCAGTATGTTATGGCTACTTCTAAGGCCCCGAGTTAAGGAAGCCATGGCCATAGAGAATAACTGGAGGGAGCCATGGGCTGCCAAAAAGTGCTAGCTAATTATGGATTCATCTCCTTGAGTTCTCTATTCTGAAGTTTTACCTCTTAACCTTCTCCCTGACCCAACGGAAAGGCTATTATTAAGATTTTTGAACAGGGAGCTAGATTCAATACTGGCTCTGGGGAAGTGAGCCTTACAGGGAGGTGCGCTCTGCAAGGGCAATCAGGTGGCTGCAGGCTTGAGCCCCAAGCGCAAGACAAGCTTAGCAGTTCAACAGGGGTCTGCAGCATTGCAGCACCATAGCATGAAGTTACCATTCAGCAGCTGAAGCTAGGGGCACGGGTGCTACACCATGGTTCCTGCAGGCTCAAAGCAACTGCCCTGTGGGGTCGTGGAAGAAAAACCTAGGCCCCAGAGGCCATAATTGGAAGCCTGGGCCTGGAAGTGCTGGGGTGAGTAATTCAGACAAAAGGATAGGCCTGGAGACTAGATCAGGTGCAACCCAGAGGCAGCCCAGAGAGCCGGTATTACCCAGGCACGCCAGACACCAGAGTCTCTGACAATCAGGCCTAATTCTAAACCCGACCAGATGGTGAGTTTCAGGCTAACAACATATTTCACCTTAACTCTCCCAGGAAATCAACAGAACTTATTATCTTAATTTTCTTTGCAATTCTAATTTCACACAGTAAATTACTCCATTAGGACACACTGCAGCTTAGTGTCATTTCTAGCAACACGTTTTAGATCTTTCCTAAAACACCTGGTTGTTGCTTTGAATACTGTAGGATGCTGTTGAAAAACATCCCTAGCACCTCCTCTATGGGCAAAGCAAAGCAGTACAGTCAGATCAGATGAACAAAACATTTCTGTATCAATAAGATTATGAACCATGGGAAATGAATTTGCACTGTTCAAAAGACTAAAGTATCTATATGGGTTAAATGAGTCCTAATTACAGTGCAGGCCTTGATAATGATCATAATAAGTACAAGAATTATTCTATACTTATTATTTTTGAGATTTCCAAAGTCAAGTTCTACAGAGAAAAAGAAGCTCGCTTTAGGAAAGTCATATACTGGACTGGTTAGGAGTGCAAGCTTAAGACTCAGATTTTCTGGGCTCAAATCCCAGCTCCACTTCTCACTAGCTGGGTGACATGGAGTTAAATATATGCTCTGTGCCTTAGTTCCCTCATCTAGATATATCTATATCTATAAAAACACATATAGAAGTTCCTGTCCTTCTACTGCTATTTCCTAATGCCATCGTTGTCATCACCATTGGTAAAGCAAGATTTGGTCCTTGCAAAGCACTTCAGAAAATAAAAGGTGACGTCTACCTCAAGTTATCACAGGATATAAAAGAAAGCTTTCCACTGGCTGTGCATACATTTAATAAATTAGGTTGTGCCTCTGTTAGAGTGCAAGATGGCCAGCGTTTGCTAACAGCTGCCAACAGTTGTTACTAAGTTTGTCTAATTATAATATTATGTTAAAAAAAATGAGAACTGTAGATGGTAAACCTTTTTCTTTTATTTATTTTCTGCTTCCATATAATTAATGTTTAATCCAAATATTCAAATAAAAATACAAACGCCTGTCATACAAAAGTATCTCTAAGAGTCTAAAAACCATTTGACCTTGCTAAAGTGAATTTTAGTAAAAACAAACAAACGTTCCATGTCTAGTCGACCATGAAGATAACACTAATAAGGATCAGAATCACATACAGCTCATACAGAATTAACAGAGCTCTAAGAAGTGACAGTGCAAAGGGATGGGCTCAGAGAAGCCTTAGCAAACATCTCCCCACAAGCTCCATCATCTCCGCACATCACTGCCTCAAATAAATATAAAAATCTATGTAACTAGAGTGTGTTTGTCATTTAATTGCAATTTTAAGACAAATCCTTTACTGAATCCCCACCCCCAACCATATGGTGACCCCTCCCAACTCCATCCTACACAGAAATTCTAGAGCCACTACATTTTATTCAGTGGTTCTTAATTACTTTAAGTCACAGATCCCTTTGAGAGTATGACAAAAGCTCTTGGTCCTTTCCTCAGGGAAAAAACACTATGTATACATATTAATACACACATATATAAGTATACACAATTCTGCATTTCATCTCAAGAAATCCAAGGACCTCCTGAAGACCATTCATGGATTTCCTGCATTCTCACTCAATCTCCTCCTTTGCCTATAAGAAAACCAAGGCCCAGAAAAATTGACTAACTTGTCCAAGGTCAAAGAACCAATACTAGCAGAATTGATACCAGAACCCAGGTCCCTTGTCTTCTGTCCAGACTACTGCCCTTTCCACTTCACCATCCTGTCTATAATTCTCCTGCATTTACTCAGTGAACATCTACTGAACACTCACTATTGGCCAGACACACCTGATATACTCTGCATACTGAGGGTAACAAAATGGAGATCATTACATAATTCCTACTTTCAAAAAACCCACCATCTGTGGGAAAGACCATAAGGGTGGTTAGTGAAAACACAGACCTGGTATTACAAAGTACATGTGCAGCCCAGAAGAGAGAGCAGACCAGCTGTCCCCCTCAGCCTGAAGGTCAGAGTAGGGCAGGCTCAAAAGGCTTTTTAGAAGAGTTGATCCTGGGCTGCATCTTGAAGGGCAATCGAGAATTTCCCAGACTCTCTATCTGAAGGTTAAAAGAGTCCTGATGGGTGAGAATTACCACCCTCTGGCCCCACCCCCTCCATCACCACATACTCCAATGAGAACCCTTTCATATTCTAAGCAGTCACTTGCATCTTACTCTCTGAGAAGCTTTTTGTAGTTGCCATTTCCTGAATAATATTTTCCTTATTTGGTTAACAGTGGATATTTTTCAGGTTCTAAGAGATGAAATCATTAAGCAAAATTTTTCTAAACCAAACAGACCTGCACTTGTCTCATGAGCCACTTTCACACCACTATGGTCCTGCTTCCTCTGTATTCTCGGCCTCTGCACTCTGCCTCTGAAGACCCCAAACAGAGCATCTTTCCTTTGAACCTGCTCTGCTCCCAACTGCCAGTGAGCCCACAGTCTCACCCCTCTCCCTCACTGGGATGGACAGTGGGGGAACTTTCTAGGCTTGTATTTCTCCCTCACACCCCAGGTCTAAGTCCTATCAATTCATCCTTTTAAATCTCTCTCAGATCCAACTCCTTCTCTCTTCCTGTACCTCTGCCTTGGTCCTTGCCTCTGCCTTGGTCCAGGCCCTCTCTATTTCTTGCCTCAATTATTGGAAAGCCATCCAATTTGTCTCCATACCTTCTATTTCACTCTCTTCAAATTCACCCTCTGCTTGGCTACCATTGAGGTTGTATGACATTTCAGAACTGTCAGGCTGATCACACTACCATCACCACTATGCCCACCTTAGAATTCTTAAATGTCATCCCTCATGCAGAGATCAAATTATTTAGCAGCGCACTCAAGATTCTTCAGTTGACTTGATCTGTTCCCCAGTCCCCTTCCAGCCTTACTCCGCCTCTCCACATTTCCCTGCTCAGTCCTACCCAACCACCTTGCTGGCTGTGCTCCAGACAGATTCCAGAACCATATATACAAATTCTAGCAGAGGATAAAATTCACTTTACCGTAATTCACAGAGATGGTTTCAAAATTAACAATTTCATACTAAAGAGCAGGCAGAAAGAAACAAACTGGTACCAGCAATGCTAATTTTTCTCAAGCCAAGTAAAAAGAGTTATAAGTAACTTTTCTTATACACTGTTTCAACCACCCCCTGGTACCACTCCCAAAGCAGATGAAACCTGGAATTCATCAGTGCAGAGTTAGCTGTCTGGATGAATAATTCTCTAGTTAGAAGTCAGAATGAACACAGATACTCACTGCTTCTCCTAAACTTACACTGGTCGGTTAGGTGTGTTGAACTTAGTAGGTAAATAATAAAGAATTCAATTGTTTGTACACACTGTAAAAGAAATACTTTAGTTTTGAAAATGTAATCATATTTGAAAATCATTCCCTGCCTTTATGCAGAAAGTAGAGATACAATCTACAAAGATTATACGGCAACTTTAATGTGTTCACTACCAAGAGTGGGAATATAATGGTGGGCCCTCTAGGTAAACACTGATTACTCACTGTACAATTACAGTAATGACTCTAGCAGAGCAGTTGAGGTTGTAGCAATGTCATTACCAGCTCCCTGGGAACCCACTGCGGCTTTCACACAACTCACTTTAAACAGACATGTCCTATGTGTTAGTATCACGCCGGAGGAGAGGTTGTTTATGCAATCTGAAATAGACTGGGAGAGTTCTATGCGACTTAAGGGACTTGGAAAATACAATGAATTTTCAAAGCTGCTCACAAATCATACAGCTGGGGCAAAGTCAACACATTTTCCAAACCCAGCTCACTTTCAAAGTCATGCAATTCACTTACAAAGACCTCTGCTTCCTGAATGCTGCCCACATGGCTATTACCACTTTAAAGGATGAAATGGCATAGAGTGCAGGAACCAAAGGCAATGCCAGAATGACAGAGAAGAACATGTCCCTTTTGGTCAGCTCGGAGATGCCCCATCTTTAGTTCCAGCCCCAGGACTGCTCACAGAGAATAATGAAATGTCTGCAAGTTATTCTCATATTTCAAATCACCTAACAGAAATCATACCTTTGCCTACAGGACTAGGAGAATAAAGTGACAGTCCTGACATGTCTCTTCATTCTAGCTGGTTTGGTAACACTGGTCATTTCATACTGCTTGAAAGTGCTCATTTTCATATGCGCTTGAACAAATAAAAAGCAGGTAAACTAATTCTTCATTAAAAATAAACATATAGAGGAGCCGGCCCAGTGGCACAAGCGGTTAAGTGCGCGCACTCCACTGCAGCAGCCCAGGGTTCGCCAGTTCGGATCCCGGGCGTGCACCAATGCACTGCTTGGCAAGCCACGCTGTGGAGACGTCCCATATAAAGTGGAGGAAGATGGGCACGGATGTTAGCCCAAAGCCAGTCTCCCTCAGCAAAAAAAGAGGAGGATTGGCAGATGTGAGCACAGGGCTGATCTCCTCACAAAAAAATAAATAAATAAAATAAACATATAGAGGAGCCAGCCCAAGGGTGTAGTGGTTAAGTTCGTGCGCATCGCTTTGACGGCCCAGGGTTCACAGGTTTGGATCCCGGGACGGGACCTATACACTGCTAGTCAAACCATGCTGTAGTGGCATCCCACATACAAAGCAGAGGAAGATGGGCACAAATGTTAGCCCAGGGCTATTCTTCCTCAGCAAAAAGAGGAGGATTGGCAATAGATGTAGCTCAGGGCAAATCTTCCTCACCAAAAAATGAATGAATGAATGAATAAATAGAGAAATAGAATTTCTAGACCAGAGCTGGCCAATAGAAATATGTGAGTGACATACATAATTTTAAAAATCTAAGAAGCCACGTTAGGAAAAAGAAAAACAGGTGAGATTGATTTTAATCATATATCTTATTTAATTCAATAAATCTATAATATTATCATTTCAGTATGTAATCAAGATAAAAATCAGGGCATTTTACATTGTTTGTTCATACTGAATCTTCAAAATCTGGTGTGTGTTTTACAGTTACAGTACATCCCAATTCAGACCAGGCACATTTCGAGTGCTCAAAAGCCACACGTGATTAACGGCTACCATAGTGGACAACACAAGTCCAAACAAAACTCTTCGGGGCACTCAGAAGTATAGTGGAAAAGGAAACAGATCCATAGTGAAGAAAAGATTGGGCCAAACCCCTCACTTTACAGAAGCAGGTGGTAGCTTAAGGGCGACATGGCACCCAAAGACCCTACAGCTCAATGTGGTCAAATCAAAGCTGGAGTCTACACTTCTAGATACCCACGGCTCTTCCTGGTAGAACCAGGGGAGTGCTAAACAGCCCCTGAAAAGGGAGAGGAGATCCCTGTGGGAAGAAACTGCCCCTCCACACAGGCCTTTTCTGCTTCACATTTCCCCACTGTCTATAAATGTCAGTTGTTTGATCTTCATCTCAGCCAGCCAATCTGACAGTCACCCATCAGGACATGCATCACCGAGCACGTGCCAGGCTCAGCCCTGCAGACACTCATAAATAAGCTGGACAAGTCCTCTGCCCCCAGGGTGCTCACACTAGAACTGGGAGACAGACAAGCAAGCAATCACAAAGATACACATACGTAATCACACAGATGGGAAGAGCTATGGAGGAACGGTGCACAGTGCTTGTAAGAGCATAAGAAAGGGCAGTCTTCGTGCAAGACATCGAGGAACACTTCTCGAGGAAGGGACATGGGAGTTGAAATCTGAATTTCTAAAGAGGTGACCAGGCCCACCATTCCGGCATTTTTCACACAAAAGCATCAATGTTTTTAGCGCATACTATAGACCGAATGTTCATATGCCCCCAAAATTAAAATATTTTGAAACCTAATCCCCAATGTGAGGGTATTAGGAGGTGGGGCCTTTGGGAAGCGATTAGAGCATGAGGGCAGGGCCCCCATGGAGTGTGATTAGTGCTTATAAAAGAGACCCCAGAGAGCCCGCATCCCTCTTCCACCATGTGAGGACACAGAGAAGAGACATCTATGAACCAGGAAGCTGGCCCTCATCAGACTCCATATCTGCCAGTGCCTTGATCTTGGATTCCCAGTCTCTAAAACTGTGAGAAACAAATTTCTGTTGTGTAAATCATCCAGTCTACAGTATTTTGTTATAGCAGCCCAAATGGACTAAGAAAGTGCCTAATACCACTCCTTCTTTCCATTATTTCTAACCCTATTTCTTCTCATCCTTTCTCCCAAACAAGGCAGGACAGCAAGTTTGAAAGATCAATAAATTCACCAAAGTTTGAGTGCCAGTCTGCACTGTCATGAGAATGGACTCGCAAAAAATTGCCTCCCAACAGGAGCTTCTCCCCTCTGACTTGGCTGCATTTACCAAACTTGACAAGTTACAGTACAATTTCCCATGCATCCTAAAATGAGTTAGATCCAGATTCCCAACAGCCTTTGCACACTATGTTCAAGTTAGAACTTCATTTCACAGGCCACAGAGTCAGGCAAGGTTTTTAAGAACGGCAGTAACACATTCCGATCTGTTTGCCAGGATAACCGTGCCGGCAGTTCAACAGATGAACTAAAAGAGAAACACACTGGTGGAATGGAGACCAGAGAAGAGTGACTACTGAAATAGTTCAGGTGACAAAGGGAATACATGCAAGGGCATTTCAGAATATACTCAACTAATGAAGACAGACAACCACACAAATGTGGTTCCCAGACGGCTAAGACTCATGTTTCTCAACCACGGCTGAACATCAGAAACACCTGGGGAGCTTTTGAAAAACACCAATATCCAGACCTTACTTTCATAAAATATGACTCAAACAGTCCATGATGGGGCCCAGCATCAAGACTTTTTAAAAGCTTCCCAGGTGATTCTAACGTACAGCCAGGGTTGAAAACCACTGGCTTGGACACTAGAACAGCTTTCTGAATCTCTACAGTCAAACAGAATCAGTAATTTTTTTTCACTCTTTAGTTTAGCAAATAATTATTGAGTGCCTAAGATAGTCAGGCACTAGGCTAAGTACTTGGTTTTATTTAATCTCACTTCTCAAAACCTGTGAGTTACATGATACTTAAACTTTAAAGTAAGAATCCTCTAAGGGTCAGTGAGGTGGAGCGATTTCTAGGAACATGACAGGTCGGTGGCAGAACCTAGATTTGAACCCAGCTCTGAATATTCAGATCTGCCAAAAGCAGGCGAGGCTGTCAGTACCTTTAGAGTTGGACCTTTAATCATGATTTGACTTACAGTGCTCCTTATTCTTAGATATCTTGACTCCCAGGAAGTGTAACCACCTCAAAAGCTAAACCATGGCCCATTGATCCACTGAACCCTCGGCTGCATCTAACACCACATGAACAACTACAACACCTAAACTCAACTACTCCTGAATTCACCATCCCACTGCTAAAGCAATGGTGGGGTATCTTTTCCATACTTTGCCAAAATAGAAACTTCGAATACATTTTTATAGGAAAACTTTTTCAATGTTACAATACATACACTAAGTATTATGAAACTATAAATACTGTACATTAATAGCCTAAAATAATTCCTTTAATAGTGTAGTTCAAATTCATATGAAAATATAAACATAACAGCCACTTCCTATGTCTTTTTTTTTTTTTTGGTGAGGAAGATCAGCCCTGAGCTAACATCCATGCCAATCCTCCTCTTTTTGCTAAAGAAGACCGGCCCTGAGCTAACATCTATTGCCAATCCTCCTCCTTTTTTTCCCTTTTTCTCCCCAAAGCCCCAGTTGCATGTCACAGTTGCACATCCTTCTAGTTGCTGTATGTGGGACGCAGCCTCAGCATGGCCAGACAAGCGGTGCGTTGGTGCACGCCCGGGATCAGAAGCCGAGCCGCCAGTAGCGGAGTGCGCGCACTTAACCGCTAAGCCACGGGGCCGGCCCCCCTATGTCTTTTTATCCTGACCAATAAACAGGAAACATAGACTATTCTGTATTCACCTATAAAGCCCATGTAAATTTCAATGAGAAACAAAGACACTAGTATTTAATAAATGAGGACTGCCTCATTATGTAGTCATGCTAATTGCTTATGAAACTTTATTAGTAAGTTTGGTCTATACCATTTGGATACAAATTCATGTATAATAAAACATCAAAGAAAAATATGTACAACCATAATTAACTCTAACTTATTTTCAGATCTTACTTGTTTGAAACTCAGGGTGTAGTGTTTAACTGGAGAAATAATCTATATGTCAAATCTTCTTGCACTATCAAATTGAATACAAGAGAAGCAGTTAACACAACAGAACCCACTCAGAAGTGTATGATTGTTCAAAGCTAGAGCCCGTCAGGTTGTGTGCCTCCTTCTGTTTGGCAATTAAGACTGTAAGGAAACATAATATTCTCATTTCTTTAAGGGTTATTTCTCTGTTTAGAAGCATATTTATATGGATTTAAAGTTAACCTCACCCAAACAAAAATGACAGCTGTAAACAACTGAGTGCTACTATACACATTCATGTGCACATTTACACACATGTACATGCCAGGTTCTGTGCTGAGCACTTTACAGACATTATTAAATGCTCACGACAACCTTATAAAAAAAATAATATCATCTTTATTTTAGAGATAGCTAAACAGAGGAACAGAGAGGTTAAAGAGGTCAAAGTCACACAGGCAGCAAGTGGAATAGCCAACATCTGCCCACAAGTGATCTGACCCAATGTGGGCGCTCTTGACCACTACACACACCGCATGAAAGCACAAATGCCACACGGTTTGGAAGCTACAAAGAAAGGAAAGACACAGTCCTTGAGGTCCAGAAGCAAGTGCCCCACCTGAGTAAACCAAGCATGTGCACGCACTCTCAGGCCCACACGCTGGAAACCAAAACCTTAAAATCAAGACGGTTTGTGATTACTGCTGGATAAACCAGACAGCCAGCTGGGGACAGGGGATTTCAAAGAGAAAGTGCCAGTGCTGTAACTCACCACTTTTTAAAATATTTTTCATAACTACTCACATTTGAAATATTACATATCTGTTGATTATGTGTCTCCCTGAACTACAGTACAAACTCCATGAGAACAGGGAGTTTGTCAGCCTTGTTCACTGCAGTATCCACAGCACCTAGAAACCATTCAGCACACAGATGCTTGACAACTACAGGTGAACAAGGGAACAACTGAGTGGCATGCATGAAAGGGGCAGGTATTTGGAGACGAGGACCTTGGGTTCATGATGGGGGAGTGTGACACAGGGCTGAAGAGGCAAGCTGGAGGCAGACAGTTTTAAATGCTAGGCTAAGGAGGATGACCTTTATTGTTTATATTATAAGGAGCCAATAAAGGTTTTTGAGCTGGAGAATGAACTGTCAAAAAGCAGTATGTTATATACAATGGAATATTACTCAGCTGGAATTTTACTCAATGGAATATTAGTCATAAAAAAGAATGAAATCTTGCCATTTGCAACAACATGGAGGGACCTAGAAGGTATTATGCTAAGTGAAAAAAATCAAAGAAAGACAAATGCTACATGATTTCACTTATAAGTGGAATCTAAAAAACAAAACAAACAAACAAAACAAAACAGAAACAGACTCATAGATACAGGAAACAAACTGAGGATTACCAGAAGGGTGAAGAGGTGGAGGGTGGGCAAAATAGGTGAAGGGAATTAAGAGGTACAAACTTCCAGTTATAAAATGAATTAGTCACGGGGATATAATGTACAGAATAAGGAAAATAATCAACAATATTGTAATAACTTTATATGGTGACAGACGGTAACTAGATATCATGGTAACCATTTTGTAATGTATATAAATATCCAAACACTATAATGCACACCTGAAACTAATAGGATACTGTACGTCAATTACACTTCATTAAAAAGGCAAAGTGCAATGTCAATATACAAAAAAAAAAAAAAAAAGCAGTACGTTAAGAATATTAATCTGGTGGCTGCACAAGATAGTTCAGAGGAAGGAGCCTGAACCTAGGAAGTTGTTTAACAATAGCCTAGCTCTGAATTGATTATGGAGTGAACCTAGCAGATGGTAAAGGAAATGGATATGACAAGCATTATGAAAAAGGGATCAACCCAACTTGTGCACTGCTGGATACACCAAATCCCAGAGGAGCAGGTCTAGCTTGAACAAACTTTAGGAAATCTGATCTGACTCTAGTTTATTATGGTATAGAAGATGCATTAGAGAGAGGATTAAATCCAGGCATTATTCAGAAATGTGATTCTGTTCCAGTGGGGACCAAAGATAGCTCTGGTTGACAATGGTTGAAATAGGTGACCCAGAACCACCAAGAATCTCAGAGATCCATGTGAGCGGGATATCTCACATCAGGGCTGCCGACCTGCCCCTGAGTCAGGCTGGATTCACAAATCTGGGGCTGGCCCAGAAGTAGCCAGTCTCCTATCGAAGGATTTGCAACTATTTGTGGTGTGCGTATATGGGCGGGGGGAAGGGGGTGTAGGGGGGAAGGGGGTGCAGGGGGGAAGCACTACGCATGGACCAGTACTAATAAAGTAAGGTTTTCATAGAAATACATTTGATTCATAGTTTTTTTTCCTTCATCTTGCTTTTCTACTTTTCAGCATTTGTTAACAATCATGTGCAATCACAGCACATTAAGTTCTCCTTTCCACCTAAATTATATTGGATTTAATTATCTTTTTGAAGTTCACTTGCATTATGATTTAAGAAAAAAGCTGAAGATTAACTTTTATTTTTATTATTTAATATCATTTTGAGATCCCTTCTCTCGTTCATTCCAATTTCATTCTGATTTTAGGAGTAACTTTAGTTGAATTACTTAAATAGCTATTTTTGAAGCAGTGTAACAACATCTGCTGCTTTAGAACTCTGTCACCTATGACCTTTAAAATCTGAAAGGGATTTTACCTTAAGAGCCCAGGAAGATTTCTTTTTCTGGAACTTGGATATCTTGCAATGAGCAAGGAGTACTTTTTAGTTACTAGCTCCTCTGAGTGTACATGGTTCATCAAAGATAATCCGAATTTCCCTCAGAGTCTGAGTATTTACCCAGAACTGGCACAGAGAAAATAATCCTCTCAAAGGCTGTAGAAACACAGCTCAGCCCTGAGAGGCAAAATGGCACCAGTGAGCACGTGGTGCTGCACTCTGATGGCCCCGGTCCCGAGTTTCTCTTTGAGGCAGTTTTTCATTGGATATTTTGTTTCAGCTTAACCTCACATGAAGTATTTCACCTGGAAGAAGGGGTAGAGTTTACTTATATGACAAAAAGAGAGGAACAAGTCACTAAAAAAGTTCAAAATTCTTTCATCAGTTATTTGGGAGCCATCAGCACCCTCTTCAGAAGCTGTTTCTCAGATATCCTTTCCAGCCAACCTTTAACAACAGACTTAAACATGGACTACACCGGACACACACTGCCCAGCAGCCGGACAGTGCTTGGTTTCATCTGCCAAGCCGATATGCCTCTTGGTAGTCTGCAGGAATGGAAAAGAACGCCTGAATAAGAAAATATTTATATACAGATGAAATCAGCAACATAACTCATGTCTAAATAACTTAGTAAATTATATCCTTTAAACCCTTGCCATAATGGCATCCCTCATGTAGCCACTGTGCTATATCAAACTCCCTATGGCACAATAAAATTCCTTGGACAGAGAGAACCAGGCTGGATCCGCCTTATATTGTACAATGGTAGACTGTGGTCTAATAGTAATACGATATTTCTGTTTTGATACTGTTGTCTGTTTTCTTTTTATTATCTTCTGTCTTAAACACCCCCCAAAAATGAATACCCTGTCAAAATATGGCATATTTAAGAGGTTTTAAAATCTGGATGATCTTCTAAGGTTATTTCCCCCAGAGAATACTTGATAGCACCTTGAATTAAGGGCATAAAACCCTACAGTGGTGGTCCAGACTCAAACATTTATCTCCAGTTATAAAAATTTGCATAAGTCATGGGTCTTTTAACAATATATAGAGAGGAAACCTGAGCTGATGCAAAGAGCCTTCGACAAGTAGAACATTCAGATCCTTATGATCCATCCAAAGAGACATTTTGAAGTGGATGTTTCAAAGCAGTTGTTTTGATAAGGCCAGGTCAAAAGAGCTGTGCTTCTTAGGAGGTAATGAACTGAAAGATACTCCTGACCCCATCACATCCCTGACGCCGATACTGATCCTCACCTTATTCTTATCTTCCATCCCATCATAACCTAACTCCCAGAGCTGAAGACAGGGTAAAAGTTCAAGAATGGGGTAACTGATTACTTGAATTAAAACAAACAAAACAAAATAGGAAAGCTTCATGTTATTTTTTTCAGCCCACATCAAAAAGTCCCCGGCACCAAATGGCATATCAAAGCGGCTCCTACAAAATGGCTTTGTCGTTATGACTGCCTCAAAACATCATGCAACCAGCATGGGACACAGAGATTCTGATTCTGGTTCCAGCTGTGACTCACTGTGGGGTCACGGACAGATCATGTGGTTTCTCTGGGACCCAGGCCCTCATTTCTAAATGATGGGCTAGCTAGATCTCTAACTTCAACTCGACCCAACTAAGCTGCCACACCTCCGACTCCTAACAGTGAGCCAACAGTGGCACAGTCTAGCCACGTATTTTTTTAGGGATCAGTTCTCTTAGAAACAAGATGTGTATACTGGTGCCAGTGTACTGGACTGTCCACACATGTTCTATAAGTTGATGCAAATGATTCAGTGGAAAGGCTCTATATTTTTTTTCTACTAAGATGTATAAATATTAGATTCCCTCAATATATGATGGGCACAATTTTTTGACCCTCATTCCCTTTAAAAAGCATATGAATCTGTTTTTGGCCTAAATAAGGATCAAAGATTTATAAAAGAGCACATTATGTTTACAAGTGTATGTAAAAAAATACTTCACAAAATAAATTTCTCGGAATCATGGCAGAGTCAATAATTTTTGAGTAGTCTGGCGAGTGGAGTTCAAAAAATAGACAGGTACTGGGGCTAGCCTGGTGGCATAGTGCTTAAGTTCGTGTGCTCTGCTTCAGCGGCCCAGGGTTCATGGGTTCAGATCCCAAGCGGATATGCACCGCTTATCAAGCCATGCTGCGGTGGTGTCCCATATATAAAGTAGAGGAAGATGGGCACAGATGTTAGCTCGCAACAATCTTCCTCAAGCAAAAAGAGGAGGAGATTGTAGCTTGGGGCCAATCTTCCTCACACACACAAAAATAGATATGTACTATTGTCCGTAAAAAAAACCCATAAGTATATTTATACAAATTTATCATATAAGACTCTTTTTCATATCATAAGGGCATACTGATTAAATTTTTTTGCCACCAATATATTCGATTTATTTTTCTTACCTTCCCCTCCTCAAAATATTAAATAGTTTAATTCAATCAAGTTTATCTGCTTTTTGGTCCTGATGGAAAAAATAACTTTAAAAGGTAAGTGAAAAAATATATAGTATGACTACAAGGTAGGATAATAAAAGTCCTCAAATTACTGAAATGTGCAAGAAGGTACTAATTTTAATATGATTATTATTAGCTACCATTTTCCAGAGCTAACTGTGCGTCAGGAACTCTACAAAAACCTGTAAGGTGGGAATTATGCCAATTTTACATAGTAGGAAACAGTGTCTGGGAAATTACATAAGTGGTCTAACAGTCAGTGGAATTTACACCCCAGCCACGTTAGCTTTCTTACAACACCAGTTTGCCCTTTGGTAACTCTCAAGCTTGGAGAAGTTACTTATTGTTAGTTTTCACTTCATCCTTCACTTAATAAATATTTATTGAGCATCTGCACATGCCATAAATTTCACTGGGTGTCAGGGATAAAAAGAAGCATAACATGCAGTCCCTTCCCTCAAGGAGTTCCCAATACCATGGAAAAGAGAGAGACTGAAAACTAACCACCACAATCCAGTGTGAAGCGCTGTGAATAAGGCATTCACAGGGCTCCAGAAAGAACAAAAGAGTCAAGACCAACTGGATCTATGCGTCGGGGAGGTTTTCCAGTGAGGGAGACTGGAATAATGTTTTAAAGGATGATTAGAGATGTGTTATGCAGACAATGATGGAGAATGACATGCAAGATAGAAAAAGAGCAGAGACATAAAAGAGCACGGCACTTAGGGAAAATGACGTTGCGCCTCAATAACCCCATTGATTCTAGGCTGTGGTAAAAGTGAGTGGAGAATGAGAGAGGGGAAATACTAAGTTAAAAATTTTTTAAATCTTTGCTTTTATACAGAGCAGTAGTTCTCAAACCTTATCCTGCATCAGTATCACCTGAAGGGCTCGTTAAAGCACAGACTGCCGGGCCTCACCTCCAGCTTCCAATTCAGTAGGCCTGGGGTGGGGCTTGAGAATTCACATTTCTAACAGGTTCTCAGATGCCACTAATGCTTTCTGGGGACCACACTTTGAGAACCACTGATACAGAGAGAGAAGTCATGGAAAGATTAATACAAAAGCATAGTCTTAAAATTTATTCCCTTTTAGTTTTCCCCTAAATATTAAGTTAGATAAATTCTTGATTAAAAGAAAAACGAAAAATAACTACATCCCGGTCTACTTGAGGTAAATAGTCTTGTGGAAGGAACACAAACCAACAAGGGAGAATTCTAAGGAAGCTGAATTTATAATTCAGTTCATGCACTTTTGAGCATTTACTCTAATTCCACTTTCTAAAAGCTAGGTTGTTTGAGAAGGTCTCGTGCCTTCCCACTGCTCTGTACAGAGAAAGAGGCCTGTGTAGAAATAGGAAGGGGTACTTTCAGACCCGGATACTGCACCAAGGTGGCCCCATGCTCCCATCCCACGCCTTACCTCCCAATCCCCAGCCCAATGGCTGCCTGTGCTTCCAATAAACAGAATATTCAAGGACATATGCCAGACTGTCAACAACATTAGCTATGTAGGAAGTGAAACTGCTATGAAACTTCACTTTTGTTTTTATTTATTTCTATATTGTTTGAAGTTTTACTAATAGGTGTACATAAACTTTTATTCAAAAAAGGAATTTTTTTAAACGCGAAGATGCTTTCAGAACAAACAGAAACAGTTTTCAAACTTTTTCTTAATTGCTCTGTGGAGACAGTCCTTTCTTCAAACAAAATATTATCAGAAGCCGAAAACTTAAGACCGATGAAACAGAATTGATCAGAAGAAAGTGATACTGTAGAGGTGAGAGACCCAAAAATTCTTTGAGGAATAGCAACCTCACTGTTTCTCGAGATAATTTAAGTATTTTGAAAGAGTACTTTTCATTTAGCTACGTAAGTTCTGGATTTTACTTTAAGTTCTATCATGTCATATTTGTACCTTATACAATCTATTGGCATGTCAATTAATTGTGGGAAATTTCTTGATTCAAAATTTGCCTTTTCTGGTTTTGGTGTTCACTCATCGAAAATAGAAAGATGTCAGGTTCTTTCAGATTGAAAAAAAATCTAAAATTAAAGTAACAAAAATATAACTTCCTATGTTCCCAATTTTTTCATATTCAAATTCGTTAGAATGGTAACTGAACTAAATGTAAACCAAGTCACACACACACAAAAAAAAGGTGGGGGAAGGTTGTCTGGTGTAAATATAGAATAATATGTAAATCTATATAGTAACTTACTTTCCACCAATAATGACTTACTATTTTCAATCCTTGAGGGTAGGAACATACTTTGGAATATTTGGCACCATTTTCCTTATTGTCCAAATACTAACATTCTAATTTGAATCATATATAATAAAACATGACAAACAATCCTAACCACTCATATGTTTTTCTCCAAATGAGGTTTCACTCATCTAACCCTACAGAGCAAACCTGACATAACCACAACCGTTACACACAAACACAGAGTGGATTTTATTTTCCAGTGCTTATCATCATCACCCAAAAAGGAACTACTTAAATCCACTGAAAGTTGGTTTCTAGATGTCAAAATGATCATTTCAAATCAGAGTACTTTTCCAAGAAAGATTATTTCAGTGCAAATGTTAACGCTTTCTTCTTGCTCTTTTTTCAAATATTTTATTTTAGATAGATATTTGAAAGGAGAGGGCTGGAAGCTACAGCAACTTTCTTTCCATTGCAGTTAGAGTCGATCTTCAGAACTTAACTCGGCTGATTCCCTCCTTACGTAGCGGAGACTGTTACTAATCCCTATATTAAAAGACAATCTGATTTATCTTCTGCTATGTTGAAACAGGGTTTTTGGAGAGACTCACATGAGATTTGATTTTGTAGCACCAATTTGATTCCACGTAATACCACCTGCTCCTCCAAGGGACGGGCCAGAAGGAAGGGTAGGGTAACGGTGCTACAGGGCCACTACACATGGCCTTGTACATTATGCACATAGTACATCCCTGTGAAGGGCGCCCCCTAGTGTCCGTGGTGCACAACTGGCATGATAGCCTAGCCCCACTATTCTTCACACACACTCCCATGCCTTATCCGACTAAGCTTTGCAAATGCCTAAGTCGAAAAAGATGCTAGCAATCCATGTAAGTCCTTGGCCTTTTGACTCTGCCTTGAAGAAGCATTAAATGTAACTTAACTTTAAAGAAATGTTTCTTCAAAAGCAATAGAAGACACCTGTTGGATTTTCTTTTTCCTCATTTATAGTGAACGTGGCAATATATTTCAGTGTCCAGGTGCAGGATCAGCCAGCACAGAAACTAAGCAAACGTTATAGTTCCCCTAAAGAAACCTGTACATTTACAAATAAAGAGCAAGTGTTGGGATTTAATAATTTACAGAAATATAGTGCTCAGTTGATCAGGCAAGACAATTTTGGCTATTTTCACACACTTGAACAATGATGATGGATTTCAGAATCCAAATGCTTGTTTAGAAAAATGTTTTCAACATACATATTTAATTAGGTCTCAAAATAGAGATATTTTACACAATGTCCTAGGAGGCTCAGCTGACACAGGATTTCTTAAAGTTTTGATGCTAAAATGTCCATCCTTAGCAGAAATATGGAACACCTATGGGCTAAGTAATCCCAATGCTTAGACAATGCTCATCAACAAGGGCTGTTATTGAACACAGGAATCACAAATATGAATGCAGAGAAGACTTTAGGCCTAAGAAGAAAGAAAATGCTTGTAATGAAAAGTGATCAGAAAAGACAAATGCAGTGAAGGTGCATAAAACAACAAAATCCTAAACAGCCACATCCTTTTTCAAATTGCTTTTAAAACTATACATGTTATTTTCTTACAATATAATATTTTTGTTGATACATATCTTTTTCATGACTACTGGAAAAAGGAAATTATGCTATAAGTATAAAAATTAAGAAATAGTCTGTCACTTTTTAAATTGGAGGTGACTTTTGACCCTTGCTCTCCAACCTCACAGTGAAGGCACTTTATGATCCAAATCCCCGTTAATGATCCGCTGCCCCTAAAAGTCATCCTCAATTCCAAACACTATGATATAGGACACAAGCGACTTTAGATCTGTTTCAATCTCAGAAATTGCCCCAGTGACCCAGAGCACATATTCTTTTTTTTCCCCATATAAAATGATATTTTAGTGCTACATAGTATTCTATAAAGTAAGAAGTTATAAAGCATTGAGTCACTGCCCTATTGTTGAACACATGTGGTTTCTTTTCTCAACTTATCACAATTACAAAGAATGATAAGAAGAATACTTTTGTATCTAAATATTTATCCATGTGTCTAATTATTTCCTGATAATAATTCCTAGAAGTGAAGTTTCTGGCCCAAAGGGAATAAACATTTTTAAAGCTCCTGATGTATACTGCTAAACCATGGAGGATTTTTTTTTTTATAACTTCCCTACAAATAAGCTATTCTAAACTGCTCACAAGGCTGAGTGGAACCTGCCCAAAGGGAAGGGGATTGTTGTATTATCAAACTGTGCCTTTGACCCTTAAGAAGTATTCTGAGGTGCTCTTGCGATTTTTCTCCCCTTAAAGCAATTCTTGTGTTATTCTTGGCAACTGAAAAATAAACAAAACCTTATAGTTCCTTTCTTAGAACTACTTCTTGAAGGTTTCCTTTGTCCACTATCAATTGAGCAACGTTTTGGGGTATAGTCATGACTATAATTAGACACAACCTAAGAGTCTGGGAAGTCAACACTACCTAACTCCCAGGGAAAAGAAGAACACGGAATGAATAAAACATTTAACACATTCAACAAGGGAGATCCCATTTCTAGAGAGAAAAGAGCACTGCTGTGTCAGCATCAGGTGCTCAGTCCCTAGAGAGTCCACTCAACAAGGCATAGGCATCATCTAGGATTCGCAGGATCATCAATACATCTCTAATTTATAGTCAAGTCAAATCACAAATATTTTATGAGCATTTACAATGTGCAAGATCCTGTTTCTAAATATTACTAAGGAAACAAAATCTATAAACCAAGGAGCTTATAAATTATGGGAGGGGACCAGAAAAATATATTTAAAATGCATTAAAAGAGGAGAGAAGATGTTTAAACAACATTCTAAAATAATAACATAAAAGTCACTAGGCAAAGGCACTAACCTGTGCAATTACTGCAGATTACAATCCGTTTCTGTAGACAAATCCCATTTTATCCCATACCTTATAATACCAATTTGCACTCAAGTTATAATTCTTTCCCAAATAACCCAAACATTATGAAACTGAGAATGATAGAAATAATTTACAAAACATCTTTTTATCTGTATACATTATAGTGAAGAAAATTATTTGTATACTTTTCAATAATTTGAATTTCCAAGAGAAATATTGCTAGAAAGGTTTTAAGAATAGTCAAGCCACAGCATAATTTACTGATACTAGAAAATGACATGTTGTGGTAAAAACAACACACTTTCAATTACAATATGTTTCTAGAAGCTTATATTTTTATAAAGACTATATTTTCTGAAATAACTTCTCCCCTTTTAACAAATATTTTGCCATACAAGATAAAAGTTGATAGAATTCTGGTTATAAATTGCCACTGACAGGGCAAACCCGAGAGACTCCTGGACACCAGTAGCAGCAGCCTGGACCATGAATCTCCACCCCGAACCCAAGCTCCAGCTTTGGGAGTCTGAGAACAGTCACTATAGAGGTGTGGGTGTTGCTCAGGCATTCCTGGCTCTTATGAGGGAGTTCATGCCCCTCCATCAGCGCGCTTCCTACACCTTCAGAGCAACAGAAGACCACTAGGTGAGGACAACAGAAGAGAGATACACAGAAAGGGATGGTAGGAGCTGAATGTTTTCTTCTCAGAACCAGAAAAGAATGAAGGTCTTGCAGAGGGAACTGTGCAAGTCAAACTTCCCAGTCATACCTTCAATTTCACGTACACTGTTTTCATCTACAACCAAAGAAATTATGATAGTTGTTTTAAATTGGTATAACCCAAGGGAATGATACTACTTCATGAAAATTCATAAAATATAGTCCTATTTGAATGTTGCTTCAATCATTATATTTATGTGACAAGACTAAAATATATTTTCTCATGATTTGGGCTTCTTCAGTTAGTAAATCTATGAGATATTTTTCCCCTCAGTGCTTCGGTTGAACAATCTTATCTTTCTATCCAAACATAATCACCAAATAGGTAATCATGTTACAGCGAGGCTTTCAAACACATTTTTTCCATTCATCCGGATGTCCTGAGATCATCCCACAATGAAAAGCAAGAAGACAGCAGGAAAATGGGTGAAAAACAGGAACATTAGGCAAGAGAACCAGATGTCAGGGAAGGAAGATGGACAATAAGGAAAAGGCAGCATGGAGAACTACCAGGACAAAAGAAAATTAAAAGAAAAAGAAAGGAAAACATGTAAAAAGTCAAAAAGTAATTTTAAGAAACAGGAAATAAGAGATTAGAAAATAGTATTCTGAAAAAGGTCTCTTCATTTCAGAAACATGTGCATAGTTCAACTTTTAAAAGTCCTTTCTTCACTCATAAACATGTTATGAATTAACAGACAATTTAATTTTCTTCTAAGATAGACACTGAGGGCCACATAGAGAAGATGAAAAAAAATAAAATTGACAAGGTTTTTTTTTGCCTTTTTAAATATCATTCCACATTCAGGAAACAAAGTCTTAATCATTCTAAAGCTATTTAGAAGGTTAAGAAGTGATGTCCCAAGACTCATTCTATGCCTTATACTCACAGATGACTTAGACAAAGGAACAATGAGCCTGACAATCAGACCTGCACGGCATGTGATACTGAGCACTATTAATGACCTGCACACATGAAAAATTAGGCTGACATTTTATTTAAAAATAGGATGACATTTTGGGAAAGCCTCACAGAGAAAAGCAAACTAGAGAAAAACCTGGTCAGGTATAAATATAAGATAAGAAAGAACTGGCTAAATATGATCGGATTTGTGAAAAATCAATTACTTCCTCAACATACACCAAAGAAATTCTAGGTTATTAAAGATTTTTCAAAAGTTTTTATCATAAAATATATCTCGTGATGGGGAGAAATCACAGTGGAACACTTCAACAGAGTGGAATTCATAAAAATGTAAAACTATTACATAACAAGATAAGCATAAACAAAATCAAACATATTAAAGACAAAGGGTTAATGTTTTTAATATCCAAACAATTCTTATAAATCAATATGAAAACTATTAACACACAAAGAAAACTGGAAAAGGACAAATTCAAGGAGAAGGAGTATGAAAGGCTGTTACCATACTGTGAATCAGGGCTCCTCTGAGAAATGCCTTTTGACTTCTAAAAGGGATTCCTATGTAACAAGCATAATTCACAGATTAGATAATATGGGCTGAAACTTTTGTTTTGCTTTAAGGTTTTTCAGGTTGCAACAGGAAGTCACAAGCTCACACCATTTTCTATGAGTGGACAAATCGACTGCGCTATGCTTCACATCAAAATGCCTGCCCTTATGGAAGCGATCATTACCTCCTCCTTTGGGAGTAGGCACAAAACTAATAATGGCAAGCACAAAATTAAACAAAATCATATATTCTTAGAATATTAAGTTAGAAAGAAATATTAAAATAATATAATTAACAAAAGTTTAGAGGGAGGCACAGCTCTACGAGATCTAGCTTGCAGAAGTTACTCAGCACAACAGCTAAATACGTTAAACTACAATTCTGTCAGATGCTGCTGGCAAAGATGACAGTCTTGTGCATAGATAGGATCTGTGCACAGTGAGCAGCAATCTCAATGCAGAGACGCCTCAAAGAAATATATAAAGTGGAAATCCTATAAGAGATACTGGAAAAGATATTAAAAATTTTTAAATATAAAAAATTTTTAAAAATATAAAATAATTTTTAAAAATATAAAAATTTTTTTAAAATGTTAAAAAAAATTTTTAGGTAATAAAAAACTACCTAAAAAAAGACATACCACTTTTTATTACCTAAAATACCCTGATAACGGCTGTGCTTTTTCCTTATTATTTTTTACACTGATTTCCAAAGACTAGGAATAGTGAAAGTTAATTGTATGTATCTAGTCAATATCAGATGTGAACAGTTGTGGTTCAGGTGATGTATAAAGGATGATTTTTAATGTATGCAGCATTAAATTCCATATGGAGAATAATGTGCGTAGAGCTCAGAAGCCCAAGCAATGATTGATCCAGAGCTGTTAACTCAGGTTCCTTCCAATATCATCAAAAAATATAACACTAACTAGAATCATCAAAAAGTATAACACTAACTAGAAATCTACATCCAAGGTTATATATTTCCCATTCAATTAATCATGAATCAAGAAACTGTTATGGGTCTAACACCAAGAATAGGATAAATATATGTCATGGTTATTCCCCTTAACAACTTGGGGCGGAGGAGGCAGGGAGGGATATAAGAATATGAGAATTAAAAGCAATTGATGAAATTTTAAAATGCCACTAAATAATAAACTATGAAGTGCAGATTATAAATATTTAAGTATCAAAGAAAGAAAGAAGAATAGGGAAGTCTGGACTGGCATGGGGACTTCATGGAAAAGGAGAGACAAACTATACTCAAGAAAAGGTAGAATTGAGACATCTGAAGAGCAGGGATCACACTCTAGACAAGAGACAGCATCAGCAAGAGCCAGCGTCCTCCTCGGTACTCTCCTGCATCAGCCACTAAAGGGATCCAAATCAGAAACGATCAAATTGGCATATCCTTTATTAAAGGTCACTGACTCCTAAATCAGCCAACAGTTAACCATAATAATTTTGAACAATGAAGAGGCATGATGAAAACAGTGCTTCTGGAAGAGTATTCTGGCAGCAATTTTCAGGATGGATCCAAGAGAAGAAATTGGTGTTGGAGGGACCAAGGAAAGAGATTATTGAGAAAATCCAACCTCAAGGTCTGGAAGACCCAGACTGGGGTTATGGCCCCAGTAACAGAGAGGAAGCGGCAGACCTGAACCTGATTTATAAGCATCAGTAGAATTTAGTTATACTAACTGATTCCAGATGATGAGTGAGAGAATGCCAAAGTTCCTAGCCCAAGGGAATGAAAAATTCCACCTCAGTAAACACACCCTACAAGATAAATTACAATCTAAACAGGATTAGATGCTGCAGTGTCTATCTGTCATTCTCTTTGGCTTCCATGTCTCTGAATCACCTTCCTATGTTTGGAGAACGCCTGTCTTAGGAGGAAGAGCCCACCTCCTACCCTATTCCTCAATTAATCTCTAATCCTCCAATACTCACATCTCAGCCTCCACTGCAGCTATGGCCTGGGCTCATGACCTACCTTCTGCCAACCAGATACACCAGCCCCAGACTTTGACTTGGAGGTTAAAGAAATGAAAAAGCAAGACATGTGGACACAGTATGATGGCAACTGGTGGCAGCATCTAGATCAGGGTTCCAGCAGCAGTGGCTGGAGTCCAGGACAACTGTCAAGTGGCAAGGACAGTGCCCCTGGCCAGTTCCCGTCACTAGACAAGTTCAGTGGTGTGATTTTAGGCACTGATCCTGGCTCCTGGTTCTGAGGCTCCCCACCCCCACCTACCCCCAGAGATCCTGTGAGCCACTCAATGTGCTTTAAGTGATGTCCTTTTCTATTTAAATCAGCCAGAGCCTGTTTCTGTGGCTTAGCATTAAGAATCCTGATTGACAGAGATGCTACAAAAAATAGCTTGTGAAACAGTAGTAAAACGCTTTTTTTAAGAAGATGGATATTTGGAATGAAATTCAAGCACTGTCTGTCAATAATCAGGGCACCATTCGTTTAAGATATAGGTTGCTGAGGAGCAATACCTCCAAAATCCTGGTCTATTCCACAGCCGCACATAGGCACTTATTTCACTGCCTAACACAGAGGCAATGTGATCTATTAACAAAAAGAACAGGGGCTTAAAATCTGATGACACTATGCTTGAATAATGACTTGAAAACTTAGTGCTTGGGTGACTTCTGGCAAGTAACCTTACTTCTCTGAGCCTGTTTTCTCATATATAAAGTTGAAATAACCATGTGGATTCCACAAAGTGGTTGCTAGGATTAAATGAGATAGCTGATGCAAAAGCCCTCATTCAGTGCCAAGTATATAGTGGTGCTCAATTAAATAACTGTCAATTTCTTAATTGATTTACACTGACCATGTGCAGTCTTTCACAGTTTCACAATCTTGTCCTGACCTGGGTTACACAATCTCCTCTCTGCCTCTGATTCTGCAAAACCTCTGGCACTGTAAAATCAGTCACTTAGAAACTTCACTCCAACACCAAGTGGGCCTGCCTGAGGTGCGCGTCGATAGTCAGGCCTAAGGCTTTTTCTTTTGACTCATTTATTTTTGTCTGTTTTGAGTCATAAGAACTTCAATCTGACAGCTCAAGTTTTTTAAGTAATATATCCTCATTGCAGATAATTTGAAAAGCATAGAAAAGTGTACAAAAGAAGAAATATGAAAGAAATCTATGAGAATGTCTATTCAAACCCTCTTATTTTCGAAATGAGCAAACTAAAGTACAGAGAGGTTCAAGGATGGTTCCAAGTTCACACAGATCGTCATTTCATATATCAACAAACCTGCCCTGAGCATTTACGGGTGGCAGCATCATTGAGCAGGGTCAGAGCCCAGTCTTTAGCTGGGTCCCCAGACTCTAGTGCAACATACGCTCCACTGCATGTCCAAAGGCTGACGTTACCTACCTTCCACCAAACCCCCACAGCAATATCTCTTCAATAACAGATGTTAAATCCTGAAGAGCAAGTAGGATTTCCAGAGGCAGAGAAGGGCATCTGGTGTAGAGGAGAGGCACAACCATGAGGCATGCCATTGCACGGCAGGTCTGGGGAATGGTAAACAATTAGCCACAGCAAGGTCCATGCGGTGGATAAGACAAGACATGAAACTAGCCAAGCTGGTCACGGCCACACTACAAAGACCCTGAAGGCTGTGTTAAGGAGAGTGAGCCTTTTTCTCTGCAGCAAGAGGAGCCATCCAAGCCTCATGAAGAGCAGAGGAGAGGCAGGATCGGAGCCGAGTTTCAAAATTACTCCAGATTGGAGGGGAGCCAAAGGGAATTAGGGAGACCAGGGAAATGACCACTGCAATGGCCCAGACAACAGGAGAGGATGCCCTTCCACAGGCAGAGGTTGAGGAGACAGGAAGGAGAACACTTCTCAAGTGGCTGGCAGAACATAAGAGAACACTGACCACAGGACAGGACACTATCTCTCAGAGCTACTGTAAATCTATAGCTGTGCCAAGGCCAAAAACTAAAGAACAGAGAGGAAAAAAACAGGGCAAAAACTCATAGACTATCAAATGGCTTTCAGAGAAGAAAAATGAAATTTACTGCTGAGTTTGCTCTCTGGACTCAACTTCACAATTTCATCTGGCAACTGAAGACCGAGGACACTAGATCCCCGGGGGGGGGGTGGTCACTACACAAGCTCTAGACACCATTCACACAGAGGCAATTAATTCAGAAAGCATAACAGGGAGCACACTTATCATTAAATGGCACAGGTGGACTCCCAACCAGGCCAACTGCTCTGATCAGGCTGCCAGCTGGGCCAAGTTTTAGGGGGTCAGGAGAATGGAACAGGCTCTTGTCTGGACCTTGTGGTAGAAGCAACCCTCTCCAAAGCCAATCTGAGTGCCATGATGATTCAGCCAATCATGGACACACCCAAAGGCAGGTCTCCCAGAGGAAAGAATATCCACCTCCCTGTTTAATCTCACAATCTCCTGCAGCCCAACACCAATCAATCAGGACCCATCTGGAACACGGCTCCATTCTCTCAGATGTATTCTCCTCAACTAAGTTTAGTGGAAATGCACCCAGAGCGTTTTTTACCTTAAAACGCTGATCATGCTTTTAGTAATAGCTGCTCAGGAATCACACAGATCCAAGTTTATTTGCTTCCTTGGAAGGAAGGAAGACTAGATAGATGAAGTATGATATATTCTATATTGGTATTATCCAGAACAGTTAAAATAATGAACTAAAACTATATACACCATCAGAGATTCATCTCAAAAACACGTTTAAAAAATAAGCTGAGTTGTGTCATTTATGTAACAATATATGTATGTAAAACACACAAACAGGACAAGGAACATTTATGAATACATACATAAGGAATAAAAGCACAAATAACATCACACAGCTGAAGCCTGAAGACAGTCCCACGAAGCCAGGTCTCTCGGCAGGTGGTACTCAGTCTCCCCCTGATCCCTTACTCTTGCCATTTTATTCTCATCATGAGGGGAAAAATTAAAAAACAGTTTACCCCACAGGCCTCCACTCAAGTGCCTGACTTCCCTGAGAAGTTTGATTCTTTTAGTCAAAACATATATGGAGTTTTATTTAATTAAATTTTATGACGTCAGAATTGTTAAAAAGAAATCACTTATTACTGTGTAGATTTTTTTGCCTGTTGTCTTATTTTATGACGCCAGAATTGTTAAAAAGAAATCACTTATTACTGTGTAGATTTTTTTGCCTGTTGTCTTAAATATTAGTGATCTCTGTTTTTAACTCAAGTTTGGGGGAAAAAATAGGCTATGAACTTTTCTGAACCTTTGATACAAGGCCCCAGTTGAAACAGCAAAACATATTTCACCAAAGAAACTAAATATTTTGTCTTTAACAATTTAACTTTCTATCTTTCTCCTTCAAAAAGTATTACTATCTACTTCTTACAAACAGGGACTATTTCTTCTCTTAGTATCACACAGATTGAATATACATATATATATTCAACTCTGGGGAGACAGAGAAGAAAAATGGGTAGTATGGAAGCTTTAGCTGCATATGTAACATATTTTTATACAAAAGAAAGAGAAAAAATGATATGAATCAAATATAACAAAATGTTAATATCTCTTAAATCTTGGTGATGAGAATATGGATGCCTCAAACTGTACTTTTCAGAGTAACGGAAATGTATCATTTTTAAGTTTTAAGTGGAAAAAAATGAGGGTGGGGGAATTTGTTACATAGCTTTTTGTAGTGCCTTTAAAAATATATATACTGTCCAAGTACTTCCTCCAAACTGTTGTATCAACATGGAAGTGTGATGCTCGCAGGATTAAACTCTATGACAACAGTTATAACAACAACTGCCTTGTCCTTTTCTCAAGACTGGGGTTGCCAGGCAAAAATATCTGACATTCATTTCTCTGATAACCAATTTTTAAAAATCTTTCCAATCCAATACACTTAGAAGAGGAAACAGTAGTCTAGTCCCTTTATAATTTACAGTGAGGGGCAAGTGTTCCTTAATACCTATATAACAGAAAGAAAACAATGCAAACTTTCTAATGACTGAGATGACTAAAGATGTAAAAAGGCAGTTTGTATAAATCCACTGTCCTCTGTAAGTCAGGTGTTGGGAGGTACCTCTCACGAAGCTGTCTCTGGAGAAATACAATATAAAGAAGCAATCTTCTACTTTAGACTTAATACAGATGAAGATCTAATAGAAGCATTAGTAATCTTGACATTTAAGTTTCCTAAAATAATCATTTCTATTCTTATGTCCTTAGAACACAAAGTTCTCAAGACGAAGTGCTTTCAGACACCTAAGGAGAAATATAAATGTTATAGCATGTATATTCACTGGTTTGGCAAATAATCATGGATTGCCAGGAAGTGTGATAGGCACTAAAATACCATCAAGAATAAGAGAGACAATGTACCATCCTCATGAAGCCAACACGGAAAAGAAACATAGTAAACAAAAATATAAAACAACTATAGACAGTATTTAGTGCTGTGAAGAAACTTTTCTTGGTGCTGGGTCAGTGAAAGATGGAAAACTCGTTTCAGACGAAGCCCCCCCTGAGGAGGTGACATTTGAACTGTGATATAAAGCTTCAAAGAAAAGGGGCCAGCCATGTAAAGATTGGAGAGCAACATTCCAGGAAGAGGACCAGCAAGTGAAAAGACCCAGAGTCGGTAGAGAGTAATTGGTATGTTCTAGGAGATGGCAGAGAGCCGACGTGCTCACAGTAGAAGGGATGAGAGGAAGTAAGATGAGGTTGGAGGGATATGTAGGGACCAGATCATTCACAGAGAAACCACTGAGAGCTTCCAGTCAGGGAAGGCACAGCCTGAGATACACTTTTAGAAGATCACGTTGGCTACTCAATGGAAATTGACTGGAGGAAGGTGCGAGTGGAAGTGAGAAAACTGGAAAGTTAAGGGGCTACTGTAACAGTCCAGGCAAAAGATGATGCTGGCTTGGACAAAAGTGGTAGCAAAAGAGACACATTCCTTCTACAATAAATATTTTTTGAAAACCTACTGTGTACCAGGCACTATTCTAGGTGGTGGGGATATAGTGAAGAGCAAGGTTAACAAGGCCCTTGTTCTTGTAAAGATGACACACTCAAAGGAGGGAACAAAAAATAAGTAAACAAATAAACCATCAAATTTTAGATGCCAAGATGCTATGAAAACAAAAACCAAGTGCACGTGATAGGGAGGACTGTGGGAACGGTGATTCATAGAGGCTATTTAGCCTGGGAAGCCAAGAAAGGTAATCTTTTACCTGAGATCCAACTGATGAAAAAATGCGTGGAAGTACAAAAGAGATGAAGAAAGGTGGAACAAAGTCAAGATGAATCTTGGAGATAGAATCAATCATACTTGCTTATGAGAGAAATAAAGGAATCAGAATAACGCCCGGGTTTATGATTTTAGAAACTGCAGACAACGGTGCCCTTTTCTAAAATGAAAGATTGAGAACAAGTATCCATAGGAATTTTGGAATTAAAGGTTCCATTTTGGACATACTAACTTCAAGATCATATGAGACATATATTGGATGTGAGTCTGGAGCTTAGAGAAGAGGCCTAGGCTGGAGATTAAAATCTGGGAGAATCTGCATAGAAATGGTAAGTGAAGCCACGGAAATGGATGAAACTGCCCAAGTGGGCTGTGTACCAAGAAAGAAGAACAAGGCTTAGAATAAAGCCTGAGGAACTCCAAATTTTAGAGATCAAGTAGTGGAAGACAGGCCATGGAACGAGACAGAGAAATGGCCAGTGAGGTAGAAGGAAAACCAAGAGAGTGTCTGTTATGGACTGAATGTTTATGTCCCCCCACAACTCATATTTTGAAGCCCTAACCACCAGTGTGATTGTATTTGGAGATGGGGCCTCTAAGGAAGCAGTTAAGGCTAAATGAAGTCATAAGGATGAGGCCCTGGTAGAACAGAATTAGTGCCCTTATAAGAAGGGACACGAGAGAGCTCTCACTTCCCCGCCTCTGTTTTTGTAAATAAAGTTTTATTGGAACGAAGCCATACTCATTCAACTATGTACTGTCTATGGCTGCTTACCTACTACAATGGTAAATTTGAGCAGTTGCAACAGAGACTACACAGCCCAAAAGGCCTAAAATATTTACTATCTTATCCTTTACAGAAAAAGTTTGATGACACTTGATCTAGATAATTTGCAAAAGGGCAGGGCCACCGCATACAGATATGTCGGTCTACAATGGTCGTGCAGTGAGTAGCATCAAACTTATCACCAACAAAGATTGTTTATTGCATATTCACGTGATTTTTCTGTAGGTTTTAATGTTTTAAAATAAAATGATAGAAGTGGTGAGGAACAACAATGAAATAACAGATAAAAAGAAAAATGAGAAGCCATATAATTATCCTTTACCAAGGATAATTTATTTGATTAATTTCAAAGACAATACCCTAGTGGAAAAAAATTTCTATAGCCTATTCCTCCTCAATAGATTGAGGAGGAAGGGAACGAAGGAAGACTCATGAGAGGGAAAAATCTAGCACTTTTTCATGCCCATATGAATAATTATAACTACTCTTCTACAGAAATCTTCCCATTCTGCACATTGGTCTACTGTCCTACCCACAGACACTTTGACCTTTCCTACCTCAATGCCTTTGCCCAAATAGAATTCTCTTGTTTTTCATCAAAATAAAATAGCCTCTCAAAAAACGTCTGCCAGTCTAAATCTCAGTCTCCTTTCAACGTTCACTTAAATGTCATCTGCAAATGTCATATGCTACCTGAATCTCTCTCCCTCTTCCTCTTGGCCAAGGCTGACCCTCCTTTCTGGGACTGAGGTTATCTCTGTCTTTCTCAGGACATTTATCAAACATTGCCTTACAGTGTTGTAAGTTATGTCCACACCTATAACCAGGTTATAACAGGCAAGCTGGAGGAAAGGAATCATTTCCTATAATCTTTCTATCCCCTCCAGCAACAATAATAGATGAGAATGCATAGAGGCATACATCCTCTCGATGAAACGTGAGATCAATGGTAACAAGCTCTCTAGTTGCAAATGTTTACCTTATTATAGTCTTAAGGTTAGCAGGTTTAACTTAAGGAGTTTCGTTGGTGTAAAATATTAAGTGTTTTCAAATATCCCTGTAATGTACATTTTTAAGGCTGAATATTTGTTTCTCTTTACCCCACTGCTTACCAGACTTAGAGAGTCATTAACCCTTCTGAGTTTTATTTGTAAACAGAGATAATAAGAATACATACCCTTCTGTCTAATAGTTAAGTGGGGATCAATGCAATAATATAAGTGTAAGTGTTCAGAAAAAATGAAAATGCCATACAAGATGTAAGGTCATTTTTCATTATTTCTCTAGTGTGCTGCAACTCTGCAAACAACCGGCTGATTGATGTTACGTGAATGTTTCTCAGGAAGAATGTCCTTCCAACCTCAGTGAGAAATCAAGGGCTCTTCCAGGCACTCAAGCTTTGCGATACTCAACACAGGTCAACTGCTCATTACAGCCAAAGTACTCTCACAAAAGGCCCTAGTACAGAGGCTACGAAGGTGAAGTCTTTGAGATTGCCTGCATTAATCAAATTGATTTTCCTGATGGGATCTGAAATCAATATTAATATAAAGAAGGAAATAAATGGAAAATAAAGATCATAATGCCAGCTTGAGTCTATATTTTTTAAAGCAGATAATAACACTATCTAAGCACTAAATATTATCACTTTTTTCTAGTTTTTATATTAAAAATGTTAGTTTTAATTGTAACTACCATTTGCTCTATAAAACTTATAAAATCTTTAGTAAAAATTAATATATTCATGACCTAAACCTTAATAAGCTATAATAACTTCTTATATATAAGCTTTCACATATTTGTCTTCTCTCCAATATTTTAATATAAATATATTTTTAGTTTTGTATAGTTTTTTCTACTCTTAGACATCCACAACAACATCTAGTCAAGGCTTCTCTAAGCAAAATAAAATTTGCTGTGACTAAGCCAGACAGGTAAAATGAAAGAACTGCTTACTACAGGTAGGAATGGAAAGGAAAGCACTATTTGACACTCATCTTGCCTTCTTTTAAACCCCTCTTTCTATTCCCCATGTGTGAGTTTATAAAACTAACCCACAGATGAAGTTAGCACTACCTGTACTTCACATTTTCAAACTGTCACCACACTGATCAGGGTCTATCCTCCCATCTAGACCCAATGAAGAAATGTGAGTGGGATACAGTTCATTTAGCTGGATTTATAACTGGCTGAAAAATCACACCCAAGAAATAATGACTACAGAATTGACATCTGGAGAGAAATCTCTAGGCAGTAGGTTAGCATTGCCCCAGCTGCCCAAATCAGTCATGATCAAAGAACTCTTCTTACTTGATCAAGGACATGGTCACAGAATCCTTTTCAACAGTGCTCCAGAGAGCTATCACCAACAGATCAGAATTGGCACATGAGATGAAACATATCTGAAGTCCCTGGATTAGGTTTTCTGAGGGATATGTCCTTGCCCTTATCCAATCTTACATTTTTTGTCATTGATTTTATTTGAGATACCCTTATTATTTCTCTTAATGACTAAAATAAATTTTTTGTATAAAGGACCTTGTGGGAAGTTAGAATCAAAATTCAAAAGAAAGCTAACAGAAAAGTTTTTTTGAATATCTTGAATTTATTTCACATTTATTCATGGCTGATCCCTATCCTAGACCTACTGGGGGCTTCAGACTGATCCAGAAGGGCCTCTGTCAACTGTATATTCACCCGCAGATTATCTGGGGTACGGGGGTCAAGGCAAGACTAGACTGGACGCACCCCAAGACAGGCAGGCACAAACTGCTGGGTACTCCAGGCAGACCTCTAGATACGCCTGAATCAGAATGGTTTTGGTGTGTTCGAAGAACTAAACAGTGCAGCAAGATTCATTCTGCCAGGCAGTTTCTCTCTGGCGCATCCGGTGCTTAGACATCAGTTCACAAGCACCTTATGAGTGGCTCTCAATTGCCCATTCCCAGGTTTTGCCTTGGGAAAGAAGAGCTAAGTGGTTTCTGCCTTTCAGGAGTACAAGATTCTGTGATATGATGAGTACTTATCACCTGAGAGAAGACCTAGACTGTGGGGCAGAAGGTCTGGGATCTAGACCTGGTTTTATCCCCAACTTGGTGAGTATATTAGTGTTCTATGACTGCTATAACAAATTACTATAGACTTCGTGGCTTAAAACAACGTAAATTTACTGTCTTATATTTCTGTAAGTCAGAAATTCAACATGGGTCTCACAGGACTAAGTTCAAGATGTCAGCAGGGCAGTGGTCCTTTCTAGAGGCTCTAGTAGAGAATCCATTTCCTTGTCCTTTCCAGCTTCTAGAGGCTGCTCACATTCTTTGGCTTGAGGACCTCTTCCTCCATCTTCAAAGGTAGCAATGTTGCATCTCTCTCTGACCCCAACAGGAACGGTTCTTTGCTTTTAAGGACCCATATAATTAGATTGGGCCCATCCAGATAATCGAAAATAATCTCCCCATCTCAAGGCCCTTAATTTAATTACATCTGCAAAGTCCTTTTCGTCATGTAAGGTAACACATTCACAGTTTCCAGGAATTAGGACGTGGACATCTTTGGGAGGCCACTATTCTGCCTACCAGAGTGAGCAACCTTAAAAACAGAAGTTTCCTTCTCTGTGATACATCTGCAAAATGAGAAGCCTGAACTATATCAGTTCCAAAGCTCCTTTCAGCTCTATTTTAATGCAGGTGTGTACGTATTAAGAATTCTAACAAGCAGCTTCTCACATCACAAATTATAGATGCTGGAGAGCGGCAGGCAAACTCTGCTCTCCCTTCTAACCGTGATCCATCTGCCATGATGAGCCAATTACACAGAGAAATGTTAGTAAAATAGACTAAATGATTTGTGAAAAGAATTACAATAGGACAATTATAAATCTACTGCTAGTCTCCAGAGCAAATTAAAGGGGTGATAGGGCAGCTTACTACAGCACTATTGTGTTTTAAATCTGGGTTGACTCATTGTGTGATACTGTCAAAGTCAAACAATTGTCCCTCAACCATCTGTTCCCATTATTTATATAGCCTTTATGTGGTCTCCTCTCTTAGCTGCATTCGCTTAGCAAGCCATATAAAAATACAGAGTCACTGCCAAGCCCTACGTTAAAGTGTATTAGAATAAATTCTGAACATAAAATCTAGGAGTAAGGTTTATTTATACCAACTCACTTTTACCTCAAGCGTAAAGTACACCATTAAGTACTAACAGTATTTTAGTTTCTTGGTGGGCATTTCCTTTGCATAAACCACAGTCCTGTACAGTATTTCCTGTAAAATAACCACATCATTATTTTTTTTATCAAAGTGGGGACATTTGGCAGCTGAAGTCACAAGTAATCTACCAAAGTTTACTCTCTTTACTTTAGCTCAACACATCCACCCAAAATGTCGACTGCACACACAAGAAAAAATTAAAAATTCTAAAACCTCCATTTTTAAATCTTAAAAAATCTTTACCATGCCAAAGGCTTACAATTTTTTCTAATATAATTATGGAATGTATTTAATATCCAAATAGATCACAGTCTTTCTCTGTACCTTTTAATCAGAACAAACGAGGGGCCTTTCAAATGGCCCTTCTGAATAAGATTTAAGCATCTCAGAGTTGCGGTCTGCTATTTCACACACTATGTACATGTTTTATTTCATTTAAAAAACTAAAATTTAAGTGAAACAGTATAAGGAAGCACTCCATGTTAATACAGCAAAACTACTTGTAACTCCTTCACCAAAGATCAGATCCTCCTTTCAAGAGATCTTCCTCTTCGACCGTGTATGCAGCTTCAGGAGGAACGTCACGAGAGGACAGGAACCTCCAGTCAGGAAAAATCAGACTGCCCTCATGTTCAAAATAAATACTGGGCATGTTAAAAGCAGGCTTCTCATGACCTTCTACATTTTATTATACAGACTCATTTTTTAAGGTAGCTGAAATAATTGTGGAGATAAATTAAAAGTATATGCAAGTAAGGTTTCGAGTAACAACCAGAAAATAGCTAACGAGGTAATTTTTGATAGATTTTAGAAAAGGAGAAAAAAAGGAAAGAAAAGCTATACCCAAATATCAAGAGAGAGAAGGTATATGGCCAGAGAATATTTAGGAAGAGTTAAAAGAATGGTTTTCTTCCATAAGTGAGATACAGAAACCGTCTAAAATTTAAGGAAACAATAACTGCTTGTGGGGAACTTCTAGATCTTATCTTGAATTTCAAACCTTATAGTTATTTTCAAGTGGGTTAAATTTAGTATTAAAATGTTCTTTCTTCTAATAAGCCAGACTCATGTGGCTTCTGTTCCTTTCACCTTTTAAAATTGAGTGGACTTCATCTGCCACGGTCGGAGAAGTCTGATAACCAGACGCTCCAGAACCTGGGAGCGTCTCAAGCACACGAGACCATTCACTGTTTTGTAAGATCAAATTAAAAACTCCTTTAAAAAGCCTAAGAAAACTGCAACCCCAAGAAAGTAAGGCTTATTTTGTATACAAGGTTGTATTTTTACTTCAAAATTAGTTAGTTATTTCAAAGCTAGTGATAGTAACTTCAAAATGTTCACTCAACAGAAGTAAAGCTCAGATGGAGGGGCTGACCACAATTATTTCTAACAAGATTTTGCTAAAATAGTGGGTAGATGGTAGAAAGAATTCAGATGTGGTGTTTTTTTTAAAGAATATTGGGACTTCTTTTCAGTACGGTCTTTGAAATTGTTCTTATGAATAATATGTGGAAAATAATACGTGAAAACTAACGCTTTAAAAATTACATAAAAACTCTATCATGATACAATAATACCAATTTGATATTACCAATTTGAAATTAACGGAACTGAGTGAATTGAGACTGTTTTAGTATTATTTATGAGAAAAGGGAAGGCTATAAAAATTGAAATGCAACATGAGCAAAAATAAGCAGAGTTCACATGCAAATAAATGTTAATAATTAGAAATTCTCTCTCTACATTTATTGTAAAGTTTATTCTCAATATTTTCCTTTCAGAATGGTCTTTCCTTTCCCTCTTCCAATTCATATCTAACCTTAATTGCTCATCTCAAGCTTTACTCCATCTATAAACTCTTACATAGTTTATTCTCCTTTATTTTCAGCCCTTTTGGTCATGCTATTCATTTGGACGCTTGGATATATGTCTTCCTTGCAATTTTATGAGCATGTTTCATCCACACTGAGAATGCAAACTTGTTCAAAAAAGAGCTTATACTTTGAATCTCTATTTTGTAGGGTACTCTGGCTCCCAACATCATGCTAGTATATATTAGGCCCCAATACACTGTAAATGGATTTAAATTGGTTTTAGAAATAATTTCACATAGCCACAGTAACAAAATTTTATCCACAATTCAGTGGATGGTTCTGCTGAGTTTAGGTATGTAAAATCTCCCCCTAGTTGGAAAAGCTCCTTGAGGAACCTTGACCAATCACTGATGCGAAACCTAAACCAGAGCCTTGCCTATAACATCTATTCAATCCATAAGAGCTTATTGAATTGGATCATAGGATTGATTTAAGCAACTCGATGAGCTTGAAGGCAAATGCAGTCATCCAGGTATGAAGTAAAGTAGGTCTGATCTGGCAAGTAGCCATGAAAGTGGAGGTAAAGTGATGACAAGGACTTGGAAACCATAGAGACTGACTCTGGTTATAAGAGTGTGATATTGTGATATAATAATAAAAATATATTTGGTCTTCATCCCCAATTCCTGGCACAGAGCTTCTAAAACCCTTGTAATTTCCCGAAAGGGGTGATAGTATCTTTTGTTATAGTATCTGGTCTTTGACCCACGTCCCGATACAGAGCTCCTTAATCCCTTGGAATTTCACAAGCGAAAGGAGCATCTTTTCTGCAGGCCCTCAGATAGCTCCAGGATGGGGGCTGGTTGGAAGAAAGAACAAATCTGGATTAAAAGCTTGGAATTTTCAGCCCCACCATCCAACCTCCAGGGAGGTGAGAAGAGGGGAGAGGGCCTGAAGACTTAGTTAACAATCAATCACACCTACGTGATGAAGCCTCCATAAAAACCCCTAAATGACGGAGTTCAGAGAGCTTCTGGTTTGGTGAACACATCCACATGTCAGGCTGGTGGCACACCCCACTCCACAGGGACAGAAGCTCCTGTGCTCAGGACCCTTCCAGATCTTGCCCTATCTACTTCGTCATCTGGCTATTAATTTGTATCCTTTATAATAAATCAGTAATAGTAAATAAAGTGTTTCCCTGAATTCTGTGAGCCCTTCTGAAAAATTATCGAACCTGAGGAGGGGGTTGTGGAAATCCTCGACTTTGTAGTTTGGGTACCTGGGCATCTAATACTTGCAATTGACATCTGAAGTGGGAGCAGTCTCATGGGACTGAGCCCTTAACCTGTGGGGTCTGCATTAACTGTGGGTAGTTACACTGTGTTGGAACTGAACTGAATTGTACAAGACCCAGTTGGTGTGCAGAATGTGGTGGGGAAAAAAATCCCACATATTGATGTCAGAAGTGCTGAGAGTAAAACCCGTTCAGAAAGAGCAACACAAGATTGGCCAGGGGAAAGCTACTAACCCTTTCTGGACCTTATTTCCCTCCTCCGGCAAATTAAAGATGTCTCAGGTCTCCTTCAGCTTCTAAATGCAATGTCTGAGGAGACACAGAGACTCGCTGTGAACACGGAAGTGCCCAGTGTCAGCTAGGGCATCAGAAGAGCAGTCTGAATTTTAAGAACAGAAGTAACTTCAAAGATGACCCCAGCCCACTGATCTCGTTGTTAACAATCTCTGAAGAATAACCAGGAAGCCTTTAGTGGCAGTCTCCCAGATGGCCCCCCATTTCTTCATGGCAGCATTTCCAAATTCATAGTTTTCATTTTTATCTGAATTTTTATACAAAAGAATTTAAAAGACAAACCTTAACTAACTTAAAGATTCTTTTTTTTATTATTTATCAACTCTTCCAACTGACCAATCCACAGGATGTAACACGATAGGTGTCTTTAACACCTTGCTAGAAATAGCTCGCCTTGTCTCTATCTTCCACCTAATTTATGTTTTCTTGGTGTTTTATGCTTCAATGTTCATATTTAAGCCATGGCATTTAAAAAAAATCTGTAGAAAATGTAAGCCACTGAAGTTATACTGAGCAAATAACCTAAGTTGTTATTTGAATGCAGGTAGGCCAGAAAAAGGACAATAGTTTGCAGAAGGTATATCAACTATTTTCAGCACCCGTAAGAAAGTTTTTAATTAAATAATTACTAAAATTATCTTGATAAGAGTCTTGATAAGAGATCTGTATGTATGATATCTAACTAAAAATAAAACAAACACTAAAGAAACCTTTTCCAAATCTGAAATTGTATGACTCTATGATCCTACCTGATCTACTTGAAAAGAATCAGCTCAATTCCTGATTACATACGCCTGCCTATTCAATAAAAACACAAAAACAGAGACAAAGTAACACACTTTTCATTCTGTTAACTGAGCCAGCAGTTTTCAAAAGCTGAGTTTATAATTGTCAATGCTAGATGATGGGTGCATGACTGTCTGCTGTACTATTCTATTTTGTGTGTTTGGAATTTTCACTACTAAAAAGTTTTTAAAAGTTTGATATAGGGGCCAGCCCGGTGGCGCAAGTGGTTAAGTGCGCGTGCTTTGCTGCGGCGGCCAGGGGTTTGCCGGTTCGGATCCCGGGCGTGCACAAACGCACCATTTGTCAGGCCATGCTGTGGTGGCGTCCCATATAAAGCGGAGGAAGATGGGCACGGATGTTAGCCCAGGGCCAGTCTTCCTCAGCAAAAAGAGGAGGATTGGCAGATGTTAGCTCAGGGCTGATCTTCCTCACAAAAAAAAAAAAGTTTGGTATAACTGTGAAAACCTAATGAGAAATGCACAGAATTTTTTTAGCTTCTAGAAAATCACAGGAAAAATTATGAAGATAAAGAATTATGGGAATCAAGCATTAACATTTACATGAGGAGAGCCTGCTATAGGCAGGTAAGAACACAGGCAAAGATTAGACAGAGATCCTCCAGATAAACTGAAATTATTTTAATTATCAAATTGATACTCAAACTGGTTCATTATAGCAATCACACTTTGCAGAAAACCAAAGAGGTAGGCAAAAGGCTAGGATATGATCTAAGCTAATTTATTTCACTAACTGAAATAAATACAATTATAAAACTGCAAATTAAGTCTCACACCACAAATTTGTCATTTGATTAATTTACCCAGAATGAAAACTCTCAAATAATGATTCGAAACAAAAACATTCCAAAGTTCCCACGTGGGGGGACAAACAGCACCTTTTGCCCTTGAATAGTCTAAGATACAATGTGCTTAATAGTTGGAAGAAACCTGACAAAAGACAAAATAATCCCTAGTAAAAACAAATAGAAATATAAAAACACAGTGTTATCCTTTGCTTTAATCACAACACATTTGTGATCCAACTTGCAGGATAAAGTCCCAACTTTCTTACATTCTCACTTTATTCTAAAATTAGACATTAGAAATTCTATTCATCTAAAACTAAACTCAGGGGGCTGGCCTGGTGGTGCAAGCGGTTAAGTGCTCCACTGCGGCGGCCCGGGGTTCGCTGGTTCAGATCCCGGGCGCGCACCGACGCACCACTTGCTGGCCCATGCTGTGGCAGTGTCCCATATAAAGTGGAAGAAGGTGGGCACAGGTGTTAGCCCAGGGCCAGTCTTCCTCAGCAAAAAAAAAGAGGAGGATTGGCAGATGTTAGCTCAGGGCTGATCTTCCTCACAAAAATAATAAAATAAAATAAAACTAAACTCAGACCCAGATAGCAACTTCTTTTACCAATTTAGTTCAACACACATTTAGTGCCAATTATATTCCAGGCACCGTATTAAGTGCAAAGATGAATAAGACACTGGAGGAACCTGGAGTTCATTGCTAAAAATGTTCCTATCTGTGTCCAGGTTTGACTTTGGCTGGACCATCAGTGACATGACTCAAGGGGGATCAAATATGCAGGTCTGTTTATATAATGCACAGACAGCACAATATATCTATTTGAAATGACACTTTATGAACATTTGTACTGCTATAAAATCAAGATAAGGGTGTGGCTTTACCTAAAAGAGTATGACTAGGTTAGGTTCAACACATCTGTACTATGAACCTACGGTGTGTCCAATTCTGTTCACGTGCAGAATACAAAAGGAAACAAGGTGATGTTCTCTCCCTCCTCTAACCCCAGTGTCATTAAAGCTCCCCTAATGTGGTCTATCTGGACAATTCCTACCCCTTTTAGAGCTCATTTCTAAAACTAACTATCCTAGGAAGCCCTCACTAGCCAGCTAAAGCCCTACTTCCTCCTGGATTCCTGGGCAGTTTGTACACCTCCATTATTACTTTTGCATCTTCTCCTTCACAAACAAGATCTTGAGCTCCTTGAGAACAGAAACTGAATCTTCACCATATTCCCCCAAGACCTGGCACTGAACCTAAGACATAGGGAGCACTCACAGTAAATACTGAAAGAATAGGTAAATTAATTAATTCAGTTTTTTAACAACTGTGATAGTGCTTGGGCACTATAATCACTATGCAAATATTATTCATCATAAAACATTTAAAACTATATAGTATCACTATTTACATAGTGGTAACATTATAAACACTCTATTCGTTTAATTTTAAGTGCAATAAAGCTATATGGGAAAGAAATTGAGAACTTAAAAATATAAGAAAGCTATATCGCCAGTTATTATATTAGTCAATAAACCCTTTTTTAAATTAGTAAATAAAAAATACCCAATATAGATATATTATTTACAGATACAATGATGAATACCAGGAGGTGTATGTAAGAATAATTAAACATAGTTACTTCTGGGGAGTAGGATAAGGTGGGAGAGAATGGCACAGGGGACTACTGTTATTCTTTTTAAGTTCTTGAGTTTTTAAAATTATAATAGGTACTGCTTTGATAATCTAAAAATTTGTTAAATTTTCTAAGTAAGTGAATAGGGTAAGAGGATCATAAAAGTCATTCTACAAATATCACTCACATACACAGAAGCCTCGTACAAGTTACTCTTGACACGTAAAACATTGAAACTACATTACCTTAAATGTAGTCCACCATTTCAGACTTTTCATGTATTGAGACTGCCCTGTCCTCTTCCCATTGATAACCATACACATTAAAAGCTAACCCAGAACCGAACATATTCAATAGTAAGACTCCTGAGCAGATTCTAAGATCCACAGAAATAATTTCATAGTAAGCTCTATAATTAGCAAATAAATAAATAGCCCATACAGAAGGTCTCTTACTAAATATTAAAGGAAAATAACGAAAAGGCAAATTTTCTACGAGTTCACCCATTCAGTTGAAATTCTCTACTATTCTTAGTGTTCGACTTAACACAAAATGAAACAAGGAAACCCAGCAATGTATGACGGTGTTTCCTGGTTTGTCAAAGAAATACAACTTTTAGACTCTAAGGATTTTTCTAAAAGCACAAGGAATCGATGCAATTTAATATTCACTAAATATGGAACACACTACATGTACCTTGTACATGCCAGATATTGGGGGGGAAATCTTAAAAACTGGAGTTAGACCAATCCTTTCTGAAAGAAAATACTGCTGTGCATGTGCCCATATCTCTTCCTCTACACTTTCTCTCTTATAACTGAGACAGGGAATTTTTTTTTAAATTCTTACTTATGTATGTTTAATACCTACCTACCAATATTCTAGTTTTATTTATTCCAAAAGCTCACACTCTTGCAAAGTAAATAAACTAAGTACTGAATATTCAGGAATCAATTACTTGTAGTTGGTGCCCATTTTACACCCTAGCCAACGTTTTCCAGCCCCATCAGGTCATAGAGAAATTTAAATCATTCCACTGTCTCCAGCAGGGCACACACAGCGTCCGTGAAGGAAAAAAACACTCATTCCACTGTCTTTGATATTTTGAAGCTAGCAAGGGTCTGATAAGCCAGTCAGATGACAATGATGGCTTCAATAAAGGATGCTGGAATAATCGGTGGATTTAATTAATTCTTCCATTCCTCTTCTCTGACTACAATGGATACGGAAGCCCCGGCTATGACAATGCTGATTCACAAGCAATTTTATTCTTAGTGTCCACCCCTGAGGTTCATTACACATGAGACAGTATCAGATTTCAACAAACCATAATGAACTTTTTGTTCTTTTCCAAAAGTAAAACATATTCAGTGTGGAGCTTTAGAAACTATAGGGAAGTGTAAAGAAGAAAAATTTTTAAATTTTGGTGTAAATTCTTCTTGTCTTTTCACTATGCATTTGTGTGCGGATATGTATAAATCTATTTTACATTTAAAAGCATATTCAAAACAAGCAACTCTTAAAGGGAAATAAGTGCGTGACAGACCCATGAATGATTCAAACACCACATACTCTCATTGTAAATATCCTTAGTGTACAATGCCTCTGACGTTCTCAAGTAAAAAATTAGCCCATTTCAGGAATAGCACTCATACTTTTAAACCATTAGGTCCCATGTAATGCTCTAAAGCAGCAATTTTTCAAGTCTCCTATTGCAGAAAATCAGTAAAGACATAGTACTATCAAATAATTTGATCTAATTGACATTTGTGGAATACTTCATCCAATAATAGTAGAACATACATTCTTCTCCAAGTCATATGGAACATTCGTCATGATAGACCACATTCTAGGCCTAACAAATTTTAAAGAAGAGAAAGCATTCAAATTATGTTCTCTGACAAAATAGAATTAAACTAGACATCAATAACAACAAGATAGCTAGAAAAACCCTAAATATCTGGAAATTAGACAATACACTTCTAAGTAACCCATGGATCAAAGAAGTCGCAAGTAAAATTTTAAATATTTTAACTACATGAAAATGAAATTTCAACTTATCAAAATATGTGGGATGCAACAAAAGCAGTGATTAGAGGGAAATTTATAGCATTGAATGCATATATTAGAAAAAAAGAAAGATCTAAAATCAATAACCCAAGCTTCCACGTTAGGAAACTAAAGAAAAAAGAGCAATTTAAGCCTAAAGCTAGCAGAATGGAAATAATAAAAATTAGAGCAGAAATCCATGAAATTGAAAACAGAAAATCAATAGAGAAAATCAATAAAACAAAAAGCTGCTTCTCTGAAAAGATAAATAAAATTGAGAAACCTCTACCTAGGCTCACAAGCAAAAAGAGAGACAACACAAATTATCCCATCAGAAATGAAGGAGGGGCCATTACTACTGACCCCATGGACATTCAAAGTATAGTAAAGGAATTTCATGAACAACTCTATGCCCACAAATTTGATAACTTAGATGAAATGGACCAATTGCTTGAAAGACACAAATGACAAAACCCACACAAGAAAGAAATAGATAATATCAATAGTCCTCTGTCAGCCAAAGAAATTGAACTAATAATCTTCCAGAAAGAAAACACCAGGCCCAGATGGTTTCCCTGGTGAATTCTACAAAATATTTAAGGAATGTTATATACCAATTCTCCACAATGTCTTCCAGATCATAGAAGCAGAAAAGACTTCCTAAAGTGTCATATTGAAAGTTCTAAATGTTTTGCTGTTAGGGAAGTAGGTGTGACTGCTTTAAATTTACCCCATGAAAAGCTGCTGCTTCAGTATGCCAAGAGGCATTTGGGTCACTTTTGCTTCCTATGGAACAACATGTATATTTTAAGGAAGTTGTCCAAGGACATTTTTTGATTGGCCCCACTTAAAGACATAAGGTAGTAAAGGAATAGGTCATCAAAGGATGTTAACTCTGTGCCCTTTTCCTCTATAGTTCCTGCACTTTGACAGAAAGTCATTTTCCTTTCAACTGTAAATGCTAATATATTCCAGGATACTTGGCCATTGGCACATATGCCAAATGTCTTGCTTTAATGACATTTCATTGTCTATTCATATTTCACAGGATTCCTATAATCCATTATGGAGGTGCTCCAAAGTTAAAATTCTTAACAACATGGCCCAGGGAAAGCTAAAAGTAGCAAACACTGAGTCAGGGGTTTTGGTCAAGACAAGATGGGAAAAAGGTGTCCAGGAATAGAGAACAGTACGTAGAAAGGAACAGAAGAGGAGAAAGCACTGAATGTATTTAACAAAAACAAACCAAACCGTCCAGTTGGCAAAAGCACAGGATACAAGTATAGCACATCACAGATACCTCTAAAAGGCAGAGTGCAGAACTATAAACCACTGGGAGGAACTGAAAATTCTAAGTAAGAGGCTAATATGTTCAGAGATGCTTTTTAATATTCATACGGCAGTCATGCATCAAATGGCTTAGAATCGAAAGGCTCAAGACAAGGAGACATGACAAGGCTACTGTAATGGTCTTGGCTAGAGACACTGAGGGCTAGACTGACTCTGATGGCAGTGTGATGGGGAAGAGTGACTGGTGGGTACCAAAGGGAGACCACATAGGATGACGATGACAATGGGAGTATCAGTGTATACGGCAGTAGTGAATGCCATGTGTCTTAAATTCTTTCATTCACATTTTCAGGAAATACCAGGCACCTTCTATGTGCTGGAGACTGTTCTAAGATGTAGTGATATAGCAATGAATACAACAAAGTTCTTGCCCTAAAAGAGCTCACAGTTGTGTGTGTGTGTGTGTGTTTTGCAGGGAGGGGAAGGGTGGCGGAGAAAGACAATAAACAATTTTTAAAGAATATACAATACGTCTGATGTGGTAAGAATTATGGAGAAAACTAAAGCAATGTAAAGGGCATAGGAATTGTCAGGGGGTGGAGGGAAATGCTAAAGGTTGCTATTTTGTTTCAAATGTTCAGAAAAGGCATCTGTAACGAGGACAATTGAACAGAGACCTAAAGGAAGTGAGGGAATAACCCCTCTCCACTCCATTGCCGTTGTGGTGAATTTATTTCAAAATCATAAGAAAAGTAAATGTATTGCCACATATATAAATACATTTTAGGTTTCAAGTATTATTTTTCATTCATTACACTAAAATGACTAGATAACTGTCCCTTCTCTAGATCTGAACTGTCCAATACGACTAAACACTCAAAATGAGGCTGGGCTGAATTGAGATATTCTGTAAGTATAAATACAAACTGGATATTGAAGAATAAGGAAAAAATACATAAAACAACATATTAATACTTTCTATATTGATTACATGTAGAAATGATAATATTTTGGATGAACTGGATTAAATAAAATATTAAAATTTATTTCAACTATTTCTTTACTTTTTTAATGTGGTGCCTAGAAAACTTAAAATTACCTAAGTGGGTTGCATTTGTGGCTCATATTTCTGTTGGATCACTGTTCTAGACAGTTTACTTATTAATCAGTTCTTCTATACTGCTGTTGCTCATGCAGCAAATTGCTTAAAAACAAATATCAATTTAGCAAGAATAAGAAAATCAGAGAGAATATTGAAAAACAATTTCCAGAAAATGGTTTTTTTCCTAGATATCTGTCTTGTCCACCTAGTACTTCTCTCTTCCGAAAACAGAACCCTTCTTTCAGACACTGCTGTAAACTTTTAGTTCCAGAGGAAGCTACCGAATTCTAAATGAGTCCACCGCCCTGGACATAGCTGAGTGGCCAAGGAAGGGAGTGGGCGGACAGGACGGCTGAACAAAAGCATCTGCACTGTTGGCCACAGTTGAGTGGTACAGGGTGGACAGCTGACCCAAAGTGGGCCAATGACAGTCTTTCCCACTGATTGGTTTTTCTTTTTTGTTTGTTTTTGCAGGGGAAGACTTGCCCTAAGCCAACATGTACTGCCAATCTTACTCCTTTCTCTCTCTTTTTTCCCTCCCCTCCCCCACCCCCAAAGCCCCAGCACATAGTCGTGTACAATCGTACATTCTTCCGGCTCCTCCACGCCAGGCCCCACCACAGCCCGGACGAGGGGTGTGGTCCTATGCCAGGGAACCAAACCCAGGCAGCTGAGGCAGAGCGCACAGAACCCCAACCGCTAGGCCATCAAGGCTGGCTACTGATTTTTAATCTTTCTGAACCATTTGGTTTTAGGTGTGTCTCTTGTATACAGCGTACAGTTGGGTCTTTCCTTGTGAGTCAAACTGGAAAAATTTTCAGTATTTTTACCCACCAAGTAGACTTCCTCTTTAGTGGTAGTTTCACATTAATCTCCGGCCCCTCTTCTCTCTTGCATACATTTTTTTGAACTATACTTGTTCATGGCAAAAGTCTGAGAGATAGCTTAAAGGGATTTGGTTTCCTTTTACTTTTTTTTCTTTTATTTACAGTTAATTTGAAATTTGGGTGTCCTTGATTCTTGTTTTTTTTTCTTCTTATTGTTCTATTTTGTTTGGAGGATATATTGGGATAAGGCACAGATTTAGGCAGCTCATATTATCTGTCTATCTGGAAGTTTTTCCCATTGATTTTTTTTTTTTTTTTTTGGTGAGAAAGATTGGCCCTGAGCTAACACCTGTGCCCATCTTCCTCTATTTCATATGTGGGACGCCACCACAGCATGGCTTGACGAGTGGTGTAGGTCCACACCTAGGAGTCGAACCTGCAAACCCTAGGCTGCCAAAGCAGAGCATGCCGAACTTAACCACTGCGCCACCTGACTGGCCCAAAATCCCACTGATTTTTTATAACTGGAGCTGAGAAAATGTCTCCTCAATGGGAGAAGTTGTGAAATATTAAGACCAACATCTACTAGTGGCCATCTACCATGTTTTCTACCATGTTGAAGAATCCAGTCTACAATGAGAGCTGAAGCAAACACACTGAGAAAAAGTAGAGATAAAAGACAGTGAGGGAGAGAATGGTATTTGACTTCCAGATTCCAATTGTTCCTGAAGCCCACCTCTACTCTGTACTTCCCAACAGTTGGACTGTTTCAATTTATGGTGGAATCTATGAGTCAATAAATTCTCCACATTATGCCCACCCTAGGGCATAATGCTCTGGAGTTAGTCTTATAGCTGACAGCTCTGGAGTCAGAGTACTTGGATTCAAATCCTGCCTCTAACACTTACGATCCTGAGTAAGCTGCCTATAACATCTTTGTGCCTCAGTTTTCTCATATATAAAATGAGGACAATAAAAGTCCCATCCTAATAAAGCTATTATTAGAATTTGACTAGATAATATATGTGAAGCCCTTAACACAACTACATATAGTGAATTCTTAATAAACTTTAGCTCTTATTAGTACTAGTGGAAACTCAAATTGGATGTCTATCATTTACAACACTAAGAGTCCTCACTAATCCAATATAGATTCAGACTATTATCTCTTAAAATTATTGTTTGGTATGTGGAATTGATAAATTTATGTATATATGTTCTTTGGGAGGTTGTTCAATTAACCAGCAATCTGCTGGAAGAATGAGAAGGCATATTCAAACCTCCATACTAGCAAGGAGATGCAGGAGGGGCTGGGACCTAGAAAGCCAAACCTCATTCCATGTGGTCTGCACCAAATTTTTTTACCCCTCTCTGTCCTCATAGTGTTATTATAAACTGATGAACTCAGACACTGGAAAACACATTGTTGGAGGAGTCTTGTGTCCCATGAATTGTGGTAGATAATCCTAGGGTGAAACATATCCCTACAGAGGGTGGAGACTTCCATTGTGGAGGTTGAAGGAAGAGGATTCTTCTTAGAAGAAGGAAAAGAGAGAGAGCTTCAACAAAGTAACAGGCTGGGAACTGAGGAGTATTTGTGATGGGACTGTCTTACAAAAGGCCTTCCTTTATTAAAGTTTTCTTCCCTTGAACTTATAGAACTATTAGACTGATGAAGCATTTTCAAGATTTTTCTTCCTAACTATGATTCCTTCCTGTTATCTACAAACATCTAGCAAAGTCTATCACACATATATTTCCTTTGGGATAGCTGCATCGTAGGAAACCAAGCTATAATCAAGGTAAACATGCCCTTGGCATTGTGCTCCACAGCAATGAAACTTGGAGAAGAGTTTTAGAAATCTGGGTGACCAGCAGCAAAAGCAGAAAGTGCCCAAGATACAGCTGGGAACAAGGCAAAGCTGGGATGAAGTGCAGAGAAGCAGCTGCCCGTGGAAACTGAACAGATCTTCATTCCCAGAGTGAGAGGAAGGAGACTGGTGAGAGGAGGTTAAGGAGGAGGGCTAACTTTGGCTTACATGCATTTCCAATTGTTGGTGTCATCTGGCCTTGGATAGACGTTTTCTAAAATGGTCACTCCCATATCTATTCAGTTTTAATTCTATTATAACACCTAGCCCAACTTAACTGGAAAAATGCTAAGGAAAAAAAAACACAGCAAATTTTATGTTTAATTAGTGAATTTTTATTTTACCTTTTATTTTAGAAGTTCTTGCCAATTAAATTGGAAAGCATTTTATTCATTTTCAATTTAGGCTCAGGGAAAATTATTTTCATCTTTATTTGCAAGAGAAAAAAAAAGTCACCACATACCCTAAACTCGTTCAGAGTTCTTTAGATACACAGGAAGTCAAAGGGAAACAGAAGGACTCCCACAGGATGCTGTCCCCAAAGGGAACAGGCTCTGAAAAATAATTCCTCCCAAATTAGGATGTTGCTGGAACTAAACAGATAATAGTTGAGTTTTTTTAAAATGTATCTAATGTTGCCATTAGGCAACATCAGCTAAATGTGTTTCCACAGATACATGAATCTAGCCACTTACAAAATGTGTAATCAAATCAATACAGTGCTCTTACATAATATTTTGAGAAATATAGAGAAATTACTTCTACTTTACTCATTTGCTGATTTTTTAAAAACATTTTTCAAAAGTTTCAGGTTTTATTAGATACAATAAAATGGAAATATGAATTTCAATTATACTACAGTAATTTTTTTTTTAAACAATCATATAAGGCAGATCTTACTGTTATTCTCATTTTATGCTTAAGGAAATGTAGGCACAGAGGAGTCACACCAATTTTAATTTTTTTTTTTTTTTATGTGTGTGAGTGCATGAGTATACGTGTGTATGTGTGTGCTCTATTTTTTTTTCTTTTTTTTGAGGACGAGCTAACATCTATGCCAATCCTCCTCTATTTTGTATGTAAGACACCACCACAGCATGGCTTGATGAGTGGTGTGTAGGTCTGCACCCAGGATCCAAACCTGTGAACCCTGGGCCACCGAAGCCAAGCACATGAACTTAACCACTACACCACAGGGCCAGCCCCAAGCACCTACAAGTTTAATACAAATTTTTGATACGAATATGTAGGAAGTGTTTTTCCCTATCAGGATAATGAAATTCCTAATTTCTTGCTTCTCTTTTGTTTTCTTGTTCCTTTGTAAGAATACACAACCTTCCAAAAAACAAATTCACAGATATTTTCCTAAAAGACTATTCAAAATCTTCTTCCTTAAGTATTTTTGAAATAAAAATTTCTTTCTTATTAAAAAAGTAAGACATTCATTGTATGCCAATTTGGAAAATATAGGGAAAAAAATCATCTGTAATGTAACCACTTAAAAAAACACAGTTAACATTTTGGTAAATTTCATTCCTGGTTTATACATATAATCTTAGTAAAACTGGGGTCATAGTCTACATGCTGTTTTATGACCTACTTTTCTTTAATATATTGTGAGTGTTTCTTAAAATATCATTCTATTATTCTATGAAATATTTAAATTGCTGCAGAGTACTCCATTTTATAAACTTTTGAAAACTCATTTTACCAACTCCCTTCTTTCAAATGGCTATTTGAGTTGCTCCCATTTTTTTATAACAAATTATTAAATTAATGTTGCATCTATCAACTAGTATCTCAGTATGAGAATTTCTGAATTTTATTTCCTTAGACAAACTTTTAAAAGTATAACTACTAGGTCAAAGACAATTCTAAGGTTTTGTATATACCATGACAAATCCTGACCAAAAATGATGTACCAGAAACCACTCCATAAGTGATCGAAAAAAGAACATTTTGACTCCAGACCAAGATAGCAACACCAGAGATTCCTGAATTTCCCTCCTCCCAGGGATGCACGACATATGCGGCTATACCTGGAGCAAATCCCTCTGAGAGAAATCCAGAAAAGAGCTGAGTGGTTCCTATACACTGGGCAACTGAGAAAATACTCAAGCAGAAACAGATAGGAAAGGCTGAGAGACACTCTCACCATAAATCCTACCCCTGGCACAGCACCATAGAGTTGGGAGGGAACCTCCAACTCCTAGCTTCTCCCTGAGGAGTGAAGGGTTTAGACTGCATCTGGCACCTCAGTTTTTAAGGCTACCACCCAACCGATGGGCCTCCAAATCACCCAGCTCTGAAAGCCAACAGGGCTTGCACTCATGAGTCCCACAGGACTACCGCAAAGAAAATAGCAGTCGTTAACAGTGCACCAGCACTTGCTGCAGCTGTTCTCCCAGGGCTCAGCACAGAGGGAGCAGGCAAAAATGCCCCTCTCCCAGTCTTTCCCTGAAGAGAGTCTAACTGCATACTTTACAAGCTGCTGCCTGAGGGTCCAGCTTCTAATCAGCATGCCCAATCTAGGTGCCAAATGCAATCCTTGCCCAACCACAAAAGAGATGGTAGGCATTTTCCCCATGTTCTCCCTCCAGCTCACTCTGACAATAAAACCAAGTCACCAATATCTCCCCAGAAGGAGCTTGTCTACACACCTACTGCCCCAAGTTTTACAGCTGCCACCCAAGACGTGGGACCCCAAATCACCTAACTCAGACAGCCAAGAGGGTCTACATTCCTGACTCCCACAGGACTAGAGCAAACAAAGAAGCCGTTTTTCAAAGGGCACAGGAAGATCACCCATTGCTATACATGCCAGCTCAACACAGAGGGAGCAGGCAAAAATGCCCCTCTCCCAGTTTCTTCCTGGAAGGGGTATGACTGCATACTTTCCTAGCTACAGCCTGAGGGTCCAGCTTCTAATCAGCTTGCATATGGGTGCTGACTATAATACTCCCCAATGGGACAATGACAGATCTTGCAACACGCTCAACTACTGGGAACTACTAAGAACAAAGACAGTGACTTGAGCAATCACAAAAGTTTGAGAGGCAACCAGAAGCTTGGGCCAGGCTGATTGATAAGGTTGACCTCCTACATGAGACAACTCTGCCAAGCCAGGGAGAGGTGGTTGTTTTATCTGAAGTGCAGAAACCAACCCAGAGAGTCAAGGAAAATTAAGAAACAAAGGAATATGTTCCAAACAAACAAAAATATAAATCTCAAGATATCAATCTTAATAAAAAAGAGACAAGTGATCTACCTGATAGAGATTTCAAAATAATGGTCATAAAGATGCTCACAGAGTAAGGAGAGCAATGCATGAACAAAGTGAGGATTTCAACAAAGATGCAGAAAATATACAAAAATATCAAACAGAAAGCATAGAGTTGAAGAACACAATAACTGAACTAAAAAATACAATAGAAGGGTTCAACAGCAGACTAGATGAAGCAGAAGAAAGGATCAGTGAACTTGAAAACAGGGCAGTGGAACTCACAATCAGAGCAGAAAAAAGGATGAAAAGGAGTGAAGACAGCTTAAGGGACTTATTAGACAACATCAAGTGGACCAACATTCATATTATAGGGGTCCCAGAAGGAGAAGAGAAAGGGGCAGAAAACTTATCTGAAGAAATAATGACTGAAAACTTCTCTAACCTGGGAAAGAAAACAGCCATCCAGATCCAAGAAGCCCAGAGAGTTTCAAACAAGATGAACTCAAAGAGACCCATACCCAGACATTATAATTAAAGGGTCAAAAGTTAAAGAAAAAGAGAATTTTAACAACAGCAAGTGAAAAGCAACTTGTTATGTACAAGGGAACCCCCATAGGACTATGAGCAGATTTTTCAGCAGAAAGTTTACAGGCCAGAAGGTAGTGCTATGATATATTCAAAGTACTAGAAGAAAAAAAATGCCAACCAAGAATATTCTGCCCAACAAAGTTTTCCTTTAGAACTGAAGGAGAGATAAAGATATTCCTAGACAAACAAAAGCTTAAGGAGTTCATCACCACTAGACCAGCCTTAAAAGAAAGTTTAAGGGAAGTTCTTCAAGCTGAAACAAAAAGACACTAATTAGTAACATGAAAACATATGAAAGTATAAAACTCAGTGGTAAAGGTAAACATACAGTTCAATTCAGAATAGCCTAATATACTAACGGTGGTGGGAAAATCACTTATAACTCTAGTATAAGGTTAAAGGACACAAGTATTAAAATAAACTACAACTACAATCATTTTTAATGGATACACAATATAAAAAGATGTAAATTGTGACATTAAAAACATAAAATGTGAGAGCATAAAAATGTAAGGCTTTTGTATGTGTTCAAAGTTAAGTTGTTATCAGCTTAAAATAAACTGTTATAACTATAAGATGTTTTATGTAAGCCTCATGGTAACCACAAAGAAAAACCTGTAATAGATACAGAGATAAAAAAATCAAATAAAGAAATCAGATAAAGAAAAGAAAGGAATCAGAGCATACCATTACAGAAAATCACCAAATCACAAAAGAAGAGAGGAAGAGAGCAAGAAAAGAACAAATAAATTACAGAACAATCAGAAAACAATTTTAAAAATGGCAATAGTAAATCCTTACACATTAATAATTACTTAAAATGTAAACAGATTAAATTCTCTAATCAAAAGACATAGAGTGGCTGAACGGATTTAAAAAAAACCCAAAACTCAACTATATGCTACCTACAAGAGACTCACTTCAGCTTTAAGGACACACATAGACTGAATGTGAAGGAATGGAAAAAGATATTTCATGTAAACGAAAACCAAAAGATAGCAAGGGTAGATATACTTCTATCAGACAAAATAGATTTTAAGGCAAAATCTGTAACAAGAGACAAACAAGGTCATCATATAATGATAAAGGGATCGAGTCATCAAAAGGGTATAACAATTGTAAATATTTATGCACTCAAGAGTGGAGCACCTAAATATGTAAAGCAAATGTTAACAGATCTGAAGGGAGAAATAGACACCAATACAATAATAGGAGAGGACTTCAACACACCACTTTCAATAATGAATGGATCCTCCAGACACAAAATCAACAAAGCAACATTGGACAAAAACTACATGTTAGACCAGGCGGACCTAACAGATATACACAGAACATTCCATCCAGCAGCAGAATATATATTCTTCTCAAGCGCACATGAAACATTCTCTAGAAGAGATCATATGATAAGCCACAAAACATGGCTTAATAAATTTCAGAAGATTGAAATCATATCAAGCATCTTTTCTGACCACAATGGTATGAAACTAGGAATCAATTACAAGAGGAAAACTGGAAAATTCACAAATACGTGAAGATTAAACAATACGCTCCTGAACCACCTATGTGTCAAAGATGAAATCAAAAAGGAAACGAAAAAATATCTTGAGACAAATGAAAATAGAAATAGAACATACTAAAACTTATAGGATGCAGCAAAAGTAATTCTAAGAGGGAAGTTTATAGCAATAAACACCTACATTGTGAGAAAAGAAAGATCTCAAATAAACAATCTAACTGTACAAGAAAAAGAACAAACAAAGCCCAACGTCAGTAGAAAGAAAGAAATAATAAAGATCAGATCAGAAATAAATGAAATAGAGGCTAGAAAGACAATAGAAAAGATAAAACTAAGAGATGATTTTTTGAAAAGATAAACAAAATTGACCAACTTTTAGCTAGACTAAGAAAAAAGAGAGAAGACATAAATCAAAATCAGAAATGAAAGAAAAGGCATTACAACTATTAATAAAGAAATACTAAGGATCATAAGAAACTACTATGAACAATTAAATGCCAAAAAATTATATAAATATTTGAATAGAAACAGAAAATCCAAACAGATAATTACTAGTAAGAAAACTGAATCGGAAATCAAAAACCTCCCAACAAAGGAAAGTCCAATACCAGATGGCTTCACTGCTAAATTCTACCAAACATTTAAAGAAGAATTATACCAATCCTTTTCAAAGTCTTCCAAAAAATAAAAGAGGAGGTTTCATTACTCTGAAACCAAAACCAGACAAGGACACTACAAGATAAGAAAGATTATAGGTCAATTTCTCTGATGAACATAATGCAAAAGTCTTCAAAAAAAATATCAGCAAACCAAATTCAACAGTACATTAAAAGGATCATAACCATGATCAAGTGGGATTTATTCCTAGGATGCAAGGATGGTTCAATATGTGCAAATCAATCAATGTGATACACCACATTAACAAAATGAAAGATAAAAGTCATATGATCATTTCAATAGATGCAGAAAAAGCATTTGACAAAATTCCACATCCTTTCATGATAAAAAAAAAAAAAAATCTCTCAAAAAATTGACTATAGAAGGAAGGCATCTCAACACAACAAAGGCCATATATAACTATCTCACAGCTAACATCATATTCAATCATGAAAATCTAAAAGGTTTCCTCTCAGATCAGGAACAAGACAAGAATGCCCACTCTCACCACTTTTATTCAACACAGTACTAGAATACAACATAGTACTCCTAGCAAGGGCAATCAGTCAAGAAAAAGAAATAAAAGGCATGCAAATTGAAAAGGAAGAAGTAAAATCATCTCTGTTTGCAGATGATTAAAAAACCGGTTAGAACTAATAAATGAATTCAGTAAAGTTGTGGGATACAAAATCAACATACAAAAAACTAGCTGCATTTCTATACACTAACAATGTATAGAAATACATTGTTTTCTATGTAGAAGAAGGGAAGATTGGCAACAGATGTTAGCATAGGGCCAATCTCCCTCAAAAAAAAGATGTCCATACTACTCAAAGCAACCTACATATTCAATGCAATCCCTACAAAAATTCCAATGGCATTTTAATAGAAGCAGAAAAAACAATCCTAAAATTGACACGAAATCACAAAAGACCCCAAATGGCCAAAGCAAACCTGAGAAAGAACAAAGATAGAAGCCTCGTTTTTCCTGATTTCAAACTATATTACAAAGTTATAGCAATCAAAACAGTATGGTACTGGCATAAAAAAACAGACACATAGATCAACAGAACAGAATAGAAGGCCCAGAAATAAACCCATGCATATTTGGTCAATTAATTTTTGACAAAGGAGCCAAGAAAATGAAATGGAGACATGATAGTATCTTCAATAATTGGTGTTGGGAAAACTGGACAGCCACATGCAAAAGAATGAAACTGGACCCCTATCTTACACCACTCATAAAAATCAACTCAAAATGGATTCAAGAGTTGAACGTAAGACCTGATTTCATAAAACTCCTAGAAGAAAACATAGGGAAGAAGCTCCTTGACATTGGTCTTGGCCATGATTTTTTGAAATGACATTGATAGCAAAGGCAACAAAATTAAAAACAAACAAGTGAGACTACATCAAAAACTCTCTCTCTCTCTACATATATATATACACACATGCACACACTACTCTCTGTCTATATATAAATATTTATAAAATGTAAATATAACTTTATATATAATTATAATATATATATAACTTTATATTATAATTATAAATAAAGTTATATTTAATTATAATATAAAGTTATATTTATAAAATATATACTATAAATAAATTATATACATATGTGTGTGTGTATATATAGAGACAGAGAGAATGGAATATTTTTCAGCCTTAAAAAGGAAGGAAATCCTTCCATTTGCAACAACCTGAATGCATCTGGAGGGCATTATGTTAAGTGAAATAAGTCAGACAGAGAAAGACAAATACCTCATGGTATCACTTATATGTAGAATCTTAAAAAAAAAAAAAAGTCAAACTTACAGAATCAGAGTAGAATGGTGGTTACCAGGGGCTGGGGGTAGGGGAAAGGGTGAGAGGCTGGTAAAAGGGTACAAAGTCAGCTGGTAGATGAATCAGGTTTGAGGATCTAAAGCAAAACATAGTGACTATAGTTGATAATACAGTATTTTATAATTAAAATTTCTAAGAGAGTTGAACTTAAGTGTTCTCACCAAAAAAAATAAAAAAAAGGTAAATATTTGAGGTGAGGATGTGTTAATTAACTTGATGGTGGGAATCCTTTCACAACATATACATATACAAAATCATTACATTCTACACTTTAAATATATTACCGTTTTATTTTTCAATTATACCTCAATAAAAAAAAGTACATCTCACCAATATTTCACTCTACCTTTATCAATTCTCAGTATTTTCACTTGGAACAAAAGATTTGCCAATCCCAAAGACAAAAATTAAGCCTTGTGGTTTATTTTTTAAATTTGTATTTATTTTTCCCATCATTTTCAACAAGCTTAAGCATTTTTATTGGCCATTTGTATTAACAAGTGTATGCACATGTGTGTGGTTCTATGTGGATGAGAACTGGCTGTCTGTGTCTTTGGAGCATTCTTCTTTTGAGTTTTTCATTTCTGTACTGGTCGATGAGAGAAGCAGTTAAGAGCTTGTGGTCTGGAATCTGACCACGTGGTTCAAACCCTTGCTCTGTCATTTATTAGTCATGTGGCCATGGCAAATTACCTAACCATCGTTTGTAAAACTGAGATAATAGAGTAGTTAGGAGTATTATATGCAATAATCTGTGCTGGGACATAGTAGGAGATATGTGTCTTCTACTGTAATCTATATTTACTCTTTATGGAGAATAAAACTTTTAACACTGCATTTGCCATAAGTATTACATATTTTGTCAGAGTTTGCTATATGTGCCTTTTAATTTGGGGTATTTTTGAGATTCATAAGTTTTCCTTTTTTATACAAGAAAATCTATCAACATTTTCTTTATGAGTTCTTGTTATTACATTTAGAAAGGTCTTTCCCATCCCACAAGCAGGAAGGAAGGAAGGGGGTGGGGAGAGGGAAGGAGGGAGGAGGGAGAGAAAGAAAAAAATCCATCTATATTGTTGCTACTTCTTTTAACACGTCACTTTTTCAAAGCCAAAGTTATTCTTATGATAAACGGGACACAAAAAAACCATCTAAGAGAATAGCCAGAGAAACAATAAAAAACTGACTCAAAGATAATCAGGAGCAATGAAGGTATCCAACACTCTAGTTCCTAAATATAGTCCTATAGTAGGGCTATTTCTACAATGTGATTAAAGTGAGACAAGAAACGCAATCTTTCAATTCTCTCATAAAATATAACTAGAAAACATTCCATAGATGTAATGGTAACTTATTCATGAGTTAAGTTTCTACATGTTTAACGGCTACTCTTCATTCAGATAAGGTTGTGACAGTGTAGGGGTAACTGTATAATATTTTTATCCAAACTAGGCCAGGGCTAAGAGTGAAAGGGCACTAATAATAATTATGCTAGGTTAATAGGCACAAACCAAGACCATCCTGGGCAAACATGTCTATATGGTCACCCTATCACCGTATCAGTGAAGATCCTCACCTTTTAACAAATAGCTTCAATAATAAACAATTCTCTTGTTCTCCATGAATTTTACAATCCTATGATTGTGTCGCTAGAATCTATTATATTCAGTAAATTCACTTACTGTCTCCACTTGCTCATCTCCACTCACTTTTCACCCTTCTGCAATTTTGTCCCCTGCTACCTCCACTCTACTCAACTATTCTAACAGTGGTCTAGTTGCTGCTACATCTAATGACATTTCTCGGCAATTTTCCTGCTCAACCACTTTTGCAACGTGATTATACTGACCTCTCTGCCCAGCTTGAAAATATCTTCTACTGCCATAGTGAATCACGAATATCGATGTGAGTGTCTCATCTCTCAGGTGTGTGAGGGTGAAAGAGGTTGAGAATTACTGAAAAATGATGTGAAAAGGTAATACTAACTTCTATAACAAAGCAACCTCCAAACTTCAGTGTTTTTATATGCTAAAAGTTTATTTTGCTCGCATAAACAACAGTGTTCCTGGTGAGCAAGCAATCTTCCCCTACACAGTGATTCAGGGACCCAGGACCCATCCATTCTGTGGCTTCACCATCCTCTAAGGCCTCAAGACCTCTGTATTCAGTTGGTGGATGGGAAAAATAAACGAACATGGAGGATAGCAGTTGGAAGGTTTTTATGGGCCAGGCCTGGAAATGATACACATTACTTCTACACACACAAATGTGGTCACATGGCCACATTGAACTGCAAGGTAAGCTGGGGAATGCAGTTTAGATATGTGCCCAAAAAAGAAGAAATGTGTTTGGTGAATAGTATGACAGTATCTGTTACAAATAAGGCTTTTCATAAAATCCATGGTATTTTTAAACTCGATTATATGATAAATTCCGTAAGAGCAAGAGCAGGGATTGTGTTACCACTAGAACCTACACCAAATCTTTGCATTTTAGCCATGTCTGACTCCCTTGTTATGACTGGTAGGTGACCCACCATGAATCTAACTGTATGAGGGACTGAGGAACCTAACGGAAAAGAATTCATCCCAATGACGAGACAACAAGAAAGAAAAACAGAGGACTCAAGAGCAAGCCTCCTGCACACAGAGGGAGAAGGTCCCACCACAGCATGATGCACTCACACTCGTTCCTTTGTCTCTACCTAGAGACATCTGCTGAGCCCAGGGAAGGTACAGGCTACAAGAGAGGAAAAAAGTACTGAGAGAGCTGAGAAAGGCTGTCTTCCTTCCACTCTGCCCAGAACAGAGTGGCTCTGCTGCCCTGAGGGCTTCAGACGGCCCAGCTGGGCCTCAAGGTCTTCACTACTGCAGTGGTACCCAACAGCCTTTCCTGGCAGGGCCTGCAGAGACACCTAGGAAGCAATAGAAGAAGAGCCTGGCGTCTTCTGGAGCATCAGCCCATCCCACGCACACTCACAAGCAGGCTCACAGACGACACTGATGATAGCAGGTGGAGCAGGTAAGGAGGTAGATGACAGATAACCCCATAGCACTCAGGAGCTGACACGAGATATGGGACTCCCAGAAACAACAAGGTGAGAAATTTAAGGAACGTTAAAAGTATTGGTGATGATTCATTATGGTTTATGTCACTCCACTGAACACATCCCAACATTGTTATGTTCCTGGAAACCAGTGGTTATATTTATAATATTCTCAATATTTGAGAGCTATTGGGCAGAAGGTATTGCATTATTTTGTAAATTTTTACATATCAATTTTCTGGTTTGAAACAAAATCAAGTCAAGAATAAAACATTTTTTGTGAGTAAATAGCTGAAACTTCTAGCTAACATACTAATTTGCTGATCAAAAGACATATGGCACTTTCCCCCAGGACAGGCATCCTAAAAATCAAAATTACTATTTTAATAGTTAATTAAATTGCCTATCAAGTTTATCATAACTAATAGACAGGACTTTGATTCATTCTCAAGTTTTATTCTCTTGTTAACTAACGTATATCAAAAGTTGGCTATAATCTAATAAAGAAAATAAGAGATTTTTACTTATCACTGGAAAAATCTAATGATTCAAGCAATTTCTAAGTATAAAAGCAAAAATGCAAGCCTTTTTTCAAAATTAATATACATTCTGAGGACATATAAAACCTTGTAATCAGCCACAAGAATGGCCATGAATTCTTCCCCATGTCCTGGTAATCAACCAATAGTCTCAGAATTATCTTTTTAAAAAATAAATGCTGGGGCCAGCCCAGTGGCACAGCGGTTAAGTGCGCGAGCTCCACTGTGGCATCCCGGAGATCGCAGGTTCGGTTCCTGGGCGTGCACCGACGCACCGCTTGTTAAACCATGCTGTGGCGGCGTCCCATATAAAGTAGAGGAAAATGGGCATGGATGTTAGCCCAGGGCCAGTCTTCCTCAAGAAAAAAAAGCAGAGGATTGGCATTGGATGTTAGCTCAGGGCTAGTCCTCCTCACCAAAAATAAAATATAAAATTAAATTAAATTAAAATAAATAAAATAATAAATTAAATTAAATTTAAATTAAATTAAAAAATAAATGCTAAAATGACAGGACTACTAACTAAAATATGCAATAATCCTAACAAGATTAGTCTAGCTGATTTTTAAAATGCTAAATAGGGAACAACTATCAATTTCAAGTTCTCCACATGATCAAGGGAAACAGAATTAAGTAAAGGGAACATCTATAAACTTATGTCATTACTTTCCCCTGCACTCATGAAGTTTATCTTCAAAGAATAATAAACCATCATTAGATTAGCTCTTAATAGATCTTCTCAAAGACTGTGACACAGTTGTATGAAACAGAAAGCCATAAATTCGTTGCATGTGATTTTGATGTATTTGCATAAGATTTCAAAGACCTACATAACATACTCTTTATTGATTTTCAGGGTTTATTTGTTTTAATACCACCCTTTGAGGCGGACTAATGTTTTCACATTTGCAAAAGGAAATGTGCTACTAAAAAGGATGCCAGATACAGACCACCTTGGGTGTTACCACTGGTGAACATGGGGAGCAACAAAAAATGTTTTCCAAAGTTTTTATCCTCAATTCCTATCTTAGAATACTTTGTTCTTGTCTGGAAAAAATGTCTAGAAAAAAAACTTAAATCTGTCTATCTTTGACACCATAAATCATTATTCTGAGGGAATTAAATTTGGTAAGGCAGACATAACAATATTAAGCAGTAATTACTAATGTATATTCATTTATCAACACAGAAATACAATTTCACAAAGAATCAGGTACAGACCTTATGTTAAGACGCATAGCATACTAAAAGCAAGTCCAATTCGTGATCATTTGGATTTCCAAATAAATAGTCAACTCTAAATTTTTGTTGACTAGCCAAGAGATAATTTAACAATTGAGAGGTCAAGCAATCACAGGAGACAGAAATGGAGAACTCTTTATTATGCAAACGCAGGGCTCCTTTTATATGTTTCCAAGTTCCCTTTTATATGTTAAAGGAAAACCATACTCCCTACAACATATACTCATTTAGTTCTAGCTTTACCAAAAAAAAAAAAAAAAAAATCCATGCAGAAAACATCAACTCCATCATCTACACTGACAGCGCTTCATTTTAAAACAATCATCTCTTCTTCGTAAGCCACCTAGAGCCAAAATACTAGGTTAAACCACATGAAACTGCAATTTTTATCAAACAATAGCAATTTCATATGGTTCAGCCTATATACAATATAATTCTAAATGGGTCATGAATTCTAACATGGCTACTGATTATTACCGAGCAATCAGTAGTAAATGTTTTATGCATTTTGTTTTATCTATGTTTTCATCCCTTTCTTATTTAGTTCCTTTGAGTGATTACATTTATACCTTTGACCTCAAAATGTTGTAAATTATGCAATCCAAACCGTAGCAAAAACAGAGATTTCATTTAAGGAAACAGGAACAATATATAAACATGTGAAAAGAACTGCCTCTGTCCAATAAATTATGTTTAAACATGTATTTTATCAACTAACATTTTTCTAGAACACACTCATGTGTCAGGCATTATGCTGAAGACCTTACAAACAACATTATCTGTTTTAATTCTCTCAGAAACTGTACAAAGTAGATGATTTACAGTAAGGAAACCGAGGGCCATTCTTTCTCTCCTTAAGTTGGTTTTCTTGGTTCATTAGCTGACATCATTGCTGAATTCCTGAATGCCTTCAGATTTAATCACCTTATAGCCTATGTTCACTTACATAAAAGTTTAAAAGTTAATAAACTTTCACAGATGTAAATATATGCACTAAAAAGAAGCTATCTTTGAAGGTAAATATTGCCTTGGTATTATTAAATTGCTAATGTGTTACTGTTATTCTTTTCAGCCAAAAAAGAAAAAAAAAAAACCATCTCCTTTAGTATGTAATAATAAATCAGTATCATTCCTATTGCTTTACTATTCTTATTAGAAATTCTGAACAAATTAAATATAGATTTTGAATTTTGTTGAGTGTTTTAGAAGCACAGTAACATTTTTCATGACAATGAATAGCACAGGTTTAGAAACAGTAGAAGATATTAAGTGTGGAAGAGATTATATTTCAGCACTTTTTCAACTGCTGTTTCATCGTCCTAAATCTTCTTGTGGGTATTGGGGGGGGGGTGTTATTTGGCACATCTGGCAAAAAAAAAAAAAAAAAACTAAAAGGTTTTTTTTCATGAAATATTCAGAATGAATGCAGAATAAAAGGGGGGAAATTATCGACTGACTGTTCCCAATTCTTGTCTCAGATAAAGAATTGTCAACTTTACCAAAAGACTTTGCTGGACTTCCTAAAGGGGGAAAGAAGAAAGCTTTCCAGATTCCTTTTAGATCAGCTGGTACTAGAGAGGGAAAGAATGTGGAAGAAGGTTGTATAAATTACACGGGAAATTTTTCATGGGAAAGAAAAGGATATAACTATTACTGACAAGATCCAAATTAGGGACGGGTTTTTATTTATTTAACAAATGGTATATAATAACAACACAGGTAGATTATTAAAAAGTTATCCTGAACAAACTACAACCACTCTGGCCCTATAATGAAGAAAATGATTTCTTTCATGATTTTTGAATTTAGGGAATTCCTGTAAATGTAGTAACTCACTCAATATTAAAAATGTAAGAATAATACAAATTAAAGAAGGAAATCCACCCAATTATAAGAAAATCCCCTTGTTTCCTTTCCATTCTTTGCTACTAAGAGGATAAAATTAAAACACGATCTTCATTTTGAGATTGACATATGGTACCATTGAAATACAGAAGCTTTCTAAAAACTATTTATTCTATTCTCTTCTAATCTATTCCCAAAAATTATTGCTTTCAAAATTTTAACAATTATATTCCTTAAAACCAAAATCTAAGGAAAATTTAAACATAATACCATGAAAAGAAAAAAAAAATCAGTGAAACCTCTAGATCAGAATATCCTGGAAATGTGAGTCACACCTAATAATATTTGAGTAAACTCTCCATGGAAATGAAATCCCATGGGCAGGAATATGACATCAGACTCTCTAAACGTTCTTGAAATTACAGGGTTCTTTTAGGCAGGACTAGAATCAGAACACTGACAGTTTTGACATGGTTTAAATGGCTTAAACGTTTTCTAGATAATATTTTTTTTTTTTTTAGTTTTATTTATTTATTTTTCCCCCAAAGCCCCAGGAGATAGTTGTATGTCACAGTTGCACATCCTTCTAGTTGCTGTATGTGGGACGCGGCCTCAGCATGGCCGGAGAAGCGGTGCGTCGGTGCGCGCCCGGGATCCGAACCTGGGCCGCCAGCAGAGGAGGGCGAGTACTTAACCGCTAAGCCACGGGGCCGGCCCCTAGATAATATTTTTTTGATCCAAATGAAAATCTTAGAACTCAAGCACCTATGACTCTCTCAAGGATTCTTGAGGAGTTCCTTGGCAAAAGAACATGTTTTACTGATCTATTTATCTACAAGAATATATTCATTGTATCTAAACTCTATATGAAAACACACTGAATAATTCTGGATGGTTGTTTCAGAGCGTGGTACATAATAGTTCTAAAGTACTTGTAAGTTGTTTAACATTATAGGACTTAAATTACTTGATTCTTACAAAAATATTTACTGAGCCCCTCCTATAGTGAAGGCAGCACAGGCTTTTAGAGTGCCCTAGATTAGAGAAAACTCAAGCTTTATTCTAAACTCAAAGAACAGTAGTTACAGACCAATAAAAACCATCAGAAATGATCATCACCTTTTAGTAGGTTATCAAAAAATAAGACACACAAAAAAATTTGTATAAAACTGCTGAAAAAACCATTTTTCTTTGATTTAAGAGACACAACCACCAACCACAGTGTCTAAATATTGACCCAATCCTGGTTCAAAGAAACCAGCTATAAAAGATATTTTAGGGATAACTGGTGGAATTTGAGTATAGTCTAGATATTAAATGGTATTAGGGAAGTATTATTCATTTTGTCATGTGTGATAAAGATATTATGGCTATATAGGAAAATAGCTTTGTTTGGGGAACTATAAAGCTTGAAGTATTTAGGAGACAAATGTCCTTATGCTCACCTTTACTTTGAAATGGTTCAGTAAAAATAGCAATATATGCATATATAATAATATTAGATAAAGCAAATATGGTCAAATGTTAACAACTTTTGAATATGTATATATGAGTGGTCACTGTAGTAGTCTTTCTACATTTCTGTATGTTTGATTATTTCTACAATAATTTTTTTTAATTTTTGGGCTTCTCATTTTGTTTTTTCCAAATTCTACCAGGCACAAAGGCTTTAAGGCTAATTCAGAAGCTCACTTTCTGAATTAATCTGTTTTTTTCTTGACTTCAGGACAGCTGAGAGATAAATGTAATCCTCAAACTAGCTGGTTTGATGAGTGTCCCTTCCTCTAAATAGCTTCTCATCTCTTTTTCAATCTTAAATGTTTTAATCTTTAACTGCTCTGTCATACGTGTTGTCATGATAAAACATCTCAAATTATTCTCAGAAGTGAGCAAGTTACAAATAAAAAGGAAAGAATTGAGGACATATGTTTATTTCATTTAAGAAGAAAAGACTTAGAGGCACCTGATGACAATCTTCACATATTTAAAGGACTGTCCTATAGAAGATTTATAAATCTATGCTGCTCCGGGATCGATGAGTCAAAAATTTAGGAAGACAGATTATGTTTTACCATTATCGATGATTTTCTAAATAATTCATTATCCATAATTGGAATTGTTGCTACTCAGGAAATTTCTGTGCCATCACTAGGAATCTTTCAAACAGTGTAGAAGGGAGTCCAACTATGAGCCCAAACAGTGTAAGAAAAATGATATATGTGTTTGACTGCTTATGTATCTACCTAAACGTCTATTTACTTACGAAAATCTTGGGGGCAGTCTACTGACCAAAATTTAAGTTACAATAAATGTGAAAACCTCTCAGCAACTTTTTGGAAAACCAATGCTAATTAATACCATCTCCCGTTTACTATATTTTATAGTAGTTTACTACAGTGTCAAGATATTTTAAATTACTAGCTCCCTAAGAAATTATACTTTACCCTCTAGCAGTCAATCAATTCCCATTTTTCTGCTGCTTTCTCCCAGAAACTTAATAGGCTATTAGAAAAACATCAGTAGCGATTTTGCTAAAGCAACGTTAAACTGTATAGACATAAGGAGCAGACGCAGAGTTAATTCTAACCTGAATCTGGCCTTCTATGCATTTTTTTTTAATACTTGACCCAATCCACAGCCAATGCTATCAATCATCATCAAAATTTGACCTAGACTGACTAATAAAAATGGTATACTATATCCTCTCATATCACAATATAACCATTCTAAGGTGATCATTTTGTCTAAGATGAATTATGAGTAGGCTGCTACTCTAAAAAGACAACTTAGAGTGGAAATGATCTATTAGGTACCTGCTCACACCAGAAGCAGCAAGCATCATCCTTCATATCCTTTGAACAGAAACATAGGATAAGAGCAGCAAGCTAAAGCCTACACCTAGGGTCACCAAGCACGTTTAGTGTGAAACTGATTGTATGCACACGTGCACACACAGTTCCAGAGGGAACATTCTGGAAGATTTAAATGCCATTCATTCATTCTAACCTAATGATTTTTGACTGTTCTATGCACTGGCTTGTCCTGACACTATCAGTCCTCAGACACTACATTGATTCAGCAAGACTTTTTAATGCCCAAAAGGCATTATATCTGGCATTGAGGCAAACTAGAGAAAAGCCCATAATCAATTAATATTTCTCCAATGCAGTTGTCCAAAGACACAGGTGCTTTAGGTGGAAAACAAGTGACTCAGAAACTAAAGTCCATCCAGAGGAAGCTTGTGTGGCCGGACTCCACACAGCTGCAATGACTGCCGAGTACTGCTTCCTGTAGTTGTTTGGTGTTCATCACGCTCCTGATGCACACTTCCTCTGCTAATTCTGTACAGATGAGAGCATTCATCCAGTTCCACCCCCACACCACTCATCTCGCTGAGCATGGAAAGCAAACACCAGCACTCCTTTATTCCTACAGATGTGCATAAGCCATTAAAAAAAAACTGGGAGAATAAATATGGCAAATACCATCCTCCTTTTCTAGAGGATCCTGTTGATAGGAAATACACAGGCACAACAGCTAAAGGACTAAAGGCCAAGAGTTTTGCATCACTGCTGCTTCTGTAGACAAGTAAACTGCTATTATGACACCATGCACTGGAGTTAAGTGATTCTCCTTGTGGACTTCCCAACCATCATAGTCACAATAACAATTTATTGAAAGCCAATTAGACTCAAGGAACTCCATATGTAACTTGGATAAACTATACCTTACCTTTAAACCAATGTGACAGGGTTAAGGTTCTCTGAACACAGCAGAGATGGGAGATGGCCCAACAGCTAAGCTGGGAATAAGAATGTGTGCACTAATCAGCATATATTTGCAATAGCCTTGGAAACATAGACAAATATTCCTAGAAAGTTCCCTCTTAAAAATATAATAAATATTTCAATATTTAAAAGAAATAATGAAACCACAAAAAGTTTTTAAGTGTTCAACCAGAGACCAAGCCTCCGCTTGATAATCACCCAGGGCAAATAACATCAAAATGAAATCAAGGGAAAATTAAGAATGGTCAAATATAATAAAAACCTTTGAAAAATAAAACAGATAAAATACCTACTAGGTTGCAAAATACATCTACAGAGAGTGTAAATGTCATTAGAATTCTTACATCAACTAAAAAAAAGAACACTATAAGTTGCACCGGCACCTGCTCCTGCTCCGTTATTTCCCTCGCAGTGAACTCTACTGCCCCTCCAGTCACCCAGAAGCTCAGGAGTCAATGTTCTTTCTTCTCTCTTCTGACCTTTTCCACAGGTCACATCAATTCCTAAACGCCCAAAAGCCCTCTTGCCATTGCTCTAATATTAAGGTCTGCATAGTTTTCAACCACATTGCTTCAGTCTCACACCTGCTCTGCCAATCACTGGCTTTATAACAATGCTGTACAGCCTCCCCCACTGGCAGTGCTTAGCTCAAGGGCACAGCGGGTCATCTCATGTCTGTCTGTTAAAAACCACTCACTCGTCCTTGCCCCAGTTGCATCTTAAAACTCAAGCTATGAGGACTCTCTGCACAACCAAACATTTCCATGTGGATCCTCCCTTCTGTATCTCCCTACATGACTTCCTCTCATTCTAGAAGATGCCTTCCCACTTCTGCTTGGAAGAGTGCAGTAAAATCATTAAGAACATGGCCTTTGAAGGTAGACAGACATTGTCTCAGATCCACACTCCATTCTCTACAAGCTATGATTTATTTTTATAACTCTAAGCCTCAATTTCTTCAGCCATAAAATGGAGATAAATACCAACATCTTAGGATTGCTGTGAGTAGAGAGTAAAATGGTAACCTAAAGACATGGCATTGGTAAGTGCCTAATAAATAACAGCCAGCAGCAACCCCTTCCATTTTTCTGTCTAGATTAAGCATAAGGATAAACTCTGAGGCATCTTCCTCAACCACATTTAGGAAGAGCTGATCCCTTTCTCTTGCATTCCTCCACAGCATCTTTTCATTTGTCAATTATTGCACTTAGCGTGCTATATTGTAATAATTTATTTATTACTTATATCTTCTGCAATATGGGGCATTCCTTAAAGAGAGGATTAAATGACCTTTGGTTTAAAAGTCTCTTCAAAAAAGCTTATATTATATATAAATAATCTTACCCAAAAGTATAATGAAGCTCATTAGATAACTATACTATCTATACTCAGATAGATCATCATGTAATAAGAATTACAATGTCCAGCTATATAATACTTAATATATGCATGTAAGTAAAAAATTATAAATTATGTTTATGCATATAGTTATTATAAGCATAAGGTTCAATAAATGAGTTACTACAGACAATATGTCTGTAGGTACATATACTATATCTTGGTATATCTGTGTGCATCTTTACACATATATTAGAAATCTAACAGAGAGAATTTAGAAACAAATGCTACCTAAAAGATTCAATGTTGGTCTCTGGAAGAACCCTTGAGACAGCAAAGTTCAGTTTCAGTTCTCAAATTAGGTTTCCATTTCTGGAATTAACAACATTCTTATAACTATACCAAGGGAGGAGGCAAAATCAAAACAACATTCTTTATCATGCTTTTGTCTCTTTATAATGTCTTCCTCTCTCCAAACTATATGTACTGTTAAGTCTTTATAACCCAAAATTTTAGAGGAATGTCAATATTACTGAAAACAGAGTGGACCTCGGCTAAAAGGAAAAGCCTAAGCCTAGGTATTTTAAGAAAGGATTACACAACTAAGAATTATCAAAGCAAAATTACTTTGTAAAATACAATGTATACATATTACATTTACAAATAAGTGGCAATTTAGAATCAGACGGGATTTTAGAGTGGACAAGACTGAGACCACGTTAATGGACTATCTCAAGGGTTCCTGCTGGAAGGGGTGGGACTAGAATCTAGTTAAAATGTGCTTTAGAACTTATTTAAAATTCAAATTGAATAAGCATGAAATAGTACTTGTATCCTCCTCCCACTGGGTCTCTACTATTTTAAAGAGGTTTTCCTACCACCCTGTCTAAAGTGGCTTCCTCCAGTAATCCATCATTTTACTCTGTTTATTTCCTCAAAGGCATTTATCATTGGGTTTAATTATCTTGTTTGTTTACGCTTTACTTGTTTTGTTTCCTGAACTCAAACAGCACCTTGAAGGCAGGGGACTACCTGTCTATACTAATTAAGCAGCACTTTGGCACACACCTGGCAGAGGACGCACTCAAACATTTGCAGAATGAAGGAATGATGGGTGAACTGCTCAGGAGAAGTTACCACTGACAGAGCCTCTGCCCCACAACAGGGCTAACTGTGTTGATCACCACAGAATCGGATTCACACTCCTCACTACAATCCCATGAGGGAGGGAGTGTCATCAGGGCCACCTCACAGATCAAAACATGGAGGCTCTGAGAAGTTGAGTAACTCTCCCACACAGGTATCTGGGGACAGAAACAGTGCAACCAAGGATTACTTGATCTCAAAGTCGCAGAACGAGCTGAGGAAGAGAGCCAATTTCATGTGTCAAGGTCAAATTTCTGTAGGACAGAGAAGGAAGACAAAGGAACTGGAACCGAGGAAATAGGCAGAGACAAGTCAGCAAAGTCAAGCCCGGGGGATGCAATATATACAAGAACCAACTATGCCCAGAGCTCTGGATAAAGCACACGTTCTCAGATTTCAAGCAGCGTATGTACATGTGTGATCTTGAACTGGGTCACTAAAGACAAGGGGGTGATGGACATGGGGAGGAAGGGACATTCCAGGCAAGGAAACAATATTATAAATATTAATCTGGAGAGTGATAATGACTTTAGTAATTTGGTGGGACTGAAGCAAGAGGGTAAACGGGGGTAGGAAAGCAAGAAATAAGGTTAGAAAGGCAGACAAGCGGCCTGATATGAATACCTTTGTGTGACTTGTAAAAGAGTTTGGATTTTATTCTCTTATAAGCAACAGAGACCCACTGTCAAGTTCTAAACCTATGAGCAACATAATCAGTTTTGTATTTTTGTAAGATAACCTGAAGATTAGTTTGGAGTGCTTCAAACCTGAAGGAAAGGAGATACTTAGGAGGCTATTTCGATAATTCTGGTGACATGGGCCTTAACTAAGGTATTTGTAATTGTTTAGGTCCTGGAGTGTGAACAAAGGAACAGTTTTATCCAAATAGAAATGGGTTTGAAAAGGAAAAACTCATACATCATGAGTTTGAAGTGATCACGTGATACTAAATAGCTACTCATATACAAATTTTAGAAATTCTAGATTAAGCAAAACTGTAACTATTTTCCTCACTTCAGGACTTTTTGGTGCATTTACTATGCTATATCTCGTAGAGGAAGGATATAATATGCAGTGTTTACCAAACTTATTTGAACAAGAAAATTTGTCCCAGGCTATCTATTAACATTTCTCAGGACAATGGGGATCCTTGGGAAATTATTTGGAAAATGAGGTTTCCCAAATAGAAGTTTTAGAAGTTTCCCAAACTAGAAGTTTTCAACTGTATTAAGGTTAGGGAACAGTGAAGAGTATTTTGAACTGGCTCACACACAATTAGAAACTAGATTAAAAAAAATAAACTTGAATAATCACTAAGGTGTAAAGAGCGATCCTTGCACAGCTTAGGTACTAGAGTTCTGTAAGATGTGGTAAGAATGGGAAAATCTGCCTAGTGTTAAGTACCTCTGTTAAATAGACTAGCAAAGAGAGTGAAATAGATGCAGAGGTTGCTAAAAAGGTCAGCTCTGTGCAAAAACAAAAGAAAAGAATGCTGCTAATGATGCAGAAATGGTGTTCACAGCCAACCAGACATACACACTAGGGAAGGCCAGAAGCTGTTCCCTCCTTCTCTGCTTAAATAGACACAAAGGAGGCCTTGGAACAAGCTTTCTTTGTTCAGGAAGGAACCACTGGAGAGCTCTCCCTTAGTTATGTAAATACAAGTGAACCATCTACTGCTCAAGGGGAGAAAGTAAAGGAGGCCTTTGTGGGCTGACAGAGGTTGACTCCTCACAGTGCCCCTGCTAGGCTGAGCCTGCTGGAGGCTGGAAGCTCACTGACTTGTAGGGAAAGTTCAGGGCCTTCTGGGAGGAAAGAGACCAGAGACCTCAAATGCTGCACTGAGAGTGGAAGTTGGTACCCCTGTCGAGACCGAATACGGAGACTCTGACCCAAGCTTGCTGGGAGGAAAGGATACCAGCAGCTCCTGAACAGAATTCACTGCCAAGTCGGGGACATGTGGCCTGACCTGGTTCAACGCAGAGGCTGAAATGTTGTGGGGGCAGAAGGGAGCTGGTCTGAGTGGTGTGGGGCTGAGCACAGCTGGAACTCCAAGGCAAGCCAGCATCAGAGCTGTCAAAGAAACCACACAGGGCCAGTCTTCGACAGCACCACGCTAGTAGACCAGCTAGTAGACCATCGACTGGAGGCTGAGCTCCCTGTAGTGCTGGGAAGCAAGACTGATTAGGGCCCTAGGACTACAAAACCCAGGCCCCAGAGACTCCTGAATAATTTAGAACGGCAGATACTGCAAGAGAAAAAAGTCAAACTTGTAGTAAGAGTGGAGTTCAAACAAATAATTGTAAAAAGAGAGAGAGAGATTTACATGTTAAGATGTTTCATCCTGGTTACATACAGATATATAAAAAATGTTTCTACTTGTTGATCAAAGTGTATGCATCAGCCAATAAGGATCTTTCAAACCATGCCAAGAAATCCCTGAGGCCACCTGCACCCAAGGAGGGCTCAGGAGCCTTTGGTTGGGAGGGTTTTCTTGTGACAGGGAAAGCCAGGCAGAGTTCCAAGGAGGTACACAAGTAGCAGGAAACCTATAGGTTCTCAAGTATCAAGTATCTTTGTGTCAGGGTGCGTGTGGTGCTTCGGAGGGCCAGCTTCCTAGCACACACAAGGACTAGAAGCGGGGAATGGGGACGTGGAGATTAACCAGTCAGCCAAGCACAAATGCCGAGAGGCTGGCCTAGGGTTACAGTACACGCTGAGCAGGAAGAAGTCCTTGTACTCTCAGACATACACCCAGAGGAGTACAAGTCAGGCTGGGAAGGGTGAAAAATTGAAAACACACAAACTATAGGAGGCAGCCTGAGCAAATACACTCATAAGACACAGGATAAGGCACTGCAGATGGAACAGAAATTTGAGCTCACAATATGTGAAGACAGTTTGACAGCAGCAGGTCTCTGCTAACAAGCTACGTGAGGGAAAACGAGGTACTCAAGCCTCTTAACGGAGATAATAAAGACAGTTGTGAATTTCTATTACCCAAACAATTTTAAAGTTCTTTTCTACGTTAAGTTAACCATATATCCCTTGGTTTTCTCAGCAAGCTCAAATTATTTTTAAATGCAATGTATTTAAAGTGCTAAAGAACCAAATAACCTCCTATCCTGAATCTGATGTAGCTGCTAATTTGGTGTATATCCTCGAGGAAAAAAACATTTGAGGAGTGTTAAAGCATCAGCTACCTTCCAGTGAAAGTCTCATTGCAGATCTCTCAACAAAACTCTCTATGCACAAGAAAATGAAACATTCTTACCACAAAAGCCTAGGAAAACATAAGGTATAAATAACCTTGTGTGTGCATACACACACATGCACACACATGTGTATATTATAATTTTCTTAATAATCTGAGCCAGAAAGAATCAAACTAAATAAATTGAGTTTCAAGAAAATGCCACTAGAATCATCTTTTGACTTTATACATATCCACATTCAGAACTCTGAATGATCTACATCTACCCAAACTACTGGTTCCAGACTGGATCTAAGTTCGTTCACTTGATCATTTATTGAGCAATATGCCAGGCATTTTACATCAATTAACCCTATTTTCATAATGAATCTGTATGGTAGAAATTACCCCGTTTATAGACGGGTAAACTGAGAATTAGAGAGGTGAAGTGACAACAAAGCGGTCACACAAAATCCAGCAGGGTTTTCTGACTTCTTAGACCATTTTGTTCAAATCAACGAGTATCTCTAAGCCCTATTCACTTCCAGGTGAAGGAGTTAGAGGCCTCTTTAAATCCTTTTTGCCCTGTGGTTTTAAGGTCACCTTCAACCATTCTGTATGGTCCAAATAGATAGACACAGCTGGGGGGCCTCAGGGGGAAGTGAGTTCTCCATCTGCAGAGGCAGGCATGCCCATTGACCCTGTCGAGCACAGACAGACATGGGAAGGCTGTCTAATGACCCTGAGAGTCTCTTCCAAACCTGAAGATCTGTGATACTCCTTGAGTCAATGGTAAGGAATAGAAAGCATTTACAACAAAGCTGAGACTGTACTTCTATTTAACTATTTACACGCTGCAAAACAGAGATCTTGTAGGACTCGGTCTTCATACTCCTCTTCTATAGGCAATAGAAGACGTAGAAGCTGCCAAATGGTCTCCAAGCTGTGTGGAACTCGGGTAATAGAAGAAAAGTTAACATAGCTACACAACTGAAATCATCTGACTGACAAAACCAGATGAATCACTTAGATTTCTCTCACTTTTGGTTGAAAGAACTATGGAAAACTGGCTTCAGGAAGAAAAAAGGAAGAATGAATTGGCTTATGTCATGGAAAAATCCACAGATATATATATTTGGCTTCGGGCACAGCTTGATTTTAGCCTCACACGATGCCACTAGGATCCTCTTCAGCTCTGCTCCCTCTGAACTGGGTCTGTTTTGAAACTCCATGTGGTACCCAGATGGCTGTAGCTCCTCCAAGCCTCATATCCACACACTTCCATAGCAGGAGGAGAGCAAAACACAACTGCTGCTGCAAATGTCTCAACACATCATCTGGGTCTCAACTAGTGACTTGCCACATCCCTGAACCCATCACTCTGGCAAAACGGATGGGATATTCTAATTGATCAAACCATCCAAACTACACGGCTGGAAAAGAGTGATTTCTCAAAGGAGATTCAAGGCACTTTACATACATTATTTCATTTAATACTTGCCTAAGCTCAATTTATAGATGAGGAAACTGAAGCTCAAAGAGGTTAAGTAACTTGCCCAAGATCACATACTAGCAAGGAGTATAACTGGAATCCAAACTGAGATCCAACTCAGAAACCATGTTCTTAACAAAAACTCGACACTAACCCTTCTCAACGTTCTTACCTGTATCCCTGACTCACCCCTAAGCAAATGCTCTGAATTCCTTTTGACAGTGCCTGTCCTGAACCTTAACACATTGAAACTATCCCATTGCTACTAAAATCAGCTAGAACTGCCTTTGGTTGGGTGTGATTCTGTTTGATTCAAGAAAACATCACCTTATATTGCAAGGTGCTTTACAATAGCTGACACAACAGACGTGAAGTCTGTGGGTAGCGGGAAGCAGGTCTTTATTTATATACCCACCCAGAGCCACGAGGGGAAGGAGCTGACTTCATCACTCATCCGGACAGCAGCAGCAGCAGCCTGATTTCTATTACTCACTAGAAATGGTCTCATTAAAGAAAAATCCCATGTGCTTCTGCACTGTAAATGTGCCAAGAGCTCAGCAGGAAACATTTCCAAACAGCAAAAACATTAAGCAGAAAATGACAATCTGATCAGAGAAATAGAAAATCCTTTACACGCAACATGAAAGTAATCAAATTTACAGATCCTGTTGCAACGTAAAAAGTAACATAATTAATAATTTCTAATATTCCAGGGGAAAAAAGTTTTTCTTATTACATTTCTTAAGCAAAGAAGTCAACTAACAAGATTTTACTTTTTTCTTTACTAGAAAGCCAGAAAAGGATCCATCTTTTTTAAAAGTAGGAAAGTAAATGCTTTTTCAGAACTATACAAAAACATAAACCCAAAGCCAGAGAGAAACTGTTAGGATTCTTAAGAGAGTACCCAAGCTCCCTCCACCTCAGAGCTGGGACGAGACTCAGCAGTCTCACACAAGGACTCCACCTCTGGCAGGAGCCTGTCTCAGTACCGAACAATCCTGAGAGCGCGAGTCATAGTTAACCTCATGGCCTCTCTCTGCTGACTCCTGAATGAGTTCAAGTTAAAACTAAGCTCATTCCCCATCCCTGTGTGATTTGTTTTTTTTAATCAAGATATAGAAAGTGTTCAGAACTATTCTATTTTTTGTTGACATGAGTTTGAATTGAAATGAATACCCTATTAACATTGGGTAAAGAGCTCAATACTAGGAATTAAAGGTAACGCTGTAAGGCAACATTATCATAAGCCCTTCTAGGATGTCCAGAATGTGTGCTCTTCACCATGTCATAAGTTAAATGAAAAATTATCATTCATTTGTGTTGATTAACACATGCAGTATCCTAAATCTTTCCTCTCTTTCTAAAGATAAAGTGTAATTAGATGTCAAGTGATAAGAGCACTTGTGCTTCTTTAATTTCATGAATTCCTTTGGTTTTCTCCTATGAGCTCATTTTTTTCCCTGAGCATTTCCCTCAATGAGACCCAAAACATAGACTGCAAACAAGAAAAGCAGAGGGCTGGGAAGTCAGAAGGCCTGAACTCCAGATCCTGCTCTGTCCCCAAAACTAGGAGAACTTAAAGTCACCATTGAAACTCCTTATCTCTTAGTTCCCTCATCTGACAAATGAGAACACTTGCTGCTTCCTTCACAAGACTATTATGAAAATCAAATGACATCTGTGATTATGAAGTGCTCTAAAAGCTTCAAAAACATTAGATACTGTTATAACAATTAATATATACATGAATTCTAGATTCATTATTTATACGATTGAGGTGGACGGGAGCACACAGAGATATTTTTCATTTTAAGTTAACTAAAAAATTAATTCAATCACAAAGAATGAAGAGAAATAAACTAACCTGTCTATATCCTGTTAAAATTTATATTCACAATATCGGGAATTATTTTGTCTCTGAATTAACACTCTATTCACGGTTCTTCAACTTAAAAATTTTAAATTGCATGAATTATCCATGTTCTGTCACTTACAATCTAGGATCTGTAAATGGGGACAATAATAGCACCCACAATGGTGGGACTGATATGAGGATTGAGTCATTATGTACAAAGCACTTAGGACCATGCTGGACCACGGTACCTGCTACGTAAATGTGTGCACTATGGTACAGCAGTGGAGAATCAGCCAGATCTGGGTTCAAACCATTGCTCCAATCTCTACTAGATATGTGATTTGAGGCACAGGTTTTCTCATCTGGATAATGAGGAAAATAATAGTACTTGCACCTCATTGGATTGTTATGAGGATTAAAAAATATATATGAAGACTGAAAAGACACCTGCTATAGTGAAAGCATTCAATAAGTGGTGGTATTAGTGACTTTGCTTAGAGTAATAATGTCTAATAGTAGCAATACTGGTAAATGGTGCAGCATCCTAAATTCTTTAATTTTCAGTGGTTTATTTAGGTCAAATACAATTTTGAAGAGACAGCTGCACCAATCTTGGCAGTAGCAACATGTGTGTGATTTAAAAGTGGTAAGTATAGGATCAAGTTCTCAACCACAACCCTACGTTTAACTCCGTTTCAGACTTATCACTGCCAAAATATTTTAAGTAGCCAGAAATACATTTACCCTTGAGAAGCATACAGTTTTTTCCTTTACATTCAGCTTTTTATAATCTCAACTCTCCTACAAAGCTTCCATTGTCTAATCAATCTAGCATGCAATGTTATTCCACTAGAGCAAGGCCATGTGTTTCTAAACAATTTATATGATTTCTCAGTCTTTGTCAACACCATCTTTGCAAATTTGAATGAAAAAGGAAGAGCTCCTGGAAAAGCTTTAAAAAGTCAAGACTAGGGCCGGCCTGGTGACGTAGCTGTTAAGTTTGCATGCTCGGCTTCAACAGCACGGGGTTTGCCAGTTCGGATGCTGGGCTCGGACCTAGGCACCGCTCATCAAGCCATGCTGAGGCGGCTTCCCACACAGAGCAACTGGAAGGATGTACAGCTATGACATACAACTATCTACTGGGGCTTTGGGGAGACCAAAGGAAAAAAGGAGGAAGATTGGCAACAGATGTTAGCTCAGGGCCAATCTTCCTCAAAAAGAAAAAGAAAGAAATTATGCCAGAGTCCAAAAAAATCTTAAAAAAAAGAAAAAGTTAAGACTTTTCTTCATTTTCATTTCCCCAATTCATTTTCATTTTTCATTTCCCCAAAAGAGAGGGTGGAAGGAAAGGAAAAATTGAAGATCTCTTTTTAAATAGGGGGAAGGATCAAAGAATAGAAAAAGAAATCTCTGGCACTTTTTAGGGCCAAAGGCTAAGAGGACTGTCCTCCTCACCTGGGACTCTACTTGATTCCTCTGTCTTCCCAGCTTCACTTCATAGCCAGAGACAAATATGCTACCTCCTCCTCACTAGAAGGCTTAGAACTGATTTTCAGTTCCTTGTATTTATTATCATACGTTATCCTCTGTCACTTTTTTGGACCTCAAGACAGTTAAATCACAGCTTGCCAAAGGAAAAAAATCTGAAAAACCATGTTCTTATATGCATTTCCTTTTGTACAGACTTCCAAGCTGTCAGGTAGTCTGATGATTGAGAAGACTGGTGACTTCCAGAAGATTACAAAGTGACTCTGGGCCAAGAACCCAAGCCTTCTCTCTCCCCGGGTGGGGTAGCTTCCTCATACTGGCTGTATTTTAGCATCATATTTCTTATGTTTCTGTTTCAAGTTTGTGCTATTTATTCCCATTGCCAAGCAAACTAATCCACTGCTTGTTTTTTATTTTATAACCAAAATATTACATCTTAGAAATCAAAATGTCACTCTCAAACAGCTTTTGATGAAAGACTAGCACCTGAATTACAAGAGTAGGGGCAAACTTCTCAATATCACTTAGTTTTTTCCCTTCTTATATGCTTATTTTCATAATTTAATTACGTCAGCAGGGGCTAAAATAATGTTACCTTAATTACCTGATTCTTTTATGGCTCCTTACATGCAAGAAGCTTAACTTCATGCCCAATCACTTCAAAAACTTTTGAAAGGATGATTTCCATCACCTATTATACACAAGTGTTTGGTGTACACACAAGTAATAACAGTAAACATAAAATAATTTCCATGTGACAAATATCATTGAAATCCAACAAATCCAACATGTGTCTGCTGAAATCTGAGGAGTTATTCAACAACCTCAAACATTTCAGGGATTCATGTCTCCCCCAAGTCACCTACTCAAGTGTCAAAATAGAGAGAGGGGCGACATAAAATTCTCATCTTACAAAAATCAGGTGCTTTTCAGATATAGAGAAGACCGGAGGGAGAGAATACTGGTCCTTGGACATGAGGGCCCAACAAACTATCTAAAGGATGGAAAATAATAATCCTACCCTCTGAGGTAACCAGCAGGAAAAGTTACCTCTAGATAAAAGATTCCCCCTATTCTGCTTTAAACAAAAAATAATTCTAATTTCATTTGGACAGTTGTTGCTGCTATTTGTTGCTTTTGCTAAGCCACCTACATGTGAAATTTAACTACAGAATTTGGATACCTAGACCACTAAGTCACATGTCCTACTTCAACAAGAAACAATAAGTATTTGATTAAATGCTCTCCAATAAAAAAATACATAAAAGTAAAATGCAATTACCTTTCCAAAGTCACGAACATCAAACAGGTCAAACGCCTCGAAGAGTTCACTCTTTCGCATTCCAAATGTCTCGCAACAGGCGGTGAGGAACGTCCTTATGTTCTTTAAACAGAGAAACTGAGGAAGGGGAAACAGCTATTAGTATATAGTGAAACATTCCGAAGGCCATCCATCCTCTCCCATACCCAGAATGCTATAACAATGACAAGGAAGAATCAACCAGCTTTCGAGGCTGCTGTTCAATTGCTCCTTCAGCAGTATATATTGAGTACCCACTCTCTCTCAAGCACAGGCGACACAGCTGTGAACAAGGCAGACAAAATTTCTGCCTTCATGAAACTTACCTTCTAATAAGAGAAGACAGACAAAAACAAACTCAGCAACAAAAACAAAGTAAACATTTTTATTCGCATATGGTGCTAAGCGTAATTGATAAAAATAAAGCCAGAAGGAGGGATCAGGATAAAAGATGGTGGGGGTGGGGTGGCAGGAGCTTAAATGGTTAGAGAAGGTGTCAGTGAAAAGAGGACAGATAAGCAGAGATTTGAAGGTGGTGAAGGAGAAAGCCATGCAGAATTACAAAACAGAGTATTGCAGCCTAAACTAGCATCCCATACCAAGGCCCTGAGGCAGAAGTGTCTAAGGAAGGGGCCAATGTGAAGCAGAGTGAGTGACAAGGAGAAAGGTAGAAGGGAGCAAGAAAGGTAATGGGGTCAGATGATGAAGGACCTTGTTGGACAGGCTTTTTACTCTGACTGAGATGGGACGTCATTGGCGGCCTTGGGGCAGAGAAGAGAGATGATCTGATGTTCTATAAGGGTCTTTCAGGCTGCTGTTTTGAATATAGATTGAAAGGGGCCAGAGTAAGGATACAGACAAGGAAAACCAGATAGCAGGCTACTGCAATAATCCAGGTGAGACACAACCGTGGGAAAACCAGATGTTACATTTTGATGATGTTAAATTTGAGACGGCTATTAGTCATCCAGTGGGATGCGGGGCAGCAGGCAACTGAATATACAAGTGGAGTCCAGGGTACAGAAGCATAATCCACACATAACTTTGGGAGTCTTTAGAGTATACAGAACATTTTTAACCATGACATTGTCTCAGATGACTTTGGGAGAAAGCAGAGGAGAAGACCTGGGGCCAGGCTATCTCAGGGGATCAGGAGAAGTGGAGGAGCCCAGAAAAAGGCTGAGAAAGAGTGCCCAGTGAGGAAGAACAGGTTTTCCCTGAAGCCAAGTAACCAAAGTGTTCCTAGGCAGGAGTGATCAACTGTGTCAGCTGCTGCTGATGGTCAAATAAGATTTTGACCAAGCGCTGTCCACGGAATCTGGCAGTGTGAAGGTCATGGGTACACCTGACACAAGCAGGTTCTGTGTGGAGGATCGGGGTGAAAGGCTGCCTGCAGCAGGTCCAAGAGACAATGGGAAGAGAGGAAGTGAAGATAGAATATAGACTCGTGAGGAGTTTTGCTGCAAAGCGGATTGAGGATTGAGGAGGTTGTCAGAGAGGTCAAAGAAGGGCCTTTTAAAAACAACAGAAGCTGTTACAACATGTTTCTATTTTGATGGAAATAACTTGATAGAGAGGGGAAAGTTGGTTATGCAAGAGAGAGGGACAGTCACCCAAATGAAGTTGTTGCATAGGCAAAGCGGAGGCAGATCTGGTGCTCAAGTGGAGAAGCTGACCTTCAAGAAGAGCATGCTCAGCTCAACAACACTAACAGGAGGGACAAGACGGCAGGAAAACACTAATGACAACCTGAAAAACCAACAGAACGTACTTTCAGTATCTAAAGGACTCAGATCCACCTAAGCAAAGTACACACATATCCCGAAAGTGAATTCTTTTTGGAAATGGCACATATAAAAATAAAATTATTAACCTCCAAGAACTGAGAGAACTATTAGCTAATTATTGCATCTTTGCTTTCTTTTTTTAAGCACTGTCAATGTTTTATTTTGTTGTGTCTTTCATCTTGGTTTGTTTTTTAATTTGCAGAAAGCATATTTTACCTCCTCTACGTTTGAAACAATCAGATTTTTCATGGGCTTAACTCAGATGTAGTTTTAGCCTTTACAGGAATCCTTCTCAGAGGCTTAAATATTTCAGGAGGGGTTAAAACCACAGGGGAAGCATCATAAACCCTTTGATGCACACAGGCAGCAGCCAATGGGCACATGCAGGCACTGCTTTCACTTTAAAAAATTCATAAGAGACCTTTACGATACAGAATCACTCCGCATGTAACTCTTCTACATAGAATTGCTTATTTACAGATTAAAAGCCTTGCATTCTGCCAAGATAGACAATAATTACTCTCTTGAGGATTATGCAACTGCTCTCTTGCAATATTTTTTACATAATTAAGTGTCCAACTCATAGCTCACCAAGGAACAAAGCATAATTGCACATGCCACCCTCTGAAGATTTCTCACCAAACTCAAATTTTCCCCTTGTGTAGGAAAAACTACCGCAGACTTCCACTCCAGCGCTTTGATCATTAATTCAGAAAAGTATTATTATTGAAAGTTAAAAAAAAATATGAAATGTGGTCATTATTGCATGCATACAAGAGAAGATTTAAAAACAGGCCTTCCCTTTACTTCTGGAACCAATCTTAACCTTATTTGCCCCTTAACTGGTTCAATTCTATTAAATTCCACAAATATTTACTGGATTTAAAAAAGGTCACTGGTATGCTCTCGCTTTTCCAGGCAATCCTCAAATTTCATCACCCCTTTATTTATGTATTTTTTTCAACAGTTTTTGAATGCCTACAGTGTTCCGGACACTGGAAACGCTAAAAATGAATAAGACAAGGCTCTACCCCAAGCTTCTCTATTAATCTTATCTGGAGCTTTTCACAGTCATCCAAAAGGTGGCTAATAACAGTAGGATCATGCTTCACTTGATGCTTACAGGTGTCCGGCTCTCTGCAAGTACAGAACAGAGTTGAGGGATAAAGGACGGGGGCCTTAATGCCATTGTAGGAGCCCTGGACAGAGCTGGGCCTCACAGCCTGCCTGCCAACCCCAAGACTTCTGCTTTGTTTTCATCATGTCGAACTTTTCCTTTTTCCAGTTTATTTTTAAAAATTTCAAACCAAAAGAAAAGTTGAAAGAATAGTACAATGAACACTCCACTTAACAACTGTAACATACTAGCTATGCTTCTGTGTGCCAATCCTTTCCCTATTTATGGATAAAATTCATTTTGCTGAAGTATTTGGAAGTTGCAGACATCATAATAACTAACTCAGCATGCATTTCCTAGGAATAAGGATATTTTCCTACATACCCATAATACTGTTATCACGCCTAAGAAAATTAATAATTCCTTACTATCTAATATCCATTCCATATTCAAAGTTCCTCAATTCCCCACTCAGTGTCTTGTTATATTATTCCACGCCCCCCACCCACATCTAGAATCCAATTAAGTTTTACCCACTGCATTTGGTTGCTTTGTCTTTGCAGTATCTTTTATCCTCCTGCTTTTTTTTTTAATGACATTGACTTTTTGAAGAGTTCAGACTAGGTGTCTTACAGAATGTCCCACATTTTGCATTTGTCTGATTGTGTCCTCATGACACCATAAACCTGTTCCTCCATCACTTGCATTTCCTGTGAACCAAAAGCTAAGTCTAGATTCGAGTTAAACAGTTTTGGCAAAAATACTTCATACTGTGAACTTGATATTTCATCACATCAGAAGACACAAAATGTTAGGTTATCCCATTATTATCATGCTAAACTTGCTCACTTGATTAAGATGGTTACTGCCACATCTCTCTATTGTAAAGGTACATGTCCCCCCTCTATATCAGTAAAAAACCTGGGGGTAATAATTTGGTACCATGTGGCTATCCTATTTCCCAATAATTTTTCACCATGGATTTAGCATTCAGTGATAATCCTTGCTTCAATTATTCCATATGGGACTGCAAAATAGTGATTTTTCTAATTCTATCATTCTTTCCACATTTATTAACTGGTATTCTTACCTAAAAAAGAGTTTCCCCTGCCCTTTCTCCTCCTCACCATTTTTTTTTTGTTTTTGCTTGTGTAATAATCAATTGCCATCATTATTCTTTTTGATGTTCATATTGTCCCAAATTTGTCTACTGGGGGTCCCTTCAAACTGGTTTATGCGCCCTTTTGACATGACTCCATTTTCTTCATTTTTTTATATCAAGTTGTTCCAGGCCCACCTCATATTTTCTCTGCTCTAGTTCTGGAATCAGCCATTTCACCAAGCAGATCTGTTTCCATTCCTACTGTAAATGGTAGTTAGAAACCCAACTCTGAGCACCAGGCTGCTCGTAGATTACATGGGCCAATTACACCAAATAGACCAACAACCCCACCTTTTGCTTAAGCAATCCATCACTTGCAACAGAAAGAGTTAATGTAAACAAGATTGGCCTAACTGATCTCCAATACATCTCTCAGATAATTCTATAATTTTCTTTGTGGAATGCATAATAATCAACTCTTCTCTCACTCTGTTAAGAAAAAGGAAACAAGTTCACTGAAGACAACTGATGAACATGAGTTTGTTTTATGCCTAGAGATGTGACTGTGTTTTGACACAATATTATTAGTTTAAGTTTTTCCTCCGTCTATAAATTCCTTGAGATTAGAAGCCATCTGATAGCCCTTTGTATTACCTGCAGCAACTTAAAACATTCTTCTTCTAGAGATGGTTTATGATGCACAAGGACAAATACATCTCATTATTTCATAACTATACCTGATGTTTGAAAAATTATTCAACTTTGCTAAATCATCTAGTTTATTTACATGGGATAACTTTAGGATTTGTTAGAATTTAGGATTAGGATTTCAGGAATCAGAATAAATAACTTTATGATTTTTTAAATATTAAATGTATCCCTACAAAATAGTTATCAAAATTAAGGATACACAAAAGGTCTAAATAGCATTTTCTCATTTAACAAATATTAATGAGGTGCCTGTTATGTACTAGGCATCATAAAACATGCCCCCAATTAATATTGATGTATTCATTTATTAAACACATGTTAACTGAATGAAACTGCCCATCACTGGTATTTAAAAAAAAGCAAACATGACCGAAACTCTGCCCTCAAAAGGAATATTCTAGTCAAGCAGAGCATACAGACAAATGAATGCACAGTTACACAATAGCATGGCAACTGCTATGAAGAAGGCATTCAAGGTTCTTTGGGAGTCCTGGAGCATGAGAGACACTTATTTCTGGAATAAGTGATAGATGAGATGAGACCTGAAAGATGAGTGGGAGTCAGCCAGAAGAGGAGGACTGGCTGATGTTCAGGGAGGGAAAGGAAATTGTCAGACTCGGGGTAGAAGGGTGTTCCAAGTAAAGAGCACAGCGTGCGCATGAGCACAAGACAAGGCATGGACTACTGGGGGCAGTGGAAGTGGTTCAGAACAGACACAACACTCTGCAGCTGAGCGGTGAGAACAGGTCTGGACAGGGGAGGTGGGACTTACACAGCAAGCCAAAGGGATCTGGGCTTTACCCTAGAAGACGTGGTGAGGTTAAAGAGTTTTAAATAAGAGAGTGGAATACTCAGCTTTGCATTTTATAACTATTCTTATAGTAATTTAAGTGCTTACTGTGTACCAAGCTCTACGCTAAATGTTTATGTTATTTAATCCTCATAACAACTCAATTAGGAAAGTTTTAAGTTTTTTCTTTTATATATACTGAAGCTTAGATGTTTACCCAAGTTGATATAACTGCATTTGCCAAAGTAATGGAGTCATGATTCGAATCCAGCCATTCTGGCTACAGAGCCCATATCCTTAACTACTACGTTATACTAGCTGCATTTTGCAGTTTGCAGAATTAAATGTTTTCCTTTTCTCTTTATTAGGTAGATAATTTGGGGTAGGTAGGCAAGACAAGGACAATTAGGATGCTGTCATATTTATTTAATGGAAAAATTATGGTGTTTTGACTAAGATGGTAGAAGGAGGAATGGAGAGAACTCTAGGAGGCAATACGGAAAGGAAATACCTGGTAATTGACGGAATATGATGTGTGGAGTGGGGGGAGTGGGAGAGAAAACAGAAGAATTAAGAATTATAGCCATGGCTGTCTTGGGCACTGCATGGACAGTAGGGGCATCCACTGACAATGGTAACTTAGCAAGTAGGGGGACAGGCTGTGTGAAAAGAAAACACAGATTGAGTCAATTAACTCATCTTCACATATGGAAAGTCCCACTAATGAGATGCTGCCTAACCTCTCTCCCAGGTATATCCAGTGACAAGTGACATATTCTAATAACACAGCCACCAGTCTTCAACCACCATGCTCATCCTCTCTGCCTCTTCAGAAATACATTAACAGCTTGCTTATTTATTACAAGTTGAAGAATTAAAATGGTAAAAAAGCACTCCACAAAGGTGCAAATAACCTTCAAAGAAGAAAGTTAACATCATCAACATCTAAGACAGCGTAAAATTATACATCAGGCCACAGTTCTCTAGGTCTCATAACCAGATAGCTATCACAACAGACGAAACTAAGTGGCTTTTCAAGGTGCAGCCTCCGTGTTACCACTTCAATACTGATGTTACAGAAAGGAAACATTTAAAGGTCAGACTGCTCAAGTTTACTATAAAACTCCGAAAGAATCTCTCTTTTCCCTCTACTCCTTTTATAAAGTGTATGGTTTCCTTTTATAAAGTGTATGGTCTCCTTTTTCTCCATGTCTATAAGAGTCATTTTGACTATTCTCAACGATATGAATGCAAACAGGATCGCTTCCCTTTTTTTATTTAAAAGAATCAACATTTACTTCTCTAAAATTGTTAGCAATAATGGACTAGTTGTGTTAACTGAGGCTACATAACAGGAAAAACCTCCACAGCTTATTGTGAAATGAGTTACTTCAATCTCAACTGAGAAATGGTATCTCACGGGAAGGTCGACGATTTCTAACACAGCTTCTCAACCATGCAGACTTGCTGACATACTGCAATTTTCATAAGGACCTATACCAACAGCCAGGCAGTCTGATGAAGAAAATAGTTCTCAGGGTCTCATTTCTTGGTAGGACACTTATTATCGCTTGAAGGAGAGACTCTGAATTTGAGAGTTTGGCATCATCCGAATTATCAGTGGCCGTTAATAGGCTGATTGACAGTTTTATTTATTTATTTTGTGTGTGTGTGTGTGTGTGTGTGTGTGTGTGTGTGTGTGTGTGTGAGGAAGATCAGCCCTGAGCTAACATCTGCCAATCCTCCTCTTTTCTGCCAAGGAAGACTGGCCCTGGACTAACATCCATGCCCATCTTCCTCTACTTTATATGGGACGCCGCCACAGCATGGCTTAACAAGCGGTGCGTCAGTGCGTGGCCAGGATCCGAACCGGCAAACCCTGGGCTGCTGCAGCAGAGCGCGCGTGCACTTAACTGCCTGTGCCACCTGCCAGCCCCTGATTGACAGTTTTAAAAGGCACAGAAGAGACCATGATGAAGCCCATTTACAAATATTAAAGTACAAGAAGAGTTTTCTTTCTTGGTTGAGCCAGAGCTTAGACTTTATCAAATCTCTCCCTAGTACCCCTGTCATTCTAACTCCTCCTCTATCCCTCTCCAAAGGGCTCAAAATCATCCTTTGTAGAACTAGTAGGCAGGAAGACATGGAAGGGAAATACTAATAAATCAAATTTCCCCCTTACTAGGGTTTTCTATTTGTGTCCCTTTCACCATAGCTTCCCTTCTCTCCCTCTACATTTGTCTTTTAAAATTAGGTGAGCTAAATCTTACGACTTTTGGAAACTTAAAAAGAAAGAAAATAAAAGAAGAATGATTTTTATTTGTATGGAGACTTCATTTGCCCTTTTCCCTTGTGAGTCAGTGGGTCCCAATGGAAGGGGCATTGTTCTATGAAGAACTCACACCTACAGATGCCTTCTGAATAATTATAAAATAAGTATGCTGCACTTAGCATCAGTTCAGGACAGCACAATATCTTCAAATTATTTTCCTCTTGAGCCTATTATTATAAATAAATGAAGACTCTAAAGACACTCATGAAAGCAAGCCAGAAATGAAGGAGGGTTGTATCTTAGCTCTAATTTTGTACTCAAATTACTAAACCAAAACTCCCCTATTTTCAGTCAACTAAAAGCCAATATTTCCATTTTGACTATTGTCCAGGCTGCGACTCATTTTTAACAGATAAAATTTTTTTACTTAATCAAAAATATAGTAATATAATAATATTTAAAGTTATAGCCTTTTTTTTTCCATTTTTCTTCAATGATAAAGTATTTTTATGGGTTATATGTAACTTTATTGAAACAATTAAGCACATAAATGTGGGGCAAAGTTGTAAAAACACACGCATCCCGTACACTCTAGCACCTGGCTCACACCTGTGATAATGTCTTTCTTTTTTTTAACAGTTTTATTTATTTATTTATTTATTATTTGTGTGTGTGCGTGTGAGGAAGATCAGCCCTGAGCTAACATCCATGCTAATCCTTCTCTTTTTGCTGAGGAAGACCGGCTCTGAGCTAACATCTATTGTCAATCCTCCTCCTTTTTTTTTTCCCCCAAAGCCCCAGTAGATAGTTGTATGTCAACTATAGTTGCACATCCTTCTAGTTTCTGTATGTGGGACGCTGCCTCAGCATGGCCGGAGAAGTGGTGGTCGGTGTGCGCTCAGGATCCAAACCCGGGCCGCCAGTAGCGGAGCGCGCGCACTTAACTGCTAAGCCACGGGGCCAGCCCCTATAATAACGTCTTGACTATACATTTTTCAGAGTAGAGACTACGTTTATTTCATCTCTATATCCCCACAGCTTTCATAACCGACACATATTTGAATAAATTGATCAATGAATGATGACACAGTTTATCTGGATAAAAAAATAAACAGCAACCTTTCCTTGACAGCCAGGGAACTCATAGTGAAATTTTACATTAAATTGTCATTGTATCTTCTTACTTCTATGTTAGTTATCAATATGTCTTTCTTTATTAAATTACCTCAAAAACTTTTTTAGAAGTTGGCGATGTTAATAATAATAAATAAAATAAAGATTTTAGGGGAGAAAAAGGGAACCAAGAAAGGAGGAGGATTAGCAATAGATGTTAGCTCAGGGCCAGTCTTCCTCAGCAAAAAGAGGAGGATTGGCAGGGATGTTAGTTCAGGGCTGATCTTCCTCACAAAAAATAAATAAATAAATAAATAAAGATTCTAAATTATTAAGCAGTTATGTTCATAAGCATCATCTCTAGTCTGGGTTGTCAGCCTCTGGTGTGTACTCAATGATGGCCCGGTAACTGATTGTCAGGGTCCCTGGCCAGCTGTCACCATAACACACACACACATAAGCCCTCTGCTGCTTTCAACAGCTTTTGTCTTCATGAGAGGGAGCACTGTACCCCTCTCCCTTGGCAGGAACTTACACCCTCAGTTTGAAGGGTATCTGTCAACCTCGGCATTAGCCCCTGGACACAAAAAAAAAGAAAAGGTTAACAAACAGCATCTTTAATCCTCCTTATGTGTTTCTAGTCTTTGCACTGAAAAACTGAATGCCTGGGAAGTACAAAGGTCAAAATTAGCCCAAAACATCTGTTTTACTAAGTTTATTAACCTGCTAATAAAAGCAATACATGCCACTGCCTTTAACGACAAAAAGTAACACTCAACCATACTGTTAGCCGGAACACAACTAGACTGAAGCACACTAAAGATGGCCCAATCTACATTCCAGAGAAGATTTCCTATTACAGGTACAGAAAAACAGGCACTTATGCAGTAGCTAAAAGTCAGGATTTTGATATTGGTGGGAGTAGTAACAGCATGGCAATAGCAGCAGTGATAGTAATAATAAGAGTAGAATGAAGCAGTGGTAGTAGTCAGAGGGGCAGTGATGGCAGTATCAGCTGCTAATGCGAACATGGGAGTGAAAATCAGTCTCTCACATGCCCATCTAGTGTGAAATGGACTGCCCTCCCAAGGCAGAGGATCCTCAGAACAGCACACCAGCCTCGAGAACCACCCCCTGAGAAGCAGGGAGTGAGAATCACCACTATCGTGTTACCCCAGAAGGAGGGGAGCTGTGGTGGTACCTCGTTAGAGACAACACGCAGAGTAAGGAAGAAGCTTGTGGTGACACAAATCTATGTTGCTTTAGAGATGAGTCTTACAAATCCATTAATCCAGAGAACTAAAACAAAACTTAAGTGTGTTTGAGTCTGATCTAAAAGGAAGAGAGCTGTATGCAAGCGAAAACAAGGAGGTCTGACTGCAAGTGACCCACCTCAGGCACCTCCCGTTCCCACAAAGAGCCACCTGAGGAGGCAGCCACAGAACTCCTCAGACTTCCTGAAGCACAGCTGAGGAGTCCCCATCCTCTCCATCTTTACCGCTTAGCCCACCATTGCCTGCCCGCCACCCCTTCCACCTCACCGCATGGTACAGCCCAGCAGGACTTGAGTGGCAGGAGATACAAAAGGGAAGTAAAGAATGGAGGGGCAAGTCAAGCCTGAGTCTCTCCCTCCTCATTTAATTGGCCCTGATTCTATGGAATAGGTACTATTATAATTCCCATGTATAGATGAGGCAACTGAGGCACAGAGAGGTAAAGTAACTGGCCCTATGTCAAATGGCCAGTAAATGGGGGAGCAAAGTTTCAAAGCCAGGCTGTTGCTCCAAAGGCCATGCCTTTAACAACGATGACATTCTGTCTCCTGTGTGGAAACACTGCCTAAGCCAGGGAGCTGGGAGTCACAGGGCCTGCCCTCTAGGGGATGAGAATCTTGTGAGGGAGAGAAACAAACGAACAGAGACAGCATTTCAATTCCAGTGTGACAAGTAGAGAGGCACGCACTGGGTTTAGTGAGAGCACAAAGGACGCTCTCCGTCTGATGAAGGGGGTAGGTTGAGATTCATTCCTCCAAGGAAGTGGCTGAACTCAGCGTCCGAGGATGAACAAAAGGTCCTGAGAAATGGTAGGGGGAGAAGCAAAGGCCTGGCCTTTTGGAGGAAATGCAGTAATTCACGCCTCTGCAGCGAATGCAGGCAAGAGCCACAGGAGATGAATGAGGCTGGAAAAGTAGGCAGGGGCCGGATCCCAACTGGAACTCAGAATTCATTTCTCCAAAAGGACAAGGCAATGCCTCATAATAATGTTTATGACGCTACAAACATCAGTGAGTGTAAAGGTGTATGTCCTAGGTCTGGCACTAAGCACTTTCCATGCAATATCTCAGTTAATGCACATAACAACCCTATGAGGAAGACTCTATTATTCCATTCTATACACGAGGAATTGAGACACAGTAAATAACCCAAGGTCATGGTAGCAAAGAACTAGTAGAGCCAAACCCGAGCCCTGCCAGCACTCTTCCCCACCATGCTACTCTGCCTGCATGGGGGAGGGGGGAGGGTCGACAACAGGGTTAGGACCAAACAGCAGGCACCTGTGGCTTAAACAGACTTGGCGTCTGCCCTAAGAAAAGCCTGGAGAACACCACTCCTCCGGAAAACATATTACAGCCAACTTCAGTTGTTGCAGCAAAGTTCAGGACTTCCTTTATTCTCCTTTGCCCACAAAGGTTTAAGAAATCTAAGAGGATGACTGAGCTAAGATGGGTTCCCCACCCTTCAGTCCCCCAAAACAGATCCCAGAGATGTGTCACTGCACTGCACCAGTATTTAGGATAAACTAACACTTCAAAAAACAAAAACAAACCTGTACTTGGGAAAAACTTTAAAAATGAGGCTTTTTAAGAAATATAACAAAAACACACCTGGAAGCATTACATTAACACGTGTTCTACCAACTATATTTTTTCTATTCAAAGGCAAAAAAAATAAGGAAAGTACAATTTGCTTTCCTTAAATACAAGCTAGTTAAACTAGAAATAGATGGTATGTTTGTCAGTGCTTTTTCACAAGTCAAAGAACACTCTTCTCAGAGGTTTACCCACAACCCAAGGCTCTGGAACAAGTCACACCTTGGTGTGGACACTCTTCAGTCTGGAGGCTCCACAAACCCCATCAGTAAGCAGCAACAGAGGGTGACTGCAGCCCATTACTCAGGCAGCATACTTGAGGAAAGCTCTGGGAAGCCAGCTTTGATCTGAATGGGTTCCACCATGGACTGAATTGAGCACTTTTTTCCGGCTGTAGTGACCTACCAAGCGAATGTTATTAAAAACAGCAATATCAAGAACATTTAGTCTGGTTTTAAATCATTGTATCAGGACTGTATTAAATATTCCAATAATTGTTCTTTGGGATAGAAATACATAAAATCAGCAATTATTCATTCTGACTTTTTATGGATATTCTAGGAAATCTAAAATCTAATATTCTGTCCTTCTATCTCCATAAATGCCCCCCAAATCCCCATATCAAAACACCCAAACTACATCTCTCATATGGCCTTTCATGCTCAGAAAAACTTTTAAATATTTTGCCAGCCTTATGTCTTAATTTTCAGTTCAAAACCTTGTTCATGTCAAGCCAGGGCCAGTACGAGATCCCAGCCCACGCACCAAAGTCACCCACTGCTCAGATGCTTGGGTCTCTCTCATGTCTCATGACCTTGACTTTGTTTGACCTTCTTACCAAGACTATATATGTATTAATTTTTCTGAAACACCTTTAATCTTTCCAGTTCATTTTCTGCTTTGTCTTTTTTTGTGTGTGACAAAGTGGGAAAACTACATTGTTAAATTTGGAATAATTATTAATTTTATAAAATACCAGATTATCTGGGCTCCAGCCAGTCTGTTATCCTGGTTCTATCTCAAAATTTTTGGAGGTTATTTTGTAAAATATCCTTAGGATTATACTTAAGAATAGTTATGTTAATTCTTGTATATAAAGTAAAATGAATGATTAATGGCTGCTTTATAATCTTGAAAACATTATTACATTTACTGGCATAATAAAATAATACAGAGAACATTGTTATTAACCATATACTGTGATATTTTTATTGAAAGAGGTAATCTGTAGCACAGCTAAGAATGAAGCATATACATTTCCCCAAGTAATTTCAACTTCAGGGGAAAAAAAGGCATTTTAGAGAAAAAACTTTTCTCTAAAATTAACCAACAAAAAATGTTTTAACTGCATGCAGATCAGCAGAATACTTAACTCTAGACTAAGCAACCTCCCTTCCCCTCTTCCTTCCCTCACCTACAAAGGAGAATATCACTTTATTTCTTAATGCCTTTCAGCAGGCTTCTTCTACACACTGAATAACTTTGAGCAAATTTAAATAACTGAATAACTTTGGAAAAAAATTTTTCTCATACAGATCAGTCATTGTTTTCCTGTGCCAAATTACATTCTATTTTCCACCCACATTTCTACCCTCTCTAATTGTTATTCTATCTGCACCCACACTCCTCCCAATTTAGCATCATCCCCAAATTTTATGCAAACTATACTTATCACTTTTGATTTTATCACCTGAGAGAGACAATTCTTTATGATTTATGCTCCAGGTTTTAGCTCTGCCTGCTATCTCATAATTTATTTTATTAAAATAAAGTTGCAGTTTTTTCTAAGTTACATAGGATTTGCACTAAAATCACTATATTAACAAGAACTGAACTATAGCTCATATTTTTATCTATCATATATATTATCTGTATATTTATACATACACATGCATGCACACAATTTTTTTCTTAATAAATATCACTACTTCTATATATTTCCTTCTGGAAATATTAACCAAGTAGAATACTTAACCAGGTAGAAATACATCCTAATTAAAAGAAAGCACTCCTTAGCCTTCTTTTTCCCATCTTTTTCTTAGCCTTCCAATCAACTCTGCCATCTCTAAATCCAGGAGATTTGTACTCTGTTTAGAAAACCTGTTCAATAATCATCAATACCTCTCACCACATTATCACCACACCTGTCTTGAGCTCACTACCAAATTAACAATGTTTTATTTCCATTGTTTATTTTCCAGGTAATGGAAAAATCTAAAAAGAAAAAATAAATGGATTAACCCAAGTTCTGTGAATTCCACAGCCAGATATCTGTAGTCTTCCTTCTTTAAGTCAAATCTCCTGGTGAACTTAATTCCAATGAATTAAATGTTTTATCCTTCTTTATCCCCAATTGTCTAATACCTTAACTTCCACAGTCTCCAAATCTGCACCCAACTTAGCCATTTTTCCACCAAAAATTGAAGATACTTCAGATCATACAATTTCTTAAACAGACTATACTAGATCATTCTAGAACTATCTTCTCCATGTAAATAATGACACGCTGTTTCTTCAGCAGTAGTTATCTACTGCCACCCTCGTCCCATAAAGCAGACGTGGAGTAGGTTTTTGTGGGGTTTCTAATTTTGTTTTTTACCCAACACCGATTAAAATGCTGTGTTATGTGATTTTTAAACAGTAATTTGCAAATGTAATTCCCTCTGCCTAGAATGGCATTTCTGCAGGAAGACCATTGTCTTGATTTACCATGGACAGTCTTTGTTTAAGATCTGTTGTCCTACTGCAATCGTTGATAGTCTCCCTTTTATTAAAAAAAAATTTCTTGTTTTGACAATAAATTACATAGTCATTCTTCCCTTCTTCTTCCTCTCCCTAGAATATTCCTCATCTTTCACAACACCAAATCGAATTACACTTCTGTGTTAAGCCATCCTTGATAACTCCAGGTAGAGCTGGTCATTCTCTCCTCTCAGAGGTTTTAATCACTTTAATCATATATCATTATAAAATGTACCAAATTTTATAGTAACAGAATTTTTCATTCATTGTTATATCCTGAACATAGCCTAACACAGGGCAAGTACTATATATATATACATTTACAGTCATGTGTCACTTAACGACAGGGATAGGTTCTGAGAAATGGGTTGTTAGGCAGTTTCATCCTCGTGCAAATATCACAGAGTATACTTACACAAACCTAGATGGTATAGCCTGCTACACATCTAGGCTATATGGTACTTATGTTATGGGACCACCGTTGTATATGCATGTATATGACCGAAATGTCGTTATGCGGCACATAACTATATACACATATATATACACACACACACATGCACACACACAAAACATACTGAATATATAGGGGAATAAGAACTAGGAACAAAAGACCTGGATGCAAATCTTGGCTCTGCCATCAAGAACTGTGTGGTTGTAAGGAAGTAATTCAGTATAGTGGTTAAGAATGGATTCAGGGGTCAGACAGGCCTGCACTCAAAACACCCACCCACTGGCTAAGTGAACTTAGGAAGTTTACTTGACTTCTAAGCCCCAAACTATAAAATGTAGATAATTCTACCTTCTTCCATAGAACAGTACTCAGTCTACTGAAATTATGTCTGTCAAGCATAATTTTAGTAAGCAGTAAGTGTTCACTACATATTGCTATTTATTATAAAGTGATATATCAATGAAATAAAATATATTCCCAATTCTATACGATTAATATGTAATAATAGAATACCACTGTTAGCGGAACTGTCATTATTAGGCAATCATTTAACCCGTGAGTCTTTACAAATGGTTTCTCCATTTCTAAAACAGGGATAATCATATTTCCCTAACAGGTCTGTTGTATTAGGTGAGATAATCTACAAGACATCTAAGTTTCATTAATTCGTCTCATTCATTAAGCACTGACTGAGTGCCCATTAACTGCTAGGCACCTTGTTAAGCACAGGCTGATTCCAAAGATACTAGGGCTGATACAAGGATAGATGCCAAAGATACAAGAGAAGATAGACAAGCCCCTTCTCTCAAGAAGTTCACAGTCCAAGGATCAGCATACAACCTTAAGAACTTGTGGAAATGTAAGCATCATTACTATTCTCTTCACTCTCCTGTAAACTTCCTTTCTCTGACTTTTCTGGTTCTTTTCTTTTCCTTCAACTTCCTCCTACTATCTGAATCTAGGCTATATTTAAAATATTACTGACCTTATATAAGAAAAAAAAAAGACAAAAAGTGAGTTATGGAGGGGATAGACTACTATATATCTATATATAAAGACTGCAATAAATGCACTAAATTAATATGCACTCATTAAAAATTATAGACATCCAGAGGCCAGCCCAATGGCATAGTGGTTAAGTTCGTGCACTCACTTCAGTGCGGAGTTCCCAGGTTTGGATCCTGGGCACAGACCAACACACCACTTGTCAAGCTATGCTGTGGTGGCAACCCATATAAAGTAGAGGTGGATGGGCATGGATGTTAGCCCAGGGCTAACATCCTCAGGGCTAATCTTCCTCAGCAAAAAAAGAGGAAGATTGGCAATGGATGTTAAATCAGGGCTAATCTTCCTCACACACACAAAAAAATATATATATAGGCATCCTATGAAATTATTTTGTGATTAAATATTTTTCCTTGAACTTCTGCAAATCAAGTATTGGTCTTGCTCATGTCATACTCCCTGCTCTCGAGTCTGAAGAAGACAAAGATAACTTTTTCTTGGCCTAGATTTTCCCCCAATCCTATACCCATTTTACTCTTTTTTCCAGCTTTATTGAGATATATTGACATATAACATTGTATAAGTTTTAAGGTATACAACATGTCGACTTAACTCACTTACATATTGCAAAATGATTACCATCAGAGCATTAGCTAACACTTCCATCACATCACATAATTTCAATTTCTTTTTTGTCCAACATCCATTTTAAATGTTAGCATTAGTGTTTCGATGTTAGCTTTACTTGTCTCTTTCCCATGTACTCACCTATATTGGGTTTAGGACTAGGCTAAGTGCTGCCTAGCCTCTAGTGGCTAATATAAAGAATCTTCCAGATGATTCTGAATGGAAACAACCAGAATAGTTCTACCAAAACCAGGAAGTACAAAAATAAAAAATGTATTCATAGTAAAAAAATTTGGTCAAGTTGCTAAAGCCCAAGTGTCACCCTACAAAGAAAATAATACTCAGGAGTCAGATGTTCACACTGACCATTTTCATTTCTAGCACTACAATTTTATTTTGGGACTATTTTGTAAGAATCCATAAAAACATTTAAAATGATTTTCTATTAATATTTTTCTAGGCTAAATTTTAAATATTTACTTCTTTTTAAAGTTTGATTTTTATACATCTAGGAAAATACCTTTCCCAGGAGTACTCATCTCGGGGCAAAAGAGTGTTTGCTTAAAAGTAATCTACTTCTGCAGAGCCCATGTGTTCTTCTGAGCAAGGTTATCTGGAACCTATTTTTAAAAGATTAAGCGCCAAATATGGCATTGTTCTTACCATATCCAACATTTTTCCTAAGTAGGCTGCTATATTCATTAATATCCCCACAAGATCACAAAATAACAAAACTACACAAGATAAATGTCAAGGCCGCCTCCACGCAAGAACAGCACATCATGATTTACCATGAACACATCAGTTGCTGTAAAGGAAGTCTCCTAGCAGGTGAAGGTAAGTCGTATCAAAGCCGGTCAAAGCACCCGTAGCTGCAACAGTTTAATGGCTGCCATTGCCATCCTTCAAAAGCATTCTTGTAAATAGTTAAATTATTTTCCATAACAGACTAGAGATGGACATTCCTTAGCATTTCAGGCACGAACATTTGCTAAAGCCCATATTCCAAACAAATGGTATATTAAATGCTTATTCCTTTAAAGTAAATTTTCACACATGGATAACTCTGAGGAAAAATCTCATTCAGTAGTTCTCACTGCATAGAGTAAATGTGAAAACTAGATAAAAACGCAATTTTCAGTACTCAAAGAAGAAAAGGGAGAAGGAGAAAAAATACAAATTTAAAGTGGCACCAATTTATCGTTAAGTAAAACGTCCTCTTATGACAGATTTTTTTCCTGACTGTGGAAAATTTCAGCACAAGTTCTTGATATCCCAATTAAAACCAACTAAAATCTCATTATAAGCAAAATAATACAAATCTTATTATACTAGACATTTCATTATGATGAAATTAAGTGTTTGGAAAAACAAAATGATTCCTAAATCTTACCAGGCAGCCCACAAGAAAAAAGGGAGGGGAGTCAGGAGAGAGAAAAAGAGGGAAAATCTGGTTATGTTACTCTCTATAATTAAAAATTAAGGACAATAAATGCTTTCCTAGTAATTGTTATTTTTTTAATGGCAGATGTCAAATGCTACAGTATTTTACCTGAAACAGTCACTGAAAGACATCTTAAATTTCACACTATTTGCTCACAAGTTAATACAATTATCAAATGTACCTTCTCACACATTTTCCCCACAGAGGTACCCCTAATGGCAGAGGAGAATAAACTCATTTCTCTGGTGTTCTGGTTGCCTGAAGCTGCCCAGCCCACCACACACCCAGAATTTCTTTATCATATGGAAATTTTGCCTTCTAGCCCAGTAGATAGTCATGTGTAATACAAAACGTGTTGTCAATTATTTACCATCGATTCAAGCCCTTCTCCCCTCCACTGTCCAAACCTCCCATAAAGTCTGCTACCAACCCAAGTGCTTAGTGAGAGGATCCGGGGAGTGAGGAGAAATCAAGAGGAAGGGCCTGAGTTGTCCCAGTCAGTTTGAGATCTAGAGAAAAAAAGAGCTATGGGGAGGCAGGGAAGCAGGAGCTAGAAGTGGGGCCACAGTGACTGCGAGAACTTAAGCCCCAAGCCTGCAGAGACTTCTTAGAGAAGGCACTGGACTCTTACCCACAGGACAAGAGATGGCAGCTAAAACCAACCTGATTTCCTCAAAGGCAAAGAGAACCATAACTAATATTCGGATTCTACTTATAGTCATTTGTCACTTTACAACGGGGATGTGTTCTGAGAAATGCATCGTTAGGCGATTTCTTCATCGTGTGAACATCATAGAGTATACTTACACAAACCTAGATGGTATAGCCTGCTACACACCTAGGCTATATGGTACTGATCTTATGGGACACCGTCGTATATGCAGTCTGTCATTGACCAAACCATTGTTACGCAGCGCAAGACTGCACTGTACTTACAAAAGTGTTCCTTCATATCATTTGTCATCTGCTGCAGTAAAAATAATGCAAGAATTTAAATAATAATAATAATTAGTAGCAGTAACATTTATACAGGTCTTACTATGTGGTAGGCACCATTCTAAGCATAAATGTGGGCATACATACGCATACACACACACACACACGCAGTGGGTGCGCCCTTTCAATCCTCACAAAAATCCTTGAGGTTGCTATCCCCATTTTACAGATGACAAAACAGAGATAGAGAAAGGTCAAACTCTTGCCCAAGATCATATAGTCAATAAGAGGAGGAGCAGGAATTCAAACTGAGGGAGGTTGGCTTCATAGTTACTACTCTAACCACCACTTTTAGATATTCTAATGACAAAGGAAAGAAAACTCTAGGTGATCGGCTACTTCATTGATTTCTGGACACTTCTGAAAGATTTATAATAAACAAAAGAGAGTAACATTATTTACATTTTATTAAATAACAATCCCACTCTAACCATATGTCTTTCTTATTCAGAAATCAATTACATATAGATTTTGCATACTTTTGTACAACTTAAATTTTATATCTAGTAAACATGAATCACCCAGAAATATAAAAATGCTTTATCGCTATTGTGCACATGAAGTTCTTGGCGATTTACTCATGAAGCGATTCAGCAGTAACACCAGGGAACCACTGTCACACAGAGGGATGTTTAGTGAGGTGATACGAGAAATGTCATGCATCTGCCCCAATGGGGATCCTTTTTCACCTTGGACTCCACGTAGGAAGCGACTCTCCCGACTAGAGGAGGTGCCACACACTCCCCCCACGGCCACAGCATGTGCAAGAGTATGATTCCACCAGGACAACACAGACACATAACGTGCAACTCAAGGGATCAGAGAGCTGCAGAGCCACAGAGACATTTCTGTAAAATATTAGTAGGCAACGTGCATTTGGCAGAACACTCCGGACATAAATCAAGTGTTAAAAAGAAATCAATTGATAAAGCTCTCCACTTAGAGACTTAGACTTCACTTGAGCAAGTCCTTAAGAACTGGTCTTTGGAAAAAGACAAGCAAGCAGAGCGCCCCCAACCTCTCTCCCACTCAAGAATTATCCATTTTCCAATATCGTCGGGATCACCATTGTCCTCATTCATCAAATTAATTGCATAGCAGCCAATATTACCAATTAGATATCTAAAATGTCAGGTATATCCTTTTCATCTAGTGTATTATTTTTATTATTCAATGTTAGTCAATGGAAATATATAAAACTTTAAGCTGTTTACTCACCAATTTGCTTGCCCACAATCTATGTTTACTATAAAGTCCTTTAGTTCCTCAAACACAAAATCTCCTAACATGAGAAACCTAATCACAACCCAAGCCTAATGTACTAGCATGGGGGGCGGGGAGACAGTATGGGGAGCTGTGTTCTACATGGTGCTTGCAATCTTATCTTTAAAAAGACTGGCATTCAGTTATTAGTCAGAGATTCAACCTCTAAAAAATTATGTCCACAGGAATGTCAGATTCTATTTATAATACTTTCCAGACCTATAACCTGCTGTTTTTATTTTGTATTAGAGAGGGAATCGGATGCATTTGCGACTTAGTCTATAATTTAGGCCACATGTGAGACTAAAGAGTTTGACTCCAAACGTTGATCAGATGCTCAAAAAGCTCCTCCCCAGAAATAGGCAGGAAAAGACATTTACTCTGTGCAAGACACTGCTCAGCACTCAACAGATCTAAGGGGGAAAAACAGACTGACCCAAAGAAGTCTCAACTCTATTGCAAGGCTTAAACCAGTACACAGAGGGCATAACACAAGGAACAAGGAGCAGCAGTGACAACTGCCCACAAGTGCTCAAGACCCAAAGCAACTGGCACGGTCCTGAGCACTCTCACGGGCAGAGGTTGGGGCTGTCTTTGCATCTCTTTTGCCCAGAGAGAGACAGTGATGAATACGTGTTGAATGAACAACCGAATTAATAAATGCCTTTGACTATTTCACCAACTAAATAGGAAATGAGGACTGTGTTTTAAAAGATCAGCTTTTCTCTGCAGGGGAAACTGTAAGACTTGGAAAAGCAGAGAAAGAAAAAAAAGGCAGAGAAAAGACAAGGAGAGGTAGATATGAAAAGCAACATGGATGGCTGGGGCATAGGGAAAGCTGAGAAAGCCAGTACAGAGAAAAAGGAAGGAAGTGAGGCAGGAAGGGGCTACCCGCATGGCAACAGGAATCCCACAGTCCCAGCTAAATCCAGAGGCTTTTATCCTCCTGGACAGCAAGTCGCCTCATCTGGCCTCCTGCACCACATCATGCGCATACATCCTGCATATTGCACATTAACTCAGTAAGTACAAATTGGGGTGGTTCCTCAGAACCGCTTATCTGAGCCCTCATGGTGGTACTTCCTGAATGACTGTCTGGCATTCTGAGATTATAACCTTCGCACATTTACGGTGTTAGAATCAGTCTTCTCTTTTATGAAATGAAGGTGACAGTAGACATTAAGACATTTTATGTGATTTTTATGACTGTCTTTATTTGCTATAATTGTAATATAATGTTTATAATGTAATTGTAATATATGTTGCTATAATTGTTCCCCACACTGTTCAATAAAATCCAGTGTCTGAACCACTAGTGTATGCCACACTTTAGGAATTTTTTTTCATTAAAAGAAAGAGTTAAAAATATGAATAAGCAAACAGCTAATCTAGACACTATTCGATAGAATGTTTTATTCTCTAGTGATTTTAGATAAGAGGTTTTATTATTCTTGTGAGTAAAGAATGTCATTATAATTTGATTCAATTGATAAATCACTGACATTATTAAGTTAAAAAAAAAAGAACGCGGATGACAACTCAGCACCTGTAGTATGATCTAATTTTGTAAAATATGGGTGGGTATGTGTGAGCATGTGAAAACACATACATAATACGTGCAAATGTACACATATACAATTAATTCAATAATGTTCATCTCTGGGTAGTGAGATTTCATCTTATTTCCACTTTCTTCATAAGTATAAATTACTTTTACAAGTAGAAGTATTCTTCATCTACAAGGAAGAAAAATAAAGCTGTTTTAACTTTGAAAAAGAAGTATGTGAGAAAATAATATTTGTCATCAACACCATGAAGAAATAGTGAGTTTCTACCATGGCCAGTTGCCTTCTGAGTGAAGCATGGTTTTTCTGCCCTGTACACCAAGCCTAGTAGGCAAGGATCTCTTTATAATTGCGTTGTTACTAAATATATCAGTTTACATTAATAACGTAAAGATGCTTATTTTCTAAAATAAAGCTTTAACCTCTAGGATCCCTGCAGGGCAATACGAAGCAGCCAGCAGATTCCTGGCTTACTATAATATGTTTCATTACACTTAACTCAGATACTTCACAGCACTGGGAGCTTTGTTGGTATTTAAAATGGATCTCCTGTAAAATACATCTGCAGAAAACACCTCTTTCATAAAATATATAAGTAAAATGTACATGCAAGAGATTATACATTATACAAGAATATAAATAACTGAGTGTTATATTGGATGTGTCCTGTAGTAAGGAAACAAGCACAAAACACCTTTTAACATATTGTATACAATGTAATTCAATTTACAAACAGTCTTAAGTAATGGGAAGATTCTTCATCCTAACAAAATTAACAAGTCAACATTTCAGTCTGAGAAAGGGATACACTCAGGCCATCTGTCAGTAAACATCCTGTGAGTATTGAGGAGGCAGAGATGAACTAGACACAATGCCTACCCTCAAGGAGCTTATTATCCATCAGAGAAACAAACACACAAACAACTAGGAATTCAGTAAGATAGTTCAAGTAATATGATGGAGATGATGGAAGCACATGTGTGGTTTTCTGAGGGCACAAAGAATGGAATGGTTATTCCACCTAGAAGGGCGAGGTTAGAAAAGTTTCCTAGAGGACTATTTTCAATGCAATTATTATTTCCTACAAATGAATTATGAAGGCATCTATCTCTTTTACTAAGCACTCAGAAGCAAAGAGTAGTGTGTCAAGGGCACAGTCACACAGATATATTAATGCAAAGAGTCTAGAGGTGAGCTGACAGAGCTAAGAGCCATCCAGTCAGGTCATTCACTCCATATCACTTTTGAGCACTATTAAGTTCTGTGCAAGGGATGGAATAAGACGTGGTTCCCTCCTCAAGGGCCATACAGCTCCCTGGAGTTGAGAGAGAGGAACAAATCATTACAGTACAGTTTGCTAAGTGCTATAATAGGGGTGTGCTATGGGAGCACAGCAGATGACAGTTAACTACACGTGAGAGTGCAGGGAAGGTTTCAGAAATAAAGAGCCATGTGTGAGCTCTGAAGGACAGGAGAGAGTTTTCTGAGGCAGTAGGACGTATCGGGGCTGAACAAAGTCCTTTGTGGTGTTACTTCATCTAATCCTTAGGATCATTCTATGAAACAGGTATTGTTCCCATTCTCTAGGTGAGGCACATGTGGTTAGACAGGTGAGGTAGCTTGTCCAAAGCCAAATAATAATAACAGGTGAAGTTGAGTTTTGAAAGCAGATCAAAAGTCTTACTTGGCTCCTTTGGCTTTTCCCAGAGCAGGTAAGCAAAAAAATATAAGTTTTACTTTGTTCCATATCTTGACTAGTTGAATCTTTAGCTTCTGAAACCTGATCTCTCCAGGAATCTCCTTAGGTCTTTCAACAGTTCTTTCTCCATAAAATTTCCATTTCTTCTATATGTTCATTCATTTTCAGCATACTTACTATATATCAGCAAGCATTTGTAACTCACTAAAATCTCTATTCCCTCTACTTTTCAAGAAACTCAAATCTGGGGCCAGCCCAGTAGCGTAGTGGTTAAGTTCATATGCTCCACTTTGGCAGCCCAGGCTTCATGGGTTCGGATCCCAGACGCAGACCTACATACTGCTCACTGAGTCATGCTGTGGTGGCATCCCACATACAAAAAAAATAGAGGAGGATTGGCTCAGATGTTAGCCCAGTGACAGCCTTCCTCGGGCAAAAAGAGGAAGATTGGCAACAGCTGTTAGCTCAGGGACAATCTTCCTCACCAAAAAAAAAAAAGGAACTCAAATCTGCACTAGACACATTGCAAAGTAAAACTCAACACTTGATATTTTCAATAATTTTAAACAGTTATATATGGACAGACATCCATTTGCTACATAGTATTCAAGCTATAGTACTGAAGTAACCCACTGAAAATTAACAGGGCATGTGAAGTGAAAACATGTACAGTGTAGCACAGTCTTTACACATACTAGGTAGGAGTTATCTGTGTGGCCCCAAAACTGCATGCAAATCTGATATTTTCCCTAGATTCTTCTGGAAAATATCTGTGCTAATGGTTGAAAGCTATCAGGGCAGTACCTAAAAGCTGTTTAGGTCTTCACTATTAATAGGTAGACATGAGAAATTTTCTCTTCCATATGTACAGTGAAATGTCACACCTTATAAAGTCTGGATGTTGAGGGGGTCATACTATACCAGACCCACATCCAATCTGTTGTCAAGATAAGTCTCTAAACTGTGAAAGCACGATGAGAGTTGATGAGTGCAGTCTTCTTACAGAATGAGCATGGCCTCTAAACTACAAGTGAAGCATGCTCAAATAAGCAGTGTGACTGACACTATATTCTTCTAAATGGCCCGGTAAATGACCTTCAGAAATAGCTATCTTCACCATGACATGAAGAAGCTATCACTCAGTTAACAGAGTTTACAACACCACGGTAGGGATTTTGTGGCCTCTGTGAATTTACCAGACTTATATCTTACACACAACTATGTGTGCTGTTGTGTGATTAAACTCCCAGGAAAATAGTCCACAAGTTCTTTACTAACTCAGTCTTAGGTTGTTAATGAATATTTCTTTGCCTTTTATGTTTTATGTAAATACGGTTTTATAAAGCCATCTGCTTTACAGTAGAGATGGGTGACTGTGAATCCCACTTACACATAAAATCAAACAATTGGCAATAAAATATGTGATGCTGTACTTAGTAAAGATTACTAGACTATAAGTCAGACCACTAGGGGAAAATATGGCTATAAAAACTGATGATATGATACGGGAAAGACCATTTATATTGGCTGGGCACCCAGGCATTGTATCTGACAATTTACCTATGTTATCACACACCACAGGAGGCAAGGGATTGCCAATCTCTCTCCCATGATCTACCAGCTATAAGATTATTGATCTGTGGTTCCCAAATTATGAACCAAGGTGCCCTGGAACACCACAGCAAATTCACAGGGACACTGCAGGATATTTTAAATTTTCAAAAAAATCAGAGGAATACTCAACATCTGCTAGACACTGCAAGAACTACTAGCTCAAATATGCAGTTTCAACATTAGATCACGCTACATACCTCTCAATGATATATCTTACGATGCTGGATATTTAGCAGTTGCTGTGATTAAAAAGTAAACACAGCACATCACTCAATGTGGAACAGGAAATGAGGGTGTGGTGGTGTGTAATTTTATTCCAAGATTTGAGAAGTTGTGTAGTTCCCATCAAGCATACACATCCCATTAGTAACTAACTGTGGATATTCAAGAAAAATAAAAATAAAATTTATTTTTCCTTTCAATTTATTTGTATTCTTTTTTTCTTTCGGTGAGGGAGATTGGCCATGAGCTAACACCCGTTGCCAATCTTCCTCTTTTTACTGAGGAAGATTGGTCCCGAGCCAACATCTGTGCCCATCCTCCTCCATCTTATTTAATGGACACTGCCACAGCATGGCCCAATGAGCAGGTCCACGCCCAGGATCCAAACCCTCAAACCCCAGGGCTGCCAAAGCAGAGCGTGCGAATTTAACCACTATACCACCGGGCCAGCCCCTGTGTATTCTTTTTTCAAACAACTACTAAGTTGTTGAGAGCTAACTACTTCAAAACAAAAACTCTAAGGTTTTTTGTTTTGTTGTTGTTTTGGCCTAGGGGTGAAATGGAAAAAAATCATAGACACTAAATGTGCCATAAACCGAGAAATTTTGAGAACCTCTGCTATAGATGAATTCTAACCTTCCAAGCCAAAGGACACGTGGCTGAACCAAGGGTCTCTAGAGGTTTTACCTAGTTTTCTGAGCTAAGTTTCTAAAGTGATTAATAACAAGGCCATCTATGATTGAATATACAAAATCATTTTCCATTATCAGCATAACAGATGAAAATGTAATTGTTACATATACTTCCCCCTCTTACATTGACTTTGCTCATCTTCCATTCTGTATCATTGTCTAATTATGATGATTGTATAATGTTTAGGTCACATTCAGGAAGAATAAATTATATCTATTCTTGGTAACATCCTCTTCTCCTGCCTTTCACTATTGCCACATACGGAAGTACTGCTTAGATAATAATCTTACATAGGGGTTTTTTAGATGAATTTTCTCTTAGTATGCATTTAATCTATAAGTAGACTGTTATAATTCTCTTTTGTAGTTTTTTTTTTTTTAATAATTTTATTTGTTTATTTATTTTTCCACCAAAGCCCCAGTAGATAGTTGTATGTCGTAGTTGCACATCCTTCTAGTTGCTGTACGTGGGACGCGGCCTCAGCATGGCCGGAGAAGCGGTGCATCAGTGCGTGCCTGGGATCCGAACCCTGGGCCACCAGCATCGGAGCATGCGCACCTAACCGCTAAGCCACGGGGCCGGCCCCTCTTTTGTAGTCTTTTAAAATATTTTTTAAAATACATTTTAAAATAATCTGAGGTCTTACATGTTTAAGCCTTCAAGAAAATATTTACGAAACTTTTCCTAATATTTATGAAATTATGCCAAGTATAATCTCACCTGCCATAAGATTATAAATCTCATAATATATATGGAAGGCCAGTAGAATGCCAATGAAATTAAAATTTAAAAAATTTAGTGACGTATTTGTGGAATCTCCTGAAATAAGAGAACCTGTACATATATATATATATATATATATATATATATATATATTCATGTTTGCCATACCAAATAGTTAGAGAACTTATTAATAATTTCCCAGCCATGGATACTGATGTTATTGTAATAAGGGATAAATCCCAATGGCTAACATACTGGATTATTAAACTCGTCTTAGTTAAAACTGTAAAGGCAGAACTGAAATGAGATCACCTATCAGTGTGAACTAGTTTTAACTGACTAGGCAGAGCTTGAGGTGTATCTCCCTCTTTCTCAACAAGGTCAGGTGATACACAAAAAGGCAAGAATAATCAAAGTTAAGGTGTGGACATGTGCTGCTGAGAAAAAAAGCAAGGGAGCAGGACATTTGATTTTAAAAATATCTGAACAGTTGGTCTGCAAGAAAAAACATGTTAGAGCTTTCAGAAGAAAACCAGCATCTCGAAAAGGATTCTGACAGCAGGAAATGTCTGCAGCTGTAATAAAGGTTTGACCAAAGTGGACCAAATAATCTCTGAAGTAATTAACGTAAAACAAAGACTGTGAAAAACAGATACCATATTTGCCAGAGATATGTTACTCCCAAAGACTCCCTAATCACCCCACAACGTGACAGCCAAGGATGGAAGCAGAAAGGAACATGGGTTAAGGATGATGGCTTTGGAGGCCGAGAGACCTGAGTTTGACCTCCAGCTGTATCATTTATAAACTATGGGATGCCAGGCAAATGATAAAATCTCTCTAACCTCAAATAGAAATGATAACAATACCAACCTCACAGGGTGGCGTGAAGAGTAATGAGGGCAGACACCTAAGTTACTTACTACAAGGGGCTAGCACTGAGCATGCGTCTTTATCACCATCTCATAACTTCAACTAAAAACTGACAAAACTGATTCCTCTCTTTTAAGTTTATTCAAAAACTCAATCTACCAGAAATTCCTATCTTAACATCCCCCAGCCATCTCACATTAAGCACAGCTAAAACTAAACTCACATTTCATGAGAACCAACACTCTCACCTGTGTAAAAAAAAAAAAAAAAATTAATTTGCCTCATCCTCCCACCCTTATGACCTTGAAATCATTCTTGACCCCCTTGCTCAGTCACACCCAAGCCATCATCAGATCCTCTCAACCCTTTGCATCTGTCTCATGTTACTCCTTTGCTTTCCACTCCCATTCCCTCATCACCCTGCAGCTGGATACTCTAATATTTACATTACCAGCCTCTGCTTTTGGCTCCTTCTCAGCTAACCTATCTTAACCAGAACCTGTGGATAACATGGTTCTCCTATAACTTTCTGTATAATGCATAAAGTCATACATTACTTTCCTTTGTCTTCTACATCAAAAATCAATTCCAATAAGAGCTGTTGCAGTTGTCTCCACTGCCCACATGGCCCCTTTGTGCAAATCAGAAAAGGCACCTTTCCTTCCTCAAGATACTTTATTTCCATCTGCTAGAACATTGAGCTAAGATACTGATTTTGTTAAAGAATGCCATATTACTGCTATATACTGAGATTTTACTCTAAATAAATACTAATGTGTGACGCGACTGAATGATGTCCAGCAGGTGTGGTGCCCATCATGAACACTCATACGTAAGAATGGTATCTTCATTCCTTGGTTCTTTTCCAATACCAACCCCCATGTCATCATCCACACTACTCAACTAAAACAAAAATCACCAATGACCTCCCAATTGCCAAATCTGATGGCTGATTTTTTATTTCTTTTCTTATTTTCCTACTACATGATTCTGCACTGTGATCACTGCCTTTTCCATGGTCTTCAGAACAACACTTTCTCCTGGATTTCTTCCTACCCCTCTGACTACTGTGTCACAGCTTCACTTACTGCCTCCTGCCCTTTCTGTTTTGTAAATGTCACACCTCAGGGTTCCATCTTTGGCCTTCCTTTTTATCAGATGTACAATCTTGGTCATGACTTCAATGACTCCCAAATAAGCCCAGATGTCCCATCTGTACTCCCCACTGATACACTCTATTATAATTTCCTTCTAATATGTCCCAAAATGAAATACACATTCAAAAACAGAGCCACAATATCCCCTACCACCACGAAAAGAAAGAAAAAGAAAAGAAAAAACTTCTCATAACCTTAGTCGATGGAGTCACTATTCTTGAAATCTCCTAAGCTAGACAGATCAGTCACTTCCAACTTCATTCTTGAACTCATTCATTCATTCAAATATCTGAGTGTATACTGTGTACCAAGGTGATGTTCCAGGCACTTGGGATATATCAGTGAACAAAAAAATGCATAGAAGAAAAATTTCTCTACCATCATGAAACTTTAATTTTAGTAGGGGGGATAGAGAAGAGAAGCAGACAATAATGAACTTATTAATTAAATGTAATTATTCATTATATTCATTATTTATTGATAAGTGTTATAGCAAGGTAATATGGGGGTAAAGGAAATTGCTATTTTAAATGATGAGGAACAGGGTAACCTTATCATGAAGGTCACATTTGAGCAAATGCTCCAAGTAGGTAAGAGAGTTGACAAACGGATATCTGGGGAACAAGCATTCAAGGCAAAAGGAAGAGCCAGTGCAAAGCCCTTAAGGCAGGAATCTGCCTGGAACATCAAGGAACCAGAGTAGCTAGAGGAGACAGACTACCTGAAAATTGTCATAAAACATATACAAATCTGTGATATCTGTGATTGGAAATGAGACCCTTGAAATGTAGCGCCCTTGTGCAGTGCACAAGCTGATAGGTCAGCCTTACCTAGAATTCCTCCTCCTTTCTACTTGTGTTAGGTCAACCCTGACTTCATATACCACTTTCTCAATGAAGCGTTCCTACCCCAAATCATGGCCATCATCAAATTCTCTAAACAATTGTTTGAACAAAATTAACCACTGGCATATGCTACCACATATTTATGTGTATTTTCTCTTTCTAGATACAGTCTTGGGTCTATCTCTGACTAGACTGAAAATCGCTCTAGAACAACAATGCTTCCTCAAACCTGCCAAAGTGCCTTATCCAGAGTAAGCCCACAATAACTGTTCATTGAGGATGCTGCTAGAGGCCTCTGACATTTATTTTATTTTTTTGTGTGTGTGAGGAAGATCGGCCCTGAGCTAACAACCGCCAATCCTTCTCTTTTTGCTGAGGAAGACTGGCCCTGGGCTAACACCCATGCCCATCTTTCTCCACTTTATATGGGACGTCTGCCACAGCATGGCCTGACAAGTGGTGCGTCGGTGTGCACCCGGGATCCGAACCGGCAAACCCTGGGCTACCGCAGCGGAGCGCACGCACTAAACCGCTTGCGCCACCGGACTGGCCCCAGGCCTCTGACATTTAAAAATTAAATTCCAGAATATTTTTTATAAATGAAAATTTACACTGACACCCAGACTGCAATCCATTGAGCCAATTACTCACCACGATGATATGGAAAATACATTAAAAGACATTTATAAAGCACATTGATTTTTTCAGTTGATTCAATTTTATTGATTTTATATAATAACTTAATCATTCATATTTCATTTCAGATAATAAAGTTCTGCTCCTGGTTTTAATATTGCTTTCTGAAGTACAAAATCTTTAACCTTCCTAATAAAATTAAGCCATTTCTTAACATAAAAAAAAAAGGAAAAGAGAAAAATAAAGCAGTCCCTTCTAGTAAGCAAATGTTAAAGATACATGCAATAATCAAAAAACTAATAACTATATTCAAAGTCAAACAGGGCTACCCATGGAAACACTAGATAAAACCTGGTATTGCAGAGTTGCTTTAAGCACAAGTGAAAAGTCTACTGAAGACAAGGGTGCCACCAAAATGTTGAGATTACCAAAAGATTGTTCCTATGTCACAAAAGGAAATCTCCTAGGTTGGAAGCTGCTCATCATTTTCTGATTACCTAAGGTCTTAGCACCACTGATGAAGTGCTTATTCCTAGTAGATCCACTGATGATCCCCCAGAAAGGCTTGGAAGGAGACCTTCCAGCAACGCCTGCCCATCACAGCGACTTCCAGAAACGCAGAGGGCTTGTAATTGTGGGCATAAACCACAGCTAAGCCAAGGCTTCTTAATCACAGGATGGCTTCCTGAGGTCTCCTTTCTTGCTACCGGAAATGGCCAGCAAGGGACACTTGTTAAAGGGAGCTCTACAACTGGGAAGTCTTGTCTAAAATGCCTGCGGTCATATCTAAATACCTAGCACCTGGCTCAGGATCCTTAATGAATGTCTTTTGTTTGTTTGTTTTTAATGACCCCAAAAGAAAAGAAGGAAGGAGGGAGGAAGACAGAAAGAGAGACAGACAGACAGAAAGACTCAAATATGTGGCATGGTGTCTATGGTCTTTGGGAACTGTTTAAAAGCACTTCTCACTGCATTCCTGAGGACAGCATCAGTGATTATTATAGTAGGAATTACTGTAATCAGAATCTAAAACTGCTATTTAAATGACAAATATCCTACATATCACTTTAACAAAACACATAAGACACGCATTTAGGGTTTCTTATCTGTGCAAAAGCCGATATCAAAGCCCACATGACAAGCCAGAGATCCCAGTCCCCCTAAATAAACCTAAAAAAAAAAAAAAAAAAAAAAAAACTAAAGGAAACTATCAACACTGCCCCCTACCTCTGGGCAGGCCTATCAAGCTATTCAAAACTGGTGCTTATCTTATGGTTAACACTATTTAAAAAAATACTATCTGAAATATCTGAGTTCACTCCTAACTTATCAACTTTAGTTATTTCCTAATTTAAAGCCTAAATCAATTTTGCTACAGTTAAAAAATAATTTCTTTTATTCTACTGATATGACAGAGAAACACTATGAATTTTTACATAGCATTAAGCTTTAATATTCTTAAAGAATATTATGTGATTTCTTTCCTTACCTAAAATATTTTCCCCTCCATAGCTTAAACAATACTTTTGTCCTTTCCCAACACTCAAGTTAGCAAATAACAGACCATATTGGTATCAACGCCCTCTCATCACACACACACACCTCAGGACTGCAGCATTTAACCAAAAGCGTGAGGTAAAAACATCAACGTAGTTCTCAGGAGCCAAGAAAATTCACAGTTAGAAAATACTGGTATTCACTCTCTATAATTAACATTTGTAGAACACTTTTATGCATTCAGACTTCAAATGCAACTTATAAAAGGGAAAGCTGTCATTATCACCCCAACCAAATAGAGAATTCCACACCAGATCCGCTATCCCGAGAGTCTTTGTCCATCCCAATCTCTCTGGGGCAGAAAGAGAGCAAAACTGGACCCACTTCCTTGGTCTAGCACAATGCAGGGCATAGAACAACCCCGATAAATGCAGTGGGTGCCAAGATAAGCCAGAAATCACATATAACTACTTAGTTGGCATCTGTTGAGAGCTTACCACTTGCTTTATGTTGGATTACCTACATAGACATTCACAGTAACTTTACGAGGAAACTAATAAGAGAACCAAAGCTTAGAGAACTAAGCAACTGGCCCAAGACCATGAAGCTTTAAGAATGATGCTGAGATTTGCATTTGCATTTGCAGTTTCATTTTTGTTGCTGCTTTAAACATATTACCAAGACTATAAAATTACAGAACATAATCTTTAACCTGATAGCATTCTTCTATTAATTCTGCTCTTATCTACCATAACATACTCCCTATTTCTGCCTTTGAAATACACAGAGGCCATGCTGTTAGGAACCACAGACACAACGCCACAGCCAATGAACCGCTCACAGGCCTATGGAAAATATCTGAGGCTTGGGGGGGCGGGAAATGTAGTGTCTCAAAATTATTAAAAGAAAATTTCCAAATCGAAGTTAATGTTTACCTTAAATGTCATAAATGTCATGGGATGTAATGACAATTGCTTAGTTTAGCATGCATAAAAGTTTAATTATATTTAGGGGAAGGGGGGAGGGAGGAGGGCAAAAGGGATAATTAGGCATATGTGTATGGTGATGCATTATAACTAGTATTTGGGTGGTGAACATGAGAGCATGATGTAATCCATGCAGAAATAGAAGTATAATGATGTACACCTGAAATTTATACAATGTTATAAACCAATGTTACTGCAATAAACAAAAAAATTTTTTTTAATTTTAATTATATTTGAAAACAATTAAGTTCAACTCTTCTTACTCGATAAAAATCTCTGAATACACATAATTGTAGAGAATTATAGCCAATTGTAAATTAAATGTGTTACTTAAAGCCAAATAATTTCAAAAGCAAAATTATGTTTAAAATACTTTATGCTTTTATAACAAAATAATACCCAATGTGAAGCATGAGCCAATGTTCATGTGTAGTATATGCTTTGGGTTGAGCCTCCAATAGCAAAAGGGTCTCGTTCTTAAAATCACCCTGGTCTCATATCTCCATAACAACTTCCTGGCAGAGTTATTGACATCATCCCTATCCTTTCAAGCTCTTTCACAGCAGCTAGGAGCCTGGAAACTACATTTCCCAGATTCCTTGTCGGCAGGATTTCGGTTTAGACTCTGTTGATGAGAGACACTCATGTGAAAGTCAGAAGACTGGAGAGAAGTAGCCACATTCTCCTCTGACAGTGGCAGTGAAGTGGGGACAGATGTTAGACTGACATCTGTGTGGCTTCTGGGTAAAGATATTGGCAATCATCGACTTGGGGGCTACAGGTGGCTGAGCTCATAGGTGGTGGCTTCCTGTGATTCCAGCACTTCTGGATTTCCTCAAAGTAGTATCCACTATTGTCCATTTTAACTCCCTATATAATTCCCTACATTAAACCTCTCCCTGCTAAAATACTTAAGAGTGGTTTCTGTGTTCCTGTTTTATCCAAAAAAGGAAACAATGGTGATCTCTAGTAGGTGAGATTATAAACGACCTTTTACTTCTTGTTTGCATTTTCTGTTTTTTCAAATCAACACATGCTGCATTTGAACTGGGAGGAGTTTTTGGTTTTTTAACAGTTATACTTTAGCTCATCAGTTTATTCCCTCTTCAGGCCCTTGGTAAGCACTAAATCATGCATACTTTTCTTACACGATGTTAACAAACTTGGTTACCTATTTTCCATATTAAAAGGCAAAGGATATAAGAGAAAATATAAAAGCAGTAAGATGTGATAGCTTATAGATAAGGAGTCAGAATAGAGATTTTTTTTTAAATTTGCACAACCCTCCCCCACCCCCCAAAAAATATTCTGGAAGTATTCAGCATGGGGAGGAACTTCCCTACATACCTCAGCAAAATAACAAATACTTGCTATACACAAATACTGCAACTGATATTCGTATAAAATACTCCAGTCATTTCTAAAGTTTAAATTATGCACTGTACACCTGTTAAAGGAAAACGCTTTGACAAGTTGATATTCCTACTAACGGCTAAAAGAAAAATATTCTTTTTCTATGGAAACAATTGCTTTTCAGAATAACTCATATGTTGCACTTATTTTTAGTATTTTTTCATTGCGCAACACCTTAAAAACTTTGCATTCAGAAGTTATACTATCTTGTTCATTTTGATTTCCAAGACTCTTAGCAAAAAGAACCTGTCCAAAGACATTTATCACATAGAAAACCATCCTCCAAATTGTTAAAAACAAAAAAATGAGTAACTGAGAAACGTTTCACAAGCTCTTTCAGCTACTCCAAAGGCAGCTGTCATAAAAATAAAACATTATTGCCAGAGTATTTACATCAATAGACTTTATGATAGCAGTTGGTTCATAACTGCACTAAAAGATTTTAAATGCAATAAAAGTTAAACAAATGATGGTGAGCAGATACTGGAAACAAAATGTCACAATTTTTTCTAGACTTAATATTTCCATTATCAAAGATAAATTACAGAATCTGTTGGACCCATTTTAATCTAATTGGTACAAATTAGTGGCAAACTCCATATTCATCAAAGAATAGAATACATTAAAAATTTTATTTAAAATGTGGATAATTTCCTAAAAAGTCATGATGCAATCTCATTTTTCTTGCTGCTTTAAACAAACAGATTACCAAGACTATACAATTATAGAGCATAGTTTTAACCAGAACTCTCCCAGGTCGTTTGCAAACATTCCTTTAAAAGTCATAATGCAGTGGATGTACCCAGCCGCTCTGTCATGTATAGACATTCTCTGATTGTGCTATCTTCCTTATCAGAGCCTGAGCAAATCTTTATAATCAGTGAAAAAAATACATTAAATATTCCATAATAGTCTTTTCTTCCAAATAGCAAGTTTGATCAGCTTCACATTCCAAATCAATCAAGGATTGCTTGAACAATGAAATTAAGAACTAGCAGGCATTAATCAAGGCCAATAAGAAAACCCACGATTATTATGATTATCATTATTGATAATATTTACTGAGAATTACCATGTGCAAGCACTACGCTAAGCACATTACATGAATTCTTTCATTTAATCCTCACAACTCCATGATGAAAGCATGATTATCCTCATCTTTACAGATGAGGAAACGAACTTTAAGGGGTTAAGTGCAATGTCCAAGATCACACAGCTATTAAGTGGTGTCAGCGGAATTTATATCTAAGCCTACCTAATTCCAAAGCCTTACCAATACCCAATCTAAATCCTTCCATACATGGTTAAGAACAAAGAAGCAAAAATAAACATCCTCCCTGGGTCAGTGGCTATTACCACACTTACAGGAACATAAATGACAAAGCCTCCTCCCCTAGATGCTGAAAAACGTGACCACATACATTTTACTCCAAGAAGGATGCTCTCACACCACCCTCCAGAATGCAGGAAGTCAATCCACACAAAATGTTATATGTGATTTGTCTTCTCCAGGCTACACGATTAAAAGCCCCAAATTAGCACTGCTGCTGTGACAGCTGACAGCAAAAGAAAAGTCAGAAGTACAATAATTGAAGGTCATAGTATTGACTGATTCCAGAAAAAAGTCAAACTCAAGTCAGTATATTGTCTTTAATCACAATAAATGTAAACATATGCAATACTAATAATATAAGGTTTTTATGTCAAGTTTGAAAATTTTAAAATTTTGGCTTTTAAAGGGTCGGCTTGAGTCATATGAAATTTACTTAGGCAGAATCTTAGACTATTCAACACCACCAAACAAATACAACATTATTCAATTTCTCATTGTCCTAAAAATAAAGCAGATTCTCTCTCCCAATTTCTACAACACAACAGTAGCACACAAAAATATAATTCATCATAATCAATTATGGGTTTTTCACAGATTTTTCTTACAAAAGGAATATGAGATAAGCATATAAAAGTTGGAAAATACAAAGAAGCATAAATTAGAAAATAAAAGTTACCTGTAATCCTACTAACATTAACATCTCTATCTGTGTATTCTATTTCTTAGTTTGTTTTATCTTTCCTATGAGCTATACATAAAACTAACTTAATACAAGCAACTTGCAGACAAAGAAATAAGGAGTTCACAACACGGGAAAAACTCAAGATTACTGGATCACCCAGGTAGAAATTTCTAATAGAACAAAAACGCTGTGCCTCCCAGGAACATGACTGCAGGCAAAACACATTCTGAACATCCTATAGCAGGGGTATTAACCTCTCTGAAAACTGCTTAAATCATTTTTAAATCCTCAAAATGGTTACAATAAATAAATAAAATGTAAATTTAACAATTTATAAGCACATTTGGTTTCCTCACTATATTTTGAAGAGAAAATGTTCTATGACGTGAGTCTTGGAACCACAGGCCACCACAGAGATAGCTCCTATAGTAAGAAAAGTGACACTATGATCAGCCAGGTGAGAATTAACTGTTAGCAGATTGGCCAGGTGAGAACGAAACAGATTCTGCTATAAACAGTCAACCAACTGAGACATATCAAGGAGGGAATACAATAAAACCTCATATCAGCCTGAGTTTAAACACTCTCTTACCCACAAATTTAGCATAGACAATTGGACAGGTCCTTTAGATTCCTCTGTTCTTCAATTATATTATCTAGAAACAAATACTATACATTTATCACAAACAGCATTTGTTTAGACAAAAATGTAGTGAATGTCGATAAGTTTCAAGTGCCATCATATAGTAATAAGACAAAGCAGCCTGACGGGGACTAAACAATTTGGGAGTTTAAAAGAACATAACTACCAAGTATTTTGTTTTGTTTTTTTTTTCATTTGTTCCTATGAAGAATGAAAGCTTTGTGAAATCTGTGGACTGTTACATATCTAAAACTATCACTTCTAAAAATCAAATGATTCACAAAAATCTTTAGACACAAATAACATCCTCAAGGACAGACTGATGTTTTCAAAAGAGAATCCATCCCTTAAAAAGTAGATAAACTATTGCTTTTTTGTTTTCTAAGCCTTGGTAGGCAACCTCAGGTTTTAAAAATGCATAAGGAAATATCACTGAGGGCAGACAGTGACTAATATTTAATATCTGTATCACTGAAATTTTTTTCCCCAACAACCCTATACCAGGAACTTAAGGGCTTATCCCCGGATTTTTCAATATGTCTTGGAAAATAAAATCCCAAGAACATTAAAAGGCATGTGTTGAGACTGGACAAGACTTCAGAACTCCGGCCTGCTGGGACAAACTGTAGAGAGAAGAATCAAGAAACGCTCCCACCTGAGGTCCAGTTTCCCAACCAATCTTTCCGGGCGTTCTACCTCCACTACTCTCTCCCTTGTCTCTCACATCGCTAATATTAAGCACCATAGACCTTAGATCTATTTTTTTTTCTTATTTTGTTAAAATTTTACCTTCCTAACATTTCCACTCAGCTCCTCCAGGGCAGGGACTAGATATCTGTATCTACACCGAAAATGATACCACAGGGTCCCTCCCAAAGTACCAGGTTCATACTAGGCAATTGCAAATTTGGTTGACCCTCAGGAATCAGGAACCGAGTCTCTCTAGCAAATTCCTTTTCGAAAACGTAGTCTCAACTACTTGTTTCTAGTTGAACTGAAAAGCCTAAGCCACACTTTCCACAGCACCAAAACCACTTGGTACAGTGGCATTATGCTGAGAACGAACTAAGTCAACAGGCCTGTTTCTTGTTTGTTTCTCTCCAGAGCTAAAATGAAGGCTACAATCTCATGTTTATACTAACTTGAAGCTAACCTATTATAATTTCTTCTCATGTAGGTTTTTTAAAAACTATAAATAGATTAGATCCTATCAAGAACACAAATATAAGACTGTCTTTTCTTTGTAAAGTACATACTGTCTACAGAAATCCATGCCTATTTTTAATGTTTTAAAATTTTAATCATTTTAAAAATGCTTTTGACATCTGATTATACAAACCAAAAGCAAAGGAAATGTTTAAGATGAATTTCACAAGCTAATGTTCCCCCAGAGAAATATCAGAAGGCCAGATATAAAATGCTGATATGGAAGATACAGGCAGCTTCAGTGTAAACCACTCCGTTTGATGGTCCTTTGGTATTTCCCTGTGCCCAGGTGTATAAAAAACCAAGAGTATAAAAATGAAATTACACTGCTAATCACTCACAGAAATAGCTATTAAAATTTTAAGTACTACAAATTATAATCAGATAACCAGAGAAACATTTTCCTATCCTGCAGCAAAAACTCAATTCATGAGACAAAAGGAAGGAAATGCATTTGACCTTAAAAGTATTCATAAATTTCCAAGGATAGATCCCAAAGATGATCAAGGCTTTTTATCATTCATGAAATATAAGTACACAAAAAGATCTCTCTCTCAAAATAATGATATGTGAATTTTCTAGCCCAATGCTGTCAACGTGATTATCCACCAACCTATACACAGTAACCCTCAAGCTTGGCAGAGTAGAGAGTTAAGAAAGCTCTAACCAAAACTTTATAACCAACACAACTAGCTTTTTCTGAATAATTTTTAAGACTTCAGATTATTTTATACCTAACTATAAATGTCTATTTATATACATACACACAGAAAGATGATGATGATGATGATGAATGAGGGAGGGAGGGAGGGAGAAAAGGAAGGAAAGAAAGAAAAAAGGAAGGAAGGTAAAGAAGGAAGGAAAACAAGGAAGGAAGGAAGGAAGGAAGGAAGAGCTAACTGGTAGTGAAATTCTAGTTATATGAGACAAACTCAATTGTGCCAGCAGAGCCAGACAGACCAGCCAGACAGAAGTGCATGCATGGAAGGATCCAAAGGGCAGCTGACACAAGAACCTCAATTTTATCTTGCAACAGTGACGTCAATAAACATTCCCGGGCCCTGCCCTCTGGAGCTTGCAGCCTGGTCACTCCTGTGCTTCCTGTGCGCACTGGAGTCACATGAGCTGGCTTTGGGTCCCAGCTCCAGCCATCTGCTACACAGGCAAATTATTTGAGCCCTAATGCCATCATCTCCCAAAGAAAACTAAATGATCTCTCTCCCATAAAATTATTGTGAGAATTAAGGGAGCTAATGATAATGTGCACGAAAACGCTCTGTAACCCTTCATGCACAACCCAAACGGGACGTGTCCCTGTTTTAACACAGAAGACTGTGTCTCCTCCAGCCACCTTTCTCCAGTGTGCCATTCTGTTTGGCAAGCACTGAGGCTCTCAGATGTAATTAGGAAGCACAAAGTCTATAACTAAAGTTATTTCAACCAACATCTGAGTGCTTACTTAGCCGGCATGGTCATATGCCCAGCACTGTACTAGACATTGTGGGAGACCGAAAAGAAAAACGGGGTTTGGTTCTTTTGCTCCAGAAATAAAAAGTCTCGCTAGGGAAACAAAACCAGTACACGTGAAAGAGCAGCTAGGCACGCAGGCCAGCATGTGACTAAGGGGTTACACTTATAGGTAGGACTTATTTCAAAACTAAAGGGAGGAAAGTGTTTTTAATTTTAATTGACAACAAGTTTATGGAAGGCGTTCCAGCAGGGAGATAGAGCCTGAACACAGGAAAAAAGGTAGGAACGTACCTGTGGGTCTGATTAGGGAATGTCTTAAATAGCGAGTGGTAAAGGAACAGAAATTCTTCAGACTACGGGGGACCCAAACACCAAGAAAAGATATTTAAACTTAACCCAATGGGCCTAAAACGAAGACTAGATAGATCTGAAGGTCACAGAAAAATATCGCCATGGAAAATTTTGCCAATGGTAAGAGAGAGTCTCCAAGGCAAAGAGGCTGAGGCTGACTGTGCAAGTCTAATGAGATGCAAAATCTCAATCAGCAGCAGGCTCATTTCCCAACCTTAATTCCTTGCTCTTTTTTCTAAGGCAAACCCAAAAAAGCATGAGTCAGAAGAAACAGATGTAATTTCCGATAAGCCAGGATAGACGTAAGGTGTGACTGTCACCACCACGTGGTTTAGTGGGCTGGAGGCATCACACCCTTCAGGAGAAGCATGTGGAGATCAGACAGAGGCAGGTTCCAACCCTATGTGAACCTGAATAAGTTACTGGATCTCTGTTCCTCAGGTTCCTCATTTATACAGTGAAACAACACATCTTCACAGGGTTATTTTGTGGTTAGAAAAAAACTCTAGAAACTTTCAGCAGTATAAAAATGTTAATTAAATAAGAATTAAATTTAGCACATTTTGCTAGTTGATGAGCACCCTGAAAACAGGGGCTCTGTTTTATTCTCTAGTGCAAACCCAGAGCCTAGCTCAGTCCCTAACATCTATGGGAATGCAGTTAAGTCTGAGATTCTAAAATGAGTGTCGAATTCAATGCAATGCATTTTTGGTGAGTACCCATTATGTTCTGTGCACTTACTAGGTCCTGGGACTAGGGTGGTGGAGAAAACAAACAGGGCTCCTGCCTTCACAGAGCTTGTGGTCTAATGAGGAAGACAGACATTACACAAGTAATTACAACTACAGGAAGAATCACAAAACAGGAAGCACAGGGCCATGGAAGTCTAAAGCAATAAGGGGAGCATTTAACCTAGTCTACGAGGTCAGAGTCTTCAGAATCGAGCAAGTAATAGTCATCAATTACTTCTATAATTTCCCAGAGTAACAAAAGCTATTAAGACTTAACTGCTGGTTGATTTTAACATAGATAATTTTTTCAAATATTGATTCGGACATCACATTAAAGGGGGGAAGGGGTTTCACAAAAAAGTTAGATGGAAGAAAAAGGCTTCCATGTAGGTTTAAGTGACATCAAATGTGCCCTACCTACCACAGGTAGGAAGAGAAGCGTAGTGTTCACCCACAATCAACTTTTTACGGGAAAAACTTAATTACTATAAACAATCTGCCTGTGTAGTTACAGATCTTTCTTTAAAAGGAACATATATCTAAAGCATAAAGATGCATGAATCTCTCTTATTTCAAATATATTCCAAGTAATGCTTTTGATTTTGAAGCTATAGTTTTAAAACTCAAGCCATAAATGTGACCCTCCAAAATTAAACAGTATTTGTGTTCCTCCTCTGTGTAAAATATCAGATAAGACATTGAAGAAAATATTTAAAGTTTTAAAATAATACCCAACCATCAAGAAATTTACAATCCATACAGGAAAAAAAATACTACGGGAGTTCAATAAATAAATGCAAACTACGCAAAGATGTCACAACACGATTCCCTGCCAACTCTGATCAAACCTAAGTTCCAGGGAGGCTGAGGTCTTTGTCTTTTTTGTTCTCTGGTGTTTCCAAGTGCCTAGAACACTGTCTCAGCAGGCAGCGAGTGAGTGAGAGAGCGAATGAAAGAATGAAATTCACGGAGTTAGCAGAGAGAGCAATGGCACAAGAAAAGGTTTTGGGAAAAACTGCATGGAGAACAAGAATCAGGGGCCTTAAATGATGGTTAGGGAAAAACCAGACAAAGAAAAGGAGAGAGAGAAGTATGTCAGGCACTAAGACAACTTGAGGAGACAGAAAGTGCAAAGGCAGTGACTGGAAATTCACGCAGAAGAGTACAAAATCAGGATAGAAATGTTGGTGAAGATCAGATTGTCCAAAACTTTAAATGTCAAACTGAAGTGTTATGGACTTGATCACGGTAGCTGCAGAAAATCATCACAGTTTCTTGAGAGAAGGACAACGTGATCCAAACCTGCCTCTTGGTGGAGTCCTGCAGGGGCTGGAGTGGAAGGCACTGCTGCAGTAATTCATGCAAGCGATGAGAACCTGTCCTGGGGCAGGAGCAGCCTGACTAGAAATAACGGGCTGGCTGGCACAAAAACACCAACAGAACTCTCTCACGACTCACTGGAAATCACAATTGTAGGCAGGCAATTTATTCAGCATTTACCATGTGCCACATACCACACTAAGCACTTTCATGCATATTTTGACATAATCCTCAAAACAACTCCAAGGCAATAGGAATTATACGATAAGGAAACTAAGATTCAAAGACATTAAGTACCTGCCAGGAGACTAGCTGTGGTCTGATTCACAGCTTACTGATCAGAACCACTACCCTGTAAATTATGAAGGGGTACCAGAGAGTCTAAAAATTGCTAGGTATCTTTAAATCCAAGTGACTAGGAGAAAGATGATGCCATCAATAAAGACAGAGAACACAAGAAAGACATTGAGATTCAGATATGTTATGTTTGGGGATACAGAAGACAGCCAAAGAGAATTGTCCAGCAGGCAGTCAAGAAAGAAGGAAGTCCAAGATCAAAGGTGGAATATGTATTAGGGCTGGGATGTAGACCCAGAAATTAACTGAAAAAAGGTAATTATGGAACAACATTCAATTACTTAATCAACTATTTGGGGAATACCTTTCCTATGCCAAGCACAAGGCTAACTTTGGAAGGTAAATAAAACCAAAAGTTTCTGCTCTCATGTAGTTTACAGACTGGCTAAAAGGAAGGGAGTGAATGAGACCTGAATATACTGTGTGTAAATCACCTTTGGGGAACATCTACATGCAGGGATGGGAAAGACAGCACAGGAAGAGGAGAACACCAGGTTGGACACTAAAATAGTACAGAATGAGATGAAAAACCCAAACACCATGATTTCAACAAAGCAGTAGAAATAGACACCAGAGTGCAGGTGACAATGATTTTAATAACAGCAGACCTGATAACCTGGACTATGGAGCTCAGAAAGTCTCTTTACAAATCTAAGTGGACACAGACAATCCTTAGCTCTCTGTGAGCATATAATGTTTAAAAAATGTAAGCCTAGATTGTCAGAAACCAAACCAGGGTAAACAAAGAGGAGGAAGCTATGGATAAAAGATACAAGATGCAGAAAAAATAAAGTATATTTTGGCACATCCCACTTCAGAAGTATCTTTTCAGTGTATCTGAATTAAAGTAACTGGATATTTTGATAGAAAAAAGAAACTACTCCATAAAAACAAACCATAAAGTAAAAAGTACTTTTAAGGCATATTTTTAAATATATTTCCAAAATTAAATGTGCCATATAAAGAAATATTACATCAAAATATACCTCAAATTATCCATATCTACTAATGAACTGGATAAGTTTATCATTATAGTTATTCTCTAATTTATGCTTTAGTTATAATTCATAAACATAATAAACCACTAGATATTGGCTATAAATTTATATTTAAGTAAAAACAAATCACTGACTTGAAATATACTCAATATTTGTCCTAAAAATGAAACTTACATCTACCTCTAGATGGCAATATATTAAATTTTTATTGAAAAGTAATATATTCTTGTAGAGAAAATTTAATATAACTATTGCTTAAATCAAATTCACTATGGAATTATTATACCACTGTTCATCAATTTAAACATGCAATTTCATTCCTAGAGGAAAAGAATATAGAACATATGAAATCTAGACTAATTCTGTTACATGGCTCCAATGAACCTATTTTAATGAAATTTCCAGGTCGCAGATCAGTTCTGAGGGTTTATCTTTTAGCCTACTCTTAATATAAATTGAGAAGCTGTCTATATTCCTGGGTAAATCAGACATCTTAAAGTACAAAAAGCCTAAGAAATTATCTTTTCCAACTCCATTGTGTTAAAGATCAAAAACCAAGACTAGGGGAGGTTAAATGGCTGTCCCAAGCTGGCAGACCTGATTTTAGCTGGGTGGATGAACGGGTGGATGGATGGGTGGATAGATGGGTAAAGAGGTGGATATATACATTATACATATAGTTCTTCTAAATATTATAAAACACTTTATAAGCACATTTTATCACAGTTATACATATAAACATATAAATATTAACATATTATACAAAGACAAATATGTAAAACAGTTTATTAACCTTTAAAACATATTATGAAACCACAAAAAACCATGTGGTATCTTAACAAGAACAGACAGAAAATTAAGAGAAGGAGAATCAACGTCCCAGAAACAGAACTCAAAAACATAAATATTTGATATATAATAAGGGTAACCTAAAAAAAAAAAAAATCAGTGAGGGAAGAAGTTGACACTGGTTTTCATCAGTTAAGATGGCTTGCTTATGAAATAATTCCTTGAAATCACTTGAATAAAAGGGGAGAATATCAGTGATAATCTTTTCTTTAATAATGTATGATCTTATCTCCATTTATCTCCATATTACAGAAGCAGTTGCAATGTCCTTTAATTTGCATTTAAACCAGACAGGAAACAGCCATGCTTTCTTTTCAGAACCCTTTGTGTGAAAACTTCAAGATCTATAACTCAGGGAGAGGGGAATGTAGCAAGATGCTCTGCTGAACTAGACTTAGTATATAGCATGTGATAAAATGAGAACAGTACTGGGACAATGTTAGTTTAAGGGATTTATTTAACTAAAGTTCATTTAATAGTTGAAAAGCAAGATAAAATGCATAGGAGTTCACTGTTACCACCAATGACAAGGTGGTAGACATGGTCACACCAACACTTTGGGACAAATAACAGGTACAAAACTCTTCTCCACTAAATGGTGAGTAGAAAAAATTAAAAAACAAACAAATAAACAAAAACCCTGGGAGAACTGTCAGCTATAAATTAACATTGCCTTGATACCATTTAAGGGTAATAAGCATGTCTACCAACTACTAAGGGAGAGATGGCATTTTGCTTATCTAAAAAGCTATGAAATGATGATCTTTAAAAATGTATATATCTCTGGGGCCAGCCCGGTGGGCACAGGGGTTAAGTTTCCATGCTGCACTTTAGTGGCCCGGGATTCGCAGGTTTGGATCCTGGGCTCGGACCTATGCACCACTAATCAAGCCATTCCATGGAGGCGTCCCACATACAAAACAGAGGAAGATGGGCACAGATGTTAGCTCAGTGACAATCTTCCTCAAGCAAAAAGAAGAAAATTGGCAACAGATGTTAGCTCAGGGCCAATCTTCCTCACAAAAGAAAAAATAATAAAATAAAATAAAAATTTATATATCTCTGGATAGCCTACTTTTAAATCAGAAAAAAATCTATAAAACTAGTTTGAACTCTCTAAACTATTTCTCTTTGATTAAGAAGCTCCCCACCTACCCTTTATGTTTTACTGTAAAATTATTTTACATAATTTTTTAAAGAAATGCTTTTTAAAAAATTTAAAGTGAATGCAAAGAAAATGCAAACACTTCCCTCTCCTCTAGTCAGAAGGGATCCTCCTTTTACTGAATTTCCCACCTAGTTGTTCATACCTCTTACAGTGATGATCACATGTTCCCTTATGATTATTTGTGTGTGTGTGTGTGTGTGTGTGTGTGTGTGTGTGTGTGTGTGTATGCCTCATCTCCCTTCTGGCTTTTAAGTTAGCTGAGAACCGACAAGAGCCTTATTTATATTTTTTTCTCCACACAATATCTTACATTGTATTGTATACACATATGAATAATATAAAATCCTTATGCCTTTTAATTAATATTGTATTTTGTACAGATACCATCACAAAACTTTTTAACTGGCTTCCATTTCCACTGCAATTCACCTTCACACTGCTTCTTGAAGGATTACTCTAAAACAAAACTCCAATTATATTATGTCCCTACTTAAAATCCTTCAGTGGCATCCTATTTCCCACAGATCAAGTTCACGCACACGTCACAGACAGCTATTACAATCCCATCTCCTCTCTTATCACCCGCTGCAGATGACCCACAGCCTGGCTTTAGAGAACTACGCATCATCCCTCTCTGTCTTTGCTCCCTTGTCCTGGTCCACCAGGCAAATTCCTACATATCAACACTCAACTCAGATCTTCAGACTGCATCATGCACCTTCCTCAAACACACTCCATAACATTTTGCTTGTGCCTGTCCTACAGCACTTCTCATATTGCAGAGGGCAGGGAACTGGGAAGGGTAAAAATGGCTTTTTTCCCCCCTCTAAGTTGTAAGAGGGCCATAGGTGAAAAAAAGCTAGAAACTATCTGAAAGAATGTTTGCCTAAAAAGCTAATCCCAGAACTATACATAAGACCTGGCACCAACAAAGCTCTAGAAGGTGGTAGGAAAGTTTATTCCACTCAAACACAGGATCTGCCTGACAACTGATTACCAGACTGTAACCAGTCATCCCTTAGAGATGCATTTCCTAGTTTCAACAAAGCACTCAGGGGAAAAAAATCTTAAATGGAAATTATCATGGTAAATGCTCTGTTAACACATTAAAGGATTTTTTAAAATCCTCCAAATATTTAGTTTCTAAAGTGAAATTATCTACTCTAACATTCCAGAAGGATTTGCAAATAGGAAGGCATTGTATATATGGTTTTAATTTTTTTAATCTGCAAAAACCAGTAAGGAGGTGTTGAAAATATACAAAATTGGAAAGATTAGTGCTGTTCCTTGCTACAACACTAGTTCACAGAGGAAAACCATAACCTAGTTATTTCATATCTTAGCTCTTTTGTGTGTAAATCAACCTTCCATTTGCCTCACAAACATGATTCACAGAATAGACAGTAGGTTCTTCTGAGGAGGATTCGGTGCTTATGAAATGCACAAATTAATTTATCTACTTGATCTGTCAAAATCATATTTGGGAAAAGAACCATTTCTTCATATATTACATCACCCGCCTCCAGTCGAGGGTTGATCATTCCCTCCTCAGGGCCACCTCTCTACCTGGTACACACCTCAAGTGTTGACCATATCAACTTGTATCATTTATACATCTAACTGCCAAAAAAAGAAAAAATACCTCCATGGGGGTGGAAATGAATGTCTTCTTTTCTTTGTAATTCAGGATCCAGAAAAAAGATAGCTCAGTTTACCCAGGCAGTAGGACACCAAGGGATATTTTGAGGCAAATTTTACCAAACTAAGTTAAAAACTGAAAGTGTATTATCTGCAAGAAATCACAATATTCTGAGTACACTGTGAAATTTATATTGTGTCTTTCACTTTTTAAAGACTGATATGGATATATATCTATACAAGTTATAGTGTATATAATTAAATATATTAGCCTAATTTTTTGTTCTTACAATATGGCCTAGAAGACAGTGATTTCCTAATCATTACTACCAACTTAATTTTTAACAAGAAAAAATTTTATACCATTCCAATTTTAAGATTCAATACTCATGTCTAAATAACAAATGAACTCTTAAAAATTTTGACCACATGAAGAATTTTGACTGTTACTAAATGATAAACATTAGCTTGATAACCAATTTTACCTTCCAGTCAATATTATGCTGAAAACTATTAACCTACAAAATTTTTTTTAAAAATGTTTCCTGATTATCTGGATGGCTAACAGGCCTCTAATGGCATAAAAGTTGCCATATCAGCAAAAAGGAAATACTGTCTCCTGGCTACCTCTCAGCTTTTGCCAACTTCTCAGATTATCATCACCAAAAATATCTATGGCATCTGAATTTCTTATCATACAAGTATAAGATACACTAAGAAAATTTAAGAAGCTATAAAAAGCTACATATATGACCACATTCATTTTACTGACAGCAGCTATAAATAGTGCTTTCATACCTATTTGGAAAGTTGAATCAATGGTGAAATTATTTATCCTGTTTCTTTATAGATTCCATGAGGAGAGAGGGGGGCAATAGGACCATATCTTCCTTGGAAATACTTGTCTTATTAAACAGTATTGAAGAATTCAAGGAAATTGAGAAGAATAACTGGAAAAACTCTGGCAAATGCTATGTGGGATAGTAATACATCCATACTCCTAATTCTATAGCCAACAGATATGTGTACGTGTCCACCAAAATATATGTACAGGAAGTTCAAAGCCACATTATTTGCAACATCAAAAACCGGCAACAGTAAAATGGTTAAATTGTGGTATATTCATAAGATGAAAAAAACAGTGCTACACGGAACAATGTAGGTAAATCTCAAAACATAATATTGAGCGAGAGACGCCAGACACGAAAGAGTGCATTATACGTAATTCCATTTATATAAAGTTTAAAATAAGAAACAGGAAAACTAATCTATAGTGTTGAAGGTCAAGATAGGAGTATCTTTGAGGACTGGGAGGGGACAAAAGTGGGGTTATGGAGTGCTGGTAATATTGTACGCTAATTATACAGGTGAGTCAGTTTGTGAAAATCGAGTGAGCTACATACTTATATACAGAAAGGGTACAAATAATATATTATACTTTAATAAAAAACTGAATTTGTACAGCCATGTTCATAGCAGCATTATTCACAATGGCCAAAAGATGGAAGCAACCCAAGTGTCCATCAACAGATAGATGTATAAACAAAATGTGGTGTGTGTGTATATATATACACATACACACACACACACACACACACAATTGGATATTATTTAGCCTTAAAAAGGAAGGAAATTCTGACCCATGCTACCTGTGGGTATGTGGATACATGCATAAACCTTGAACACATTATGCTAAGTGAAATAAACCAATCACAAAAAGATAAATATTGTATTATTTCACTTACATGAGGTACCTAGAGTAGTCTAATTCATAGGGATAGAAAATAGAGTGGTAGTTTCCAGGGGATGAGGGAGGGGGGAATGAGGAGTTTTTTAAATGAGTATAAAGTTTCAGTTTTGCAGGTTGAAAAGAGTTCCAGAGATGAATGGTGGTGATAGTTTCACAACGAAGTAGACATATGTCAGAGGACTGTACACTTGAAAATAGCTAAAATGGTAAATTTTATGTTACATATCTTTTTAAAAAAACTGATGTAAAAACTGGTTACCAGAATCAACAAGGGGTTCCCATTGGCCAATCAGAGGACAGTGTGAACATCAAAAAGAATAATGACTACATTGATAAAAACACATTTAATATATAAAAACCTACTAATTCAGAATGAGACCAAAAACAAAACAGAAAGAATCCCCTCCCCTCCAAAAAAAATTCATTGGTCATTACTGGAAATAACTAGGGCACCAACTCCTTTCTCTGAAAATCGGTAATCAAAGAGAAAGAACTATTTCTCCTATCTTTCTCATATAAACTACTCTTCAGAGTTACCAAATACCCTAGTTAACAAGAGAAGGTTCTTCTTTACAGAAATATCCCAGTGAAAAAATGTGGAAGAAATGATGACAGGTTTTTAAAGTCACAATTTTGTAAATCCTAATAAAATAATTGTTTTAGGCAAAGATTAACACAATTGATGAAAAGGTGATGGAAAACCTTACACGGAAGGAATGACGCTGTCACCACCTGAATCCACCAATCAATCTGAGCATGTCTAAGAGTGGGGCAACCAGACATTAATTGCCTCTGATGTGATGCAAAATGAAGTACACTGCACCACCTACAATGTATCTTTGCAAAATAAGTTGAACATGAATCTATTCAAACCCTTGGAGCTAATATTCAATTTAAAAGAACTATAGTGAATAGAGGAACAAGTTAATGAAACGGTGAAGAAGCAAAACAACAAACCCAGAATGTAGGATATTCTACAAGACAGGTGACCAGGTTTATTTATCTGTCACTGGCTTGGAGAAAAGGACTGCTCTAGAGCAAAAGAGACTTAGGATATGTCAAATCCAAATGCTAGGTGTGACATTATTTGGATCTCGATTTCAACAGACCAAATGTAAAACAGACATTTTTAAGACAATCTAAGAAATCTGAATATGGACTGTACATTAGGTTATACCAAGAAATTGCTCATTTTGTTAGATGGGATCATAGCACTCTGGCTAGTGAAGAAAATGTTCAAATTTTTAAAGATGCACAGCAAAGCACATAAGGACTAAAACGACATGACTTCGGCAGAACAAAAGGTGTATCCTTGAAGTTCATGCAGTAACCTTGATAACTGTTGAATCCAGGTGATGTGTATGTGGGAGTTCATATTCTCTCCTTGTATACGTTTGAAATTTTCCATTAAAAAATAATTTTAGATTATTCAAATGATGTGGACTATGCTTAATATTTTAGATTGTCTATGGATATTAAAACAAAATTAAAATATTTTCATAAAGAATTGCAGTCAGATACTCCTTTATTCTACAAGTAAGGAAAGTGACACCCAGAGAGCTTAACTGGTCTGCCTGAAATCTGACAACTATCAGTCACGGTCAACATATGAACAACTAAAGTTATACCACGAAACACTTCATTCCTTGCCACAGATTTGGGGGTTTGGTAAAGGAAAAAAGGAACTAATTCTTGGTAATTTAACTCTCTTACTATTTTATTTCAAGTTTGTACTTTTGAACATCAAGCACTGCCCCCAAGTAACGTCATCTGAGAAAGAGTTCTATATTAAAAACATATAAATTTATTACATGCTTAAGTATTTTTCTCATGGCCAACAGGTATAGCACCATGAGGACTGTCATGCCAATTCACGCAACAAGAGCTAGCGTGGGACACTATATCAGGCTTTCCTGGCGCCCATACCATGCTTTCCTGTTTCAGTGGACTATGCTAATTAGCACATTTACTCTACGTTCCATTATTTTACGTGCTGGTGACAATTTTAACTCATCATAATAGCTAACAAAAGGCATGCAAATCATAGTACTGGAAATGTCACACAAGTGACAAAGAGTGTTTTAAGACATAACTTTTCAGGAGTTCAAGGCAAATGACACTAGAGGGGCTAGCTGGAGAGACTGATTTGATTAGCTACGTAGCAGCCATAGAGGTGTTGGCAGAAGTCCTCCGCCTAGGAGGGAGGGAGGGACAGTAGTTTACATGGAAAGAACCTGAAAAAGACTATGCAGAGACATGTCAGACTTGAGGCTATTTGAAGGGAACAAAACAGTAACTATGAAGTATGATTTGGGGAACCCAGCTCCACAGGGACTATGCTGTGAAGACCTTGTAAAGTAGTCTGTGGTGGGGCTAAACAATGGCTCCCAAAGACACCACATCCTAATCCCTGGAACCTGTGAATGCAACCTATGGCAAAAGGGATTTTGTACACATGATTAAATTAAGGATCTTGAGATGGAGAGATTATCCTGGTTTATCTGGGTGGGTCCTAAATGCAATCATAAGTGTCCTTATAAAAGGGAGGCAGAGTGATATTTGACCACAGAAGAGGAGAAGGTGACATGATGATGGAAGCAGAGACTGAAGTGATATGCTTCGAAGATAGAGGAAGGAGCCACAGGCCAAAGAATACAGGCGGCCACCAGAAATTGAAAAAGGCAAGGAGAGGGATTCTGCCCTTGGAGCCTCTAGAAGGAACTAGCCCTGCCGACAACTTGTCTTCAGCCCAGTGAAACTGATTTCAGACTTCTGGCCTCCAGAACTGTAAGATAAGAAATTTGGGCTGTTTTAAGCCACAAAGTTTGTAGTAATTTAGTAATTTGTTACAGTAGCAACAGGAAACTAATACATAAGCCAATGTTGAGGAACATATCCTCACATAAATAGAATACGTTGGTGTAAAAGAAATTCATAACAAAATAATGAAATGTGTGTGAATATGCTAAAAACCTCTTAATATTTTGAGGCTTAAATGAAAATAGTGTCAACGTTTTTTTCTTCCGATTTTTCAGTTTGGGGAGGGGGGCATTTTGTTTGTTGTCTTGTTTTGTTTACAATACTCACATTTGAGAGAGCTTTAAGAGGTTTCATTTTGTTGGTGGTGGTGTGGTGGTGGTATTTCACTAAAAAAGACAATCTTTGTCCAGAAACTACTTGGTACTCCTCTACCTTCATCGGCAAAGGATATCTTGGACCCATTGCTCTTTAAAATCTGCTCATTTCAAACTCTGGATACAAATGTCCTCAGAGTCTATTCATGTTATTTAGCTCACTTCCAAGTTTAGAGATTAGTAAGATGGAAAAAAAGTTAAGGCTCAGGGCCGGCCCGGTGGCACAAGCGGTTAAGTGCTCGCGCTCGACTGTGGCAGCCTGGGCTTCGCCAGTTCAGATCCCGGGTGCGCACCGACGCACCGCTTGGCAAGCCACGCTGTGGCAGCGTCCCATATGAAGTGGAGGAAGATGGGCACGGATGTTAGCCCAGGGCCAGTCTTCCTCAGCGAAAGAAAAAAAGAGGAGGATTGGCAGATGTTAGCACAGGGCTGATCTTCCTCACCAAAAAAAAAAAAAAAAAAAAAAGTTAAGGCTCATCTACCCATTTCCTGCAAATGCTTTTAATTTTAATTGAAACATAAAATTTGAATTTCATTACTTGAAAAAATGTAAAAAAACAAATAAAAGCATGCTATCTGTAGATAAAACAATGTTCCTGCTGTCATAAGTTAAGAGGAGTATACATATTACATTTTCTTCTTTGGCCCTTAGCAGAAGCTTGGCTCACAACAGTGACTCGATTAAAATATGAGAGTACTACCACTGGTCTCAGGGATGCTTGTTTGAATAGCAAATAGAAAACAGTTTTTGACATTATCACTATAGCCATTCTCAGAAGGCTCTATTTCTTAATTCCAATCCAAGAAATGTGGATTTACTCAAGGAAATTTTGAAAGAGCCTTATATGCTTATTCTTAGGAATATAAGAACTCTATGGTTTATTTCATTTTTAGAATACTGATATACTCAAAATTAGTAAGAATAAACTCTCTAAAGTTATTCTATGAAACGGCTAGATATAAATACTGGAAAACTCCAGACTTTCCTAGATGTCATCTCTAGAACAAGAAACATATATAACTCTCCTTAGCCAAGAATCATAAATTCTTTAGCTGCTAAGAAATAATCCTCAAAAATGTGGATCTGGACCAAAACTCTTAGAACAGAGCAGAATATTTTGCCATTTCTTCCTCCCCTTATAAAAACACAAAGAGAACTAAACAGATTCTGTGTGTATTTCAAACGTAGAATTATTTTTCTAAGCTATTACTACTGAATCATAATGATTACTTAAGAATTTCCAGTATTTCAGGCAAAGATGTGTCCCCAAAAGGAATGACTTCTAAGAAAAGCATAGTTCTAAGCGAAAAGTTAAAAAAAGATAGCTCTGTTAAAAACTGTACCCATCTTATACATCAAAAACGTCTCTGGGAAAAAATCGGTGTTCCAAAAACAAGCTGTGATGAAAACGTGACCATTTAAATTTTACTTACACGCTGTATTTAGCATTTCCAAATATCACATTCAGAAACCTTCAGACCGAATACATACACTTTGGAGAATTTTGTAAATCATTGGGTCATTATTAAGAGGAAAGCATATGTTAAACAAAATGCAGCTGTGCACCAAGGCAAATGACAGGAGAAATACTGCAAGAAAGAAACTTCTAAAAAAACTAACTACAGGGGTCGGCCTGGTGGCGTAGTGGTTAAGTTCGTGCACTCTGCTTCGGTGGCTGGTGGGTTCTCCAGTTCGGATCCCAGGCGTGGACCTACACATTGCTCATCAAGCCATGCTGTGGTGGCATCCCACATACAAAATAGAGGAAGACTGGCACAGATGTTAGCTCAGGGATCATCTTCCTCAAGCAAAAAAAAAAAAAAAGAGGAAGATTGGCAACAGATGTTAGCTCAGGGCCAATCTTTCTCACAAAAAAAAAACAACTAACTACAAAGATATTGATAGCTTTGAACAGAATACAGGAGGGCAAAAACTTCCCAGGGCACTTTGTCTAAGAACCCAAGGCACAGTAGTAATAATTGCAACTAAATTTCCTCTGAAAGGAAAGGTGTTTCTGTTATAAGGAGCAGCATACACAATGACAAGGAGATGAAAGAAAACATGGCTTATTCAGGCCACAGTCTAATGGAAGGGACAAGTGTAGAGAGGCAAGTGATGAAGCCAATAATGTGTGGGCAGGGCTTTGCTGAGTTAAAATATTTCGGATTTTATCCTGAGGACATTGAAATGTTTCACTCAAGAAATATCAAAAAACATAAATGTTTTTGGAAAAAAAGTCACTCTATCTAGAGTGGAGAGAACCAAGATGCAGGAAAACTATGTGAGAAAAGAAATGAGGCTCTGAACTACAGCAAGGGCAGAGGAGCAGGGACATCAGAGAGGTGAAAATATCTTAACTCTATGTGTTGCTAAATTTGACGGGGGTTGATAGATGAAGGAGAGTTTTATTTTTTTAATATGTGAGAGATGAGGGCACATGTATACCTCTTTTGAAAACCTTACTATAATTCTATTATTTGGGGGGAAAAATTAATGAAGGGCATAATTAAAGCTGCTAGATTTGTAATTTTTAAAATGTGAATTGCTAGATAAAATATCCTGAAAGTATACCTATAATAAAAAAAAAAACTCGAAAATAAATCTGAAAATAATTTGAATAATCAACTAATGCCTTAATACAACTTACAACACTTTGACTAGTACTGGAAAACCTCTATGCCCTAAATTTGAGGAAACATTTGGCCAATGAAAATTCTATATTTAATGGGTGAGTTAGTTGTCCACAGGATTAGAAGTAGAATAGAACCAAAAAGGTAAATCAGATTCCAGGTCTGATTTTTAGATTATAAACAACAGATCTAAATTCTAACAGCAACAAATTTTTCTTACAAAATTTTAAAAAACAAGACAAGCTAGAGAAACAGCAGTGAGAGTACACATACATCACTATCCTCCTTTCATTAGCTCTATTTTGCAACTTGTGCTTCTGATTGTTTCATTCATTTGCTTAATTGACTGTAAGGAAACCAAAGCTGGCCAAATGAGTCATAAGTGAGTCACAGCTCACCTCCTGGAGTAGCCACAAGCCTGACTATGACTTGACTGCACTAGGCCTGAATTTCAAGTCAGAGAAGAATGCTGAGTGAAAGCCAAGGGCTGCCAAGGATGCCAAAGAAATTGTTGGGAGAATAAGGACAAATTCTAGTTTGAAATTTATGGACTTACACCTCATCCCTAACCACAGGAAAAATATACCTGCCTCACAGTCTGCTCCTTCCTCAACTGATCCTGTGACTTCATACACAGTCATTAGTTAATAGGAGGAGACAACTGAGTGCATCCTTTTTACTAACATCTTAATGCTGTCAATCAGACTTCCAAAGACTGTGCGAAATGAGAGGACCACAGTGACTACTCAGATTGGCACACCATACCAATAGGTGGGTAAAGGATGCCTGGCAAGGGTGACACAGAGTCTATACACAGCCCAGGCCCCCCCCACCACTGAAAAAGAGCTAAATCATTCACACTATAATTCTGTTTTAATAAACAATGCATATGTGACCCACAAATCACAGTATTTGGAGATTTGAAAAACAGATACCACAAAATATATGTGATTATTTACCAAAAAAAACACTACCACCATGGTAGTGTTACATGAGGTATTATTTCTTATATACAAGAGGTATTATTTCTTACAGAGACAGGGATGAAACCAGTGCATGACTAATTGGTTCCTTCCGTGCTGACTGGGGAATGCTCCAGCCTTTGCACAGTGAGTGTGGCTAGTGACTACAGCAGCTATGAACATCAGCACAAAAGTTTTTCTTCAAACCAAACTTCCATCTCTGCCTGCCAAATACCAATATGTCATTTCCTTCCTGCTGAACTCTACAGCTTCTTGAGGTAAAGGACCATGTAATTCTTAAAGTTACACTATTGGTATCCTCTACCATTTGAGTTAAGTAGAAAGGATTCAACAAATGTATGTCAAATGCAAAATGAGTAGAGAACATCTACAACTGTTTCTTGGCCGTTCACCTCCTCAACTACTATGTTAATACAATGCTAAAGAAAATATATATAATTACCCTACTTACAAGCATTATGGCGAAAAAACTCTTAGATCATCCAGACAGAAAATCAATAAGGAAATAATGGACTGAAACGAAAAACTTGATGTGATGGACTTAATAGATATAGAGAGAGCACTCCATCCAAACACAGCAGATTACACATTCTTCTCAAGCGCACATGGAACATTCTCAAGAATAGACCATATGTTGGGAAACAAGGCACGCTTATATAAATTTAAGAAGATTGAAATCATAACAAGCATCTTTTCCAACCATGAAGCTAGAGTGCCATGAAGCTAGAAATCAACTACAAGAAAAAAACTGGGAAAGTGACAAAGCTGTGGAGACTCAACAACATGCTACTAAACCACCAATGGATCATCGATGAAATTAAAGGAGAAATCAAATCATATCTGGAGACAAATAAAAACGAAAATACACCATACCAACTCACATGGGGTGCAGCAAAAGCAGTCCTGAGAAGGAAACTCACAGCAATAAAGGCCCACCTTAACAAACAAGAAAAAGCCCAAATAAGCAACCTCAAACTACACCTAACAGAATTAGAAAAAGAACAAACAAAGCCTAAAGTCAGCAGAAGGAGGAAAATAATAAAAATCAGAGCAGAAATCAATGAAATTGACATCAAAAAAACAATAGAAAGGATCAATGAAACAAAGAGGTGGTTCTTTGAGAAGATAAAATTGACAAACCCTTAGCCAGACTCACCAAGAAAAAAAAGTGAGAAGGCTCAAAAAACTCTTAAAGTTCATAATAAGGTTTTCAGAGGCGGATCCAACAACTTCATAAAATGCTAAAAGACTCAGGATGAGGCTTATAGTCCCAATCACTAATACGATATAGGTATTGTATTAACACCTATATAGGTATAGGTAGGCCTCAATTTAACAAAATTTTTTAAATGAAGTCCATGAAAATTTCTAGCCTTGAGAATTCAGAATACATTTTCCCAAATAAATAAGGCTAAGGGGGTCAAGTCTTAGGCCAGCAGCCCTCACTTCAAAAAAAAAAGCTGAAAAATGAAGTCATTTTGGCTTCGTCTCCTTGCTTTTCAACATCATAAAAGGCACTCTATCATGCTAGAGCATGATTGTAGGCTTCTTGGCATGTCTGGTAAGGACCTAAGCCCTAACCCTCGTGGGAAGCCAGGGAGGGGGGACTCTTAGGGCTATAACCATTCTGGACACCTCAAATATGAACCGGTTGGGGAAGGGGGTGAGAAGAATGAAAATGGGATAAGGATGATCCTAAAGAAGAAGGAGAGATCTTTGAACCAGCAGACTGGTTAACCAACTTGAAGAGATGCCTCTCCTCAAGTTCTATCCTTCAGGTGCAGGGCCAAGGGAATCCCTGCCCAAGGACAGCAGAGGAGGAAAGAGCTGCCAGATGTGCCCTAAGGGCCATCAGAGCCCTCAGGGATCTAGACCCTATGACAGGGAGCCTAGCACGACACTGAGGATGGTTGCGGACTTAGGAGATGAATTCCCAGGAGACTGCAATATCTGTTCCCTGCAGAAGAAGGCGTGTAGGTAGGAAAGAGGAGGGAACAGGAGAAAGGGATGAGGAAGTCAGCACAGAGGGAAGAGCAATTCTTGCACTTGAAGTGGTGAGTTCCAGCCTGGGGACATAAATTAGGATGGTAAAACAACTCAGATGAGCCCAGTCCAGGACTGGCTGTCCTCTTTCTCCATGTTTCCCATTTGGATAAGCCCAGAGTATGTGTGTGCTATTATCTCATAGCACTCACTCCATAACACACTCAAGTATCTTCATTTCTCCAAGTAGATATGTAGCTTTGACCTCAAGAGTGCCCAATGTACTGCACATTTAATAAGTAATTACAGAACAAAGGAACAAAGAAAAAGGAAGATGTTTTGTCCCTTGTATAAAATGAGGTTCCTTTAGTATGCTCTCAGCAAAACTGCAAGTGAACTTGCATATTTTATCACTGAGTAGTCAAAATAAAATAAGTTGAGTAACCTTTTAATCAGCTCACTCTCAAAGGGAAAAAAAAGCAGGGGAGGAGGGGAAGTATAATGGTTTTGGCTCCCTTCATTGTTCTTGTAGGTCATTTATACCCACTATATGACATCACATATACATTTACTTATACATGGGCACATTCATTCTTCTCAGAAGGCCTTTCCTCCCCAGGCACCAATCACCTCCACCTTTTATACTTCCAGACACGGCGTAAATGTCCCTACCACAGTGACAGCACAAGAATGTCCCTTAGCCTTTCAGCCTCAAACACCCAAATGTTGAAAACTTAGGGGATCCAATAAATACTCCTTCTCTCCATCTGAATTTAGAACTGAGAGGCAGATGCATGAGTCAGAGAGACAGATAAAAAATGTCAGCTTTTTATTGTTAAAAACTTTATTAGGAGAAAGAGCTTAGGTGTGCAGCCAAATGGGCTCACTAATACCCCTCCCACAACTGAAGACCACCCCCAGGGGGCAGAGCCTGCTCCGTAACTTACCTTAATGGCAAAGAGTGGACCAGAATGTACTTCCCTGCAGGCAGGTGGATCCTAAAGAGAGACCCACGGAGGGCTAAGTCACACAAGCCCTAGTCCTGCTCCCAGAGAGATCACAAACCAGACAAGCCACACCTCTTCTACTGGAGGAGAATGCATGAAGTAGAGAAAAGCCAGGAATGTTGTTCTAATGGAAGTCCCTCCTTATGAAGACGAGAACATACACATTCTCTTTAACAGTCTCTTGAATTCTTTTTCTTACTCATTAAGCCCCTGGGCTACCAGAGATGTAGCTGTCCCTCAAAAGAAAAAAGATCCGTCTCCTAGAGCAGCCCTGCTCCCACTTTGACGACGCCTTCCAATGCTGACCACTGTCCTTTGGGTAGTGTCTCAGGATCACAGGAGTAGAAGTGGAAGGGTTCTATAACAGACCAGAGAAGTCCATCAAGTAAAATAATGTTAAGGCCATGCTGAACCCAAGATGAAATCCACTTCCCATTCTCTGAGACCAAAACATGCCCAGCCACGTTGTCCAACGTGGGTCAAAAGGGGTTCTGCAATGAACTTGAATGACAATACTAAGATAACTACAAAAAAATGCAACAAATAGAGAACTCCCAAATTTAAATATAAACCTCCTTCCAATCTGAGTTTTCCAGTGAGACAAAGTCCAAATATTAAATCCTCTTGCAAGTTAAAGTCTAAATATGTTACATTTCAAAGGAATTAAATTCTGGACTCAAATTATCTTGCCTTTATGCATACAAAGTCTGCCTTGGTCTGAGTTTCCCAAAAAGTATAGTTTGAGACAAAAGCATACATGCAGGTATTTAGTTTGGGAAGTGATCCTAAAGAGCAGGAGTGAAGGAACAGGGGAATGGAAATGGGGCAGGAGAGAAGGAAAATACAAGGATGCACCTCTGAGCTGACCATCACTATTGCAGACTGGTGCTCAAGACCACCCAACTGTCTGAGGAATCTAACAAAGTGTGTTGCTGTACTGTCCTCCTGGGGAGGAATTTATCCACCTATTCCCATCTGCCATTGGTCAAAGGCAGCCAATCCCCTGGAATTGACTCAACAACACTCCCTAGGTTCCACGTGCATGCTTGGCAAGCTCTCACAGACCTCAGAGTGAGAGAAGGCCAGAGTAGAAAGGCAGAGGTACAAGGTGTGGCCCCCAGCAAGGTGCTCTCCAGGTATACCTGTGAAGTTCATGGAAGCCTACATGGGAACAGCCAGTGCAGCTATGGCTGGAATAAGAGGCTAGGCAGAGAGGATTCTGAAGTGGTGCACAAGAGGTAGCCAATACCAAGTCTAATAATATTAAAAGCCAAATTCATCCTCTCAAATTTTTCATTCTATTCACTCTCAGCTGAGGAGTTCATGATGCCTGGGTGAGTCGTGGGGGTTTTTGTTGCTGCTGTTGTTGTTTAGTTGTTTTTTTGTTTTTAAACAGAAAGTATAGCTCCTTTAGGGCCTCAGACATTGAGCAGTTTTACCTCAAGTCTTTGTATGCCCCCATTTTTAAAGAGCCCAAAGAGTTACAAGTCATTGGCCCTACACCCACCAAATTTAAAAGGAAAGTCAATCTTCAGGCCTTGGAGCAGCTACCCCAAGCAAAAGTGTTCCCAGAACCCAGTCTTGGCATAATCCAGACCCATTTAACTGCTTCCAGAAACAACGGCAGAAACTCCAGGGCATCTGAGAGATGGAAGGTCAACAAAGAAGAGCACAATCCTCTTGGTTTCAGCCTTGCCAGAATGCCCATAATACTATGCCAATTTTCCAAAGCTTAAAACTCAATTAGGAGACAAGTATCCATTGACAGACGAATGGAGAACAAAAATGCGGTATATACATACAATGGAATATTACTTAGCCTTAAAAAGAAAGGAAATTCTGACACATGCTACAACATGGATGAACTTTGAGGGTATTATGCTAAGTGAAATAAACAAGTCACAAAAGGACAAATATTGTATGATTCCACATATATGAGGTACCCAGAGTAGTCAAATTCATAGAGGCAGAAAATAAATGGTAGTTGCCAGGGGCTGGGGAGAGGATATTGTTTAATGGGTACAGTGTTTCAGCTGGGGAAGATGAAAAAGTTCTGGAGATGGATGGTGACAACGGTTGCACAACAATGTGAATGTACTTAACGTGACAGAACTGTAGGGTTAAAATGGTAAATTTTAAGTTATGTATATCTTACCACAATTTTAAAAACTCAACTAGGAGAAATCTCCAAGCAGGTTCATTTTGGCCCTATGGATTTGCATACTGGAGAGAAAATCCAACTATGTGTAGTGTCTTCTCTCTCAGAGTGGCATTTGAGCTATCACTGCCTTCTTTCAAAATGCAGAAGTTTGCAGTGGCGGCAGCCCCAGTCCCCTCTGGCCCTAACTGTGGAAACTTTCTTTCCCAACCTGCACATTCACAGCTTCTTAGCTTCCAGTTCCTCTTTGAGCCCCAGGTTTCCGGCACTCAAGTGCTGGACTGAATGTGGGCTCTGCCTAGTAGAGTCATCATCTCCACAATCATTCATAAACAGGAATTTTTAGTCTTGGGCCACAACATCTGTTGCAAATATCTTGCCTGCTTCGGGCTGTGAGACTGCTTCCTAAGGAAGACTGTCTCCTAGTCCCCCCATTTCTTCCAACTGAACTTCAGCAGAGTCCAGAACTGGTTCCACTGTTTCTGAAGCCCACATCCCTGAAGGCCTGTGAGGATCGATATCATTGCATGGGCATCTCGAGACACTAGAATTCCCACGCATTTTTTTTTTCCTTGTGAGGAAGATCGGCCCTGAGCTAACTTCTGATGCCAATCCTCCTCTTTTTGCTGAGGAAGATTGGCCCTGGGCCAACATCTGTGTCCATCTTCCTCTGCTTTTTATATGGGATGCTGCCACAGCACGGCTTGACGAGCGGTGATTCACTGCACGCCAGGGATCTGAAACTGCAAACCACACCCCCGCCCTGCCGCCTAAGCGGAGCACGTGCCATGCCACCCAGCCGGCCCGTAGAATTCCCCAGGCATTTTAATGATGAGGTCCTCCCTATGTTTTTTCTTTTTGGCCAGAAGTAGGGCTTATCCCTGATATTTAATCTATCTCTGCTGATCCCATTTTCTTTTAAGATTCAGAGGCTCCTCCCTTCCCTTCTTTTTCACTATAGAGCTATCACTGATGGTAGAAATGAATAGTTTACTTCCTGAGTTAGATAATCCCAGCCAGGAGGTTACTCTCATCAGGCCACATCTAACCAGGCCTGGGCTGGCTCCCCTAGAATGTGTCTCATGCCTTCCCTTAGAATCCTAACTCCATAAAGAACCTGGGCATGAGCCTTCAGGGCACAGGTGATACTTGCTTGCCCAATTACAGTAACTTCGCCTTCGCCTTGAAACTCACTTAATCAACCCTTCAGTATTTTGTGCTGATCTCTCAGGGATTTTCCTCTCAAATGCAAATTTTCTGTAACCACTTGGTATTGCTATCCCAGGGCCACCACCACAAGCCCAATGGGACAGAAGAATGATTTATACATATGAGAAGATGGTGCCCGCTCAGGGCACACGTAAACTCTGGCCAGGTTCCACAGCAAAAAGAAAGTCAGTTGCATTTCAACGTCTACTAGCAAAAATCTTTATACAGTGCACAAAATGCAAAACCATTCCCTGCCCTGAGCTATGCAAATCAAGTTTCCAGCTGTTCTTACTTCAAACTCTAGCTGAATCTTTAAAGATGCACTTTGCAATATTCTCCGGATCCTTGTAACAACCTTTCAGATCTTGTCCCACTCCTCTCACTGTATTCTGCAGGTCCATTGCCCTTTCTAATCAGTACCGTTCAAGCGAATCTTCTTTCCTTTTTATTTCTGTCTATCCTCGCTTAAGATCTCATTTTCCCCTTCCTACCTCTCATAAATTGTGAACCTTTCTCCTAGCTTTCTCTTTTGCTCCTTTCCCCTAATTAGTCTTTTCAGTCTACCACTGCTCCTCTTCTGATAAGACCAAAGCATATTTTTCAAACCACTCCAGTTCCTCCTTGATTGCCTAAGAAAACCTATCTCTAGAATCTGAGCATTGCTGGCACAGGCCTTTGTAATCATCTTCTTAACGTTTAGGTTTCTAATAATTTCAATGACTCATTTGTCTATTTAAACCCAAGAATACGAACACACTTCTTCAACAAGGATGCTCCCATTCCTTTTTATTTGCTTGGTAAGAAAATCTGTAACTCTTAGATAAGCAAAGCCACAGTTCTATGATCCAATGGCTGGAATTTATATAATCAACAAATCCAGGGTGGAGGAATTTCTGTTAGAGTACTAGAGGAACACTTCAGTCCCCCTTGGCAGGATATAGCTCGGCTCCTTCCGGGGACTGTCTTTGAGACCAGCTCATCTGCAGAGAGGATACTTTCTTGGTCTGCTTGAGGTGGGTGGGTTGAGGTTGGTTGTATGATAGGTGGTCCATTAAGATCTTAGATAAACTACAAAATTACATAAGATTAGTCTCTCCAGGGCCTTCCTTTGGCCTGGAATGAAATTAAGGGAATGTGCTGAAGCCAATTTATCACTTCTACCTTGGCCTCATTCTCACAATTTATAGGAGAAACCTCACACAACAGCACTCTTGAAACTTTTTCACTTTTGCAATTTGAAGTCCTGGCCTGCAGCTTTGACTGAAACACAATAAAAGCAGTCAATGCTATTCCACCCCAAATGACTGAAAAGATCCAGCAAGGGATCGGCCTCACCAGCAACACCAGTCCATGCTGAACCTACAAAACCCAAAGAAGTGCCTCAGCTCACCCACACAGCGCAGCTAGGATCCATGCGGCCTGCACTTGCTAAGGCCTGAGGACCCACAAACAGCTGTGCCTGGTTAAGACAGTCCCTTGCCTGTGGGCTGGGCCACCATAAGCTTCACCGTCCCCCAAGGTCCAATAATAAATGCTCCCCTTTCCTACTCAGTGAGAAACCCAATGAGCCATAGATACAGAAATCAGATGAAAATGTGAATGTTTTTATCGATAAAAGCTAATATATATTGGAAAGTGTGGCTTAGGGATGCAGGCTCTCCTCTTGTTCTCCACTCCCCAAAAAAACTGTAGGCCTCCCCCTTGAAGACAGAACCAGCTCTCCTTAGCTTACCTTATGAACCAGAGTAGACCAGAAAACCACCACCCTCTTTGCAAGTAAGAAGGTCTCAAAGAGAAGACCCAGAAGCACCCAAGTCACATATACCCAGGAATTACTCTTAATACCCAGGGATTACTTTAACAGAAGTTCTTCCACAGGGAAACATGAAGTATGGGGACAGAGTTTATCCTCCAAATTATACCTCTCTTATGACCTGAGTTCTTTGTTATATATTCAGTGCCTAATCAGAGCTTTGACTATAGTATGGGTGCAATAAATGTTTGTTGAATGGATGAGAATGAAAGAATGAACTCCACTTCTGAATGAAAAAAATGCAGTTCTGAACTTGCAGAAGTTAACAGTGTGATATAAAACAGCTTGCACTTCTGGGAAACGCAAACCAAAATGGCTGGCAGTCTCAAGTGCAAGGAAATGTACGGGGCATAATCTAATCTCTTAGGAATGCTCATCTTCGTCATTAAGTCCTTCTGCTATTTGGCTCAAGATGATTCTCTGCCCAGCCTCCTGGAGGGTTCAGGTAATGTTATTACAGGTCTTGGATGAAGAGTGTTGGCGAAGATGAAAAACTGCTCATAGCTAAACTACGCTTGCTACAAGTGCTTGCCCTCTTCTCATGAGACTGGCCCTCATTAACGTGAAAGACTATACAAGAAAAAAATAGGCAAGATCTTAAGTATAAGGTACATTTGGGTTTTTAAAAGGTTCTTGGAAAACACCTAGATATTTAGTTTCACAGAGCAATTTGAAATCACAAAAGCTTTTAACAAAATTACCTAAATTCTTCTCTCCTGTGTTTATTGCTAATAATAACAACAGTTATTATGTATTTAGTTACTTATACATTCCTAAAGATTTATTAAGCACTACGTGCTGGGCATTGTGCTGGTCCCTGGGAATTCAGCAATGCATGAAATCTAAGTGGCCCTGCCATTATGAGGCCTAGGTTGCAAGAAAATCAATCCTGAAAAAAAATATTTCTAAGGATGATGAGCTGTATAAAAATAAGCGGAACTTAAAAACCAAGAAACATGGCAAGTTCCTAGTCTAGAGGAAAAAGATGGGGTGACAAACTTTAGGAACGGAAAAATACCCAACACGGCTGCAGGAGAATGAGCAAGAGAAAGGGGAGTCGAGGCTGGCGAGGACGGCAGGGTCAGATCACAAAGTGTCTTATTCAGGATTTTGGACTTCACCCTCAGAGCACGGGGAAGCATCCTAAGAGTTATAAAAGGGTTTGCATGCTCAGATTTCTGTGTTTTTGTTTTTGAAGATTAATGAAGATGCAGTTGGGAGAATGCATTGGTGTAGGGTGGAATATACATAGGAGACCAATTAGGAGACAGTGGGCCAAGTGAAAGATGATGGGGTGGAGGAGGAGCACAGATAGATTCAACACAGACAATGAAGGCTGAGCACCAAACACCCTGCACCAACTAAGTACTTGACAGATATCGTGAGGGAGCTACTTGTAACCCATTTTACAGATAAGAAAACATTTAGTGAGGTTAAGTAACTTGCTCAAAGCCATCCAGCAAATAAATGGCTGAGATATGAATCAAATCTAAATGACACCAAAGTCTTTGTTTTTAACCAAGACTTTGGAAATTTGCCCTTTATTGTCAATTAGAAATATTTCTCTGCAACCTACCTGGCAGTATGTTAACAAGAGCTGCAAAAATGTTTATAACCTTTGACCTAGAAATCTCACTTTGGAAAATACAGCTGAAGGAAATAATGCAAAAGGGAGGAATAACCTGTACAAGGACATTTATAATCACGCTTTCTATAAAAGAGAAGAACTGGAAGTAACTCAAGCAGCTGATTACATAAACAGGGAGCATATTAAGAAGGCGGACTATTCATCATTTTCACAGCTACATACTACTCCATTATCACTTCCTATGTGATCCTGAGAAAGTTAATCAGTCTTTTCTAAAATTCTTCAGCTGTAATAATTATGTTCTCTTACTGAATTTCTCAACCACCTAGGGAAACAGGCATTAATAATACTAACCATAACCGTATTTAGTGAAAGGATTGTTATTGCCACTCTCTGATTAAGAGTTCACAATGAGCAAAGCTCAGAGGCAGGAACTTGTCATATATTATCTCATCTAATCCTCACAACAATCTATGCATAGACAGTATTGTTCTCAAGAGGCAGCTGGGGAAACAGAGACAGGAGTGAAAGAGCCCGCAGTGGATTATACAGCTAATGAGTAGCATATCTAAAATTTGACCTCTAAAGCCCATGTTCTTTTCACTACACAATGCCACCCCCTAATTATCACAGAGAAAATGAGCAACAGAGGCTCAGAGACCACAAAGCTAATTAGTGATAGAGCCAGAATTTGAATACAGGTCTCCCAATTTTAGGCGGTGTTGCTTTTCTTTTTTGTTAGATCACAGCTGTCACCTATAAAATCACCAACAGATAGATAAAACTATGTAAATTAAATTTTTTTAAAGTCATAATAGTCTAAGGCTTAGATTCATCAGTCTAAACAAAATATCTGCAGAAAAATAGAATACAACAGAAAAGAAAAATCTGCCATAGATCAACAAAATGTTATTCCAAAAGAATAGGAAAAGCCCTGAGCCGTGAAAAGCTTAGAGGATGGAGTAGGAGAAGAGAAAGGCTCTCGCATTATCACTAAGTGCCTCCTATGTCCCCAGTGCTGTGCTAGGTATTTTGCCCATCTGAGTTCACCTGCTCTTCGCAACACTCCATGGGAAGAACTATCCCTCTTTCACAGCAAGAAAACTAAGATGCTGAGAGATACTAAGATGCTCAGCTAGTGGGGTACGATATGAATCCAGGCCTGTCTGATGCTACAGTCCATACTCTTTCAATATACCATGCTGCCTCCCACTGCAAGACAACTAGCAGAATATTGATTATATTCTTTTGCATCCTGTGATTAAGAAGAAGGACACAATAAAATCTGGCATTCTTGTCCAACCAATATTAAGGCTAATGTTAGGGACTCATTGAATAGTTATTCCATAGCCATTCATAGGAGCTCTCACTGTGTGCCAGTTACTGAGCTAAGAACATAAAGTTGAAGAACAAATGGTCCTCAATTTCCTGGAACGCACAATCTAGGAGAAATAATATATGTTTTGGTGTCATCATAAATGAATATCCATATTCTCAGGAATTTGAGACACACTGTATTATCAGGTTTAAAATAGCAAAACTTCGGCTCTCTTAGGAAATGAGTAATTCTGGATGGCAAAGTTGCTGGATAGCTGAGGATTTTACTCCTTTAAGCATCAGATCTCTGATTTCACAATTTTAAATTATTTAATCATTTTTCAATGCATTGTCAATTCTCTCAGGACATTCTGAGTTCCAAAGTCTGAGCCCTTGTATCCCCATTCCCACTGATTCCCCTATACTACTGTATCAGATAGACAGATAGATAGATAGATGAATGAATGAGAGGGAATAAGGTCTTTGTAACAAGTACTTCACATGAGAAAGTCTGAACCTAAGCATTTTCCAATCTTTCTTGAAGAGTTTTAAAAAAGGATTAATATGATTTAAACTTCTCTTGAGGACCTGGGTCATTAGTGTTCTATTATGAGAAAAGTAATGCACTATGATTCAGGAAACCAAGTAACCTTGGTCAAATCATTGCACGTATCAGAGGCCTCAGACCGCTCATTTTTAAAATCAAGGAGCTGAGCTAAAATTATCTCTAAGGACTTTTCCAGTTCCATAACTGTATAACTCTTTGAACAATATAATCAGTTACTGTAACAGTCCATTCAAACAGGACCATCCTTCCCCAGAGCCCTGTGCAGTATGTGAATTACTTTGTCTGCACTCTAGAAAATTAACATGGTTTTTGAGTTCTTGAGTCCATGATTTATAGTTTTTGCTACTGCCAACTTAACTTTCAGCTGTCCCTCTTTCTCTTTTTAACTTTCACCCTGTGATCTCCTTAGACTTAAAAAAAAACAGGCTTAACGAAAAGGAATGGTACATTTATTGAGTACTTTCTAAGGGCCAAATACTGAATGTGCATTACTTCAATTAACTTCATCCTTGCAACACTGCAAATAGGTATTATCACTTATATTTTATAAATGTGGAAACCTAAGATCAGAGTGGCTAAGTTGCCCAACATTGTAAGTGGCATAGCTAGGATTCAAAGCCAGGCTGAAGTACCCAGGGCTCATGCGCTTTCTACTACACAACACTGCCTCACAAGTTTGTTAGAATAGTGTGTAAATTACAAGTCCTTAGGCTTGAAGTCAGAATCTAGGAACTTGCTAAAGGTTAGCATAAATGAAGTTTAGCTTATTGTATTTACAGAGAGTTTAAGAAATCTATTTTAGCTCTTCTACAGGGAGGTGAGGACTTTATTTTTTTTAATGCATTTTTCCACTTAGCTTATTTTATATAACGCCCAGGAGGGATTTAGGCCATTGCCAAATGGGCAAGGATGCCAAATAGCTTAGTGCCAGTCAGACTGGTAAGAAATTAGTTTATATGCATCATTGAAACTGGTGAACCATTTATTAAACATGGAAGGGAAAAATTAGATCCTTTACCAAATTTCTCATTACTCTTCTCTTAACTAAGGTCGTTAAATAGAACTATATCTTCAAAAAGATTGAGAATTCAATAAAGATTTAACTATCAGAGCCACCGCATAAATACTCTCAAAAGTCCAGCTTCACGTTTTAGAATCCACAGGGATAAAACTGATGTTAACAGCAATTATGTCACATTCTCTCCTTATACGGTGTCTCTGAAAGCACCCAATTCTTCTATGTTAGTGCTCATTCTGAGCTCCAGAGATCTCAATTCCTGCTTGCCCCCGAGAATGAATTGCTATATTCTACTGAACCCCCAAGTACAGTTTATGGCCAAAGGCAAGGTCCTATTTCCAACTATACCATCATCATAAATAATCTGAGCTCAAGCATTTCTTGTGTGGCTGACTGTGGTCTAAGCTTACTAAATTCCTTTAGCCAACAAATGCTTTCTCATATTTGAAGGTCAAATGCCAGGGAATTTAATAATCTTCTGCCGAATCTACATTTTGGAGTATCAATAAGTGACAGAATTATCCTTTCCCTGTCAGGCACTGCATATATGATTAAGTGAAAGCTGCACTCATTGAATGATAACATTACCGAAAAAAAAAAAAAAGGCTTGCAAAAATAAGCAGATGCTGCGAGCTGGTCGCAAGAGGAGACAGGCAGTCTCATTACTGCTAGAAATAAAAATGGTGTACTCGAGAGCTTCTGGTTCATCGGTAGATGCTCACTCAAGTGCACCACTGGGTTCTGGAGACCACAAACCAAAAAAGTACCTCTAGTGAACAGTGGCCAACTTCTCAGAATCGAAGTTTTCATAACACCTGGTCCTCTCTGGGATTCTAATTTCTTAAACATTCCCTTCAAGACCCAAAACTCTCTCCCAAGAAAAAGGCAAAAAAATGTGTATAAATGTAATTTGTAAAGTTTGGGACAGTTGCTACTTCTAGTAACAGTAATAATGGTCACCACCAGTGGGGAGTGGATAGAACAGACTGAGGACAAGCCAAGACTCAGGAGGACTGAGTGGCAATGATGAGGACCAGGTGAACTTGCAGGGAGGTGAAGAGTTGGGGACTCAGAGTGTCCGGGGTGCAGAGGGCTGGACTATGGCTAGAGGAATGAGAAGAAGCCCAGAGGGTGACATGAGGCATTGCAAAGAGGTGAGTAAAAGCAGTGTCAAGCTGCAGTGAAGCCAGACAGCAAAAACAGGTTGGTGAGCCAGACGCACCCGGTGTGCTGACTTCTCCAACAGCTCTCTTCAGCTCATAAGCAAGAGCAGGAAAGCCCGTGGACGAGGGTGCTCCCACGCTGGGGTAACTGGCCCATCTGATGTCACAGAAAGTGAAGGGGATTCGGGGTAAAAGTGGAAAGGCTGCTCACTATTTAGAAAGCACTTAGCAGTATGCAGCCAAGAACAAATGGCCCAGAGAAGGAAGAGACATCCATCAACTAAAGAGCACTGGGAGGATAATGAATGGTTCAGTAGGTGTGAGGGATGAGAGGTGGCAAGCCAGGGGGAGGGGAGGGGAGGAGAGGGGGAGGCAGAGGAAGGGGGAGGGAGGAGGAGAGAGAGGGATGGGGGGAGAGAGAGAGACAGAAGGCCTCTGCCTTTCAACACTCTACTTTAGAGGTCCATTAAGCAGTTTGACTCTCTGCAGTCTCTGCTCCCCCAGCTTTTAAGATATTCAAGAGAATAGGCCATCATCTGTTGCTCCAGGCCACACACTAAAGAAACATAATTTAACACCTTCACTGCCAAATGCAAAGAGTAACAGCCATGTTCCGTACTAATGTCATTAAGGATATTTCATCATTGCTCAGAATAACTGTCTTGTTGGGGACATCACTGAGGTCTGAATGTCTTTACACATTCTTCATCGCACACACACTCTCCCCACCCAGTTTTCTTTCTCAAACCTTCTTCCTCTCTAGTAACCACTCATGTCTCTGTCCTCTTCCTGGTCTCATCTCTCTCACCTAGCTGCAAGCACTTTTGCACCCACCTAGCATCCAGTGACTGACTTCCTTTCTGCATTCTTGCAAAAGCCTGACTCCAAGGTCAAATCTGGTTTCTCCCAGCCCCCCAAAGGCAAAAACTTCATATGATTTATCTTTATGCCTTCAGTGCCCTGCACGTAGGAGGTACTAGACAAATAGTCTACAGAAAGGAGAGAAATACCTTGAGCCATGCACACACACGCACAATCCATTTGTGGTGTTAGTGTCATACTCTGCACATCAGCAAAATTAACAATGCATCCAAAAAAGCATTACCCACCCACCAAACATGTGCCCATTCACTCTAACTCAATCTCCCTTCCCATCCCCCTGGTTTACAGGGCGTGTCTGAGGCAAAAATCCATGCTGTGTGGCTTAAAAGCAACACAGGGTCAGGGGCTAAGTTTTATTCACCTTTGAATCCTCAGCATCTAATATTTAGTAGACAAACTGATGATTTAATTAACTAATCAACTCACATGCACAAATGCCCATGAAAAACAGAACCAAACAGAAAGCAGAAGAGCTATGAAATTACCAAACAGCAAATAATCCAGGAACTAGATAATCAGACTCTAAAATAAGTGAAAACTGGTTTCATTATTTTAGATGGTTCTATTTTAAATACAGTAAATTTCAGTGCATAATAACACAATGTCATTTTACATTTGCAGAGCAGATTTTTTTCCAAGCATTTTCCCAGTCATTTCCTCATGCAAATCACGATCTATCCATTGAGCTTGGTAGCAGGAATGGGAAACTTCAATGAATTTGAAATTAGGACAATTGGACTCAAGTCCTGTCTTCACCACTTCCTGGCTGTGTGACCTTGAGAAAAGTCCTTTAGCCAGTGCACATCTCAATTTCCTTCTCTGTAAAGCAGTGATAAGATCTTGTTCTTCCTGCCTCTTAGACCTAGGAGGATCAAGGGGGCGGAGGAGGAAAGAAAGAACATCTTGCTGAATATCTACTATGCCCCAGGCATTTTATAAATATTATTTAATTCTCACCACAAGCCTGCAAAGTAGGTTTTACTATTTCTTACCTACTATATGAGGAAATGGAGACTCAACAAGTAAAATAACTTTCCCAAGGTCACAGAGTTCTTAAGCGCCAGCGCTGGGATTCAAACATTTCTGCCTTATCCTGAAGCTCTCTTCACAAAACCATAATGCCTCCTAAATGAGATCTAAATAAGTGTAAAAACTTTCAGCTGCTATTTAGCATATGTATTGTATATATTAATATACATTATGTTATATTATAATATACATTATATATATTATAATATATAGCATATATTATTATATATGTAAGTATTTGCTATTATTGCTCTAAGTATGGAAGGCAGTGACAAAAAGAAGCAGGAATTTGCTAAGGTTACATGTTAGAAACAGGGCTAGGGCTAGAACCCGGGTCTCTTGACTCCTGGCCTAAAGTCTTTTCATTAAACCACGCTGCCCCACATTCTTAGGAAAAGGCTCCTGATGCTAGTGGGCATAGAGGCACAATACTTGTTTATTCAGATCAGCTGTTACAGATCTATTTTAAGACAAGCACTTTAAAAATCATGGAAGGTATCAAGTGTTTCATTAAATATTCCATATTAATTGACCCTTTAGAGAACTCCCACGTGAGCAGCATATCCTGCTGGCTTCCTGTTAAGCAAGCAACTCAAAAGCTGACTACACTTCTTGCAACACATATTTTGAAAGCACATTCAGATAGCAGCACAAAATACAATTCTAAAATAATTTTCCATGAAAATCAAAAGTAGCTACTTCTTTGCTGTTCTTCCACTAAATGCTCAAGATTGGGGAAAGGGAGAATGTAAACTTGTGACTGGCCTTAACACCATGCAGGGTCTGTGTTAACAGGAAAAAAAAAGTGGGATATAATAATTTTCTAAATAACAGCTAATAAGAGGTGTCTGTGAATTTACAAGAAGAATGGCTATAACACAGGAAAAAAAAAAAAAGACGATCATTTGAAAGTGTGCCATTTAAAACAATGGCATTCCTGCTGCCCAGGGAAATGTAGGCACTCCTGACCCCACTCAAGAGTAGAGCATTAACACTCGTCACGGCTAACTCAACAAATATTCAAGTAAATAAAATCTTCTTAAGAACATTAAAAAAAAAAAAAAAGAGTACAGCATTAAACCATGTGCTGGAGACCCAACTGTCACAAGGCACAGTATTAAAAGGCCAAAAAGGACCAACTACACTCATTTTCTCCTTTCCTCTCATTAACTTCCTCAGTTTTGCTATCTGATTCTATATCCTTTCCCCATGATATACTTGTCAAAGTTCTATCTCCCATTTTACACTGAATAGTATGATAAACATGTATAAAATCATCCAGTTGATACATTCAACACATTGAACCAAAATTATTACTCAACATCTGACTAGTATGAAGGTACTATTGTCAACAGCCACAAAACTAGAGAACATATCTCCAAGGGAACGCCACAAGAGAGCAATACAGTGAAAAAAAAAATTCTTTGCAGTTCACATTCAGATGTGCCAATAGCCTTGCTGACGGGAACTCGGCTCTCTTTAAATGTTCCAATTCTAATCTTGTTAGTACAACTTACTAACTCCTCTTAGCCTGAGAATATATCTATCACATGGGGATAAATAATAGTGCCTGTTTCCTGGCATTGTGACAATTAGATGAGACAATGCATGGAAGATGTTAACACGCTGCCTCATATGTTTCTGCAGAAGCAATAGTAATAATTATAGTAAAAACAGTTAACATTGATCATTTGTTATGTGCCAGTCACAGGGCTAATTCATTCATTTAGTCCTCACAACCACTTTAGGAGGTATTTTTGTTATGCCTATTTTTGAGATGAGGAAGCTAAAGAACAGACAGGTTCAGTCACTTTCTGAAAGTCACTGAGGTGGTAAGTGGTAAAGTTATCTGCTGTTATTAGTAATGCCACTTACTGAACAGATGTGAAGCACTATGTCATTAAAAGTCAAACACATCTTATTATTAAAATTTACATATATTTGTTTGAAAAGGTAGTAAACAGTCATCATTTTCAATCCATCAATGAATTTAATTTATGCCTATTTATGTATGCATATTATGCATGAATCCCTGTGTCAACTTCTAGAGATGTATATAAATGAGTAAGCCTATGGCAGCCTCCAGCAGGCCACAGTCTGGAAGGGAGACAGATAGGAAAAATATTGCAAAACAGTGCAAGGAATGCTGCGCCCCACCTATGTACACCATAGTGTGGCACAAAGCAGCACGCGATCAGCCACACCTGGGGGAGGAATCGGGAAGCCCTCATTGCAAAGGTGACTCTTGAACCAAATCTTCAATCAGACAAAGGAAAAAGAGCATTTCAAGCAGAGAAATGGGCATATGCAAAAGCACAGAGACATTTAACAGCATAGGTCATCGAGAAACCACAAAAACATCAGGAGCACGGAGAGCTTTGAGAGATGAAGCAGGACCAGGCTATGGGCCCCTGCATGCCGACTAAGGAGTTTAGATTTTATCTCATGGTCCATAGGGAACCATTCAACAGCTATATGATTGAATAACCACCTGCCCCAATAGTTCAGGTAAACCCTAGGAGTCCTTAGTCACTCTCCATCACATCCAATGTTCAGCAAGTCTTTGTGGCTCTACCTTGAAAATATATCCTGCATCAAATGAGGGAACTAATAGCATATGTGCATGCTAATGCAAAGGTCCAGGAGAGAAATGATGATGTAGGAAAGCACGGGGACAGAGGGAAAGAAGAATTGGTCTTTGCTAAGAGCACTAATAAGTCACCTACAGAACAGGAGAGCAAGTATCATCCATGGGCACAGATACAAGAAGGTGGGAGCCTGAGGAAGCTCTCCTCCGACTGCATCTGTTTTCTCAGTGGAATAGGAAGCAAGGTCACCAGTCGAGATGAAGAATGGAGATGGAGGTGAAGGAGGTTCAAGAAGAAAAGTCCCAGACATCAAACAGACATCTGGGAGAGTCAGAAAGTGAACGGTCTAGGGCAGTTCTCAAACTTTTTGGTCTCAGGGCCCTGTTACATTCTTAAAAAATACTTATCAAGAACCCTCAGCAGCTTTTGTTTATGGGGGTTACATCTATCAACATTTAAATACTAGAATCCTAAACTGAGAAATCTTTAAAATACACACAAGCACATAATCCATTGTCAAACACAGCAATGACATCAGCAGCATCATGCAGCCTTTGGAAAACTCCACCATACGCTTGTGAGAAAATTAGAGTGAGAAAAGGCAAATATTGTCTAAATATTATGTAAAAAGAGTTTTTGACGTTATGGAACCACTGAAAGCATCTCAGGCACTGCCAGGAGTCCCCAGACCATACTTTGAGAACGTCTGGTCTAGAGAAACGTAATCAGATGGCTGGGTAGCTATGGTGCTCACTTGAGGGTAGGGTTCACGAATTTGAAGTGAGAACAGTCAGCGTGGTATGGGTTTTCCTCCAACAGGTTCAGCAGCCAAATTGCAGGCAGGGAGTAAGAGCTGGATTTAACCAGGGTTGTAGTTTACCCAAATGAGCATCACAAACCAAGAGAAGCCAGAAGTAATTATAATGGCTATGGTATTTAAGCTGAGTAGGAAGGAAATGAAGACATGAAGGCAGTGAAGAGGTGGTAGGACCAAGAGTTCAAAAGATCATTGGATTTTAGGTATTAGTAGAATAAGCCAGAAAGAAAGGAGTAGTAAGAGAGTAGGATGCTTGAAACTAAGAATACAGAAGATAACTGCTAATCACTTCAAACTCCACATCCAAAACTGAATGCGCTCCCTGTCCCTCTGAAATCTGCACCTCCTTTATATCCCCCCAGACACCCAAGCCTGAAACCTGAGGCATCCTACATATTTTCCACTCACCGCATCTAAGAGGTTCCAAAGTCTTGTCCATTCCAACTCTTCATTATCGCTTTAATCTTCTTTGTTCCTCTCTATCTCACCATGCCCACCCTTTCCCTGGCCTTGCCTTCACTGGCCTCATCCTCCCTTGACTGAACTTCAGCAGCAGTCTTGCTCATGCCCAATTCTGCCCCATCCAATTCATCCTTCACTCTGCTGTGGGTGAACTTTCTACAATGAAGTCTGATCATGTGATCCTCATCCCTCCATCCATGCAATGACTGTAGCAATAGAGGTGGAGGTGTAAATTGGGCAGACATGAATTTGGGGTCCACCAAGGTATGAAAAGCTGGTAACACCACAGTGTCACGAGGTGATATAGGGAAGAGAATATGAAAAAAGACAATGAAGGAGAAAATTCTAAAATTTTTAAGGAATGTTTAGATAAAGAGAAGCCAGTAAAGGAAACTGAGATGGAACCGTAAAAGGTATAAGAGAACAAGGTGAGTGTAGCGTAGTGAGAGTTAAGGAAGAGTTTCAGGAGGAAAGGAAAAGGCAATGTCAACTGCCACCGAGTTTAAAAAAATTATATTAAAAAGGGTCTGTTGTATTTGAAAATTACGAAATCAGTGATCAATACTGGATCAACCTCATTTGCATTACAAACATTATATAATTTTCCCCATCTTAAGGAAAAAAAAAAAAAGGCAATTTTTTATTTTCCTCATCCTGGCACCACGGGATTGTACCTCACCAGTAAAGTTTCAGCACTTCCATCTTTTATCCCAGGCTCTGGTTCCTAGAGAACCCAGAGTAAGCCACCAAGTATGCAGACAGAACAAGTGCTTAAGATGCTGTAACATGCCTTAACTACTTCACATGAAAAGCTCTTGATTGATGTCAAGTTTAAAATTATCTGGCAGATTATCCAAGAGAATAATCTAACAAATGGCAAAGAGGTTACTGACTTCTGAGAAGAAAGACTAAATAATGACATTATTCTGAACTGACTAAAAATGTGACCTGGCACACCGCTCTTTTTGGACAATGACAGCCTTTTTTCCGCCCTTTGCTGTAGCCTGGCAATCTTCACACGGCACCACCTTGTTTGGGGGGCAGGGAGTGCAGACATGTATTTGGAATGTACAGTTTAATGCTAAAACTATTATAATCACAGTTTTTAAAACAACGGACAGCTATGTATAGCAGAAATAAAGTTCTCTTTAACTTTTTTTAAAAAGTAGTAACAGTATCAAAACCCAACTGCTTATTAGTAGCTTGGAAGGAAATCCTGGGGACAAGAGCGGTGTATTCTTTTAGAAATGCTGCATCAGCAACATTTGGTGCTCAGAGTAAAATATTATGTGAAAAAAACATGGAAATCAATGAATGAGAGGAAATGGTATTCAGTGAAAAGTTGTTTTAGGAATACAAATTTATTTCACTTATATTTCCTTATATACGCACATATTTATTTTTTCCACACATACACATATATACATATGTGTCATATGATAAAATGTCTAAACCTAAAAGAACTTTTAATAGGTATAAAATAAAGTTTCTATAAGAAAACAACCCTCTTGATCACTTTTCCCCTACTAGCCACTACCCCATTTTTCTGCTCTATTGACAGCACAATTACTCCCAAATGGACGTCTATTCTTGCTGTCTGGATCCTCTCCTCCTCTCCTCTCTTCTTCTCCAATCCAGTGTTTGCCCATAACACATCAAATCTGTTTTTGTCAAAGTCACCAAGAAACTTTATTTTGCTTCACACAATATTCCATCCTCAATCCTTGCTTCCCTTGACCTATCAGCAGCACATGACGCGTCTGATCACTCCTTCTCCTAGAAATACTTCATTCACTTGGTTTCCTGGAACCACACTCCGCTGGGTTCTCTCATACCTCATGGCCATTCCCTCTCAACTCATTTACAGGTGTCTCCTCATCTCTCTCCCCTCAACATACGGGAAGGCCCCATGGCTCACTCCTTTTGACCCTTCTCTTCTTCCTCCCCCCTCCCCCCCGACCCCCCTCCCCAAAGCTATTCTTCATCCAGTCTCCTCTATCTCACTAAGTGACAACTCCATCACTCTAATTCCTCAGGCCAAAAATCCTAGAGTCATTCTTGGCTCCTCCCTTCTTCTCATACCACTAATCTGATTCCATCAATAAACCCCTGCTGGCTCTACCTTCCAAATATATCCAGAGTTGGACTATTTCTCACCATCTGCCCTTTGACTATCACTCTAGTCAAAGCAATCCTCTAGTATCCCTGCCACTTGAGGACCTCAGGACTTTTGCACTTGGTATTCCCTCTGGCAGGAATATTCTTCCTTCAAAAATCCACATTCCTGCATTCCCTCACTCTCTTTAGGGCCCTGCTCAATTGTCACCTCCTCAGAGAAGCCTCTCTTGATTACCTTCTATAAAATCGAATTACATTTCACTCTAGTCTCTTACCTGAGTTCAAATCTCTTCATAGCACATCATATTATACAGCCGCTTCTTTATTTATTGTCCATCTTCCCCACTAAAATATAAATCCTTCCAGGGCAGGCACTTCACTGCTCCAAGCCAGTATCTAAAACAGTGCCTTGCACATAGTAGGAACAAACATTTGTTGAAGGAACCCTTAAAGCCTGAATAATTCATTTTAAGACAATTCAAAGTTTACCTAAATCATACATAGTGGTCAGTAAATTCATTGAATGTATTACTCCCATCATAAGACATAGAAGAAAGCACAATTTAAAACTACAAAATAGTAAGATTAAGATAACCCCATTGAGGGGCCGGCCCCATGGCGTAGTGGTTAAGAGTGCACGCTCCGCAGCTGGTGGCCAGGGGTTTGGATCCTGGGGGGCGCACCAACGCACCGCTTGTCAGGCCATGCTGTGGTGGCATCCCACATAAAGTGGAGGAAGATCGGCACGGATGTTAGCTCAGGGCCAGTCTTCCTCAGCAAAAAGAGGAGGACTGGCATGGATGTTAGCTCAGGGCTGATCTTCCTCACACACACACAAAAAAAGATAACCCCATTGAAGATAGATCTATGGTTGGTTATAGGCATTCATGGAGACCTTCTTAACCACTAAAAATGACACCAAGCCCATAAGCCATACCCTTCCATAATGCACCTCCTGGTATATTACTATCATAGGTGGGCTCTTCTCTTCCAGAAGCACTTATGTGCTTTGTATCCTAGGTAGAACATTGTTTTAGATGAAAAATAAATCTGTCTAATATATAGAGACCAAATTTCTTGGATTTTCATGGATCATCTGGATTTTATTTAACTTTATTCTTTATAATAAAAGGAACGTGCTAAATGCGTAACTAAATGTTGATTAATGTTTACTTCTTTAATTCATCATAAACAAAATCTAAAGCAGGGGGAAAAAAGTAGTTATCTTTGAACTGAAGAACATCACCCTCTTACCAACATGGCATGACTCAAAAATGACTGAAGTCCACAGCCAGGAAGAACAGTAAGAGTTTGGGGTCCCATTTATAATTCTAATTTGAAAGATAATTAACTTATTAAGACCCAGAAATTCAAACCTATAGTTGAGTAATTATTTGTAGTGTTATTTTTTTAATGTAAACAAGGCAGAAGGCTAACATAAAGAGAATGGAAGAAATCCACTCATTGGAGATAAACACTCTTATCAGAAGAGACTACTCATTTTATAGCCTCTTTCAGAATTAAAAACAGGCAATAAGCAAAACATCAATAAATTAAAATTTCTTTTGTCAACATCTGTTCATAACAGTCTCAAATGCCACAAAATTCTGAAGTCAGAGCTTCCAGTTATTCCCTGGCTTAGAAGATCATGTGCTATCACGAAATAGTCTATTTCAAATTAATATCTTCAATAGAACCTAAATCAGGTGGAGACAATGACTCCTAGACATGGCAAAAGCCACAAGTACTAGTAATGACCTTTCTAAACTCAGAAGAGTCAAGTCTGCTAGGATGCATGTCAGGGTTTCTCTAGGTTACCAGGTAGTCACCATATAGTATGAATAGAGCTGATGGGGTAGGAGCTTTACAACCAGAATCAGCTAGAACGTTTACCAAGAAAGATACATGAATAGTTTGAGGCAGAAATAGTTAGAGATATCATCCCAAAAGGAATCTGCAGGCCTTGCAACTGTTTTAAATTTTTGACTGTAGCCTATTACTCTTAATATGACAATAACAGAAAAAAATGTTTTAAGTAATTTTGCTAATAGTGACCTTCTATTAAGTGCATAGTATGTGCTGGGTATGTTAAATACATCAACTTATTTAATGAAATCATTTACTAAGTCTCATTTAAGGATTTAATGACAACCTGTATAATACAAACTCACCTGTCCAGCACTCAGCTGTTCCCCAACCTTATCCCTCTGCAATGTGGCCAAGAACCAAGAAGAAAGAAAAACAGACATCACCTTATTCAAGTACCAGCCTTCTAGTGTTGACTTTTCAGAGAAGCTCTCACTCATAGGACATTAGCAAGGAACTTGTACTGAATTTGCAACCAAAAAGCTCAGGGTTGGGCAGACTTAAGAACCCAAAAGCACAACAGCCTAAGGAAGGTCATTCAGCTGTTGACCTCATCATAACCTAGTGGCTTATCTGATAGCACAGTGTAATAACTCCCTTGGGCAAGGATCTCGATGTGTTCATTATGGCAACCCCAGTAGGGAATAGAGTTCTTAGAGCATCGTACATGCTCAATTTTCATTAATGATGCTTATAATGACAATCTTTAGTTATCAAAAAGATTAAATTACATCTAATCTATTCTACAAGGAGAAAGAGCAAAAACACATTTGAAAAGATTTTCATCCACTGTTAACATTCAAGTAAAGGTTAGAAGGTTAAAAAAAAAAAGGGGGGGGGATCCTCAGCTGTCCAGAAAACTTGAGTATTGAAAACAACTTATTGAACAACCCCTGATGGTTCCAGGAAACTGAAGTTTCAGAAAATGGGCACAGTACTGTACTCCCTGCTGGTGGGCCAAAGCATCCTGACCCACGCTGCCTCCTGAGGCTACAGGCCAGGTGGAAAATGGGGATCTGTGGGCTGGATATCCAACTGCAGCTCCCTACAGCACTTAGTTCACAACAGCAGCTCCCAGCTTAATGGAAATATCTGTTAAACCCCTCCAAAGGATACTCAGAATTGAGACAACTCTGAAGGGGTCCACGGAGTTAGCAATCACTACCCAGGATTATGGGAGAGCATGAAATAATTTATCTCACTTCTAAAAACACGGCTCTCACCACTTAGGAGCCTGTTCTTTCTTGGGGACACTGCTAACCAACGGGTTGAAGGCAGAAAGGCAAGGGATGCAGAATTTGAGGTGCAGAGGGACCCTGATGAAACACTGACAACAAGAAGAAGAGATGAATGTGTGTGCTCTAACTTGAAACACATAACTATTAAATTATACAAAGTCAGTTCCGCTGTAAAAGGCACTGCTCTGGTTGCTAAGTAGCTGACACTCCATATCATTCAGGATTAGTTCTAAAATGTGTCATGGAGGGGACTCTTTCATCTCCCTTTTAAGTGGAAAGTGGTTTTTCACATTGTGAAAGAGAAAATAGGTGTGCTCCTTTTTGCACGAAAACTTGCTGACAGGACCTAGAAACTCCTAGTCCACTGAGGTGTGACTGCTGAGTTGACTCTAGGGCGCACACAGCCTTCCAGAGTTGCTTTGTGTTGTTGCTTTTACCGCTCTGAGAGGCACCTCCAGGCAAGGCTCCAGCCACAGGAGCCAAGCTTGCACCCACCACCTGAGCAAGCACTGAATGAAGGAAAGCGGAATCTCGAGCGCAACTTCTCGTTTCCTGTCGCTGCTGAGAGGTCGGACTCGCTCCCTCTCACATGGCTTAAGAGGAGCTGTAAACACAACCATCTAGCTTGCCAGCTGGCCGCAAGCTCAAGGGGCTTTCGGGGGCAGCCGCTGTGCTGTGCTCCCTTTTCCTCCTTTGACTCATGTCATTCCTGCACAGATAACGGTACCGGAACGCCCTCCTCTTCCTAGAGTCCTCATTTATGTCATGGTTCCTCTTTCAAGAAAACATGGGGACGAAACGCAAAGCAAAAGAACAGACTAAAGGCAAAATTACCCCCATCATCTCGTTTCATCCCTCTCCATCGTTAAAATAAAAGAGCTGGATCAAATTCCTTTTGTTGCCCTGCACACACGCGCGCACAAAAGTAGGTGAAGGGCACCCTAAGACAGCTTATTTTTTCCCGCCTCACAGAAAGCCTTTACGAAATCCTCATACCATCTCCGGACGCAGGGCTTTAGCATTCAGCTAAAGAGCTAAACCATCTCAAGCCAAGGTATGAAAAGCCGTGGTCCCCAAAGCACAAGGCTGGGAGGCAGGGCAAGCTGAGCGCACCTAGATGTTTGCATTTACACAAAGAAATTAGCCGGATGATTAATGGGAGATGCCGGCTGGAGGCGGAGGCGCCCGCGCCCGCCTCCTTACCTGGGACATCTGCGGCCTCAGGTTGATCTCCTTCAGGTTGATGGAGTGCGCCCGGAGGTTGTTAAGCAGCTGGCAGAGCAGGACTCCATCGCGGAGGGTCTGCGCCAGGTCGAACACCTGCGCCGAGTCCCAGGTCACCCGGTGGTTGGCGGGCAGCACCTTGCAGTGGATGAGCCACTGCGCGCACTGCTTCCACGGCTCCATGCCCGACGGCTACCGGACGCCGCCGGTCCGGGGCAGGCGGAGAGGATGCCGCCGCCGCCGCGGTTCCTCCGCGCCCCGCCGACGCCAGTGGCGGCCGGCCCCTTCCCTGCGAGGGTGCGAGGGAGCAGGCGCTGCGGCGGGCGGGTCGGGGGCCCCGCGCGGGGCTCGGCTCTGGTCCCGGCCCGGGTCCTCCGCCGCCCGGCCGCCGCTGCAGCGAGTCGCGCGCGCTCTCCGTGCGCCCCGGCCGGCTCAGCGGCGGCGGCGCACAGGCTTCCGACTCGCGAGCCCGGCACCAGACGACTGAGCATGCCCAGCACGCCAGCCGCTCTCGCTGCCGCTGCGAGTCCCCAGAGGCGCGGGTGGGAGAGCGCGCGCCGCCCTGGCCTGGGGTCGGTGGCCCGGGCGGGGGGACGGGGGCGGGCAGGGGATCCCAGCGCCCCCGCCCACGAGCCCTCAGCTTTGCGGAGCTTACACAAACCCAGGCGTCCGGAGATTTTCTCTCGGGACGGCTTCCCGGTTTGGGGAGAGTGTGGCTGAACACTTGAATACCCTGAGGTTCCTATTGGGACCCCCCCAGACAGCGAGTGCAACTTTTTAAAGGGTCTGAGAGGAGCTAAGGATTCATTGGGGCACCCGGACTGCCCAGAGAAATGAAAAAGGCCACAGAGCATCTTGAGAACGCAACGCTGAAAGTTTTAGAGATCGTCACCCCCCCGCCCCTTCCCGTCCTGTCCCCTCAATTCTCTTCCTACAGATAATTCCTTTTCCTCCAAGTTAGTTGCTCGTAAGGATGTTTGGGCACCTTAAAAGCGTGTATGGAGACGCCTGCGGAAACCCGCCCCCAACCCCCGAGCCTATTTCGACGCGAGGTGTTTTTCACTTGGAGATGGTGTCCCTCTCCCCTCTCCCCTCTCCCCTCTCCCCTCTCCCCTCTCCCCTCTCCCCTCTCCCCTCTCCAGCTTGGAACTGTTCATCGCCGCAGTCCGGGTCTCTTCACTGACCGCACAAAAACCTGCGGGGGAGAAACAGGCCTGTGAAACGCCCTCGGAGCCCAGGCGGCCAGACTGCGCATGCGTTAATGATACGGGACCGGGTTTGAGGGTAATTAGCCTAAGTCCTCAGCTGTGAGGATCTGGCTAAGCTTTGGACCCCCTAATGGAACTTGGAACGTGCCCGCAGAACTCGTGCGCTGGCTGGAGCAGCGCATTCGCGTTTCTTAAATCTTTTGGGGACTCTTAGCTCTGCCCCTTTTACTCCCACTGCCCCTCAAAACCAAAAATAATGTTGAAATTATTTATTACGAGATATAGCCACATTGAACTCCTGCTATTCTTTGTAAATGTGGTCCTGGGTCACCCTTTCAGATGTATTCTTTTACAATTTCAAAATAAAAATAAAATGTGCAATCCAGTTGGGATTTTAGATAATCTTTTTATTTTTACATTTCTGTAGCTCATTTTCTATTATGAACCAAATTAGTTTTATAAACAGGTCAAAATGTTATTTTTAAAAGTATATCTGATCTGTTAAAGACAGGGACTGTGTCCTTTTCCACTAGCCTGTGACAAGCATAGCACATTGTGTACACTGGGCGTTAGACAATAAATCAGCCTGAGGATTTCCTTCCCTCCCATGCATCCTTCCCCAGCAGTTTCCTCCTGTGTTCAGTCTAGACTGCATCAGTGGCACCATGTTTCCTACACTACAATTTTGGCAAGTAAATCACACTAAACTTTGCATATCATCTTTAGAAACAAAATCCAACACATCTGAATCAGCATGTAATACACGGTCCTGCATGAAAAGAAATTAAATTGGAAAAGAAGTTTCATAAAAAAGAAAAATAGTTCACTAAAAATATAAATGCTGTTTCAAGCAGCATCAGATCACCCTTGAGTGTTGTAGGACATTTTCAAAACCTAAGTAATATACACTATACCAGGAGGCAGACCTGGGTTTAGAGTCTGAGCTCTGCTAGTTTCTATCAACAAGACCTTGGAAAACTTATCTAATTCCTCTAACCTTTAGTTTCCACGTATATAAAATGGGAAAAATAATATTTACCTCGTAGTGTTCTCATCAGAATCGAATGCTACCATGCCTTGCTGTTCAAAATGCAGTCTATAGACCAGCAGCATCACCCAGGAGCTTGTGAGAAATGCAGACTCTTGGGCCCTACCCCAGACCAAATGAATCAGAACTTACATTTTAACAAGATCCCCAGATGACATATATTTACATTAAAGTCTGAGAAGCACTGATGTAATGCATAAAATGTGTGGTGCCTAACAGTAAGAGTTCAATAAACGTTAATAGCTTTTAGTTCACAAAAAGGCAGCAATGACCAAATAAATGCTATTTAACTTTTTACAATTCATTATATTATATACTATAATATACATATAGTATCACTTCAAAATATAATACTTCTCAAATATAGAAACCAGAGAGTAGAGAGAAGGGCAAGAAGAAAATATATGGAAGGCCTAGAAGAGAAGGAGGCTAGTGGAAGTGCAGGGTTTTTCAAGTAAAAAGGAGCTGAGTGGCAAAAGGTAAGTCATGTGAAACACATTAAAGTGTCAGAAATTGGGACGACAACAAAAATGGCCATCAGCTTTTTTGAGCTGTCAGCCATAGTCCTTTTCCTTTAAAATCTTACTACCTACTGACAACAATGAGTTAGGAGATAGGGACTAAGGGACCAAGTTCTGTGAGTGGCAACTCCTTGCTAGTCCTGGGCCCCGGTGTTCCAATGAAGGCCATTCTTGCACATGTGACATGAGACTCAGGGCTGAGTGGGCCCACTGCCCTAGAGGCCTGCATTAGCACCTGAGGCACATCCATACTCTACCATTTACTGAGCGCTAAGCCCTCTCCTGGGCACTTTACATACATTATCTGCAAGTTAGAAGATATCCATCCCAGTGACCCGTTCCCCGCCCCCCCACCCGGCCCATAGATGAAGAAACGAGATCAAAGGTATTAAGCCCCTTGCTCCTGGTTACAAAGCTCAGAAAGAGGGTCAGATTGATTGGCCTCCACATCTGTGCTGTTTCTGTTCAAAGCTGCTCACCATTATAATAATTACCTTAGCAAGTCTAATTACTGGTTTAAATGTCTTTCTCCTCGCTAGACTGAAACATCTTGAAGGCAAGGATGGTAACTTATTCATCTTCAAATTCCCAGAACCAACCTTTGTGCTTGGCATACCATAAGCACTCAATAAATATTGGTTGAGTAAGCGAGTAAATGAATGAACAAAGGAGTTGTGTTGCCCCCTTTTACTCTCTCTGCTCCCTCTTTCTGGTAGTGAAGAGATCAGGAAACATTCACCAGTGTTACTTGTACCAGGTATCGGGGCCACAGGAAGGGACGCTCTGCTCCTTCCTGTGTGTCTCGTTAGCCTCTCTGGGCTCTCCAGCGTAACAGGCCGCCCTCTGCTTCTCTCTTGCATCACTCTGCAGTTTAGATCTTTGCCTAAGCCCTACACACACAGGATGAAAATGGGAAGTGGGATAGGTGGCATCCTGAGCTGCAGGAAACACAAGATAATAGGTAATCGATATCACATACTAGGTCTCTTTGCATGTTCAAAATTACACCATAATCAGAAAAGTAAGGATTAGAAACTTCACTAGGTTATGCCTCAGTCCCAATGTACCAAAGACTGTGAAGTGAAAGAGGTGAGAGCCACATAAATTCATTGCTTGCTACAATCTGTGTTGTGGCTCAATCCTTACCAATTTTTTTCTTCTTATTCTTTCTGCTCTTAAGTTTACAAAAACACTAAGATCTATCTCCACCAAGAAATTCAGAAGCCCAAATTTATTCCTTATTTTATTTCTTATTTTATGTCACAAAAGAAATAAATCGATGGTATATAGCATATTGAAGATAAATCAGTTTATGAAAGAATTAAAAATGCAAAAACAAATATTGTAGATTTCAAACTGAAATCTAGGCTTTCTCTCTGTTAGGTTAATTTTTTTCAACCATAATCAAATGCTGTTTCGTTTCACATAAACATAGGGAAGCAGGCTTTAAGTTTCTAGTAATTTGATAATGTTTTAAAAATAAATACTAGAAAACCATTGTGAAGATAGGATGGGGGGAGAGTGGGATTTCTATAACAATCATTCTTTTAATAAATGTGCCCAAATCAGTGTGAATTTAAAGATTTTTAGGTACAACTGAGGAGGATCTTGTTAGGAGCACAGGATTTTCTTTTCTGTTCTGACATGTTTAAGTCCTGATAATAATAATAATAACTACAATGACAATAATGGCCCTTAGTCAAAATGTCACTTAGCATCTAACAAAAGAAATTTACTTGAGATAATTTATGACACAAATAGCTTCCAAAGAAGCAGCTTAAAAAGGAGCATAAGAACAGGACTTTAAGTCTTTGTGTTACAAGGGATGGACTAATAAAACACTAATTAGCTAACTGATGTCCACATAAATGAAAATGCAAGTGTTCCCCTCCCTCTACTGTAGATACACACAGATACACATACACAAACACACACAGACACACACAAAATGAGGCTCCAAAGGTTTAATTCACCAGGTTAATCATCCCTCAGCTGGGTCTTCTCAGAGTCTGGTCCACATAAACCTGCTGCAGCGCTCAGGCCCTGGTTAGGCATTAGTCCATTGTCGAACAGTAGCAGTGATACATGTACACATTATGTTTTAAAGATGACTGAGGAGATCAGATTTACAGGGAAAAGCTAATTAGCTATGTATTCCTGTGAGCAACTAAGAGACTTAGTCTGATTTGTGGAACATTTCCATTTTATTTGCATGTTGGTATAAACAAATTGTCACAGAGAGAGCTCTTCATGCTGTGATGCTGAATGTTAAAATCCAATGTAAGGAAACTTTTGTGGGAAGTCCTCGGTGCCCATTTCCACAAAATCCTATGCATATAGCAATTAATATACTAAGTTCTTTGTAGAATAATTATCTATTTAAGTGTCTGATATCACATCTACCACCGCCTTCCTTGCACCCCCACCCTGCCCCTCCTGTGAGCTCCTTGGGAAAAGGGATTGTATCTAATTCATGTCATATTTCCCATGCCTAGCACCTAGTAGGGGCTGGATGGATAGATGGATGGATAGGTAGTTGGGTGGATAAACAAGATGAAGAGGATGTGAACCATATGATGATAGTAATGCTGAGAGAGGAGAGCAGCAAGGCTCAAGTTCCACTTAGCATTTCCACATGTCACCCAGATTTATTCCTGCCACTAACAATATCCTTGGGAAAATAAAGCAATACTGCAGGATCCACTGGCTTTACCCATGTGACGAGAGTACAGGAGTACTAGAAATCTCCCCTCTGCCATCCCCATTCCAAAAAAATAATAATAATACCATTTCCTTGATTTTTGTTTAAATTTTCTTTAACAATTGAAATCCATTATCACACAATTAGAAAAAGCTAACATATTTAGTTAAATTCATACCTCATGCCTGAGATCAGATAACACTACCACCACCTACTATTGATTGAGTTCTTATGAGCACTCACAGCTAGATACTGAACTACGTGCTTTCTATGTGTTGTTTTATTTGATTCTCATAACCTCTCTGAGGTAGGTACTATTATTTACCTCATTTTTTTGTTTGTTTTTTGGAGGAAGATTGGCCCTGAGCTAACATCTGTTGCCAACCTTCCTCTTTTTCTTTTTTCTCCCCAAAGCCCCAGTACATAGTTGTATATCCTAGTTGTAGGTCTCTCTAGTTCTTCTATGTGGGACACCACCTCAGCATGGCTTGATGAGCAGTGAGTAGGTCTGCACCCAGGATCCAAACTGGCGAACCCTGGGCCACCGAAGTGGAGCAGACGAACTCAACCGCTGCGCCACCAGGCTGACCCCTTTACCTCATTTTATAGATGAGGAAACTAAGGCTAAGAAAGCTCAACTATATTTCCTGAATTCAAGCAGCCAGTAAGTGGCAGAACCAGCATTGGAGCTCAAGCACCCTGAGGCCAAGCTCCACACATTTCACCAGGATGCCATTCTGCCTCCCTGGAGACTTAAGCTACAGAGAGAGTCCCAAGAGCAAACTCCAACCAGATGGCTTTGTACATAGCCACTTTTAAATGCTCCACACCTGTGCAAACTCATTAATAAAGCACAGTTTTAAGATTTACGTAAATGAAATTCCCCCCATAGCTATTCAAATATCAGGAAAATAATCAAAATCTGTTTGGTAATGTTGTTTTAATTATTTTTATTCTTAAAATATTCCATTTTTTAAATGTTTTTAAAATTTTGTTAAGTATTCCATTTATTCTTTTCTGATGTAACCGTTTTGTTTAACTTTGTTGTGTTATGCTTTGTTGTTTCAGACTGACATGAGGTTTTGAAATGCTGTGCTTTAGAAAACCTGTGGGTATCTTTTTTGATCATCAGACTCATTATGACAACACAGAGTGATTTAATAAAAAGGTTAACCAGCTTTTCTAGGAACTGACTTGAGAATGCTAAAAAGCACCAAAATGGAAACCTAACGTGCCTCATTAATCTCACACATGTGCACACCCAGACAGATATTCTCACGTTTATGTATTTTTGCAGACTGTTTACACTCCATTTTGCAATCTTGGCATTAGGTTACCTGTAAAATCATAAACTGGTTTTTATTGCACAAACACAAAAGGGAGGCTTACTAGACGCAGTTAACGCCAAATCTAGTCAGAATGAAAACACAATAAGTATGTCTTTCAAACTGTTTGGTTTGTTGCTGGCTACAACTTTTAAGTTGCTCTTACAGAAATTTCCTAGATTTAGGAAATAACTCTTGTGTTCTACCAGCTCTGTTCTCGCCCCGTGCTGACATTTCTCAGGAACTAAAATTTAGGGCTGTTTAGATCAGAAGATAGCATTAGAGTGTCAGGAAGAAACCGGTAAGTCCAGAAGGATTGCTCTGAGAGAAAAATAATAATTCAGATTATTTTAAAGAGAAAAGAGAATAAAATTGATAGACCTGAAGAAAATAATTATTTTTATATGTTTTATATGTCAGTACAATATAGGAAGAACATCATTCCAAAAAATGGGAAATTATTGTCCACTACAAAAAAAAAATCCTGCCAATATATCAAATCTGATTTACCTACTTCATTTAACAAATATTCAGCACTTTCTAAGTGCAAAAACTCGCTTCTAAATTTTATGTGGAGTTACAGATTACAAGTAAAACAGGATTCCATACTAAATCTCTGTGAAAATTTAGTTAACACTAAAAAACGACGATATGAAAGATGGCACAAAGACCCGGGACCTTTCTGTGTAGTGGTGTTTTTATAATTACTGTTAATGGTTTATGGCAGTTGATACGAGATGAACAGGTATGAAGCTGGAAGGATTGCTATAGAGGCAGATCACAGAATACCTTTTCCTCAAGGTCGGCTGCAGGCCTAGAAGAGCAGCAGCTGAATGAAGTTTATTATCTTCTAGAATCCTGATATCTCCACATTCATGTCCCTTTCCCTCCCTCTACTTAATCACTCTAAGTGCTAGGAACCAGGAATAACTTCTAGGGTGCCCCCAGGCTCAATGAAGTTGATGCTGATGCAATCCAAGGAAGCAAAAAGAGTTGCTTCAATTAAAAACTCCAAAATGTTGAAAATCCTGACTAATCTAGGTAATTCACATTGAAACCCCCCACCCCCTCCAAGTATCAGCACTAATCTCCCAAACTCCCCTGCTTCTGCACTAAGTGGGTCAGCTTTCTCACAACACAATGGGAGAGGGGCTGCCCAGGCTGCTGGGGAAGACAGGTGATCAATAGTAGCACCTGGCTGTGGTCTCCCAGCCTATCTCGATCACACTGATGGGGAATTGAGTTACTCGAATCAAAGTGAATGAGATTTTGCTGCTGGCTGTCTATCAGTGCCTTTCATTTTGATCTGTTATTTGAAAGTGCCTGGGAAGATGTGGCCGCTGGCTGAAATTTCTCTTTATGGCTGCTTGCTGTGATCTGTGTGTGGGTAGTGGGTAACCGTGGCCCCACACTTCTATTGAAGCTACCAGTTTAATTTTTAGTAAAAGTCTAAAGGAGACAGATGCTGCTGACCCAAAGCCAGTGGGTGTCTGGCGTTGGAATGAGGATGATCAGAAAGGTCTTTGCTTCGCTGCTAGATCCTGCTTGGACATTTCATGGCAGATATCCGCCTAATAATTGCTTTTCTTATGTTCATTACAACTCTCACATTCAGAGATTAAAAGCTCAACTGTTCTTTAATAATGTCTGTGGTGTATATATGAAGGTGGCAATAGTTTCATTACAGATTAAAAAGTATTTGTTATCTCTAAAGAGCCAGAAACTAGTATCAGTGAAGAAAAGATTCATATATCTTTTAAATAATAATCTAATTATTTTTGAAGTCAACTGTAACTACCTTTTCCACTTCTCTGCATTTAAAGATAGGTGATATTTTGCTGTTTGTGGGATACTGATCCAAAGTAGGTATGGGTTTAAAGATATTGTCTATTTCTGATTTGTCTTTCCCCCAGATTTTCTACCCAAAAGTTCTCCACAATATTCTCATACTCTGTGTATAAACTGGAGAAAATCCAAGCCTTGAATTCTGCTTTTCAAAGGACCTTTCAGGAATGAGCTAAGCAATGGTCAATTCGCAGCAGGATTAAAAACTAAATTGGCGTCTCATTCAAGTTACATACTGTGGCAAATGAAAGCAGCTGTTAAATAAATGTTGCCAGTGGATTCAGTTCCTACAGCAGCCATGTAAGCCTTGCTATGCTCCACGGCCACAAAATGTGGCTCTAACCTAAGACAGATCTGTAGCCAATGCATATGATGAGTGGGTGGGGGGGTTCAGCTAGGCTGGAGCATCTCTCTCTGCCCACATTAGACTCCCAAAGCCCAGGTAAAAGGCTGCCTCCTCAGGAAAGCCCTGTCACTCAGGAAATAATGAATGACAACCTCATCCTTGCCTCACTACCACCACCACCATCTCCACCGGTCACTTCTACCTTGTCTTACAGTTATTTTTATTGGTCTTAAGAGGAATCCTAGGGCCAGGCCCATGGCTTAGTGGTTAAGTGAGCGCGCTCCGCGGCTGGCGGCCTGGGTTCGGATCCCGGGCACGCACCGACGCACCGCTTCTCCAGCCATGCTGAGGCCGCGTCCCACATACAGCAACTAGAACGATGTGCAGCTATGACATACAACTATCTACTGGGGCTTTGGGAGAAAAAAAATTAATTAATTAATTAAAAAAAAAAACAGAGGAATCCTTTTGGAAACACTGTGTCTAATTCATCTGGAAATTCACAAGAGCTCACTAACTATTTATTGACTGAATGAACAAAATAATGAGTGCTCTCAGACCTGTTACTATAGACAATGCTACCTCTAGTATTAGTCTAGAAAAAGTTTTCATATTATTTCCAGCATTCTTGTGCATATTTAACCTTCTGTTGCCTAGATTTAATCTTATTGGAACAGTTTTCTCTAAAAGTTTGAAGAGTGTAAGAAGCAGCCTAGGAGTGAAGTGGGGGTGTAGCAGGTAGTGGTGGCTAGAGATAGGGAACAAATGTAACCCAGAAATGGTATGATCCATCCAATTTAAAAACCAAATTATTCCAAAAGTACTAAAGAAGATAAAATATCTAGTTCAATTGTGGTGTTAAATGCTATCTATTTAGTTATTAATAAGCAATTACTATAAGCAAATAAAAATATGACTTAAAACAAGAAATATGTTTGATAGAAGTCTCAGAATTCTTTTTCAATAAGCCTAAATCATACTGCACTTATAGAAGGTACAGTTTGTTTTTCAGGGTGATTTTCTCCATAATGGATGAACTATACATGATTTGTGTAAGAGAGAGAAACTCTTCCAGCTGTTGAAAATTAGCTTAGTTGCCAGTCTAGTGAGACCATCCATGCAATACCCTGGTTATTGGCAATTTGTTGTCTCTGAGCTCTTTAAATTAAACATGGTTTCAGTGCATTCTGACAAGGGGTCAAATCACTTAGCCGAGCATGAAAAAGAAAGGACGTGTGGATACCACTCTTCATCACATTCTTTCACTTCTTTTATTCTTTTTCGTTCTGGCCTTGGTTGTCTAAATTCATCTTCAGGGTTATACATGGTCATTGGCTGTTTACTAGAGCGGGAGTCCTTCCTGAGGGGTCCAGGATTCTGTTATTTTAAATATATATTGGGCTTCAGATTATGAGCCAGGAACTGAACTACATGGTTTTATACATCTTATTTCACTTACAGTAGACCTGTCGAGTAGATATTGTGTCCCAATTTTACAAGCTAGGAAAAAGGTTCAGAGAGACAGGGCAATATTTATAACAGCATTACTGTAAGAAACAAGATTCCTTACCGCAAATCACTAAATCCAAAAAGCAAATCCAAAATATGTAACTCCAAGTAGAGTTTGCTTTCCATTAAACCACAGCAGTATTCATCAAGTCCATAAATGTTTATTGAGTTCCTTTATATTCATATAGCACCAGATTGAGGACTAAAACATGTATAAAGAAGTAAATGCATATCATTGTTTTAAAAATGTGTATAATGGAGAAGATGAAATAGACATATGCAACAGTTAAATCACATTTCAAAATGGCCTGTGAGCAAGGACCAAAAAGAATGATGTAGATAGTAAGCACATTAACATATGGGAAAGTGGAAGATCAAAGAAGAATGAAACCATTTTAAAAGTCTTTACAGAGGAGGTAAGACTTAACCTGGACCTTTAGCAAGGAAGGATTTTCCAAGTAAAGAATAACATGAGCAAAAGCACAGCATTCAGAATAAACAAATTATTTTTGGAGGACTAGGGAATAAAAAGCAAGCTGGCTGGACCAGAGGGATCGTATCAGGAGGCAATATTGGATTGTTTGGGGGGAGGCCAGATCATGGAAGTTCTCAAAGGCAAGATAGAACAGGAGTAACAAGAAGCCACTGGGAATTTCTGAATAGTGGGAAACTATGTTTAAAGTGGGAATTTCTGAAGAAAACTCTGGCCACGATGTGTCTGGAAAAGATAGACTCAGGAGGCTGGGCATAAGATGAAAAGGATCAAGACCTGAGAGATGGCTGTAGAGCATTTTATAGAATCAGCTGGACTTGGTGGGGACAACAGGGAGGGATGAGTTAAAAGTGGCCCCGAGGTTTTGTAGTGGGTAGTTAGAAGAATTGAAGAATACCAAAATGAGTTTTACTGAAACAGTGGAAGATAAGAGATTAGTGTTTGCGTGAGAATTAGGGTGGGGATGCTAGGGTTGAGAGTCGTTAGCATAGGGAATAGTTGAAACAGTGATAGACACATGATCAGGGGAAAGACTCCTTGGAAACTAATAACTGAGCTTCAAGGGACTGTTCACAGTGAAGGCGTGAGAGGAGAAGATGAGCCAGAGAAGAAATGTTCACTAGAGCTATGGACAGCCCAGTGGGGCTGCCCCGCTGTATTACCCAAATCCAGGTCAGTGCCACTAGAGGACCATTTCAACATTAGTCCTTGTGAGGATGCCCTTTATACAACAGTCCCTGACTGGTGCTGAGTAGGTAAAAACTCCTGCCATATCACTTCTGTAGTGACTTCCAGGTAATCAGTTAGGGCCAACACTGATTCAATATATAACTTACAGAACATTAAAAAATGTCTTGTTAAATTTGGACTATAGAGTATAAAAGAAATTAGTGAAAAATAATCAAAGCAACTCAATGGCAAACTCTATACACGTCATACAGTATTCATTTAGGCCTATTCCGTAGGTCTCCTACAGGTGTGGTCTTGTAGAACTGTAATCCCTCCTCCCCAGGGATGAGGCGATCTACAATAGAGGTGGCTAGAGTCAGGTCTCAATTCTGCTCTAGGGGTTTATTGTCCTTGTCTGAGTCCATTTGTCCCCATCTGGGATTCCAAATTGTTCTGTGATAATTAACTCATTTATTAAACAAATATTATTGATCATTTTTTTCTAATGCTAGACTTTCCGTGGTAAGCCAGCCAGACAAAAATCTTTATCTTCTTGAAGTTTACAGTCTCCCTCTGACTTTGCTCAATGACTAATGATTTATGAAAGTACACATCCAAAATAAAGCACACTATTCTTAGCTGTGTAAATTGTACTTGCTATCCCCGCTGTTGCCTTTTGGCCATATGCACATTTGAACTCTGACTTCACATTTGAACTCAAAGTTGTGCTTTCTCCTCTACCTACTGAGAACAGCATCAGGCCTTCTGATTTCTAAGGCACCCACATTTAGTTAAATTGCCACAGGGTAGTGGCATCACACCCCCCAGTCCCCTGAGTAGCCTTTCTTTCTGTCAATACTGATGACACCAATTACCCCCGTCCCCTCGTTGCTATTACACCTCAGTGTTCTCTCCTTGTTCGCAAGTCCCCAGGACCCCTGTGGTTGTTCCCATGCTGTCACCTGCTGGAACAAGTCGTCTCACTCTCTGAGGCCTCAGTAGAGTGCTATTAGGAAGAGGAACACCTGCCACCAAGAAACAGTCTTCCCCTCCTTTCCGTACCCATCTACACCTCTCTCTAAACCCTTCTCAAATTCTGAGCCATAGAAGAGAATTTAAAATCAAAGTTTCTGACTACAAGCAGCACAGAAAATATTTTACTTCTTTCTTTCCTCTAATATACAAGTTGCACTGTAACTCAGAAATCAGGGGAGAGAATTTCAAGAAGAATAAGATGATGGATTCAGAGAACTCTATTTTGGCAGGGATCTCTGGTGCCCTCTCAACGTTAACACCCAAATAATAAAAGCTACAGCAAACCGTCGTATAGGCTCTTTTAAAAAAACAAACAAGGGGGCCGGCCTGGTGGCGCAGTGGTTAAGTGCGCACGCTCCGCTGCAGTGGCCCGGGGGTTTGCGGGCCGGATCCTGGGCAGCTACCAATGCACAGCTTGTCAAGCCATGCTGTGGCGGCGTCCCATATAAAGTAGAGGAAGATGGGCACAGATGTTAGCCCAGGGCCAATCTTCCTCAGCAAAAAGAGGAGGATTGGCATCAGATGTCAGCTCAGGGCTAATCTCCCTCATTAAAAAAAAAAAACAACAAAAAAAACAAGCATTGTCACTTTTAAGCAACTGGATTCTGTTTATCCAGGAAAATTAATTTTTTCAAGAAAAGTACAGTACTTGAAAGGATACCTACCCAGCCCCACTAATACTTTTAAAAGAGAACGTTTCACTTTAGTGAGGATACATTTTTGAATCATATCACTTTAGAAACAAGCACTTCTATTTTTTCCTAATCATGTATGAGCTAATATTTTCACCACTCATTTAGGGAAGCTTCCCTGTTCAAGCTATCTAGACATCTTTTTTTTTTTCTTCTAACCGACATTGATTATAAAATTATAAAGAATCTTTCTAATTAACAAAAGCTGAATTAAATCAATCTTGAAAAATGTTTCTGAAAAAAAATCATATTATTTTGTGTGACAAAAATAATGACTAACATCCAAGTCAAATAATTCTCAAATGAATTGTTTCAAAAGGAACACCATTTCCTTTCAAGACACTCCTGTGAAAAGTAAATGGTTTGCTTCACTGAGGCTCCCAAGGGAAAAGGTTTGTTCATGGATATTAGCTTTAATATTGAAAATAAATGCTGTTCCAGATTTGAAGCTTTGTTCTCTTTCTCATTTTTGAGAAGGTTCAGAAGCTTAAATCTTTTATTAAAATTTATATGGCAATTGTTACTATTTTATTTCATTTTCTGTTTTCTTTTTCTCTTATCTTACATAAGCTTCATATGATGAGGAAACAATTCCTCTGCTATTAAAAACTGCTTTTAATGAGAGAGTGATGTTATCAACTACAAGAGGAAGAGATCAAATGATAGATTTAATTTCAATGTAGAAAGGAGAATTTTCCTCAATGGTCAAGAAACTAAAAATTATACATTTTAAAACACACAGTCGATTTTGTAGCTTTCATGGTGTTTCAGCAGTTAGGCTCCCATCAAGAACGTGTTTTCATGTTTAGAATTTATAAAGTTCACAGCATGAGATAAAAAGGTTTTTTTCCCATAAAGAAAAACCAGTGCCCAAATTCCCACCTACACACCCTGAAAAAAAAATTTTGTGTCAACATGGATTGCCTTATCTTGATTTATTTTAGACACAGAACTTGTAATTTCAATTAAATAAGGAGTAAATATTCAATTATAGAGTGTTTTAAGCCCTGAGGCTTCTATGTAGAAGGAAAGTAATAAATTAATCCTGTAGAACCAAGATTACACATTGCTATCCTCTGACTCTACCTAATTATCTCAGAAGATAAAATGTTTCAGAAATTCAACAGAGTGTTATACAGAATTATCAGGATATACAGAAAATCATTTATTAACATACTCTCTAAATTAAAGTGATTTTTGTACAGTTTCCAGGTGAAGAATTATCATATCAATTCTTAATAAAATTAAATGTATAATACCTAAAGTTCTGAATCTCTGGAAATGAAAAGAAAAATGCTCCCCATTAAAACTAAACTGGTTTCAATCAGTATTTATCCAAATCTGCTAACTTCCGAGAACAAACTTTAATATGGCTGATATTCTTTTTCCACAAAGAAATAAGTGCAAAGTCGTCGCACTCTACTTCTGCCTTTTCCATCAAAAATGATCTGGCAAGTTGCCCCCAAATGGCTCCTCTTCTCAATTTCCCATTTCAGTCACATAAGTGGTCATCACTGCAGAAAGTGTGATCCTGAATGCCTCATGTGCCTCACCCACAGACCACCCACGTGACGTCCATTTACTGAAGCAATGTTGTAAATTCTAGTGTCTGCCAATCTGGAGAAGTTCAACATCACGGTAACACACGAGACAAAGGGCAGAGAACCAGGGGTCTAGCCCTGATTCCCCTATATCTGCCCATGTGACCTGGGGCAATCTCCTGGGCCTTGGTTTTTCTTGACCTACTGATTAAGTGAATTGGACTACTTTATTTCTAAAGTCCCTTCCAGTTCAAAATTCTGATTCTAAAGGCACCCACACTCTCTCCCAGTCCATCAGACTCAAAACCATGACAGATTTAACTACATGGTTTTCATCTAAGCTGTCATCAAGCATTTTTTGTTTGTTTTGTTCTTCATCTTACTTAGACCTTATCCTCTTAGGCATGGTCCATAACCTTGTTAATTCATTTTTCTCATGGTTTCCACTTCTCATCATATTTCCCAGCTCAAAATCTTCAGGGGTTCCATATAGCCTATCCTATTAGAGACTCTTCATAGGAGACTATAACATGATACATTTTGAGAAATAATTTGGCTCCAACTCATCAATCCAATCTTATTTTCCACTTTTCCAGTACTGCAAAGTCCACTGGCTCATCTTACCTCCAACCTTTTATTTGCCGTTGTTTCTCATCTTGAAACTACTCCATTCCCACTCCCAAGCCTAACTCATCAAATAAATTCCTACATGTTTTCCAAATTCTTTATTCAAGTATTCAAGAGCTGCTGCCTTCAACTAGTGTGAGGGAGCACAGCATAGTGGTTACAAGTGTCTCTGCTAAGGTTCAACTGCCAAGTCCAACTCCTGGGTCCATCACTTGCTAGTTCTGTAACTTTGGACATGTTTTATAACCTCTCTGAACTTCAGTCTATAGAATGGGGATACATTAGTACCTACTGGATTGAGTTGCTGTAAGGTTAATAAGTTAATATGTGTAAAGCACCTGGAACAGTGCCTGGCACACAGTAGATACTCTAAAAGTGTTTGCAATCACTATCACAGCAGCTCCCTGCAGCATGCTGGGTCAGTAGCACATATTTAGGCACATATATTTACACCGTCATCTACTGCTCACTGCTCTTTCTCTTGACTAGTTATAAAGAGAAGAGGAGAGCAAGAGAGATGTCACTCTTACTTCCACTCTCTCCATGGGCACAGAGTACCGTCGAAACTCCCAGTATCCACAACCAGAGAGAGAAGTATGAAACTACAGAAGAAAGCCATAATGATGATTAAAGGGTTGGAAAGTGATGATTACGAGGAAAGACTAAAGAACAAGGACTAGTCATTCCAAAAAAGAAAAGTTAAACGTTCCTTAAATAAAGGTCTGTAGAATTCAAAGGTCCTTGAAACCCCACTGGGAACTGTTTGCTGTCCAACTACCATCTTTCTTCCTTCCTTTCCTTCCCTATGACTGCTTTTGTGCCATTTCTCACTCTGTTCCTCTTCCCCGGCTTACCTCACCATGGGCCAGACAATCACATGCATTATGTTTACCACTACTCTAGAAGGTGGATTTGATTAAGCTTTCTATTAAAGCTTATGATGATTAAATAAATTGCCCATTGTCACACAACCAAGTCAGTAAGTAGCAGAACCAGAATTCAAACCCAGATCTGTCTGATGCCAAAACCCAAGATCAGCCCATGACACATGCCATCACCTCTATTTCTCCTTATAACTCCTGCTGCCTTATGCCCACCACTCCTCCCAGCTCCTCCAGCCTTGCACAGTAATAGGCACATAAAAAAATGTTCACTAAGAGCTTTTGCTTCAAAAGAAAGTACTGAGAGTTTTAAATACCACAATAATTCAAGAAGTTGGGAAATCTTTTTCTTTGAATGATCAACACTAATAAATTAACTAAGTAACTAATTAGTTAATTGGCTTTCCCATGTGTGACCCAGCTTAAGGACCTCTCTGACAGGAGAGCATCGGGCTTAATAACTTTTCAGGTGCTTTTTGGAACCAAAGCTCTTATGTTCATAGAAAATTCAAGTTGTGCAAAATTCTTTAGCCAATAAAATGCAATGGCTGAAAATGTCACCAATTTATAAAACCACATGAACTCTATTAGAGGTTGATAGAGATAATTTTGGTCAAGAAATTTAAAATTGAAGCATTTTAATCCCCTTAACAAGCACAATGGAAAGCTGATGAACATTCTGTTTATGATAATAACTCATGCAAAGGCTAGTGGGTCTGTGAACTATAGAACTCTCTCAGTAAATCAAATCTTTATAAGCTTTGCACAAGTTTCAGGAAAATCTGTGTAACAATTACAGAAAATTGCCCATCTGAAAATGTTCCACTATTTTGTTTAACAACCACAAAATAAATAAGATGTGATGGAAATCTTGATACTCTTTTACAAGATGTGAAATTCTATCTGAGTCAACTAACTTCTTTATATTTAAAAAAAGCAAGCAAACATCTCAATACAGGAGGTCCAGATAAAATGAAAAGCTTCCTTTATTCCATCAATGTGTGTTGACTTGATCCTTTGACCTTCCTTAAAATTGAAATTAAATTAAACATATGCTGTATAAACTCGTCAGAAACCTCCCAGGCCCTACAGATCTGACCCTGTTAAAAGATTTTTCTTTGAGTGGAAGATAGAACAAAATATAACCATTTTATTGTCATATAATTGATAGTGAAAAGAAACCCAATAGTGTCTTTTACTGCTGTGACTCTCACATATTTTTCTCTATAATTATTTTAATCTTATTTTACAAAAGTAATATATAATCAATCCAGGGCAGTTAAAATGTGTATAAAATGTAAAACAACCAGGAATTCCATCCCCAAAAGACTTTTAACATTTTGGTGTGCATTCTTTACGTTTTTTTTTTTTTATGGTATATATTTTTGAAAATAAAAGTGCCATTTTACTGTACACAATATTTTATAACATTTTTTTCACTTGGCACTCTGTTAAAGTTTTCTCATATTTATATAATCTTTATTATTCATTTTATAAACTCTCTTGATTAATTTAATATATATACCAATAGTTATATTTTGTATTTTTAATGTGTTTTATATGTGAAGGTCTCAAGTTGTTTAGAAACACAATTAGCTTACCAGCATCAAGATACCCTGGTTATTTACAACCACTCCACCTTGCTCTTAAATATAGGGGTACCTGTTTTAAGTAAACCCACATATCATGAAATGGAAAAAATTATTATAATCTGAGCAACTAGAAGGAAAATATTTTTTAGGTAGAGCAGGCCAGCCTGGGACAAGAGTAGAAATGGAAGCCACACATCATATATCTAAATAATAAATTTATAAATCAAACGAACAAACTGTTGAAAAAATATGTTCTACACTTCTACCTTGATAAATGTACTCTCGTGACAATCTGCGAGTCAGGTCAGAATTAAGAACTCTGACACATCTTGGTGTTCCTTGACAACACGTGAAGGTACCGGGAGATCCAGCCTGGCCTCTGTCCATGGCCCATAGCTTATGGTCCACTTCTCCTTCCCCTTGCATCCCTGGCTCTGCCACATGTCACAGGGGCCTCACTCACACGCACGTGGACACCTCAGTTCTGTCTACAACTCTGCCCACAACCGCTGCCCCTTGGCATCCATCAGGCCTGGGAGTGTGCCCTCCAGCAGAACAACAGCCTTCGAGAAGAGAGGAGGGGCGAGGGGAAGAGACCTGTGCAAGCCTTTGGCAGCAAGCTGGAGGGAGTTTTGGCAATGAATTGAGGATCTTAGGTATCAGAAGCACAGTGTAAAAGAAGGCGATACAGATTCCAAGTGGATACACCTGCTAGCTCTTGCCCTTGACGTGCATGTGTTGGGGGTGGGGGTGTGGAGTGCAGCTGCAGAAGGGCGAGGGTGGGCCTTCTAAAGCACAGGGCCCGAGGCAGGGGCCTCTTCCGCCTGCCTCTGAGGGCAGTACCGAGGCAAGCCCACCATTTTGAGAAGATTTCTTGACAAGCCCGTTTGAAGTAGAAGCCAAGACCAAAGGACCAAAGTTTGGAGAGGGAAGAACTAAAAGAGGGAGAATGATTAAGAGCCTAAGGGCAGAGCCAATAAGATTAGATGATAAACAACAAAACCTTTTGTTACTCATGAAATATTTGTTGGAAATGGGAATTTTTGTACCAAAATGGAAACCCATGCAAGAGTTTGAACCTAGTTGACTTAGGGTTATCTTAGATTGGCTTAGACAGAATGGGCCCAGAGGAAATAAGCTTTCTGGAAATTTCAAACATCCTAGGGAAATCTCTGGACTCTCACAGACCACGAAATGGTGAGATGTGGGAGGGAGAATGTTGAACTGATATTATCTGATTTAATGAAGGACAGAGACATGCCAGCTGATATCTTGGTAACATCTATATGAAAATTTGTATTTGAATAAAGAAAGTATGAGTGCTTTTTTACTTTGCAAATATAATCATTCTATGAATATTTTTTTAAGGGAATAGCTTCGTGCTTTTAAAGTGATTATATTTTAAAATGAGGGTGACAAAATAAATATATGTCTAAAAGGTTATATGTAGAAATGTTAGAATCAGAGATAAAAAACAGGACTCTGAATTCCTTTGTGCTGTACTAAATCCCTAAACTTCGCTCTCCCTCTTCCCCCTTTCAGGATACTAAAATGTTGCCAGCTGAAGCTAAGGTTTTCCAACAAACTTCAAGAAGCAGTTTTCAAGATTTAACTCTAAGATGAAAACTATCTGCATTTTCACGCAATGAGCTATCTCCATCTGACAAGTTTTTAGGGGCACTCTCTCTTTTCATGGAGAAGAACAGTAAACCACAAAGTGATGGGTTATTTCTAGCAGGGAAATACGAAGCACAACATATTGTTCACTGCCTTTTAACAGTACATTGTGATTTTAGCCGTAACAGACATGACTTATAGCACCAATGCCTGGGGCCTGTTTCCGTTAGTTTCTCAGCCTACAATCACAGCTCCTAAAAGAGAGCTCTTAATACATATTACCTATGACCAAAAGTACAAAAAAATGCAGGGAACATCAAACTCTTCATAATCAAGACATCTTCTACTTCAAGTACTGTTGTCAGTAGTTTTAGGTTCTGACAATTACCTTGGATCCTTCACGACCTCTATGAATTTTTGTTGACTGTATTTTACCTGAACTACCTCCCATTAAGATTATTCAAATTCACTGAGCATCTGCTATGTGCCAAGCCTCATTGTCTGGTGGGAGAGACAGCCCCACTAGACATAAACCTATAAACCCCTTTGTTTATAATCAAAGGAGTGCCAGGGTCGAGATGGACCCAGGTTGTGGCAGAAGCACAGAGGGAGGGAGTGCCGAGCTGCCTGGGTGGCGGTGGGGAGGTGGGGGCGAGGGTGGGTGAAGAGGTGGGGAGAGAAGGTGTTCTCTTGGGTGACAAGGAGGTGGATGGGCATTATAAGAATAAGACCAGCACATACAAAAACTCAGAGGCATTAGGGTCCACAGGAAAGTGAGACACCAGGACGTTTTGTGGAGGGGCCAAAATATTGTGTGTATAAAGTGAGAGGAAAGGATTGCTCGAAGCTAATGGTTGGAGATGGGGACAGAAGACAGACAGGGCCAGTCTGTAAAAGGTCTGCAGAGGAATCCAGAGCCGCACAAGAAGACTGTCCTCAAAGCCCATTCCTGACAGGTGAAACCACCTACGAATGAGGTTCTTTTGACATCTTGCTAATGAGACCTCTTAGTAGAATTCAAAGTTGTTGCTGAATCCCATTTTCTAAGGAATTGTGTTAAAACAAGATTCCATAGCCACCAGAGAGGAGCCAATGGACTGCAGACCTTGCTATGCCTGGCTTCTCAGAGGAAGCAAGCTGAACAAACGAACTGTTAAAAAGCCGTTTGTATAACCAACTTGGGAACACAGGGGACCACATGATAACAGAGATGGAGAGGCCCATGGCCAAGATCCTGGGAGAGACTTCAGGAAGGGCTGTCACCTCGTAGTAGTATTTTTTAGCATGAGGCCATACTTGCCCAAGGCGAAATTACTAATGCAAACAGTAAGAATGCGCGTGGGCACTCATGAGAGATGTAGAGGCTCAACCTTAAGTATGTCCGTCTAAACATCTTAAAGCTGTCTAAACTAACAGGATACAAAAAACCTCTGCGTGCGGCCCTGGAGTGCACAGGTTCTTACACGTCCCTATTCTGTTATGCTTATAGATCCCACTGTGCAGTTCCACCAGCAATCTTTAAATATTCAAATATTAAATTTTGAGTTAAAACCATAATTCATTAGCAACTTTTATTTTTAGAGAAAATTGTTTATTTTCACTACCCGAGCTGAACTCTAGGTTATGTAAAAACTAAAGCTAGGAAAAGTTTTCACAGTAATGTCTAGAGATACGTTAGAAGGTGATCAAGGTACCTCTACTTTCCTTTGGTGGACATTTGTTATTTGTGCCTGGGCAGCACTCACTTCCCCTTCTTCTAACAACTCTTTTAGGACACGTCCTATTCCCCACAGCATGGGGTCTTGGTGGATGGTCAACAAAGGTGTCCTACTAAGGGTACATGGGTTGAGCTAGACCAGTCTCCAGTCTCCTTAAAACTAAATATTTAGTAAAGTGACAGAAGAACAGGAAATGGTTGGAGTTTTCTCCCTCCCTCTCTCTTTCCTCTCCCTCTCTCTCTCTCTCTAAAGACCCCTCTCTCTCGTTTTCATTGTGTTAAGTTACCCAGACTCAGTTTCTTAGCTTGCAGCCAAAGAATCCTAAATAATATATCGAAGTTCATGCATCTCAGTAATCCTGTGAATCCAATTCAATGATCAGAAGTACAACCACAAAGGAAAGACAGACAAGGGGGACTTGGACAGAGATAGCGAGTATATAGCTTTATACAAAGTTCACTAGAATTTTCAAGTTGCTTCAAAATGGTGTGAGAGGAGGAGGAGGCAGATAGTGAAGATTGGGTGTGGAATGGAAAATTCTGCAAACGTGTGCTAACAGAGGCTTGGGTGCTAATCCAGGTTATGAGAAGCATTATGGGCAAGGCATAGCAGTCACGTGAGTGAGGGTAGTACCATGGACCAGCTGAGTCACCACTGAGACCAAGGTAAGGGCAGTGGTAATAAGGTGGAGTCTATCCACCAAAGTGGCATTCTGGAATTATTCAGGGCAGTATCAGATGGATGAGGCAGAGTACCCTGGAGCAACCAGCCACAGCAACCAGGGAAGGCATGGCAGTATTTGCTGCAGCAAAGGGCAGAAGCTGAGGGCTAATTGCTCAGCCATGGCAGGAGCCTTTCTGTCATTTCTGACTCAGTATCCCCAGTTTTTTGGGAGATGGAAAAAATGACAGTTTTTCCAAAGAATGGAAGAGTTCTGGGCGAAATTTGGGCTCCTGAGTGGCTCTTCTATATCACTGTAGTTGCCCTCCAACGGCTAGGGAGAGACCCCAATCTCGGGACTCTTCTGGTTCCTATACAACTTGCATATTCAGACCTACAAAGAACAGCACATCCCAGTACCTCACATTCTAGAGTCTTTGTCTATAAAGGGAAATAATACAGCACAGTGGGCCTAGAGTTTAAACTCTGCCTCCTCTGCCACAACTGTAAAGTCCAGAGGAGCCCAGCAGCCATCTCAGAGGGTTGTTGTGAGGATAAATGGGATAATGCATATCATGCGTTTAGCATAGATACCCACACACAGTAAGTGCTCAACAATGTTAGAGAAAGTGCCAGCAAACATGCTCACTGTCATATCTAGGGGCAAATCCAATCCCTTTGTTGTTACTTTCAAAGTCCTATACATATTCCGTGTAAGAAAAAAGCCCGCTGCTGTGTCCTGCACTCCCTATGACTGTCAAGTGACCCTAGAAGACTTCTACTGCAGGTGGAGGGCTAGGGAGGGGATTTGGCTATTGCTTCAAGAGGGGGGAAGGGGAGCATCTGGCAGCAAAGTCCCTGAGGCCAAGTGGCAGCTGATTCACACAAATGGTATTTGGGTCGAGGTAGAGGGAATAAGAGAGGAGCCTGCCCCTGCCTCCCGGAAACTGGCTCCTCTCTCATCTTCACAGCTGCCATCTTTCATCACCCAGCCCTCCTCCAGATGTGGCAGCCAACTTGCTCTCCCAGAATCCCCTCCCACACCAGGAACATGTTGAGACTTTGCTGCCTGCCCAGCACTCTTAGGAGCTGTGCTCTCGTCCCTTGTGTAAGAGGCAGAGAGCCGCAGCAGCAGAACTGGGGCTGGGAAAGAGGATTAATAATTGCTTTTTTTTAATGCAGCTGGAGAAAAAAGTACATTTGGCATTTAGGTAGTTTGAGTATTGAGCAAGAGAAAATGCCCATGTTCAGAGGAGACTAAGATCCATGTTCACAGAGAAAAATCAAAAGTTGCAACAGCTAACAATGCAGAAAGGCAAAATCCCTCCACTTGTACAGTGGCTTCCAGTGAGTCACGGTTGGTCAGTGTTGGCTCCAGCATCAGTGAGATAGTGATGTTTAGTTGGACACAGTGGGAATTAATTGGTTTCCTTCACAGAATAACCACAGGGAGAAAAAAAAAAAACAAAAAACAAAAAAACCTTCATGTGGGTATTTGCACTACATTTTTTAAAATGCAAAAACTTCCAGATTTTTTCCTATGTTCATGTCCAGTTGTTTTTACATCAATAAAATCCCACTTGGAAATTGTTCTGCCGTCACACTGCCCCTTTGGAAATGATCCATAAGAAGTTAGTTGTGCTGAATTCCCATCTCACTTTAAAAATATCCCTGGAGAAACATTAGCACTCATTTCTACAGGCTTCATACCTGAACTCCAATAACAATGTTCACATTTGGTGCATGGGCAAGAAAGTAAGTGCTATTGTTTACTAGGAGTCCCAGGCCCTGTGCCAAGCATAACAGTCTACTTTTGCAGATTACAAACATGAGGCTCAGAGAGGTTAACATCACAGAGCTGGTAAGTGGAGGAGTTGGGATTCAAATCTGTCCTAGTTCTTGGCAACTGTTATGTGACCTTGATAGAAGGTCATGTTTCACAACCACAGTTTTTATATTACTGCCTCTATGTCCTCAGTATCTGGCATATATTAGGTGCTCAATAAATGTTTATTCTTGACCATTGGTTTTACTTCTTTAGGTAGGATACACCTGAACTTACCTGCTCCTAGTGTATTCTACCTCAAGCTAACCAAAGTCAAGTATGCAACATTTGTAGTTCTCTCTAGAATTCTATGAGTAAGATTAGAGTACAAAATGAGTTATACAAAAACTTAAAATGAACCCTTTTTATTGATTGCTGAGAGAAGTAACAAAAACTTATTTTGAATTCACATTGTTATTTGGTTGTCATAGGTTTCTTCACAGCTTTTCAGTATTTTCAAATGTAAGGAAGGTAAAGGATGAAGGAAAATAAATTGAATTACTAAAGATGCAACCTCGATGAGGAGAACCAAATGGTCTAGATGGTGCTTGGCTGGAAGCGTTGGGACTCAAGGGCCAGCCATCAAGGTATCTGGCCACTTAGTTGCACTTTCTTATTTGAGATGCTAACATAGGCATCAGAGTTTCTTTCCACCTCATCCCTACCCACACCTCATGGCAATCCTAATCCTGCGAGTCTGGAAATATTGTTATCCTCATTTTACAGATGAGATAACTGGCTTAAAGGAGTCAAGCATTTGCCCATTTCACAGAGCCACTGAGTGGCAGAGCTGAGTTACAACCAGTTCCCTCTGAGCTCTTAGACTGTTAACTGATATTCTGTTTCCAATAAAACCTTACCCTGTTATAAAAGTTACACTTCAGGAACCTTCCTGACTGAGATGGGTAATGACCTGCAGAGACTGCATTTCTGATCCAAGTCAAACCTAGGCTGAAGGAGACAAAGCAAGGGCCAAAAACAATGATTCATTGCCTACCTTGTGAAAGATGATGGTAATTCTAGGTCAAAGTCTAGCGAACGGATGTCCGCATAGCAATTAGCACTGCCAGGGACCTCAGCTGGCAGTCTTGGCAGAGCAGCTGTGGATCGTCATAGAAACTGGACTCCTCTCTCACCCACAGAGGAATCCTACTTGGCTGATCCAGGACAGAGCAGGCTGCTGCTGAGGACTCCCATTCTCCCCTAAACTGTAATCCTGCCCCGTTAACATCTCCTCAGAGAGAAGCAACTCACGGAGGGAGGGTTACAGCAAGATAGGATAGCTGTGCCTGTTAGTAAAAATATGTCACCCTTCATTTCATCCAGTGGCTTTGAAACTTCTGCGGGCAGCTCACACATCCCTCCAAGGGCAGCTTCTCAAATCTGCTAAAGAAAATTTAAGGAGAATCAACTTTGTTCAATATCCCCCATTCTGCAAGATTTATCATTTGTAGTCAAGAATGATAATATTAATGGAACCAAAAAAGATATCCCATTAACATTTTGTCTTATCTCTACAAGTGTCTGAGTCTTCCTAATTCTCTTTAAAAAATTTACCAAGCAATATTAATCTAATGAGCTCTTTAGTTGAGCCATCAGTTATATATAAAATCAGTTATATTTTTTACCATTATTTACAGTGTATGGCATTACAATATAAAGCTACCTGCCCTTTTACTGGGAAGACAAGAGGTCGAGGATTTGGGGAAGGAACTAAAATTTACAGAATGCCTAGCATGAATTGAGCATTTTATTTAACCTGCCTGAGCACTCTATGAGATACTTATTATTATTTCCATTTTATATGAAAGAAAATGAGATTCAGAGAATTTAAATAACCAGCCCTATGTCTCACAGACAGTGTAGAGCTGGAAAGCAAAGCCAGGGCTGTCTGATTCCAAAACCTTTGTTTTTTCTACTACCAAATTTCACATATATTTATTTTGCTTCACATGCATCTATATCTGGGAATACTCTGCAATACAAAAATTATAGAAAAATTCCAAAATTTAAACTAGTGAGAACCCAGTTAGTTAGAATTTTGAATTAAATGATTCCTACTCTCCCATCCCCCAACCCTCTGCTACCATCACATTCTCGATGTGTAATTTAATCCTCAAGGTATTCCATGAGGTAAGATAATATTTTGCCTAACTTCCTAAACCTATTCCCTTACACTGCTGTCCAGAAATTGCTGATATGAGCCCAAGACATTGTAAGATTCTAAATTATTGAAGAAAGATTCAGCTACGTTCAGAATATACTGCTTAGGCAAGGAAATGACTGATGAATTTCCCAAAGTTTTTGGTAGTAAGCTGAAAGAAAGGTAATTTTGGGGAGGTGGGAGGGCTATCTAGAAAACTCTGTTATAGAGTTCCTTAACTGTGTAGGTTGGTCTATGTAATTAAATGCATTTTAAATGAAACCCTCATTTCCTTCCAAAGACCCAAATTTTACCACGTAGATGAGCACAAGTGCCACGGGTGATGAAGCAAAATGCCTGGTTTGAATCTTAGCTCCATCACTAGTCAGCCTTCAGACCACTGGAAAGGCCTTAACTCTTTGGACATTAGATTTCCATCAACGATATAATGAGTTAGAATAAGATAATCTCTAAGTCCCCGTCTAGGGGTACACACTCATTCAATAAATAGAAGTATCTTTATAAACATAATGTTCCAGTATTTGATGATACCATCTTGACATTATCACTTCCATCAACATTACACATTTATATTTTAAGCACCTGCCATATTAGGCACAGTGAATAGAAAGAAATGACTCAGTCCTTTTCAAGGAGTTCACAAGGGAAACATGATATAGGTACAACTGCAGAAGGTCGCCAAGGAAAGCACCAAGGATTGGAATGGGCAGGAAACACTACAGGATTTCCCAAGAATTATTTAAATTTCTTTCATTATTTCAGTAGTTATGCTGAGACAAATGTGGTGATCTATGGAGCACTCCTTAGCCTCCACATTGGCCATGAGATTATATTTCATATTTCCTCTGCATTTCCCGCTCATTGTGGAAAGCACATGTATCCAGAATACTAAACACAATCAGAGGCAAATGGCTACATGCACACAGAGAGTCTACACAGGAAACGTGAACAATTAAATACTGAACACTCATACACATTTGCCTTCAATTCAGTGTTACAGTAAATGCCTACTATGTGGTTGGTGCTGAGTGGGCTATAGAGGTAGAGAAGAAAGGATCCGTTCCCCTAGGATCTCAGCATTTACCCCGTTTACTCAGGAAGACAGAAATATAAACAATTCCAATAGATGTAATGACAGTGGTTCTAACGCCAATGTTTCTGGACTGTAGGAAAGGAGAAACTTAACGTTGCCTGTAGAATCTGGGAAGACTTCTCAGAAAAGATAGGACTTTATCTGAGCTCTCAAGAAAGAGCAGGCCTATGACAGAGTGGTGTGTGTGCAAGTCTGTATAGAGAAGCAGGAAGGCCTGTCCTTTCGACATGTCCCAGACCCTGTGCCAAGATCTGTGTGGGCCAAAACAAGTAAATCCGTATGACTGCAGCACCGGGTACTTGAGGGATTGAGTGGAAGTCATGGTTAGAAATAGAAACTAAATCCACAGAGCTTTACCCCAATACTGAGTGGCAATTAAGGGCACGGAATCTAGAGCCAGACTTCCTGAATGTGAATCCTGACTCCATGTGACCCTAGGCGAGTTACTTAACCTCTCAGTTCTGTTGTAAGTATTAAATGAGTTAATGTGTAGAAGTTCTTAAAACATGGCCTAGCACTTGGTAAGGGTCATATAAATGTTTACTAGTCAATATACAATGGGGAGCCACTGAAGGTAATGAAATTAGCATGTGAGCTGATCTACTCACATCCTTATCCTTACTGTGCAGTGGCTGTATTAAGGAGCTGAAAAAGGAGTTTGTGGTTGTAACTGTGTTGCAAAGTTTAGAGGAATATATTTTTAAGCCATATAACTAGTAACAATAGTCTCTCAGCCCTGGGAACTCTCAGCTTGTCCAGATTCCAAAGACATACCATGCGGGATGGTTCACATTCTCAGAAACTCCTGGGATTTGAAGGGGACATTTCCTTTCATTAAAATAGTCAGGGTAGGTACATGCTTTAATAAGAAATGATTGTCCTATTGTTTTATTCACTTTCTCATGATTTTTATTAGATTTTCTTAGAAAATACTAGTGTATTGGAAAATAAAGATTATGGTCATAGAAAAGAATGCAGTATGTCTAGCCAGATTGGCACACATGATTCTTTTAAGAGATGCCAAGGACATTTTCCTCTTGGGAGAACTAGGAGAAATAGGCTTAAGGGGCTTCTAGAGCCTGTGTGTATTAATTATAAAGACACTATTCTTTGTTCCTCTGCTCTATTACTCACAGGTGACCAACCGTAAGGTGAAAGGTCATTGTTACAAAGAACAAGAAAAGAGAAGTTAAAGTTAGAATTCTCTTGGAAGGCTCCAAAAATGTGATTTTTTCTTCCTTTGAGGGATAGTAAATACAGGTATTATAATTCATAAGGGTTATTCCTTTAGAAAATTCTGAATCAAAATCTCATTCCTCTCATCATTGCATTTTCAGCAAGATTTGAATTTCTGGATTATATAAGTTTCAACAGTGGACTCTGCTCAAAGTTCTGCAGGTTGGAGAAAAATAAGTAGGGCAGTATTTCTATCCCATGTGCTGAAGGAGGCCTGGAAAAGAAAGCAAAAAAAGCCATCACATTCCAGGAACTGTAGCAAGGCAGTATGACCTAGTTGTAGACCCAGACACCTGGCATTTGATTCCAGTTTTGCTACTATCTGGGCCACATCATGTGCTAACTTCCCTGGGCCTGGTTTTCTCTCTCTGCTGAAATGTACGTTAACGTAGGGGATTTACTATTGCGGTTGTACCCCTGTTGCTGTGGAAATCCCAACTAAAGTAGTCAGGAATGGTTTCTCTCTCTCTCTCATTGTTATTTTGCTTTATAAAAGCTCAGACTAGGAAGATGTTAGATTTTAGGCATACATTTATAAACATGTGTGTATACATTTATATGATGAAGATGTATATAAGGATTATATTTATCACTATTATATTTATCACTATAATGATTTTGTAGATGTTTAAAAATCATGCTTCCTCTGTGCAAAATTATTGTCTAAATATTGAGGAAAGATCATTTTACCCCAGGGGGATATTGATGGGATGATAGGATCCAGTTCCTTTCACTTAGGTTACTTTCAAAAAAACACCATTCATGCAGATCAAAGAGGCTCTTCTCCTGCAAAGAGTCTGCCTAGGGAGCTACCGCATTCCCCTTGTGTTTCCAGGGCTCCTCCTACTCCATGAGCTCCTCATCAGCAGCGGTTCTCAAAGTGTAGCCTCTGGATTGGCAGCCTTAGCATCAGCATCACCTGAGAACTTGTTAGAAATGCAGATTCTCAGACCTCACTCCTAGATCCATCGAGTCAGAAAATCTGAGGGTGGGGCCCAGAAATCTGTGTTATCTCAAGCCCCCCAGCTGATTCTTACGGATGCACAAGTTGAGAACCTCTGCCTTACAGTATAGAAATGCACATTCCCCATTTGGGAAGACAAGAAACTGTTACACTGGAATGATAATCTGATGGTACAAATCATTTATCAAGTAGGTTATTACAGTGCAGTCTCTTCAAGTGTTATTGTGGAATCTTCTGTTTAAAACCAAAATTTTAATATTATTTTATTCATAGTTTTATTTCATTTGTTAAATCAAGAAAGATTTATTGGGTCCCCCTATGTGCCAAGCACGGGGGAGATAAAAATGAAAAAGACCTAGTCCCTGTCCTGATTGGGTCACATTCCTCTAGTAATCCAGAAGGGGATGAGAAGTATGCGACCAATATTTATTAAATATTTACTTTGTGTTCTTTGCAAAAGAGATATTATTTAGTAAAACAATCCTGTAAGGTTTCTACTGTCATTACAGGAAAGGAGATCATCTTAGTGAGGTTTAAAAACTTGCCCAAAGTTGGGAAATTTTTCTTCTTCCAACTTTTTATTTTGAAAAATTTCAAACCTACAGAAAAGTTGAAAGAATACTACAGTGATTAGAGACTTCACCTAAATTCACCAATTCTTAACATTTCACCCCTAAATACATCATTGTGTATCTAAAAAGACATCCTCTTACATAGCACAACACCCTTATCACACCTAAGAAATATATTATTTATATAATAATATGTCTCATAGTCCCCAATTAGCTCAAAAATATGCTAGATAGTTGGGTTTTTTCCCCAAAATTATGGTTCAATCGATGATCATGAATTGTTTTTGGTTATCATGTTTTTTCAGTTTCAGTTTCCTTTAATCTAGAATAGTCCCCTTGCTTTTTTATTTTCCTTAATTTTTCATGACTGACATTTTTGAAGAGTCTAGGTCAGTTGTTTAGGAGAATGCCCTATATTTTGGATCTGGCTGATTATTTCCTTATTTTGGCAAGAATTTTACACAGATGATGTTGTATATTTCATTTTATATCAAATCAGTTAACTAACATCAGTTTGGCCCAATATTGGACATGCTAATTTTGTTCCTTTGGTTAAAGTAGTATCCAGCAGATATCTCCATTGCAAAAGTATCTTTTCCCTTTTGTAATATTTAAGTAATCTGCAGGGTGGTGTTTTCAAATACTATATCCTGTTCTTCAGAAATCTTTTATCCAGTAGTTTCAGTACCCATTGATGTCACTTGTCTGAGTAATTTATTATATTGTTGGCTGCAAAATATTTTTCTAATTCTATCATTTCTTCTAAATTTATCAGCTTCATTGTTTTATAAAAACACAGCTATCTCTTTCTACCTCTCACTTCCTCTTTGGAGTATTGCTATGGACTTGTTGATTTTCTTTTTTCAAAGGCAATATATTATAATTCAGTACCATCATTATGTTTTTAATGTTCAAATGTTTCCCAAACAGGGCTTCCCAAAGGGAGCCCAAGGCAGTTCCTTACCCTTTGGTGATGTCCTAATGATTTGTTGAGCCCTTCCTTGCTTTCTGGCACAATAACTTATTCTAGAATCATCTTTCCATACCCTACACTTGGAATCTGCCATTTCTTCAAGGAATTCTGGCTCCCTTTAGTAGACAAGGGTCTTTAGAAATCAACATCTGAAAGTCACAGCTGGAATTGGAAGCCAGACTATGGGACTCTGGAGCTTGAGCTCTCAATACCACACTATCTGACTATAGCTAAATATGATACCCTCTAACAAGTGAGGTGCACAAAAGATGCTTTGGGAATATAAAGGAGGATGTGAGATGAAAGGAAAGTGGGGGTTTGGCGGGGAAGACTTGCCTTGCTAATCCACCTTTACTGTTATTTCCATGATGATGCCAGAGCTATTTCATTTAACCACCTGGTCACTCTGGAAACCAAGTGTGTCTTATCAGCACCTCAAGTCTATCTTGAGTTTTAGTTTTCCTGTATTTCGCCCTAGTCACATTCAGAAAGGGCTAAGAGAAGCCACTCTTCTCTCCCTCATTCCGTTCCTGCTCTTCCCTTCACACTGATTCACTCATTCTTCTTGGACTTTGTTATTTCCTCCAAACCTATAAAGATTGTTTCCTAAGTAATTCTCTTTCGCCAGCCTCATCATTTGGGAGCTTCTAACTCCCACCCTCCTGATAATAGATCTCTCCAGACCTCACTGTCTTAGCACAAGGGTTTGTACAGAATTTAGCATGCTTAGAACCCCCTTTCATACTTTCATTACCCTGCCTCAGCCATGCACAGGTACCTCTTAAACCACGTATATTTTAGGAGGACAATTTTTATCACCCTGGTTAAGGTTAAATTGGCAGAGTGAAGGAATATAGGAGAAAATGGGCAGCTTAGAGTTAACACTAAGCCAGTTTTCATTAAAGGGGGCAGCAAAAGCTGAGAGCTCACCTGGGCTGCAGCAACTGAAAATACATAGCCTTGGTGGGTTTGGCCATTTCTAGATGAAGCCTCTTCCCAGGCAGCCTTTATTCTGTACTGCTTTGCATTTCTTTATTACTATTGCTGCTGCTGCTACTGCTATCAGTAATGAAATTAATAACAACATCCTGGCCTCTTTAGGCATCTCAAATTTCTGTCTATTTTAGCCCATAGGAGGGACAGCCAGCCTGTGACACTGCAGTTGAATAGTAATTAAGTGATCTTTCAGTGGCACAAAGGAAAGAATCAAGAACTTATTTAAAACCATTCCCTTAGATCTATTCCAGATAGGAATCAATAAGGCATCCGTGCTTAGGGTCACAAATTGGCCTGGAAAACAGATCCACAGCTGAGAACCCTGTGGCCTCCCCGGAGTACTCCAGACTAGATCTCTGTCTGCTGACAAACTCCAAGAGCCAGGGTAACCCATTACTCACTCCTAACCTGTTTTTTTGCTGTTGCTTGACCACAAGCCAAGTAAAATGAACATTCATGTGGTAGACTTGGCAGCCGCCCCACACCAGACTGTGCTTTTCCACAGGCCAAGAGAGGCTTTGAAGCTGGCCTCCCCTCCACTTTGCCCCAAGTGGGGAATCACCCTTGGAGGAGCCGAGATCAGCCAGCACTGAGTCACGCTGCCCTTCAGGTCAGGAGACATTCAGGAAGGGCCTGGCCTATTGACCTCATGACTGAGCAAAATGACTCGGCCTATTCCTTGGGCTTCAGAAGAGGTCAGACATCATGCAAGAGCCTTTTTGTGGCATCTTCAGGGTAAAGAGTTCAGCATTTTATACTCACACTTTAGGAACGTCTGTCCTTTTGCCTGTATGTACTGAGTCAGAAGAGTGCCTCAGTGTAAGGCTTTAGAAATGTTTTGCAAACTCACACTCAGTTACCAATAATTACCAATAATTAATTACAGGATAAGGACTCATATATGGCCAGGATCCTGGCACTGGAGTGAATGAATGGATAGAAGAATAAATGAAGCAAGAACACCCAATGAGGGAGTGGAATAAATGAATGGAGATTGAATGAATGTCAGGGAATCTGAGTTTTGGTCCTAGCTCTGTCCCTTCCTGGCCTCTCATTTAACCACTTGGATGTCAACAGCCCGATCTAAAAAGTAAGTGGCTTGGGAAAATGATTGGTTATCTCTCTTCCAGCTATAAATGGTCTATTATTTCACTTGTGTGCTCACACAGGTTAATAGTCAAGAATCAAACCAGTTTATAATTTGTTGCAATTGTTACCACCCAACATGGGGCCTTCTGCTCGCCACAAGACATGCCAATAGTCAAGACGCAAGGTGCTAGGAGAAAAAGGACTTTTTTATTACAGCTTGCTAGCAAGAGGGAAGATGGCTGATTCATGTCCAAAAGAACCGTCTTAAGGGGGCACGAAATCTTACAGCAGTTATATAGGCCATCAGGTTATTGGGGAGTGGGTTAGGAATGTTGACCTTCTGGTGTTACAGACCGGGATTGCCACACCAGATCTTTCAGTTTTCACTGATGATGGCTATCAGCATAGATTCTCTGTTTGGGGGTCGTCATATTCCTAAGGAACTCAAAAAACAAACTTATCTTATCGCAGCTGGGAGGTACATGCACCAGCAGGGGTCGTAAAATCTACAGAGCAGTTAGATCTCCTGGAGGGTGCATATCCAGCTGGGTTAGTTTGTCAGAGGTCATTCAAAGTTATAATAGAGTTTTTCTTTTCTTCAGTATGGCTTCCCTTATGTCAACCTTGTCTTGAGCCGGTATCACTATCAGTAATATTCAAACAACTTCTGAATAAGCCAGAATCCAAAAGCATCCCAAGATTGAATTATACCACATGATTAACGAATTGTGAATTTGAATTTTGACACTGTCACAGGGTCAAGTAACTCAATCTCTGTGACACATGTTGTCACCCATAAATATTCTAGACATATTTCTAAAGTATTTAGAAAACATAGCAAAAAAAGTATACTACTCACCTTAGGCTTATACTACTGTCCCAAGATGGAGACAGATGAGATCTTCAAAACTGGCTTCTATTTGCAGACTAACACTGAAGGAAATAATGAGTTTGAGTCATACTAAAGGTCTTCCACAGCTCTGGTGGTCTAGTGGTTAAGATTCAGCACTCTCACCACCACAGCCCAGGTTTATTTCCCAGTCAAGGCACTACACCACCCACCTGTCGGTTGTCATACTGTGGCAGCTGCGTGTTGCTGTGATGCTGAAAACTATGCCACCAGTATTTCAAATACCAGCAGGGTCACCCGTGGTGGACAGGTTTCAGCAGAGCTTCCAGACTAAGACAGACTAGGAAGAAGGACCTGGCTACCCACTTCCAAAAATCTGGCCGTGAAAACCCTGTGAATAGCAGCGGAGCATTGTCTGATATAGTGTTGGAAGATGAGAAGATGGTGCAAAAAGACTGGGCAGGGTTCCACTCTGCTGTACACAGGGTCACTAGGAGTTAGAATCAACTGGATGGCATTAACACAAAGGTCTTCCAGTTAATGAAGAGTTGAAGGAGCCCTTCATAAAGTGCTAGTATGACAAAGTTAGTATGAATGCCTAAGATTACTCAGATGTGTGGTCTTTCTACTGATATTATAATTTATAAATGTGATGTAGTCACTACTTCTGGCTATCCTTTTTCCTCTCTTTTTATGCTCTGTTAATATAAATCACTCTAGGAGTTGGCATTTCAAAGAAGTTGAGGATAAAAACGTCTTCAGGGCACAACATAGGATCACCAACCTGTAAGTTGGACCTCAGACTCTCCCACATCTGCCAAGTGATGTTTCCTTCTTCCAAGCTGCCCTATATGTAATCAAACTACGAGGGCAAAAGGGCTATCTGTGTCAAATGCACACCCTTTCTTGGCACACATGGTTCCAATGGAAATCCAAGCAGTTATTGGGAGGAATTAAGGAATGGTGTTTATCATGTCTTTGGGATCAAATGCCTCCAGGACTTATTATTGTAATAAGAATGACATTTTACCAAATATTAAACTGATAAATTTTACCTCTCCCCAAAATGTTTCACTTCATTCTTCCACTTTTGACGTCAAGTCATAGAAGACCCAGGGCAGAATGAAGCAAGCACGCTAAAGGAATTTAGAGCTTCTCTCTTATGCCCAAGCAAGGCCATAGTCCTTGTCAGAAGATGTTTTAAAATCCTTTAAGATGTTAAGATCCAAACCTGGAAGATCTAGATCACAGAGTTTCCCCGATCATGTATAGGATTCTTCTCCACCAAAGCTTAGCCACAAAGCTGCAGCTGGACCAAAGGGGGCCATGAAGTAGAGGAAGAAAAAGAGAAGCCCTTCCCTCTGTGATTGGGGGATTGTGGTTGAATGAAGGAAGGCAGTTAGGAGATAGGAGACTTGGACAGTATGGAAAGAATAATAAAATGTATATTCGCTGATTCAGTCTGTTAAAATTAAAAGACTGCAGATAAGAGTGATATTTAATGAGAAAACGTAGGAGAGAAGAATCCTTTTGTCACACGCACTTTAAGTTCTCAAGGAAATGTGCTAGTTGTATTCTCAGAAGGTAACATATAGAATGCTGAACAATGCTCACATCCCATGCCTGATGGGAGCAGAGGGAAAAAAGGGCCCTGTTAAGAGACTAGGCAGGTGAGGAAATAATGTGAATCTGAACCAACTCCACCACCTGTTATGTTTGCAGAGCAGCAAGAAGCCTCCTGAGATCATCAACTTTTACCTACAAAGCTTTTGTTTAATGCTGCAGGGACGAACCTTCTATCGCAAAGCACATGATAACTACAAAGCTTCTAAAACATATTTCGTCTAGCTGCTTGTTACGGGAAACAGAAGTTGTTCATTTAAACTGTAACTGTAATCACCAGCTTGTAACAACTGACACACCACTATGTAAATTGTGTAGATTCTTTTGTAAATGAGAACACTCCAGACTCCGTAGTCTAACTTTGCCTTTGCAGATTGAAATAAATGTTGCTTCTAGAAGTTTCCAATCTTAACATAATATGAAGCTCTGTCCTCCTACAATGGTCTGTATGTAGAATGAACCACCTAGACCAGGGGGCCAGATGGAGGATATGAAAGAAATTCAGAAGGTGAGCTTCAAGAGCTGGGGTGAGGTCAAGTAGCTGAGACTGACAATGGGGCCCTGACAGAGGTGAGCAGGAATATCTGTGAGTTCACTGGCCTCAAATATCTGCATCAGATGCCAGGAGAAGACCAAGTCAGCCAAACCCCAGTGCACCCCAGCTACCCTCTCTGCCACCCCGAGTTCACATAAACTACCCCATGCCTGCAAATATACCCAGGTGCCATCTATCTTGCACTAATGCACCTTCAAAGAGGTTGCAGAAGTGAAAATAATAGAGTAAGCAATTATTCCAAAGAGGAAGATTGAACATTATCTAAAAGCTGCTTAAATTATTGGTTCAGCCTAAATTAAAAACCACTGAGGACTAAAAGTTAATTTTTCCCCATGCTACACAGTGAGTGGGGATCACCAGGAAGACCAGATCAGTTATAGATAAAAGAAAGAAAACACATTTACTTTGCAGTTGTAGAATGAGTGAATTTGCAACTTTGCTAAATTGTCTATGATATTAGAGAGACAACGATGACTCTAATCTGAGGGGCACCCATGAAGATTTACCTTCTCCCAAAATCTCCTTTATTAGCTTGCTATGGGATAAGCAAGCTTCTCCTTATCCTGGCCTGAAATTCCAAACTTTTCATAGGTAACAAAGGTGGATGCATTAAGTGTAGGTGGTGTTGTTGAAAATGAACCTTAAGGGTGGAAAATAGCCCAAAAAGTTAATCTGAAATTAGTTCAGAATTGTTATCCTTCTAGTTTCTGTGAACCATGCCCTAGAGAAATAAGATAGAAGGAGGTGGGCAACGAATAAACATCGTTGAGCACCTAATATGTACCAAATGCTGTCCAATAGAACTTTCTGTGTTGATAGGAATGATCTGTATCTGCGCTGTCCAATATGGTAATCCCTACCGTAAGCCCCACTACTGAAAGTCCCATGTGGCTTTTGAGCATTTGAAATGTGGCTAGCATGACTGAGGAAATAAATTTTAATTTAAATTAATTTAAATAGCCCCGTGTGGCTGGTGGCTAGTGCTATTGTATTGGACAATGAAGGTGTATAAATGTTAAGGTATTTGAGGCTCTAAAGCTTGAAGGAGATGCAGGCGTGGGAATATATTAACGGTCTCTGGTATTTGAAAAACAAAGCATAGATTAGGTTCAAATCAGAAGTGATGCCCACTTCCCAGTTTGCATAAAGCTAGCTCTGCCCTAAAGTACCAACACCCATGATTTGAGAAACAAATATTTAGGGAAATTATATGTATTACATTCTCCCTTTGAATTCTAGTTACGAATGGAAATGGGCTCAAGTTCTACTCCTAAAATTGCTTGTAAAATGCTTAGGGCGGTAAAATACTGTAGCAAGTAGCAAAGAGAAACTTTTGATTCTGAGTTTCAAACATTTCCTGTCTTTTCTTACCCCATCCTACTTCCTCACTCCCATGAGTTTTTTTCTTATCATTGCTTTGCTTTTGTGTCTCAGAAACTAGGTAATTATAAATAAAATAAGAAAAGCTAAGCATAAGTTCTTATCACAAGAAAAAAATTTTGTAACTATGTATGGTGATGGATGTTAACTAGACTTATTGTGGTGATCATTTCACAATACATACTAATATCGAATCATTATGTTGTACATCTGAAATTAACATAATATTGCATGTCAATTATACCTCAATTTCAAAAAAGAAAAACTAAGCATGTAAAGTTTACCCTATGGCTTCATGTAGCTCAAATGATGAAGAGGCATTTTGAATGTCACTTGCTTAACCACAATGCTCCACTATTCTGGAGATTATATTTTACGGTCTTGGTAACTCTAAAGCTTTACAGTTCAGGTTGGGATTGGATAAGTAAAATAGGCAGCATGAGAATGTTAGCATCACGCTTGATAGGCTAGGATATGAAGAGTGAAATATTTGACAATAGAACTGGCATATTTTTTCCCTATATACTTAAATTGAGAGCCAAAAATTAAAGTAAAAAGGCAAAATAGGAATAAGTATATTTTAGAAACAATAGTGCATAAACCCCCCAGCATATAATATTGACCATTCAATTAAAACAATCAAAAGAACTTTATTGATCAGTAAGAGGAATTGGAAAAACAAATACATATAAAATAATAACTGCTTTGTACATCAATTTGTCACCCGGTTGGGTGACAGCCTCAACTAGATAGAAGCACTATCATCTGGCATCTGATGTTTACTCCATCTGTCAGGTTCCTGGAAAATTTCTTTAAGTGTAGATGGAGAAATTTTTCTAAATGATAGTCAGCAAAAAAGAGCATCTGAAATACATTTCTCACTGTCTGGAGAACTTGGCCCAGCACAGATTCCAGAGTTATATATAGGATCACCAGCATGTCCTTGACAGGAATATATCAGGACTCTTAGTGAAGAAGGGAGTTTTCACTGTTTTCAGCAACACAATGACAGGCTCCAGCTACGAGTTGGTTGCACCCTACATTGCAGGCAACAGCAACTGATGCAAGCACGCCTGCTCAGCACCCATTCCCAGTATTCATAGCACACCCTCAGTCCAGTCTCCATTGAAACCATTCAGGCAGTAGGTGGATCAAAATGGTTCATTTGGTGCAAAACTTAAGGGATTTGAAGCCTGAGATATGGGGAAAACACACACACAAGCACACACACACACACACATTTTACAAAGGAACTCTAGTAGCCAATTCCTTATTTATTTATAATGCTCATATTACCATATTTTTTCTGAATATGTTCATGCTGCCCTAAAGTTCCAGAATAATAGAAGTAAATGTTTGCTTCAAATTCTTTTCAAAATATGTAAAAGTTCAAAGTACTTACTAAAGACTGATCTATTTGGTTACTCCTTAGATATTCAATTTTAAGAGTGTAAGTAGCGACTGGATAAAAGAGGGTGGAAGACGTCGCAGGAATCTGCCACATCTATGACCCCTAATGGTATGCATGTTTTGTTCCATTTACTTTGATAAGTAGCATGTGCTGCCAGCCTAGATGCTTAAATGCAACTGATGGCAGAATTGATAAATAAATTTTAAAAGACAACTCTGAAAAAAAAAACGAATAAAATACCTCTGGATAATTCCATCGAGAATAAAGAAATAAAACACATGGATTTAATGACAGATTTGAGAGACATTTTTAAAGAAATCACAAGTAAATATTATGCAAAATGGTATATTAAAACTTTTGAAACCCTTAATGAAATTGAGATATCCTGGAAAACTTAAAATCAAAATAGACCCCAATTTATGAATCCAATGAATAGGCTCAAGAAAAAGTTCTTGATTCTTAGTTAATAATCAAGTAATGAAGAGAAAGTTTCCAAGATTTATCTTTCAAACAGGCTCAAGACCATATTGATGAGTTAATAATTATGATCACATTAATTAGTTACATTTATTAGGCATTTCTTTTTCTTTTTTTTTTTTTGTGAGGAAGATCAGCCCTGAGCTAACATCTGCCAATCCTCTTTTTGCCGGGGAAGACTGGCCCTGGGCTAACATCCATGCCCATCTTCCTCCACTTTATATGGGACGACGCCACAGCATGGCTTAGCCAAGCAGTGCGTCAGTGCACGCCCGGGATCTGAACCGGCGACCCCCGGGCCGCAGCAGCGGAGCGTGAGCACTTAACTGCTGCACCACCAGGCCAGCCTCTATTAGGCATTTCTTATCTGCTTGAGATTGCCCTAAGTGATTTACATGCCTTGTCTCTAATCCTCACAACAATCTTGTGATAGCAATTATGTTTTCCAAGTTTTACAGAAAAAAAGAAGAAACTGGGGCTTAGAGCTAATAAAACTTGTATATGCCTGATCCAGGATTCAAACACAAGGTACAGAAAATTCCTTATCCGTAGATAAATTATGCCACAACATGGAAGTATATGGAAAGCGACCTAACTCATTAGATGAAATACAAAAGCCTGAAAAAACAGTATGAGAAAGAAAACTACAGACCAGTCTCACTCATGAATATATAAATGTATGGCTCTTATAAAATACTAACAAGCTGAATTCAGTGTATTTTTTCCAGGTTTATTGAAGTATAATTGACAAATAAAAATTGTATATTTTTATAGTGTACAATGTGATGTTTTGATATATGAGTATATTGTGAAATGATTACCACAATAATGCTAATTAATATGTCCATCACCTCACATAATTATCTTTTGTGTGTGTGTGTGGTGAGAATATTAAAGGTCTACTCTCTTAGCAAATTTCAAGTATACAATATAGTATTATTAACAATAGTCACCATGCTGTACATTAGATCTCCAGAACTTATTCATCCTGCACAACTGAAACTTTCCATTTCCCCCACCCTCTAACCCCTGGCAACTACCATCCTACTCACTGCTTCTAAAAGCTTGCCTTTTTTAGATTCCACATATAAGTGAGATCACACAATGTTTGTCTTTCTGTGCTGGCTTTTTTCACTTAATATAATATCCTCCAGGTTCATCCATGTTGTTGCAAATGACAGGATTTCTTTCTCTCTCATGGCTGAATAATATTCCATTGTACATATATACCACATTTTCTTTATCCATGCATCCAACCTTGGACACTTAGGCTGATTCCATGTCTGGTTATTGTGAATAATGCTGTAATAAGCATGGGAGTACAGATACCTCTTTGAGTTACTGATTTCATTTTCTTTGAATGTATACCCAGAAGTGGGATTGTTAGATCATATGGTAGTTCTATTTTTAATTTTTTAAGGAAAGTTGATAATGTTTTTGGTAATGGCTGTACCAATTTACATACCCACCAACAGTGACAAGGGTTCCCTCTTCTCCACATCCTTGCCAATATTTATTTCTTCTCTTTTTGATAATAGCCACTCATACAGGTGTGAGGTGACATCTCATATAGTTTTGATTTGCAGTTCTGTGATGATTAGTGATGTTGAGCATTTTTTCATATACCCATTGTCTATTTGTATGTCCTCTTTTGAAAAATGTCTATTCAAGTCCTTTGCCAATTTTTTGATGGGGTTGTTTTCTTGCTATTGAGTTAAGTTCCTTACATATTTTGGATGTTAACCCCTTACCAGATATATATGTTTTGTAAATAATTTCTTCCATTTCATAGGTTGTCTCTTCACTCTGTTGATTGTTTCCTTTGCTGTGCAGAGGCTTTTTAGTTTGATGCAATGCCGTTTATCTATTTTTGCTTTTGTTGCCTGTGTGTTTGGGGTCATATCCAAAAAAAATCATTGCTCAGACCAATGTTTTCTTCTATTAGTTTTATAGTTTGTCTTCAATAAACTTTGAATTGATTTTTATAACGCTATGAGAAGAGGATCCCATTACATTTTTATGCACGTAGATATCCAGTTTTCCAAGAGCTACTTCTTAAAGAGACTGTCCTTTCCCCATTGTATGTTCTTGGCATCTTTGTTGAAGATCAATTTTCCATAAATGTGTGGATTTATTTCTGGCTCTCTATTCTGTTACATTGGTCTATATGTCTGTTATGCCAGTACCATGCTGTTTTGATTACTATACCTTTGTAATATATTTTGAAATCATGTAGTGTGATGCCTCCAGTTTTGTTCTTTTTTTTATTTAAAAAACCTTTTTTTTGTGAGGAAGATTAGCCCTGAGCTAACATCCAATGCCAATACTCCTCTTTTTGCCAAGGAAGATTGGCCCTGGGCTAACATCCGTGCCCATCTTCCTCCACTTTATATGGGACGCCACCACAGCATGGCTTTGACAAGTGGTGTGTCGGTGCGTGCCCTGGATGGAAACCTGCAAACCCGGGCCAGCGAAGCGGAGCGCATGCACTTAACTGCTACGCCACCCGGCCGGCACCCCAGTTTTGTTCTTTTTGATGATGATTGCTTTGGTTATTCTGTTTTTTTTGTGGTTCTATGCAAATTTTAGGTGTTTTCTATTTCTGTGAAAAATGTCATTGAAATTTTGATAAGGATTGCATTGCATCTGTAGATCACTTTGGGTAGTATGGACATTTAACAATATTAATTCTTCCAATTCATTAACACAGAATATCTTTTCATTTATTTGTGTCTTCTTCAATTTCTTTCACCAATATCTTATAGTTTTCAGTGTGCAGATCTTTCACCTCCTCGGTTAAATTTATTCCTTAGTATTTTATTGTTTTTGATGCTATTATAAATGGGATTGTTTTCTTAACTTCTTTCTTTGATAGTTCATTTTTAGTGTATAGAAACACAACTGATTTTTGTATGTTGGTTTTGTATCCTGCAACTTGACTGAATTTGTTTATTGGTTCAAACAATTTTTGGTGGAGTCTTTAGGGTTTTCTATATATTATATCATGTCATCTGCAAACAGAGACAATTTCACTTCTTCCTTTCCAATTTGGATGCTTCTTTTCTCTTGCCTAACTGCTCTAGGACTTCCAGTACTATGTTTAATAGAAATGGCAAGAGTGGGCATCCTTGTCTTATTCCTGATCTTAGAGAAAAACCTTTCAGTTTTTCACCATTGACTATGGTGTTAGCTGTGGGCTTATCATATATGGTCTTTATTATGCTCAGGTACCTTCCTTCTATATCTAATTTGTTGAGAGTTTTTTGTTTGGTTTGGTTTGGTTGGGTTTGGTGAGGAAGATTAGCCCTGAGCTCACATCGGTTTCCAATCCTCCTCTTTTTGCTGAGGAAGATTGGCCCTGAGCTAACATCTGTGCCCATCTTCCTCTATTTTATTTGTGGGACGCCACCACAGCATGGCTTGATAAGTGGTGTGTAGGTCCGCACCCGGGATCCAAACCTGCGAACCCCGGGCCACCAAAGTGGAGCACATGAACATAACCACTAAGCCATGGGGTTGGCCCCTTGAGAGTTTTTATCATAAATGGATGTTGAGTTTTGTCAAATGCTTTTTCTGCATCTATTGAGATGATGATTTGATTTTTATCCTTCTTTCTGTTAATGTGGTGTGTCACATTTATTGATTTGTGTATGTTGAACTCTCTTTGCATCCCAAGGAATAACTCCCACTTGCTCTTGGGTATGATCCTTTTAATTGCTGTTGAATTTGACTTGCTAGTATTTTATTGAGGGTTTTTGCATCTATATTCATTACGGATATTGGCCTGCAGTTTTCTTTTCTTATAGTGTCCTTGTCTGGCTTTGGTGTCAGGGTAACCCTGGCCTCACAAAATAACTTTGGAAGTATTCCCTCTTCTATTTTTTGGAAGATTTTGAGAAGGACTGTATTAATTCTTTAAATGTGTAGTAAAAGGCACTGATGAAACCATCATCCTGGGCTTTTCTTTGTTGGGAAGTTTTGATTACTGATTTAATCTCCTTAGTTGTTATAGGTCTGTTCAGATTTTCTATTTCTTCATGATTCAATCTTGGTAGGTTGTATGATTCTAGGAATTTATCCATTTTTTCTAGGTTGTCCAATTTGTTGATGTATAACTGTTCATAGTACTCTCTTATGATCCTTTGTATTTCTATGGTATCAGTTGTAATGTCTCCTCTTTCACTTTTATAATTTTATTTATTTAAGTTTTCTCTTTTTTTCTTAATCTGGCTAAAAGTTTGTCAATTTTGTTTATCTTTTCAAAAACTAATCTCTGGTTTTCTTGATCTTTTCTATTGTTTTTCTAGTCTCTATTTTATTTATTTCTGCTCTGCTCTTTATTATTTCCTTCCTTCTGCTAACTTTGGGCTTATGTTATTCTTCTTTTTCTAGTTCCTTGAGGTGTAAAAGTTACGCCGTTTATTTGAGAACTTTCTTTTTTCTTAATGAGGTGTTTATCCCTATATAGTTCCCTCTTAGAACTACTTTTGCTGTATTCCACAAGTTCTGTTATATTGCGTTTCCATTTTCATTTGTCTCAAGGTATTTTTTGATTTCTCCTTTGATTTTTTTCTTTGGCCAATTGGTTGTTCTGGAGTGTACTGTTTGATTTCCACATTTGTGAATTTTCCAATGTGCCTCCTGTTATTGATTTCTAGTTTCATACCACTGTGGACAGAAAAGATACTTGATATGATTTCAATCTTCTTAAATTTGTTAAGACTTGTTTTGTGGCCTAACATATAATCTATCCTGGAAAATGTCCCATGTGTACTTGAAAACAATGTATATTTTGCTGCTGTTGGATGAAATATTCTGTATATGTCTGTTATAGACATTTGGTCTATAGTGTTCAAATCCACTGTTTCCTTATTGGTTTTTTGTCTGGTTGATCTATCCATTGTCGAAAGTGGGGTATTGATGTCCCCTACTATTATTGTACTACTGTTTATTTCACCCTTCAGTTCTGTTGATATTTGCTTTATATATTTAGGTGCTCCAATGCTGGGTGCATATATATTTACAATTGTTATATACTCTTGATGAATTAACCCTTTTATCATTATATAATGACCTTGTTTGTCTCCAGACAGTTTTGACTTAAAGTCTATTTTGTCTGATATAAGCATAGCCACCCCTGTTCCCTTTTGGTTTCCATTTGCACTGCTCTATTTTTCCACTGCTCTATCTCCAGCCTACGTGTATCCTTAAAGCTAAAGTGAGTCTCTTGTAGAAACATATGGTTGGATCCTGTTTTTTCATCCATTCAGCAACTCTATGTCTTTTGACTGAAAAATTTAATACGTTTATATTTAAAGTAATTATTGATAGGTAAGGACTTACTATTGCCATTTTGTTAATTGCTTTCTGACTGTTTTGTAGTTCCTTTGTCCCTTTCTTCCTCTCTTACTGTCTTAGTTTGTGATTTGATGATTTTTATGTAGTGGTATGCTTTGATTTCTTTCTTTTTCTCTTTTGTGTATCGTCTACAGGTTTTTTTTTATGATTACCATGAGGCTTACATAAAACATCTTATAGTTATAACAGTCTATTTTAAGCTGATAACAACTTAACTTCAATTGTATACAAAAACTCTATATTTTAATTTCTCCTTCCCCCACATTTTATGTTATTGATGTTCACAATTTATATCTTTTGTATCTTGTATATCCATTAACAAATTATTGTAGCTAAAGTTATTTTAAAAATTTTTGTCTTTTAAATTTTATGTTAGAGTTAAAAGTGATTTATGTGCCACCATTACAGTATTATAATATTCTAAACTTGACAATATTCTTACTTTTACAGTGGGATTTATACTTTCATATTGTTTTTATACTGTTAGTTAGCATCCTTTCATTTCAACTTGAAGAATTCCCTTTAGCATCTCTCATAAGGCAGGTCTCATGGTGATGAAATTCAAATGAATGAATGTTTATCTGATATCTGAACAAGGAATAACCATCCAAGTGCAATAACAATAGAAGAAATCATAAAAGAAGAATGACAGATTTGAACATGCAAAAATTCAAAATGTCAGCAAATCAAAAATTATTGTAAAATGTGATGACACACAACAGATGGAAAAAATGTATGGCAAAATGGTAGCTAAAGGAAAAATATTCTTAATATAGTAAACACTTCATCTAAATTGAAAATAAAAACATAAAATCATTACAGAAGATAGACAAAGAATATAGACAATTCCCAAAAGAGAAAATTTTAAATGTGTACTAAATAAGTGAAAAAATTATTCCCATGATGTAATCAAAGAAGTAAAAAATTAAAACATTAATAAGATATTGTTTTAATTTATCAAAATTTCAAAATAATGCTAATTCTGGTAAGACTACAACGAAACAGAAATTGCATGCACTGCTAATGAAAGTGTGTATAATTTATCCAAAAGTCATTTGGCAATATTGTATGAAGAGTCTTAAAAATGTTTATACATTTTGACCCAACAATTCCAAACCTGAGTTTATCATAAGCAAATAATTTGAAATTCAGTCAAAACTTTATATATAAGGATGTATACAAGGATAATACATATAGCATTATTTGTAATTGTGAACAATTGGAAATAACCTAAATATCAACCACTGAAAATTGGTTAAGTCACAACCATATGATACAGCTATTAAAAATCATGTTCTAGGAAATATTTACTAACACCAAAAATCCTCACACTGTTAAGTTCATGTTCACACTGTAGAATATTCTTACTATATATTTAGGAAAAAACCAGAAAGAAATCACCTAAATGTTCATAAGATAAATATCAATGAAATCAATTTAAATATTATGGATAATTTTTAATAAAATGAAAAAAATTGTTAAATTTAAAAAATGTAATATAAAATATGTACAAATAAATGCAAAGAAAGATGGTAAACAAATTCACAGTCTCTAGCTATACAAAGATCAAGCGGTGATCCAAACGGCTTGGGGTTCCAGGTAGCAAAGAAAAAGACCAAGGGGACGCAGTTATCCGTGTTAGGAACAGGTGAGGAGTTTGAATCCAGGAAGTGAAATATTAAAGATAGATATGGGACTACTGCTCAAGAACTGCCTGACCCCAGAGCAAAGGGCATCTGGGCTAGTGGCTCCTAATATACTATTTCCTATAAGGGCAAGAATTAGGGTCTGCGTGAGGCTAAGTCTCAATCTGCAGCTGTTGGAAGAATGAGAGAATCGATACTGGATAAGACAAAAAATAAAAAGAGGTTTAATATTGCAGGTGGTCTCTGACAGACATAGAAAGCAAGCTTTAAATAAAAGCCTTGAACTTTCTACTGAGAAAAGAAAGAGAGAATTATTGATACCAAAATAGTTCAACAAGCCTTCTAGTGCAGCCAAGTAAATCAGGATCAGAATGAATCAGGCCAGGTGCCCCATAAAATAAACAAATAGTCTGAACTAGACTCACAGAACCGGCTCTGTGAGGCTCCAGGCTCAAGGATGTACTTTGGGGACTGGTGAATATAGAGTGTGCTGATAGAGGGGCTATAGACTGGCTTCTTTTTTAATCAACAGAATAATTTTTTAATGCTATTTTTGAATGTCTAGTGAACATGACAGCTACAGATCCTTCAAGTCCCATTGCCAAACAGATGGGGAAAATCAGCTTATTTTTCCTGTTGAATTACCCCAAGCAAGATTCCAATAGTTTACTTTGGAGTCAACCAGAAAGGATTGAGTTTACCTATGTTTTGCTCAGCCTTTTGAAAGGAAGATGGAAAGGAAAAATGTCTGTAAGAATTGCTGCCTAATGCTTTCTTCATCCCCACTGTATAGAGACTGAATTGATTTTTTCCACCACATTTAAGTTCTTTCTATACCATAGTCTTTTAAAATGCATCTTTGAGACAGTGCACATCCAGGGGATGGAGGAGGTGGTGGGCAGGCTGTTTACCCTTAGGAGCTTTTTAAGAGGTTTGTGGTATTATGCTTTCAGGAATTTAATCTCTGCAGCAATTGCATACAGGTGCTCTCCTGCAGTTACATCAGACAATGATTTCCCTTTTACAGAACCATTTATACCACTTCTTTATCCCCCTTATGGAAGGATTTTTCAAACTTCTTATGCCCAGAAAGTAAGAGGCATCCTTGGGAACGTGCCGGGAAATGCCTCGCAGTGGAGTTCCAGATCCACAGATAGTGCTGAGCCAGACCACAGACTTCTTGGGATTGGATTTCCCCAGGGGACTCGACAACCACCCCCACTCCCACCCCCACTACCCAGAAACTTGTTTTGAGAAGTGAGTGATGGACTTTAACCTTATCGATGATTGACTCAGGAATAGAGTTATGTAATATATGGTTACATCTAATATTAAGACCTGCCTGGGCAGTGGAGAAAACTGTAATAACATAAAGCCTCGAAGTAAAGTTACCCCCTAAGACTCACTAAAAGCTCATTGTATATATAGAACCAGAGTGGAAGGGGCCTTAAATAGCCATACAATCTCACTTTTTATGCCCAAGCAGAATTGAAACCAAAATTAAATAAATGTAGGCATTCAACATTTAATAGGGAGTTCTGCCAAGAATTGGAGTTAGATCACCTAAAAGTCTGCCATAAAGGGAATATTTCTTTAACTAACAGGCTTAGGTATCCATAACACCTAAAACTAGATCCTTAGTCTTCTGTGAAATAGCAGTAGCTCCCTGAAAATGAGTATTCATAACGAGCCAACTGTCTACCCTCTATTGATTTATTGGCACCTGCACAAGAGCCTGAATCATGCACCCTAATTGGGGTCAAGGGCAGTAACTCTGTCATACCTACTAACTCAATGTAATATCCATAATGTTTCTAGAAATATCTACAGAGAAGGAAGAGTTTCATTTTCTCCTTGATAAATGGAAACATATAGGTAACTGTAAACATCCCAGAAGCATTGTCCTCAGTTTCAGGTTCTACTTGTTACATTATTAATCCATATACATAATTTTGAGTTAAGAAGTATAAAGCACTAGTCTTTGCAGTACTTTATACTCATAACATTCACAGGAAAAAGGAAGTACAATAATGGTTTTCTATCTTCCCAAGTCATTTTCTAAACTATTCATTTTTTCATTCATTCAACAAGTATTTATTAAGCCAAGCACTGTTCTAATTACTAGAGACAAATAGTAAACAAAACAGACAGAAATCCTGGCCCTCACAAAGCTTAGATTCAATGGGAGTGAGGCAGGTGTTTATTCAATTGATTGCAATGCATACCTCTTCCAGAGTACATTTACTATTTAAAGCTCAAGTCAAAAATACAAAAATTATTATTGCTAGAATTATAAGGGGTAGTGCTTGCCAGATCCTTTCAACATGAAACCAGAATTGTGGTAACAAATGGCGTGAATATTCTCGACTTAGGTATTCTCCTTAACATTATATAAATGGATTCTTTTAACTTGGAAGTTTATTTCCCAGAGTCCCTCCTGGGAAATTGGAAGCCCATACTGGACCTGAAAGATCAGATTTGCTGGTCAAAAATAGGTACATTTTCAGGTTTTCAGTACCTAGCACAAAATGTCTTTTTAGATCTGAGTCCATTTACCCTTCTAGCAGCAGTCCATGAGTACCCATTTCACCAACAGACTCACCCTCGCCAGTACTGGAGGTATTTTACCAGAACTTTTCAGTGTGATGGGTGAAAACAATATTGTATGGTTATCATAATTTGCACAGCATGGACTTAGCTGTTGGAAGAATCAGACAAAAGTGAGTGAGCCGTGAAGATCTGCAAGAAAATGTTTCCCTCAGCATAGTCTTGGGTCTTATAAGCTATGTGTCTGTTCGAGAAAGTAGAGTTCCTTTGGTGAGTAATCTCTGGTTCATAACGTAAAGAACCCCTAAACATGCCCAGCACTTGATGCTTGAGTTCCTAAACCATGCAGTCTTGCTCCATTGGCCGTCTGTCCCACCTTGGCAACTAAATTCATCAAGACTGATTTGGTTGCAAGTGAAAGAAACTAAACTCTATCTATGCAAGGAAAAAGAAAAGGTATTGACTCAAATAAGTGGGAAGTCAAGAGGTAGATCTAGCATGGATGGATCCAGAAGTTCTAACAATGTCAATTCATCCCCTCTCTCTCTTTCTTTCTGTCCCCCACCACCTGCCCATCCCTTTCCTCCACTTATCTCTGTCATTCTTTATTATGTTCTGCTAGCAGCCTTCCCTGCTGGCTCCCACAGGCATATTCCAAGGAGAATACTGATCTGACTTAGGTGTATGACTATCCTTGAACCAATAAATTTTCCCAGCCTGAGCCATCTGCCCATTCCTGTCGGCTTTGTGTAGGGGGGCATGGGGTAGGGAAGAGATACACTCTGATTAACCACTTAGACTATGTGGAGCGGAGAAGGAGTTCACCAAAAGAAGCAGAAGAAGGAGACAGGAGAGCTTGTTGGACAGACAAAAACTACAGTTACCACTGCCCACTCTAGTTACCAACCTTGTCTTCACATTGTGCCTTGTCAATTACACATACCACAAACCATGCCACCATGTTTCCCTTGGCCTTTGACCTTTGTGTGTCTCACTCAGCTTGGGCTGTCCATGGAGGCCAACCATCAGGGTAAGGTCCCTTCCAGATCAACTGTCCCAGCTTATAAATTCTGTCCTTTTCACTCCAGTCAACGACAGCAAATTAGAGGAGGAAATACAACTTTGATGAAGCAGCAGTTTCTCGGGCTTCTGTATGCCCATCCCTCATCAAATACCTGCAGGAATTTTGAGGTAGGAATGTGTGAGAATGCCAGGTGGGGGAGGATTGAGTTTGTTCAGATCTGGGAGGTGGCTAATTAAGCTATGCATCTGGGTGGGGTGGAGGTAAGAGGGATAGTGAGCACAAGGGAAGGAGGATGGAGAGAAATCAGTGGAATATGAGCTTCCCACATGAGAGCCTGGCTTGCCTCTCCCCCAAAGACCTACCCCAGCAGGACCCCAGGACACTTTGCCCTCAGCTCCCCAAACTGAGCCCACCCTCCAACTTGGTTCTCTGCTTTCAGTGCCATGGCTCAGAAATAATCCTGCTCCAGAACTCCAACATAGACACCTTGGTTGAGCAGGTCATGGTAGATTGGTTTCTGTCATCTTCATTACAATAAACAGATTTGACTGGTACTTGGAAAGAAATCTTATCATTTAGCAGAATGTTTATTACCATTTTAGTATTTCCTGTATTTGCTTGACTTCATTTCATTACTCTCATGTCTATTTTTTCCCTGTTATTTTTATCCTTTTCATTGGGGAACAAGAAAGCAGTGTAGTCCCATGTTAAGGCCATACCCTAAAGGAGGGAAGCTAGATGCCTCTTCTTGGGTTTCCTCTTTTCTCAACAGCCACACCTCCCCCACCCATCGGACCCTTCCAGCCAGTCTCTGCAGTGGGCTTTTCAGCACCCTTCAGTCAGTCGGTTAGTCACTCAACAAACGCTGTGTATCTACCAGGTGCCAGGGCTGGGGTTTCAGATGTAAGTTCATCTGATACTTATGGGGGATCCCCATTTTAATCACAGAGTGACCCTTTGACCTTAAAGACCCATCACTGGAGAAGACCAGTGGTTGTATTATCTGTGTCTTACAAATGTGGAAACTGAGATATAGAGAAGTTAAACAACTTGTCTAAAAATCACAAAACTAGTAGAGAGTATTTAGACCAGACATGTTTTTCAAATCCCCTGCTCTATCTTTCCACTTAACAATGCAGTTTCTTTAAATATGCAGATTCATTGGGGGTGGGTCACATTTGCGTGGAGCCAAGATTTTCAATTCATGTTTATTTCTTTCCAGGTGTTCTGTCTGCAATTCTGACACTGGATGAGCCAGTCTGGCTGGTTGGGGTGGATAACTGAGAGCAATTCTCAAGTCTACCTGTGTTTTATCTAGAAATAAAACTATCCATAGTCATTTTCTAATATTACCCTTAAAGTAACACATTGATATGCATGAGTCAAAAAAACAATTTAAAGAAATAGTAAAAAAAGACTTTAGATAAGATCAATAGAAAGAGCGCTGCATTAGGAATTCATAGATCTAGGTTTAATTCTTAGTTCTACCATTGACAAGCTACATTGGGCAATTTATTTCTACTTCCTAAAGCCTGTGTTATAAAAAAAAGAGACATTTAAATTAGATTCTCTCTAACACCCCATCCAGCTCTAAAATTCTGTGATCCAGATATATACTTTACGAAATGTAATTTATCTTTCATTTCTCTTTTTCTCCTCTAAGGAGAGACTTTTAACTTTTTCTCTTTAAAGTAACTGGGATGATGAAAAACCCCAGGGTTTAGGGCACCATTTTCTTCCACTGGAACTCTGTCAGGTACAGGCTCTAATTGTCCTTGGAAAGATCCTTATCTGCAAACCCAGCTTGGCCTCCATTCCCTTGTTCCTCTGTCACACACAGAGGTGCTCTCCCCCCACCCCCTAGCAGCTGTCTGCTCCTCTTAAAACATCAGGCAGAGCGAGGCTCTGAATCAGGTACACTGTGCTCCTCTCAGCGCTGTGAGATTAACGTGGAGTAGGAAGAAGTGGGCTCTCCCCTCTGTCCTTCTTCCTCTCCTTGGGAAGATTGTGAGGAGATTAGAGAGAATGTTGATGAAGCCAATGGGGACACAGTAGGCACCCAACAAGTGGCAGTTTTTCCTTTCCTGACAAAGAGGCCCTAACCTTCAGGCTTAGGGGTCTGCCTCTCACGCCGTCTTTCCTAATGACAGTAAAATTTCATCAAAACTGGAAGTTTTTGAGCCACTCATTTTCCTCTGATATTTCCGTGTAAACTAGCACTACAGTTTAAACACAATATGGAGCAGTTAAATTAGCCCAGACTTAACCAGTTGTGTCCAAACATGAGCACACTTAGATTCGACAAATGTACGCTCAACTGGAAAAAGAAAGCCACCATTTGTAAAACCTTAACTTGGGTGCTGATCAGAAAGATGAATTGGTCTTTGATGTGAAAAGAACCGAGGTGTAAGAGACGCTTGACCTGGAGCCATAGGAGTTGGCCTTCAGAGCTCTGCATCATGGTGTTTGACTGGCCCAGCCTTGGACAAGGAAGGATAGGCACTTTCATTGAATGTTGTCAGACATGAATTCAATGAGAGGCAGTGGTTGCCCCAAAGCAAAATCAGAGTGCTCAAACTAGAACAGACACTGGCAGGCAATAATGATGGATGTCCATGATGACTTCCATGGTGACTAGTGTTCCATAGCAACGTGCTTCCAGATCTTTCCTTTCCTGCTCCATCTTCATCTTACCTCCAGCCTGGTCCACCTAAGAAGAAGACTCAAACATCCCGTATCTCAATTCCCCTTCGTTCATGGTACTGAAAAATTTGCCTATCAAGTCTTTGACAAATTTGTTTTTTTCTAGCATACTTATGGTTAAAAAATTAATCTGGGTGCTACCCATACCAAGACTACTTTCATTAAAAAAAAAAATCCTTTTTAAAACTCGGAGTAAAGGAAGAACATCAGCCATTACACAGAGCAAGGTGGAGAAAGATTTGCAGGTAGAGGGGCTCTCAGAACAGTCCCTCATACCAAGTCCTTGGACTACAAATAGATTTCATCCCACTTCCCACTTTCTTCATCTCCTCACTTGAAGGGGAAAAAAACCATACGCAACTACTTCTGCAAGGTTAATAGCTACATATATAAACTATGTATATATATATATATGTGCAATACAGCATATAGTTTATATATAAAAGATTTTATACTTTTACTTAAATATTTGCATGATGTTTATACAACATTTGTACAATTGTTCAATGGTGAGAATGGATGGTCAGCTTTAGGTATCCACCACCAGGAGAGGGAACTGAGAAGTTTTAAGAAAAAAATCCACAAAGAAAGTGACATGTGAGGGACCAGAGCAACTCTGCCAAGTCCCTGTTCTCTGCTCTATCAGGCAGAAAAACTCTACAGCCTTGAGGTCTGGATCCCTTGAAGTTGAGACACAATGCCCCAAATAAATAGCACCTTGAGCCAAAAAATCATTCTTGCATCCACCCAGGTCTCTGCTGAAAGTAGTGGGGTCATCATTCCCAGTGGAAAATGGTTCTCCATACTGTGACCAAGGTGATGGCCAACAGTGAACATCCAGTCTAGCTGCTGGCTTCACTATCCCAGCACCGGAATAGAGGCGCAGCAGAGAAGGAAAGGCCAGCAGAAGCTGACTGATAAAAACTCACCAGACTATCAGATTTGCACTCTCATTCCCTGAAGATAATCTAAACTCAGCTGCTTAGTCTCTGGCTGGGTGGTCAGGCCTCTCTCTCCCACCCACAATTGTTCCAGCTGTCAGTTATGGCAGTGAGTCACCACTGCAGAGAGATAAGCATCCTGCTACAGAGACAAACCCAAGTGTCATCCTGGGAATGCTTATCATTTCTTTCTCACACCACAAATGTTCCACTTGGCTTCTTCTGTCTGCATTTCAGCACCTGAAAAGTGTCAAACTTGGTGTGCAACCCACATCCAGCTTCTGAGAGCTTTGAATCTCCTTGGGGGCTTTTGAATCTTGTAGCGCTGCAGGGGAATCATCCTGAGGACCAGTGATCATTGACACTAGTCAACAAGGGTGACTATGGGTAAAGCCCTGTGCTGTGGTAGGGATACGAACAGTATGGCATCTAGCATTATAATGTAGTAGGGAGAGATGAAGAAAGTTAATAAAATTACGTAGCAAATGAATATTAAATGAACAATAACCATCTTATATGCTATAGAAACTTACTAGAGACAGTCATCACTCACCATGAGATTATTGAGGGAGGGAAGGAGAGTAGACAAAAGAAGTAAGGACATGACATACCTTAAAACATACTCTGGCACAGATGACCCAGTGAATGAAGCCTGTCACGAAGAACCACATATTGTATGATTGCATTTATATGAACTGTCCAGAATAAACAAATCTGCAGAAACAGAAAGTAATTAGTGGTTTCCAGGGCCTGGGGAGAAGGGAGGAAATGGGGAGTGATTACTAACGGGTATGAAAGTATTCTAAAATTAGATTGTGGGGATAGTTACAAATTAGATTGTGGTAATAGTTGTGAATATACTAAAAACCATTGAATTGTACACTTTAAATGAGTGAATTATATGGTATGTGAAATACATATCAACAAAGCCGTCTAAAAATGTTCTAGGAAGTTTTTAAAAAGTAGAAATTTGCTAATTCGAGTTGCTTTCATACTATTTATTTCATTATTCTAAAGATCAACTGTTGAGAAAAATCAAATTAATCACAATTTTATTTTATATTCTCTATATCCAGAGCTAGGAAAGATCTCCAGAGCTGCCTGCTGTCTTTGTGCATGCCACAACAGAGCTGCCAGTGCTGCAAGCTGCCCCTTCCAGCCCATGACATTCATTTTCTTCATTCTCTCACTAACTTATGCAAGAAATCACATGCCCGCGATGTTCTAGGTTCTGAGGAGATGGTGCTGAAGGAGACAAGGTCCCTGGCCACGCAGAGCTTTAATTTCAGTGAAAGAGAGGTGACGAGAGGTAAAGAGCATGTTGAACAATCCCTTGGACTCAGGTGTGACCAACAGTGTAGAGAGCATCTCTGGACAGATTTTAGCATGAAAATATTCAGTAAGCCCATGAGTTGGATTTTGCTCATCCACTGTTGTCTCTTGCTATGGACTGATGTTTGTGTTTTCCTAAATTTCATGTTAAAACCCTAATTCTCAACATGATAGTGTTTGGACATGAGGCCTTTGGGAGGTAATTAGGTCGTGAGGATGGAGCCCTCATGAATGGGATTAGTGCCCTTATAAGAAGAGACATGAGAATGAGCTTGTTCTCTCTCTCTCTGCTCTCTGCCATGTGAGAACACAACAAGAAGATGGCCATCTGCAAGCCAGGAAGAGGGTCCTCACCAGAACCCAGCGATGCTGGCACCCTGATCTCAGACTTCCAGCTTCCAGAACTGTGAGAAATTAATTGCTACTGTTTAAGCCACCCATTCTGTGGCAATTGGTTATAGCAGCCTGAGCTAAGACATCCTTCCAGTGCAATATGGAGTTGAGTGGGATGGAAACCAGGGGCTGAGCGGGGTTGATAGAAGAAAACAGTGTATAAGGTCAGTGTAGAAGCCCAGGCACAGGTGCAGGAGTCAGCAGATCACTGGGAGCCTCCTTGAAAATGGGAACCAGGGCTTTCGAACTGGGTGAGAACAATCAAGGAAATGAGAGATAGGAAAACCAAGGTATCTGAATCAATCTTCCCAGTAGTCCTTTTAGGCCCATGACTGTCCTACTCACGGCATCAGTTCCTCATCCATAAAATGGGTATAATAATAACCACCTTGTTAGGAAGATTAAATGAAATAAAGCAAACTTAGCTACCTACCAGAATTATATGAAAAAAAACATGTTAAAAAATTCCATACATTTTAGTTTTTCTATTTTAAAATGTTCTATTATATATTAATTATAATAAAGTATTATTCAATTATGTAATAATGAAACCAACAGCTTCAACTTTTTTTCCCCAAAAAACATACAAGTAGACTGACATTTTTCACCTTCATTTCCCATCTCCTAGTAAAAGTTATATTCAATTGCTTTTTAAAGCATTGATTATCATCTCTGTATACTTACTGATGTGTAAGTATGCTGTCATAATAGTATGATAAACCAGCATATTAACTATTATATAATAGTGTGATATACAATAGAATGATTTACTACATGTATGAGAAACTAAATAAAGCAAAGATGACAGACCTCCGACTCTTCCAGGTAGGACCTCATAGCCCTGAGAGAACAATGAAAACCACGGGAATTCAGGGGTCATTCGCTGACCATAGACCTTGTTCTAAACTAGGGACAAATCCTGTACTTTCAAGGAGTAGAACCAGTGGGGGATGCTACTTTAGATGAATGGTCAGGGAAAAGTCTGAGATGGCAATATTTGAGTTGAGATGTGAATGTTCAAAGTCAGTGTTGTGATTATTAGGGAAAAGCCTTCCAGGCAGAGGGAACGCAAATGTAAAAACCTGAGGCTTACATGAACTTGGGTGATCGGGGACAGCAAAAATGCCTATGTGACTGGAGCACAGTGTGGTGACAGAAGAGATCAGAGAAGTAGCCAGGTGTCAGAATTTAATCTAAATGCCAAGAGTCAGTTCCTTCCAGACAGGCAGAATTTATGGGTAGAGTTGTAGGTAGGTTGGTAGATTTGGTGGTGCAAATATGAAGAATCTTCTAGACTAAACAAAGTGGCCTGGTGAGAGTGAGAAGGAGCAAACAGAAGGAGGGCTGAGGGGATGAGAGTGAGCAAAGAGTGGTCTCATAGATCACGTGACCTAATTTTATGTCTCCACCAGAGGTCTATACTCCACCTTCTTCATCATTTAGTCTGGATCTGGAGATATGCACATTTATTTTTCTTTTAATTCTAAAGTCCCTTGAATTTGAAGGAAGCCTTAAGCTAAGTAAATACACTTTCTTTCTCACCTTGCAATCTTTAATATTCTTCTTCTGATAAAACTCTTATCGGGGCCGGCCCGGTGGCGCAAGTGGTTAAGTGAGCGCGCTCTGCTGCGGCGGCCCGGGGTTCGCCAGTTTGGATCCTGGGCGCGCACCGACGCACGGCTTGTCAAGCCATGCTGTGGCGGCGTCCCATATAAAGTAGAGGAAGATGGGCACAGATGTTAGCCCAGGGCCGATCTTCCTCAGCAAAAAAAACAGGAGGATTGGCATGGGATGTTAGCTCAGGGCCGGTCTTCCTCACATACACACAAAAAAACACTTATCAAAATTTAAAATGATATTCCACTGAATTTTGGATGCCTCCAATGGCTCTGTCTGACTCTGTTAAAACTTATGAGGTCATTTTACCGACAAGTAAAAATGGCAAAGGAGTTGATAGTGTATACAAGTTGCGAGGCTCGGAGAACAGTGGTTGAGGGCACAGACTCTGGAAACTGGCTGCCTGGGTGTGGATCCAGCTTTGCCTTTTACTGATTATATGACCTTGGGAAGGTTATTTCACACCTCTATGCCTCACTTTTCCCATCTGAAAAATGGGGTTGCTGTGAGGACGTGAATGAGAATCTTCATGTCTCTATCACCTTTGAGCACCACTCTAGGTCATTTTGGGCCCTCCTCTTGCTCCAGCTGCCTCTCCAGTGACGAGTTCCCTTCAGGCTTAACCAGCTTCATCTAGGAGCACCTTGACAGCACCTCACTTCTGGCACTCCTTGCATACATATTGCTTCCTGCCCCAGAGATTCTCTGAGGCCCCAGTGTAGGACACCCATGGGAACCCACTCTCAACTCATGTGTGTATGATCTAGAAGTGCAGGGAAATTAAAGCCATGGGCCCATCCTTGACCTGTGAGGAATAGGAATCATGGATAAATGCCCCCCCTTTCCCTGGGCAGACACTGAGAAGCATTTTATAAGCCTTCCTGCCAAGCACCAGTTGCCCATGATGGTAACCCACTCGATAAGGCACCCTTGTATGGACTTTCCCTCCTTCTGTATTTCATTGGCCTTTGTCCCTCACTCCTACTCCCTGGAATCATTTCCCAAATAAACTGCCTGTATGCAAGTCTTTTGCTCAGGCTCAGCTTTGGGGGAACCCAAGCGAAGATCACATGTAAAGTGCTTAGCACAGTGCCTGGCACATGGTAAACCCTACATAAGGGCTAGTTATTCTTATTTTGCAAGGTAGTAATTATCATGATGGGCCATGAAACTTAAGCTGGGTTAGGTGGAAAGTTAGGAAATGATAGAGATGCTAGAAAGTGAAAATGTTGTGGGGCTAGTGGATTGGAGGTTGCATAAGAAGTTGGGATAAGAATAGGGGTAATGGAGTGAGATTCTCAAAATCAATATTTCAAAGTGGTACAGTTATTGATGGTAACATAGTCTAGAATATGACCATGAAAATGGGTGGCTAGGGCAAGATGGAAGAAAAGGTCATTTGAAACAAGGAGGTTGGTGGCTGAGATGTCACGGTGTTTATCTACATATGAATTAGTCTGCTATTACTGCAACAGTATTGTATAATAAACCACCTCAAAACTCCATGACGTACACCACCACTGAGTACCCGCGTCACGTCACAGGCCTGCAGATCAGTTGGCTAATCTGGGCTGGGCCCAGCTGGGTAATATGCTGGGTTTGGTTCAAGTCTGCTGCACATGTGTTGGTTCTAGGACCCAGGCTGAAGGGGCACCAGTGACTTGAGGCATGTTCATATCATGCAGATCACCATGGCAAGAGCCAAGCCAAATCCTGCAGGCGTATCTACCGTGTCCTCTGACATTACACTGGTCAAGGCAAGTCACGTGGTGCCAAACCCAACACCAATAGTTCAGGGAAGAAAGTGAATATTTGCTGAACGATAATCCAAACTATCACAACATAGATGCTGCAGTTGCCAAGAGCGTGACTTGAGTGGCGGTGAAGAGGAGGACAGTGAACCAGGGGCCAAGGTCGTCCAAACACACACTGAATAAGCAGGACTTATTGGGACCATTACGCACAGTTCTCCTTCCTACACAGCCTGTTCAAACTCATTTTGTGGGGCTAGATTTTTCCATCCCCATTTATGAAAACTTAGGCACAAATTTCTCAGTTATTGTTATGTAATAAAGTCTTCTATTTGCTCTAAATTACAAGAAGTTTGATTTTTTGCCATTAATGTGTCCAATTTTTTTGTAATAATCAAAACTCCAAATTTCATTCAAAATTCATGTTTCTCTCCTTCCTGATTTGGACCTGCTGAAGGCAGGAAGCCTGCAGTGGGAATAGGGACACAGGGGTTTCCTTAGCTCTCTGCCTCCACTTCCCACTCACTCAGATGCTCCCAGCTCATGCAGGATTGAAGTGGTGACAAGAGGAGAGCGAGGAGATGTGGGCAAGCAGGATCTCATTTGGCTGGCACTGGTGAAGTTGGCATTGGCTTCCTCTGACAGTGGTGGATGTTTAAAACTGACTGGTAGTGAGAGATGTTCAAAGTTGCCTTTTTCTGGGACATGCTAGTGGTTTCTTCAGAGACATCCCCTCCTCCTCTTATTCCCTGGGATTTCTCACCGTCAGTTCCTTTATGGAAAGCTGTTCCTCCCCAGCAGTTGCTTACAAGTCCCCTCTGAGCCTCTACTTTTACTCCACTCTGACTCTTTCTGTTGGGGCCCTGTTGCCTTGCACATTTAGGCTTCTTGGTCACAGGTCCAGAACCAGCCTCAGTGCCCCCAGAGACTCCAGGGGACACGGGTCAAGCTGTCCTAGTGGTTTCCTTGAAGCTCTTCTCACTAGGCTTAAAGAGAAGGGAATCACTCTCACCCTTACTCCCTGGGGAGACTGAAACCCACAGCACACTAACAATTCTCTCCAAAAATATTCTCCCTCTAATCTCCTAGCCCTTTCTCAGAGCTGGATGGTCATCTGATGGTTGCAAACCCGGTTCTCAATCCTCCTTGTTACATCCTGCTTGGGTGATCTAGTACCTTGCTTTGGTATGTGGAGCAATTGCATCCACTATTGGAGCCTTGGTGTAAAGAGCCTCATTTTAATATCCCGCTGCTCATGAACATAGAGGAGTAACTGAGAAGTCACAAATGGAGTGCAGAGTGACAGAGTGTGGGGAGACCAGATTTTCACTCTGCAGAAGCAGGACCCCAGAAGAGAGCTGGTTCTCCCCCTAGGAATCCTTTCCCTAAATTCCTAGTCATTGGATTCTGCAGGAGCAATCAGAAAAGAACTTTCTGGGTTACAACTTATCTGCTCATATTAGAAAATGCAGAAGGCACTTTTATCATTTGCCAGGAGAAGATTCACTGAAATTTGAGCTGTGGGAGCTCAGAGGAGGAACTATAATGAAAGCTCCGCATCGTGAGATAGTAAAGACAAGGACTCGGCTGGCCACATGAAGAGAAGAGGAAACTCAGAGGCTGCATCACTTATATATAGGACACCAGAAGCCTGGATCCCACACAAAGGGAAAACTCAGGGCCAGCATGTGGGAAAACTGTGGAGTGAAGAAGTCAGTTCTCAGGCTGCACCCACCTCCCCTTTCTGAAGTCAACCCTCCCTTATACCCCTGCACTCAGGAAACTCTTCCTTTTCGGAAAGTAATTCTCTTCCAAGAAGTCAGGTGATAACCTTAAATGTTCCACTCCATTCAAGGCACTCCAGTGACAAAGTCGAAGTCAGAATCAAAGCAAGAGGCTTCAAAGGGATTTAAGCGAAGTCAAGACATGGTCACATTCACATTTTCAAATGGTTACTCTGGCTCTACTGTTGAGGAATTTGGGAATCAGCAAGAGGTGGAGAAAAAGACTTCATAATTCAGATCACACATAAATTCAGTTCTATGTGCTTTTGGAGCAAATATATGATGATACTTACAAAGTGATTGCAAAACAAGACAAAGCCATGGGACACTTGAGTTTTAAATCATTCAGATTACATATGCAAGAGCAGGTATGATGTCCTGTTTGTCTTTAAACCCTCAGTATCTAGTACAGTGCCTGACCTATGGAAGCTGCTGAAGAAGGTTTGTGAAATTGAACTGAATTGAACATATGGAATGATCAGTATACAGTAAAAAACCAAAAGTTCAAGGTGGCATTTCTTAAAATGTTCCTCTGATGAATCGCTATGTTTGCTCTTTTCTCATAGTGAGTTATTGTTTATGTAGTTTCCCCTTTTGCCTTGGCTGCCAGGGAGCTTAGAGTCAACTAATTATTTTAGCCCTCAGGTTCAGTATATTTGCTTCCTTCTCTGTTTGAAGGGTCTCAATAGTTATTCCTAGCTTACTAACCTTATCATGTTGCTTTATATAATTTTGGAAAGGAGGCAGGGTACAAATAAATCAAGTCATGTCTCTGCCTCTAGGATGAGGATGAACATCAAAGTCTGATTGATGGCCAATTTCTGGAATTGAGGTGGGCGCTTTAAGACAAAGGCAGGGCAACAGGGGACAGAGGTTGTTTTATTTCTGGGAGACATATCTGGTGCTCTGCTGGAAATCTATCCTTTCCAACCTCAACTATGGGACATCTTGAGAGATTAATAAATATTTCTCCTCGTAAGGAAGCTCAAAGGCAGAAGAACCACAGGAAGACAGATAGAACCTGAGCTAAGTAACACACAGCTGCCAGAGTGAACACTGGCTGCCCTAGGATAGAAAAGAGAGAGAGAGAGCAGGAAGAACAGCGGCAGGAGCAGCAGCAGAGTGGCACCAGCCTTCGAAGGGAAAGGGAGGGCAGAGGAAAGAAGGAAGGAAGGGAGAAGAGGGGTGGGGAGGGGGAAAAGAATGAACACTTGCCAAGTACCATTAACCCATTGAATCAATATTTAATAAATGCCTCCTTTGTGCCAGGAACTGAGGCTACAATGATGAACAAGACAGAGAAGTTTTCTGCTCTCATGCAGTTTATATTCTAGCTGAGGGAAAAAGAGACTTTTAATAAGTTATTACACCTGTGATGAGTGCTAGACGTATATGCTGCTCTTTTAGTGACGAGCAGGCGACCTAATCTACCTCAGTGAGTTGAGGAGAAGATATTTGAGTAAGAGCAAAGGATGATGAGGAATTCCCAGCAGAACGAGTGGGAGAGTGTGTTCCAGGCAGAGAACAGCATGTTCTAGGCAGAGAACAGCGTGTACCTGGCAGAGTGAGGAGGAGACTGGCGGGAGGGGCAGCTGGGGAGGAGGCAGGAATCCCCGGGGCTCGGCAGGTCAGGGTAAGGACGTACAACTTTACCCCAACAGCGATGGGAGGTCAGCAAAGGGTTTAAGCAAAGTAATGACATAGTCCAATTTACATTGTCAAAGGACCACTCTGCCCTGGTGTGGAGAATGAACTGAAGTGGGTGGGCTGGTAGCAGGGAGATGATTAGAAGGCTCTGCTCATCAAGCCTGGTGGATCAGAAGAAGGCGGTGGCAGAGAGGCTGGAGAACGGTGGTCAGATTCAAGATAGACTGGGTAAGGATTGGTTACTGGGTGCTTGTGGGGGCTGAAGTAGAGGGATGAGTCAAGAATGATGCTCAGATGTCTATCTTAAGACTCAGGGAAAAGAAGGGTAACGTCATTTTCTTAGAAAGAGAAACCTAGAAGAGAAGGAGGTTATGGGTAAAGGGAGGGGGAAGATCAGGAGTTCAGTTTCATCCAAACTGAGTTTGAGGAGCCTGTGAAACAGTCAAGTGAACACACGGAGTACAAAGTTGGGTGTATGGGTTTGTACCTCAAAGGAGAGTCTGGGCTTGAGATATAATGTGGGGAGTTGTCAGACCATAGGAAATAAGTTACTTAGGGGTGAATAAATTCACCTAGGTAGTATGGGTTGAAAAGGGTCTCAGACAAAGCCTTGAAAGCCTCCAATGTTGAGTGGTGGGAAAGATGGCAAAGGACACTGAAAAGTCACGGCCAGAAAGGTTTCAGTTGGTGTTTGGTGGGGAAAACAGACGTAGGAAGGTATAGATACAGGCGGTTAGGTGCTCATAAATCTATCAGAAAATATGGAGTGCAGGAAACACTGCTCTCAGATTTACTGCTCTCTTTCAGAAAATTAAGAAATTGTAAGAAATTGCAAAAACTCTTGAATCGATCACATCTACCTGCTGAACGGAGGTGGTGATTTGAAAGAGAATGTTGGAGGCGGCTTATAAACCTCCCATGTTCCTGCCGTTGTTGGAGGAATAATAACATCTGTTTCTCTTCTGCCTTTCGAATCTCACAAACGCCCCTCCTTGGCGGTACCTAAGGCAGAATCCCGCTGGTAAGGGATGCTGGGAAATTGAGTTGCCCAGACTTACAGGCCTTGCAATACAGGGGGAAGCAGAAAAGGGAGTGGAGTTGGATGGATGCCAAGCAAAAATCAAAACAGCGGCAGCAGCAGCAGCAGCAACAAGAATCACAATGATAATAACGGTATCCAGCCTAGGTAGGGAAATGGAGTGTCTCTAATGCTCAGGAAAAAGTGTTTCAAAGAGTAAACTTTGCTCCTCTGGCTTTCTCAATGTCTCACAAGTCTCCAGTCTCCTGCGTTAACTCCTTACTGCTTCTAACACCCAAAGTGATTTCTATTTTCCTGACAAAAATTCTCTCTCCCACAACTACATCTCCTTTGCAGCTCTCCCTCCTCTCCACACACCACCATTGTTCCTATTTTCCAGAAGAAGAAAGGAAGAGTGAGAGAAATTAAATAATTTGCCCAGGATTATAGAGCTGGTAGTAGCCAAGTTAACATTATAATCCATACTAATGTCAATCCAAACCCTATACTCTTTCTATCACACTAATCTTTTGTACACAGAGTGTGGAAAACAAAGACTATACAAGAAAAAAAAAAAGAGAGAGAGAGAAAAGCTTAAGAGACAACTGCATCATGAAAACAGAAGGTAAGGAAGAAGAGAGAGAAGGCCTTTCTTTTCTCTCCCCACACCAAACTTGCTTCTTGTTTTCATTCTTGTTTGGTGGCACCAGGATCACCCTGCATTCACATACCTAGCTCTCTCCAGTCCCCTCATCTCTTTCCCTGTTGCTCTCACCTTAGTTCAGGTCTTCATCATTTCTCCTCTGAATGATTGTAACTTTTCTCCTTCCTTCCAGCCTTGTCCCCATCCAATTCATCCTTCATCTTGCTGCCAGGGTGATCTTTCCAGAGCAGAAAATCAACGCCTATTATAATCTTTCAAAAGGGTCTCCTCATCCTTCGTATGAAGGCTAAATTTCTTAGCATGGCCCAGTCCTGTACCGGCCCAGTTCTCCATCCTCACATCATCCATTCCCCTGCACGTGTTCCAACTTGCTGTTCAAGCACAAGTCGTGATTCCTTTGACTCCAAACATCTACCGATGCTGTGCTCTCTGCCTGGAATGTCCTTCCCTTTTCCTTGCCGTCTGATTCTCACTCCTTTTTCCTTCACTGCTCTGTTCAGGAAGATTTTCCCAACTTCTTGGGCTGTGCTGGGTTTCTCTCTTCTCTCCACTGGCACCTTTTGCTAACATCTGTTAGAGCACTCACCACATTGGGTGATAACTACTGGGGAGCTTTTCTCTTTTTCCACCAAACTGTGAGCTCTTTAAGGCAAGGAATCATCTGTTTCCCAGCAATTGGTATTTTCTGTATATTCAATATTTAAATAGTGGTTGAATGAATGAATGAATGAATGAGTGAAGCTGTTTATGAGGATTGTGCAATATGGAGAAAATATCTGTTGCCATAGTAACCTACAAATGTGAATAAAAATACCCTCATGAGATAATGGTCAATTCGGTGAATGAAATCAATGAGGATAGGGCCGGCCCTGTGGCTTGGCGGTTAAGTGCGTGCTCTCTGATGCTGGCGGCCCGGGTTCGGATCCCGGGCGCACACCGACGCACCGCTTCTCCGGCCACGCTGGGGCCGTGTCCCACATACGGCAACTAGGAGGATGTGCAACTATGACATACAACTATCTACTGGGGCTTTGGGGGGAAAATAAATAAATAAAATTAAAAAAAAAAAAAAAAAAAAGAAATCAATGAGGATAACATGGCAGATAAAAAAGAAGTTGATCAAAGGCCAAGAGGCCAAAGAATTGGACTGAAACCGACTTATTAGCCTTGGCCATCAAGCAGTTACTAACTCCCAAGAAGGAGGAACTGGTGCAAGTTCAGCTTACATTTATGCTCTGTTTATGGTAATATAAGAATATAATGAGCTACATATGTTTGTTTTGATTGCTTAGTAAATCTGTTTATGATTTTGCCCATGTTGTATAAATTGAATTATTGTGAAATAATCCAATTTGTTAAAATTCTAAAATTTAATGTCTAACTAGGTATTGAAATTAGAAACCACTGACTCCAGATGCATCCTCTCCACCCTCCAGCGGCTCCATCCTAGGCCAGAATGTACTCTTCTAAAGGCAGCTCCTCACATCACTACCTAGTGGTTAAAGAAGCAGACAGTGAGGCGGTTACATCTGTACCTGAATAACAATAGCAGCATTTATTGAGGACTTTCTAGATGTCAGACAGTAGGCTAAATTCTTTGCATTCACTATCTCACTGAAGCCTCACACCAGTCCCATGGGATTTGTGTTATTATGCCATTTTGCTGAGGGGAAAAGAGAGGCTTTGAGGGATTAAGCAAATTTCCTAAAGTCAGGGAGCTGTTAGTGGCAGAGGTATGATTCCCAGTCTTTCTGACTCCAAAGCCTGTGCTTTCCACTGCTCGTTTGCTACACGCTCCTGACTCTGCAATTCCTCAGTCAGGCGTCTCTACAATGGGCAGCAGAGATGTTTTAGGAGAAAAAGAAAGCACATACTGATGTGGCATGATTACTCCCACAGAAGAGCCACCTAATGAGAAAAATGCTTGGCCTAGCAAAATGATACTCACTCTTTAACGCTCAGCTCGAAGGGCCCCTCCACTGTGGGTGGGGCCTTCCCGAGTCCCCTTACACAAAGCGGATTGCTCCCTCATCTGTTCATATTTCTGTGTCTTTCTAAGGAGGCTTTTTTTTTTTTTTTTTTTTTACTTTATGTTGTTATAGTCCATGTGCCTGTCTCTTTAATGGAACTGTGAGCTTCTTGAAGAAAGGGACGATGCCTCCTTCATTTCCCATCCGCAGCATCTCTCATGATGCCCTGGACATGCAAATCTAGCAAATGTTTGTAGAATGATTAAATGAGTGAGTTATATAAACAATGAAGGCTGTAGCACGATCTGAGATAAGGGAAAAAAATGAGAACGAGCATCTGCCAGCTTGTGCACACAGGATATGACCTAGACTTCCTGTGCTTGAAAAGTAATGCTCATAGTTTGAATCATTGCAGGAACAAAAGGAAGAAAATGGAAGAGACATCGGAAGGGCAGAAGCAGAAGTTTTCCTGTTCTTGGGGCTCTCGCTGGGTGGCTGGGCTTCTGGTTGTGATTACATTAGCACCTTCCACCTTAGGACACTGCTGCTACACAGAGGGGCTTATAGTCACCTTCTAGTTATGAAATATAAAATACAGATTCTGAAAACAGGCTTCTAAGCAAAACAACACACACACACACACACAAAATCCAAAACAAACTTGGCACAATTCAAATTGCAAGCCAATTCTTTATTTCCCTGTTTGCTTGCTTTCTCTGTAAACACTCATAGACAGACAACATAGACATTCTTGGAGCTGATTGTCTTTTCAGAGCCATACATCACACCAACCTGGAAAACCCACAGTCACTCAAAATGGTGAACTCTTAAATTAGTCATGACCTAATTTCTAAAAAGAAGGAGAGAGGCCTTCTGGACCACACTCCTGCCTGGTGTGTATTAGAAAAGCCCGTCTGTCATAGTACTTGGCACAGAGATAGTGCACTTAAACTGTTTAATGTTGCAACCAGTTTTCAGCCCCATAGACTAAACTTCGGAGAGAAAAAATGAATGCTAACTACCTGCTGTCAGCTCCGGCACTCTGAGCTGGAAATGAGTCTCTTTCCCACAAAAATAGAAATAAAACCACTCAGACTGTCTTGGCCTTTGTATGGACTTATGCACATAGTCTCTCTCTCACACACAACACACACACACACACACACACATGCACACAACATGATCCCTAAGTGGTGCAGGTTCTCATTAACGAAAAGTAGTCTTGAAAATCTGATCAAAGCAGAAAAGAAGGCAATCCCAGTCTCTAGGACTTTGCCATACCCAATGTAAGTTTATGTCTTGAGTTTTTATCATACTTGCTTTAGCCAGCAAAAAGTACAAATATATGCCATGAACAGCACTATTTTTGACGTCTGTTCCTTCCAACTGAAGAGGAAATAGGACCATGATTTAAAAATAAATAAATAAGTTGAATCATCTAGTTATCACCTCATGTAGCAATTGTTCAGTCTTTCAGGGTCTTTGCTGTATTGATCAACAAAAAATATAATTTTCTCACTAAAGGGTAGTACCTGGCATAGAGCAGGTATCCGATAAACGTTCATGAATGGATGAATAAACAAACAGATGAGAGGGAATAGTCAACCTTAAGATAAAGATGACGGATTTCACTAAAATGTGGTAATGTTATTATGGTCTTTTATCGGCTGCAACACGTGAACAGGATCATAATTATAGGCCTGTCACAAATTTGCAAGGTTTTATGGGAAATGTTGTTTGGCTCTTCCAAGTCTTTCTACAATGTAAGGTATTTATCTCTTTCTTCCTCCACAAGGGTGTTAGAACTCATCATGTTATTGGTGTGTTTTTTATTTCAATCTGTAGCTTAAACTGTCACAAGCTAAAAATTCAGCTTACAGGTTATAGCAATCCTAGAGGGGCCCTTTATATATTAGACACTGGCTCAAGGATGCCACTGTAGACTCCGTCTCCACAGGTCTCCAGGACCTCCAAGGATCAATAAGAAAGTCCAGCTCAGTCCAGAGCCCCGGGCCTCTCCCTGAAAGTCTCAAGAGTCTCAGAACTGAGCTCTCCTTGGGCCGGGAAGGCCAACACTCCATAGTCTATAAGTGCAAGGCTAACTCTAAGGTGCTCTCTAGATAAGAGCTTTCCCAACTTTGATGAGCATTATCTAGGATCACCTGGGAATCTGGTCACATGGCAGATTTGGATTTAACAGGTCTAGGATGGGCTCTAAGATTGTGCTTTGCTAACAAACTCTCAGGTGATGATGACGCCACTGGTCCCTGGATGGGCCACCCTGTAGTAACAAGAGTCTGGAGGTTTCTGAAGCCACAAGAGTGCCTTCTAATAATGCCTCAGGATAGCAATCATAGAGGTGCCTCATGTGCTCGGATCAGAGCGAGTATTTGGAACAACTTGCTCTCTGAGTACCAGCCGTTTACAGCACAGTCTCTGGAGCCAAACAGACATGAACTGGAATCCTGATGCTGCCACACTCAGGAGCTTTGTGACCTTGGGCCAATTATTCTTTGGGTCTCAGTTTCTCCATCTGTAAAATGGGAATGATAATACCTACTTAATAAAATTGTTATAAAAATTAGCAAACAGACCTAAATTTGAAATCTAACCCTCCCCGTAGCTCTCACTAGCTATGAGATTTTAGGAAAATCACCTAACTTCACCAAGCCTCAGTTTTTTCATTTGAAAAAGGAAAGACATTAATACCTAAGTTTCAAGGCTATTTGGAAGATTAAGTGAAATAACGCAGTGTCCCCAATGTGGGACACATTCCTGAAATTCACATTTATTTTAAAATATTATTAAATGTAGGAGTTCAGAGGAAATAAGTGGTAAAGCTAAAATATTCAGAGAAAGTTCTTGGAGAAAGCAGAATTTTATCTGAGCCTTGAAAGAATATAAAGATCTACAGAGTGGGTGAGAATATTGCCATTTTATAGGCAAGTCAGAGCAGAGAAAATAATTTTCACTCTCTTCACCTAATTCTTTTTCACCTTTTAGGTCTCAGTTTAGATGTCATTATCTCAGGGAGACCTTCGCTCCCTCCAGGCAGGTTACTCTCTATACCCTACATTATTATAGTATTCAGTACTTGCCACCATAATGACGTAATTGGCCTCCCACACTAGTCTCTAAAGTCCATAACGTTGAGACCATGTCTGCCTTGCTCCCTGTTATATCCCTCAACCTAGGATAGTGTTCAAGTATATATCAGCCATTCTGTTAATATTTTTTGCATACTTGAGTGAAAGAGAATTCAGAACTCAAATGATCAACTTTCAAAATATGTTTAAAACGAGATGTAATTACCTTCTATAAATTATCCAGAAAATATCATAATTTCCACTGGTCCAACTCAACAGCAGGAATTACTGAGGATCAACAGTCCCTCAGACTTTGCAGGAGATGGAAGAACACAGGCGTGAAGAAGTGACAGGCCTACGGAACTCTCAGCCCAGGAGGATGAAGAATGCGTCAGCAATGGGGGTGAGCGGTATATATATGAAGGTATATTCGAGATGTTGCTGGAGCACAGAGAAAGCAGCATTGTCTTCTTCAGGGGAAGAGTGGGAAGGAAGAAGGGAGAGCTGCGAAGAAGACAGTTGAGCTGGCTCTTGCAGGATGAGCAGGAATTAGCTTAGTGAACATCTGGATGGAGGAGTATTTACTTCATCCTAACAGTGCCCCAAGAGGACAGATTCTGAAACCCAGCTCTGCTACTATTTGTGGAACCTCAGACAAGTTACTTACCCTCTCTGTGCCTCAGTTTCCTCATCTTAAAATGAGATTATAATAGACTGTACTTCATTGGACCTTTCATGAGGATTGAATAAATTAACATATGTCAAGTGCTTCGAGCAGTGCCTGGCACCTAGGAAGGGTTATATAAATCTTAGTTGTTGTTGCTGCTGCTGTTATACTTAGTTGTAACCAAAATTATTTTCACCTGCTAATCAAAGTTTGGCTTTATACATGTAATGGGTTCAAGTCCACCTGTGTGTCTGGGCACACCGGTTGAAAATAACGCATCTAAAGAGAATGGAGTATAGACAAGGGCGCCCAGAGGCAGACAAATTAGATATTAGCTGACTGCAGTAATCCAGGTGAACAATGGTGTCTTCTCATGTCCTGCAAACAGAGCAATGGGCCCACGCCGGGGCTTTGGGGTGCTCTATTGGGGAGTGCTCTAGGTTACTTAGGAGAAGAGAGGCCTGAAACTTGTCATGCATATTTAAGTGAGAGTGCCAGTCAAGTGAGGAGTCCTAAGAACGGTTTCTTTTAATGGCTATTTTTTGCCTCACAATCGTTAAGGCAGGAAGACGGCTTAACACATCAAAGAAGCACCTTTCATTCTGTACGCGTTGCTCTAAAGTAATCTTCTCTATCAATATTTCATGAAACAGACTCCCTGGAACGCGAGTGCAGACTGAAGGTCAAAGAGGGTTGGTCACTGCAGACCTTGGGAGGCTCATCTGAAACCCACTGATGTCGTGTTCAGAGGCTGTCTACCATCATATAAGACATAGGATATTGCATCCCAGAGCAGAGGTTTACAGAAAGAATTCTAGAGAGACATCTATTTTACAAACAAACAAAAAGCCCTACAGTTTTTTATAGTCATTACATGATCCAGTTCCCCACTCCAGTGGTGTTCCTGGTATTACTCAGCTCCTGGTTTTTCCTATTTCCACCTGATTAATTGTCAGATGATTCTTAGTCATAGACAGTTTTGTCACATGATAAGATGGTCCATGATTGCCACATACTTCCTCCACTCCAAAATTTCACCAATGTGACAGAATAATTTTGGTGAAAATCTCAGAATTTATGACAACTTCTATCTCAGTTCTGTTTTCTAAGTCTTTTATGGAATAAAAACAGTAGAAAGCCCACTAGAAGTAAACTGAAGAATGATCAGTTATCTGTCCCAGACAAGGCATCGTCGTAAATTCCCAAGAACTGGAGGGGAGGGGGGTGGGGGGGGCTGTCCACCTGTCCAGTTAAGTTCCTTTGTATAGCATTTAGCACAGTGCCTCACACATACTTCTGTTCATCATAGTATTTGATGATGATTACAACCCTTGGTTCAGATTAAAAAAAATCTTTATTATATCTCAAATGCCTGAATTAATACCTCTTGTTTCAATTTTGCTTAATTAATAAACTAGAGTTGTTCTTCTAAGTCCTCTCCAGGCAAAGAAACCTTTCCCAAAGCAGATGTCAAAATGTGGTTCTGAACTAGCAGCATCAATATCACCTGGGAACTTATTAGATATGCAAATTCTCCAAACCCACCCCAGCCCTACTAGAAGTTCTGGGGATGGGATCCAGCAATCTGTGTTTTAACAAGCCCTCCAGGTAATTCTGGTACTTACTAAAGTTTGAGAACCACTGCTCTAGATGTATGAAAATTTATTTTCAAACAAGTTATATTGAGTCCCAAAAGGTTAATATCAATGTACCTATTTTGTTGAATCTTCCTCTATATGTCAAATTACCTGCTTAAAATCCTCTGGTGGTCCCCTAGTGCCTACATGATAAATAGAAAATCCTTAGCTTGATCTACAAAGACCTTTACAAGCTGGTCGCTATCCAGCCTTACCCCTCTACCACACATACCATGCTCCAGGCCCACCATGCACGTTCCTAACCCAGTGCTGTATGTATGCTGGGTCCTCTCCCTAGAATATTCCTTCCCTCTTCTCACTTAGCAGACCCCACTTCTCCCTGAAGACAAAGCTCTGATATCATCTCCTTCCCCAGCTCCCCCAAGGAGAATCAGATGCTGTGTCCTCAATGTTTCAAAGTCCTCTTGTTCATATATCTCTAAGAGTATCTATTATTTTGTAATTTATCCTCCCATGGCCATATCCCCTGGGATAAACAATGAGCAATTCTGCAAAGGCTACATCTTCTTCATCTTTGTAGTCCCAGAGCTGAGCCCAGTGCCCGACTGCATCAGATATTCAACATGTTTGTTGAATAAATGCTCGACGCAAATATCACCGTCAAAGAAAGAAAATCCATTTATATATTCTACACTAAGACAAATATAATTAAGGTCAAGGGAAGACTTCAGATGATTAAATCCTTGTTACATGGGGCTGAAAGCCTGTGTGAATGGAGATTTAAAAATAGAAAAAACAAGTGCTTCCAAATCAGAAAATGTGGGTTTCAATTCCATCTCTTACAGTTGTTTAACCTTGAGCAAATGAGTCCCTGGGTCTCAGTTTCCTCACCTGTAGAATGGGATGGAATAATACCTGCCTTGTTTACCTCACTGGTTGTTGTGATGACATGAGTTTCCGTATGTTGTGAAAGATATTAACATATCAAGTCCTATCCATATGCAGTTTGATATTCTTATTACTAAATACTCCAACATCCGCAAACATTAAAGCACATTAAAGTTTAAAGATTTTAGTCCATCCACTAAACATAAGGCACCGTGATAAGAGGAATGCGGAAAGGAAAAGAGAAGTTCATCAGTTGAAAAACACTCCTTTGAACTTAACCTAGCAACGGTGTCTCAACCCAGGAAAACTTCCTGCGGATATTTGCTCTACAGAGTCGTCATCTTTTTTTTTTTTTTTTTCTGTCTATCTCCATGCTCCCACCCTTCTGATATCCTCCGGCTTCTGATTTCTGAATGTGAAAGCAAAGAGGAAGGCTTATGCTTGTGGTTTCCTTTCCCACCTTCCTTCTACATGCTTTCTCTTCTCATTCTCCACCTCTAGGAAGGCAGGGACAGCCTGCCAATTAGGTTTATCATCATTGTCCCAAGAGCCTCATGTTATACAATTATGCCAGGCTTCAGTGTGCCTGCAGTCTGGTTATCAGGCTACTTTCAACTCCAGGCTTTTTGGCAGATATAAGGCAGCTGGCGGTCCTGGGCCCGGTCTTTAAGTCCCAGCCTGCTCTGCCAAGTACACTTGATGCTTAAGGCAACCATAAAGGAATTTGAAATTGACTCTGGCTCTGGAAATTCTGTTTAAGGGATGTCAGCAGTTTATAAAATGTAGTTATTTTTTAAATTAAGTTTACTGCTTTTTTGTGCTAATCTGTAATCGCCTCTCTTTGACAATATTTTCAGCCTATTTTGACAGCCCAGTTCAGACTCCCTTCATTATTTGATGTGATGGCTTCTCTGCTTTTCAATTTTTAAGATGCTTCGAGGAAAGTCTGTCTGCCCAAACACTTGTGTGCTACATGGTAAGTCATTTTTACTCTGAAGAAAGTTGTAAGATCAAATATGGGCTTTACTGTGCTGACAATCAACACAGATATGGGCCAGGCAGTCTTGACCTCCTGCAAGGAGGATGGTGAGCAAACAGCCTAAGCAAAACTGAGAGGAAATGAAGCAAAAAGAGGAAACAGAAAGGTGAGAAAATAGAAGGGTGGGAGGCAGACAGGCAATTCATGAGGCCACCAAAAAAGGGACGTGTTAAGTGACCAAAGTGAGATCTCTAGAAAGGGCTCAAATGCACAGATAGAGACCACACAGGCTATTCTCTCAAGGAAAGGATGAGAGCTGAAGAAGAGAATAACTTGTTACGGGAAGTTTCTAGACCGTGGTAGAGTCTAGGAAACTTGCTGAGGTTTGAATATCCACAAGATCAGTTTCAACCTGGAATCAAGAAGTAGACCCAAGACCCCTAAAAAATTTATGCCTCTTCCCTAACAAGAATGGGTTAAAAGAGCTTACAGTAGGTGTAGAAATAAGAAGAAAATAGCAGTCTTGGAAGACCCAATTGGCCTATTAACTTATGTTCCATAAAATAAATAATGTAAGATACTGTAATTATATCCCTATATGTAGTTTCTCCCCTGAGCTCTCTCCACTCTACCATTGTTTTGACCCTCTAATAGGCAGATGATGGATGTGTTCTGTTGCAGAGGACACTGAAGAGCAGGGGATCTCTAAAACATGTGAGGGAAGCCCCCCTTTCCACTGGATGGTGATAGCAAAGATATACATAAATACCACTTGTCAACTGGTGTTCCCCAGACCCTAATAACTAGACAAGATTGACTCAATTCCCCATTTCACTAATTGGGAAGTTTCCATGGCCTCTGTAACATTTCTGAGTTCCTGGGGGGCAAGGGGTCTAACCTCTTGTAGTCGCTTCCTGCTCTGAGCTCCCACTTACACTGAAATGTTCGTTTTAGGGATCATCATAGATCATTTCACCATGTCAATTGAGTGGTCTCAATTCCCCATCATATTGAGCCAGATATTGAATTTAACCCCTTTCCTTAATTCTCCCCACCCCCAACCAACAAACCAACAAAATAAATAAAACCATCACAGGGGAATTTGTGAGAATAGAAGACTTTGCCAAAGATCAGGGCAATGGCAGGATACACATGACAGACATGCAACTTAAAATTTCTTGACTGATATTTCTACTCCTAGAAATCTCTTGGCCACTTCTCAAACTTGGACTCCAGTCTTCCATCATATTGCCTCGCCCTCTTCTCTCTTCTCTTTCAATCTCACACTCTAAAAATTCTGTTCATTCCTAATGCAGAAGATCGATTATCTCTTTTGTTACTCTGGCTCTTACCAATCCATGTCGTTAGGGGCTCATCTACTACAAGAAGCAAGATGTTGCCTTGTTATATGGAAGCTATTCTATACAATAAGCTATTCTACATTCCCAGTGAAAACGTCATTTCCAGTTCATTGAAGAACTACTTATTTAGTGCCTCCTATGTGCCACAAGTTTAAATGCACGAAGATATTCATACGACATTTCTAATAATGCAAAACTGGAAAAACGTAAATTTCCAGCCAGAGGGGAATGGGTGAATTCACTATGATTTAGTTACTCAATGAAGTAGTGTGTCAGTAGGGATCACAAATTTTAACTCGCATTACAACTTGTATGTGCAAAAAACTGTAATTGCTTTATTTAACCTCTAACTCCTCTGGTCTTACCCCACTGATTAGTGGGGGAAAGATTAACTCACTGTCCAATCTGATTTAAAACTTAGTCTGCATTGATAATTTAGGTGGTATTCATTCTCCTTGGATAAAAGGGTTAAATCTCTCACATAGTTCTGCTTCCCTTGCTTTTATCATTAAGATGGCATCTGGGCATACGGGGGCATCCTACATGTCCTTTTGGCAACAATAATGAGGAGGTGCCCTTGAGCATGCTCTTGGCTTCCTCCTCTGGTCTCTGAAGCTGACCCAAGACTGCTCTGCATCTTGCTAACATTTACTGATGCAGGTTGACACTAGTTTAGCTCAATCTCTTGGCTTGGCCAAGCTCCTGTGTGCTCTGTGGTTGAATAGGCCTGGCCTCAACTTCTGATGACTGAACACCCCTAAGAAGTTGTCATAGACCTCATCCAGCCCCTGGCCTACAGTCCACCCCCAGGCTTTGCTGCGGGTTACTTTGTTCCACCACAACAAACCATTACAGGCTCACTGGCTTTCAACTCAGTATGGACACCTCTGGGAATGGAGGGGTGTTCCAGAAAGTGCCAACTAGACCCTTTTCTCGTCCAGTCTGACAACACAGCTACTCTTCTTAATCAGCCAGAGCTGCCCTACTATGCACAGAAGTCTTCTCCCAAGATCCCAAACATAAGTGGTGCGAATAGGGGAAGAACATTCCTGTAGCCGTTTTGCTCCTTCTAGTTATAAAATGCACAGTAAATTGGGACACACATTTAATCTTTTCACTTCCCTCTCTTCCCCTCTCCTCTCTGTCCCACCGTCCTCTGAAAGAGAGTGAGCTTTTATTTTGCTTCCTTTTGTCGTAAATATACCCCTGCCTCTACTGAGCAGCAAGCCTCATGCATTGCTGTCGAGGACAGAAAGAGCATCTTCTCCACACTACGGGGGAAATCTAAGTCTGGGTCATCCCGGCTTGGTTGTAATGTGCAAGAGAGGTCATCGGCCCAAGGAATAGCAAATCCTTTCTTCTGCAGCATAAGTCTCTTTGCATGTCAGAAACTAAATAGTACCTCAGTCTTACTCCTGACATGAACCCATGCCAAACAGGAAGATATCTTGGCCAAGGGGAAAAGACGAAGGCCAAGTACTCAGAAAGACAAAAGAGAAACTTATGTTAATGATTAAAATTTTATCTCTCTTACAAAGTAACCATCTAAAAATATGCTTATGAAAATCTTAATAATACATAAAATGTATATGTTAGAATGTTATTAGAAAGAAAGCAAGATTAAAAGTTATGGGAAAAATAAAATCACAACTGCGTTAAAATGTTTATACAGGAAAGCTTGAAAGGAAAGATACCAATATGTTAACAGTGGTGGTCTCTGAGCAGCCAGACTATGATTCTTAATTTCTCTATTTTCCTGATTTTTCAAAAATTTTATAATTAGGAGATATCGCTGCCGTGATGGGAATAAATTTAAATTTTTTGAGTTGTAAATAAAATTTTTTAAATAGTAAATTTAAACAAATATTTTTCCTGCAATTTATTCAGTCATTCAACAAATATTTATTGAACACCACATTCCAGCTACTATTCTAAGTGCTGTGGGTCATGGGTATGAATGAGACAAAGGCCTGCTCTTGTGGAGTTTTACATTCTAACAGGAAAAGGGCAAGATGATGGCAGTGTCAAAATTAGACCACTCCAAAAGTTAAATGAATCATGGAACATCAATAAAGGGACTATTATGCAGAGTGTATTACATACTATAGCATACTATATTTTGTTGTTAGTGCCATACATTTGATTCCAACTTCTAGCGACCCTGTGTACAGCAGAGCAGAACCCTGCCCAGTCTTTTTGTGCCATCCTCTCACCTTTTGGTGCTGTACAGACAATGCTCCGCTGCTAGTCACAGGGTTTTTGTGGCCAATTTTTTCAGAAGTGGGTGGCCAGGTCCTTCTTCCTAGTCTGTCTTAGCCTGGAAGCTCTGCTGAAACCTGTCCACCATGGGGGACCCTGTGGTATTTGAAATACCAGTGGCATAGCTTTCAGCATCACAGCCATACGCAGCCACCACAGTATGACAACCGACAGACGGGTGGTGTGGTTCCCTGACCGGAACGAACCCCAGGCGGCAGCAGTGAGAACGCCAAATCTTAACCACTAGACCGCCAGGCCTGGCTATAGTATACTATATACTATACAGTATAATACACTATACTATAACATAATATTACATACAATTAAGCAATGATAGAGAAATTTTCAAAATATAGTCTTTAGAACAGTGTACAGAGAGTGTTACACACACACATATGTGTTCAGGTGTATCTGTTTCTGGAGGAATATTAGAAGCTGTTAACAGTGGTTTCCTTGGGGAGGAGTCCCTAGGGAATTAGAGGACAGAGGTAGGAGGCAGATTTACTTGGTATATTTTAATTATTTAAGATGAGCTTATATTGCCTATTTCTAAAAAAAGAATAATTTAACATACATATTTAAAAATCCTATCTGTCCATATGAACCATGCAGTTTAAAGATAATTTTGACTATCCTATCACTCAATTGTATTTAAGTTATTGCTATGAAAAGAGTGTCAATTTTCATAGAATGCTATACTTAGAGGACATTACATATTCATTTAGTCTCCCAATACAGAAAACTTTTAGACTCTTAAATCATCTTTGCATATTTTTATTCAACAATCTGCTTAGTAAGCTAAAAAGTTCTCTAGAGGGGGAAAAAGTTATCTTGCAGGGCTTGAAAAACAGAAACTTTGAGTAGGAGGGGCTCTGCAGGGCATGAAGTCCAAACCTCAAAGCAAGAACCCCCTTAACACGTGGCCTTCTGTTCTTTACGTAAAAACCACAGAAGCTCACTCTCTCATGAAGCAACCGCCATGTCTGGGGATAGCTCAAGTTACCATAAAGGCCCTTCATACAGTAGGCAGAAATCTACAATTGCCAACTGAGTTTTTTCCAATACCTGGAATATCCACCCCTCTAGCACCCCTCTTTCAGAATTTTCCAGTTTCTCTGGATGCGTGTCAAATGCCACACTTCTGAATGTTGGGTCCCCAATCATAGTTTGCCTGGTTTATCATTGATAATCACCCCCACGAGACCACCCTCCCCCCTGCCCCTGAGAGCGGATCTGTACTTCCTTCTTCTTTGAAGCTCCTTCTGTAACTAGCCCACAGCAGGTGCTCAATTTTTGTTCACTGAATCGAGAGCTCTCTAGTTCCAGTAGCCCTCTGGGCCCCAAAATTATTTAAGCAAATGGTTCAGCAGTGCAGAAGACAGGGCAGCCAGGAGGCAGTAGGAACATCCCAACTTCGAGGATGAAGGAGGGTGTGACAGACAGGAAAACAGAGATACGTTTCCGCTCCTGATGAGGCTGGGCCGCTTGCTTGCGCATCTCCAGCAGGCGAGGCAAGTGGAACACTTTCCCATGGCGGCCTGCACACCGGCTGCCACATTTAACGTTCTTCAGCTGTGCGACAGGACCGACAACTATGATCCTGCCTTCATCCTTATCTAATCATTTTATGGGGCATTAAGCTGCCTTTGGCTGAACCGGTTGCCAGCTGCAACAACACTCCAGGAAAGGACACAGCCCCCTCTCAAGATAAAGCGCATTACACTAATGGAACCCGTCTATATGCAGCTCTGATCAAGAGCTTATACGACTGAGGCACATCCTCCTTCTCCTCTCAGGGGCTTGGAACTACGCTCACTTGGCTGGAGGCAAGTGCTTTTTGAAGATGCCTGTGCTGTGCTACAGCATCGTTAGGTTTTTAGATAAAGTTGACGAGTCTTTTTCGCTTGGCAATGTAGCTTTCACAGTCTGGAGGTGAAATGCAGACAGCTCCTTGTATAACTTTAGCGTCAAGTTTTCCATATTTGTAAATGGTAATGACCCCGGTTTTACTACAAACAGTGGTTACCTTGTTTGTGGGGTCAGCCTCCATCTGTGGGAAGATGCAGAGCCCTCTGGTAACCAGAAGGCATCTCAAACATGTTTTTGCTTGAAAGGATAATTGCTGAGTGCCTTTCTTCATTCTTGCCCTGTTCTCCACGTGTGTCGCTTTGCTGCCGGCATATGTTGGGTCTGCACCTCCTGGCAGCTGCTACTCAGGGCAGTAGGATTCCAGCAGGTGAGGAATGTATATTATGCAAACCATGGCAACCAGAAACACCAACGTCTCCTGTACCCCCTGAAAACTAATGGCACAGCTTTTGCAACAAAGTCCATATATTAGAAGAGTCCATGTCCTAGGAGTGAGCTGACAGAGGGGCAGGGTGGTGAAGTGGCGATACCATTGGGATGGGAGCCAGCCTGGGTTTGGATCCTGGTTCCAAGCCTCACTAACTGTTTTACCTTGGGCAAGCTACAGAAGCTCTCTGTTGCCTCAGCTTCCTCACCTGTAAAATGAGGAAACTATCTCAAAAGGCAGTTGTGGCGATTAAATGAGTTAATACAAGTAAAGTGCTTAGAATTGTGCCTGGCACAGAATAAGCCCTCATACACCTTAGTTTGTCTGGAAGAGGATCTCATCTATGCCTGAGCAGTTATTATTTATAAACCCACGATGCCCCAAGTTCTAACTCCAGAGCAGACCTCTCCTGAGTGGCTAATGGAACATCTGCCCACTGCTTTCTCCAAGGCGCCTCAAACTCAGCACATCTAACACTAAACTCGTGATTGCTCCCCACCCAATCCGGGTTCTCTCCAGTGTTCTCTGCCTTGGAGAACAGCACACCATTCATCCCGGAGTGCAAGCCCAGACGCCTGCGTCTCCCTCGGCCTCTACATCCCTCTAATCAGAGCTATCATCCAGGCTCTCATCTACGCCATGCCAGCCCCTCCCAAGTGGTCGCTCCTCATCCTCACTCGAACCTTCCAGTCTGTGTTCCATGCAGCAGCCAGAGTGATCTTCTGATAAATCGTAAAGCTGCTCCTGTCACCCCCCCCCCACACGTGTGCACTGCCTAAAATCCTTCAGCATCTCCCCATTGGCTCTTAGCATAAAAGCTAAAATCCTTACAAAGCCCTGCATGGTCTGGTCCTGCCTACCTCCCAGCCTGGTGTTGTACTGCTTTCTTCTTGCTCTTTGGGCTTCGTTCAGGTCCTTGAACACAACATGTGCCACCCTACCCCAGGCCCTCTGTATGTGCAGTTTCCCCTATCCCTTTACCCATCCTTCAAATTACAGCTCAGGTACTTTCCTGGACCCCTGGTTAAAGTCAGACTTCTTTGCCGTATGTTCTCAAAGAAGCGTGTACCCTCCCGGCTATGCTTGTAATTAGATATACATTAGTGTGATTATTGGAATAATGTCTATCTTCCCGATAGACTGAAAACTCCATGAGAACAGGGACTTAGGAAAGTAACCAGCCCGTGGTAGGTTCTCAGTAAGTATTTTTAGAATTAACCAGCAGAAGACTTACATTTATTTAGTGCTTCCCCGTACGTTACCTCATTTAACCCTCATGCAGACCTCTGAAGTTGTGTGATTGTCCCATTTTAGCAGATAAGGACACTGAGGCTGAGAAAGTCGGTGATATGTTCAAGATCATGCAGAGAATAAACGGAGGAACTTAAATCCCAGTATTCAGACACTAGAAGAAAAGCCTCTTCCCACAAATGTTTTTGACAGCTTCTCTTAAATAGTCCTTTTTCCTAGTCAAGAATCTTCGGTTAGAGAGCTATTCATATCTGTGCTGAGATGCTGAACTGGTCTAAATCAAAGGCCCATGTACCTCCCATCACTGGCCGGCCTTCTGACAGCCCCATCTTGCACATCTTGGCCCTGAGAGGGAGACAGCTCGTGCTGGAAGAAGGCGGGGGCCTCTGCTAATCCTGACATAATTGCCCCAAGGTCTGACGCTCCCCATGTGCCCCCACTCCCCGATCTCCAGTGGAAACCCTCAGCACTCAGGCATCACCACGTCACCTCATCAGTTAGGGTCAAAGCAGGAAAACAGAAAACAACCTGTAGTATTTTAAACGAAGGGAATTTGATGCAGGGAATTTGTTACACAGGTGACAAAAGGGGCTGATTGGCCAATCTGGGGTCAGGGCGACATCCAGAGGTTAGCAACAGCAGGAAACGGTTGCCAGCCCTAGGCTATAAAGACTAAGGGAGCAGGAGCCTTACCAGAGCCCAGGGGCCTGGGTCACCTTGAGAGTAGAGGGGTAGGGATGACAATGGCCCCCCAAGATGTCAATGTTCTAATCCCCAGAACCTGTAAATATGTCCCCTTACATGGCAGAAGAGACTTTGCAGATATGATTAGGTTAAGGATCTTCAGATGGAGACATTATGCTAGATTATTCAGGTGACCCCAATGTAATTACCCCTTACGAGAGAGAGGCAGAAGGGTCAGAGTCAGAGAAGGCAATGTGATGACAGAAGCAGAGATTGGAGTGATGTGGCCACAAATCAAGGAACGCCGGCAGCCCCTGGAGACTGGAAAAGGAAAGGAAACGAGTTCTCCCCTAGAGCCTCCAGGAGGAATGCAGCCTTGGCTGACACCTTGATTTCAGTCCCATAAGACTTATTATTTCAGACTTCTGACCTCCAGAACTGTGAGATAATAAATTTGTGTTAAGTCACTAAATTTGTGGTAATTGCTTACAGCAGAAATAGGAAACTAATACACTCAGCTTATCCCTTCTTCCCACACTTCAATCTTCTCGCAAGCTGAACCCAACAGGAAGTCGAGTCACAGAGAAGCCAGGGAAATGCCACCTGCCAGAGAAGGACAAGAAAAGGAATGGGGTAGGGTGAACATGCCAGGGACCTCTGCAATCACCTTACCACCCTGTGTGGAGCTCGTGCCAGAACGTACATCTGAAACTCATTCTTCCGACTCTCACTTTAAGATACTATGTACATAAATCTTCCTAAGTTTGTTCTAATCTAAGTGGAGAAAAGACTGACATACTAAAATCTTTGCAGCAACAGGAACATGTATATAATAAATACAAGGCTTATTCTCTCCTGACTTATTCAAACTCATCATTAATCATTATAACCATTTGATCAAGGAATAATTTCCATGAGATGGTCTGGTAACTTTATGGACTCCATTTGATTTTTCTTATTTTATTAGCATGTAAATCAAAACAGATGAGATCACCTTATCTTAACTGCACTAGTAACAGAATACTATCCATAAAATGAAAGTATTCCATAAAAAAATGAGCACTACTCAGGTTATGACGTGTGCAGGCTGCTGCCCACTGCTCCCTGCTCTGAGTCATTCCTCCAATGTGACTTGGCAGCCCGTCTCCATCAGCTCTGTGGTTGAAAAAAAAAATGGGTCATTGCACTGTGACAAAAGGACATTCACTGAAAATACAGCAATTAAGAGAAGTTTGAGCTTCAGTGGTCTCAAATGCCCAAAGGAAGCTTGTACTTGCAGCGTGTAGGTGCCAGAAGCAGACAGACTGACAGTGCAACACAGCCCCACCAGCAGCCCACCAGGGACACGTTTAAGAATTCAATCAGACAGAAGGAAGTCAGGCAGAAAGCCACTGATGGAGGGGACATGAGGCCTTGGAAAAAGGGTGTTTTCTACATTACTAGCATTTAATTGAAACATTCTGGAACTGCCAGCCCCAGGACTTAAAAATAGGGCATCACAACAAAAACCTCAACAGTAGAGTTTTCATTTATGGAATTTTATGTTTGCCTAAGTGATATGGAAATAGATAGGAATCACATTCCGGAAAGTCGAAGTTTCACTGGTTTCACGCATGCGCGCGCGCACACATACAAAGTTGCAAGAGTTCATAAGTGAAACTGGCAAAAAATTGATAGTTATTGAAGCTGGTTGATGGGTACATGAGTTGTATTGGTCTTTGCTTAGTCTTTGTGTTTTAAAATTTCTATTAAAAAAGGGAAAAGGCAGTGTTGATTTCATTAGATGCAGAAGATTTTTCACAGTTATTCCTCCTGCACACAGCTCATTTCATAAAAATTTTCACCAAACATCACCATGTCTCTAAGTGGTGGGACCCAGAGGCACTGCAGATATTGCCAAGCCCTCTGATTCTCTCCGGGCTTATGTGGAAAGCAGAAGCCTGCTCTGGAAGAGGAAGGGCGGTGCCCAGGCTCGGGTCATGGGAAATGAGTGGGCAGCAGGCTGAAGGGGGTAGAAAAACAGGGCAGGAGCAGCTCCTCACTGAAATGCCCTGGGAAGGTCCACAGTCTGGGACCAGCTCACCTGTACTAGAGGGCTGCCAGCACCCCAGGGACACTTAGACACTAACTCAAGTTCAGTTCACAAGACACCCACCATGAGCCAGGTCTGGGTGCTAAGCACTGAGCATATCAAGATGAATTAAGTGCTGCCATCTGCAATAGCTCGAGTTTAATTGTCTTCAACAGTTGAAGAATGTTGACTAAACGGTCTGCAAAGTCAGTCATCTTAGCAGTGTTAACCCAACGAAGAAAAATCCTAAAAGACAAATTCTCCAAATGTTGCTGCTCAGCCCCACCTCCACCTGCGTGCAGAGCAGGTGAGTTGATGACACGCTAGCTTCTCTTCTTAGGAACTATTTTTAAAAAGCAAGTGAAACTTTGCACTTCTAGAGAGCACCACGACGGTCAAGATATACACTGTTGATGGGCTGACTAATTTTCAGTGTTCGTAGTACATAACAACAAAGCAGAACACAGTGAGAAAGAGATTCATGCCAATCCCATTTTGGAACAAATGTCTGAAAAATCACAAGGGTCTTTAGCTCTGGTCTGGCTTGGTTCTGTCACTGTGGGGAATGGGGGATGGAGGAAATAAGCCAAGATTGATAATGGACAGTGCAGGGTCTTATCCATCTAAAGCAATGCTCCCTTCCCCCTTCTTTTCCTTAACAGCTGGCCCAAAGAGCCTAAACTTAGCAAGCGCGAGGTGTAGGAAACTAGATAGTGCATTCTACAGTTGGATAGGAAATACTGGGCTCAATGTGTTTAAGGTTAAGATTAATTCCTCACTTCCTCTGCATCTATTTTAAAAACAGAGCAAAGGATGGCATATGCTTTCTTCTAACAAAATGACAGATGATCAAAGGATAAACATGATCCCTATGTCAAACCCTCCTACTGCTGTGGCCCTTTGCCTACAGAATAAAAAAAAAAGTATTTTATCACTGCGGTTAAAACCTGGTTGCCTGTGTTTATTCAGAAAATTCGTAGTGGCAACAGCCAGAAAAATAGTGAATCGTGATTGGCTGAATTGACACAAACCAGTAGAACAAAGGAAAAATTTAGTGGTATTGTTCTTAAACATCTACTTCACAGCAATAAACAAAGACCACAAGGCTCTCTCTCTCAAGTCTGTGAGATTTGGTGTGTGAAAGCAGAAATCTGCCTGCTATTAAGGGGGAGAATCCATTTTGCTGATTTTCAGTAACAATCCTAATTAATGTTGGCTCATTATTATTCCCTGTGTTCTGTAAACAAGAGCTCTCTTTCTGCATAGCCACTCATTAGGGCTGATTTAATTGAATTTCAGAAGGAAAGGTATGAGTGCCTTGGGAAGCAAAGGACTGAAGACTTCAGAAATAGCAGCATTTCACGAGTGACATACCAGCTACACTGTGTCAGACACACGCAGAGGAAGAACGAGAGCAGACCCTCTCCTCTCCCCTTTTCTCTCCAGAGTGGTTTAGACGCTCATCACTAATTGTTTTCACCACAGCCTGCCTTTGCCTTGCTCCTCTGAGGTCATCATTTTTTAAGTCCCTCAAGCTGTGGCCTCCTTTGAGTTTTTCAAGACCCCATCTATCCAGGAGAAATGCTATTCAACATACGATCTTTAAGTATGAAGAAAATCAGCTCGGAAATTGGCAGGCCATAAGATTCTATAGATTCCAAATTCTGTTGTTCGTGTTGTAACTCAAGTGCTTTTTCTTTTTTTTTTTTTTTTTTTTTTTTTTTTAAAGATTTTATTTATTTATTTTTCCCCCAAAGCCCCAGTAGATAGTTGTATGTCGTAGCTGCACATCCATTCCAGTTGCTGTATGTGGGACGCGGCCTCAGCATGGCCGGAGAAGTGGTGCGTCGGTGCTCGCCCGGGATCCGAACCCGGGCCGCCAGCAGCGGAGCGCGAGCACTTAACCGCTAAGCCACGGGGCCGGCCCTCAAGTGCTTTTTCAAAGTGCTTTTTAACTCTGGATGGAACCTGATCTTTCTTTGAACAGGGTGTCATTATCAGGACCATTTAATCATTCATTCACTTATTCTACAAATACCTCTTGAGTATTCTACACTTATTCTACAAATACCTCTGAGCGTTGGGCTCAGTTCTGGAAACTAGGGGTTAGTGTTGAACAAGACACAAAAGGTGCCTGGTCTCAGGAGATTATACCTCAGTGCAGGAAGACAGGCAATAAACGTGAAATTGAATAAATGAAGAAAAGTGTGGTGCCACGTAGAAAATGCAATTAGAACTGCCAGGTGAGTTACTTGGATGGGTGTTCAAGGAAGACTCTCTGAGCCATTTGGGCTGAGACGTGGATGATATGAAGGACTCAACCATGTAAAAATGGATGCAGAACATTCCAGGTAGGGGACAACAAGTACAAAGGCTACAAAGGATGTTCAAGGAGCAGCAAGCAGGCCAGTGAGGCTGGAGCACAGGGAGTGTGGACAAGGGAAGGTGGTTGTGGAGGGGGCAATGCCAAATTCTGCAGGGCCTTCCTTGTAGACCATGGCAAGGAGTTTGGTTTGGGTTTCATCCAGTGCAATGGGAGAGCAGTGGTGGAGGAGGGCCTTAAACAGGAGAGTGACATGATAGGGTCTGAATTTTTGATTTTCTGGCTGCCATGTGCAGAATGTATTGGGGAAAGAGCAAGAGTGGAAGTAATGAGACCAGTTAGGAAGCTATTATAATACACATGAGAAATAAAGATAATAATATAAGAACAAGAATTAGTGTGTATTGAGTGCTGACTGTACGCCAGGCATTGTGCTAAGCTCTTTGCCTGTGTTATCTCATTTATTTCTCCTAAAACCCCTCTGAGAAGTTAGGAGAGATTAAGTAACTTGTCCAAGGTCACCAGCAGTAGATTTGGTTTCAAACCCAGGCAATCTGACTCCCACATTCACCTGCCCTGGAACTTCAGCGATGAACAGTATGTGAACCCTGGAAAGACATCCATTTAAGTTGACCACACACACCTCCTTTCATATATCTGAAGAGGTCCTGGAACTGGAAATTATTCGTCCTGGTAATTCTGATTTAATTATTATTATTTGTGTGTCTTTGTGGATATGTGTATAATTAAATAATTTACACACTTTCCTGCCTAGGGACAGCTTTAGCTTTGAGTCTTTCCCCAAGTGACTTGATGTCAGCCTCTTGGCAATTTTTTTAGCCCAAACAATCAGTGGCTTAATAATCTCCACCTAGGTAGTAGCAGGACAGCAGTGCCTACTTTGGAGTGTCCCCCAGGTATTCCTGGGGTTCTCTGAGGTCAGTACACACACTCCACAATCCCTGCTGGGACTCATTGGTCACCTCTGCTGGACAACTGCATTCCAAAAGGTGACTGTCCCAGCACTCTCAGATCTCCTGCTGTTTTCTCCCTCTCCTGGTTCCCTAGGCTGGGACCCATCCCTCTCCTCAGCTACCAGGACCTCAACCCCATTTGAGGGTGCCCCACTCCCAGCAAATTCCCAGAGGAGAAGAGGGGCCGACCTCACAAAGAGGAGACCCAGACTCTCGCCACTTGAAAGTCCATCTCCCAAGAAGATGGTACTTATCCAATTCAGAAATATTCCCATCTGAGTCTGAAGCACCTGCCTTTGATTTACAGCACTAACTTCTGAGTTCTCCGAGAAATAATCAGTGAATATTTATTCTAAAATTATGTGACAATTGTGTGATGGAAAATAAGCAGGTGGGCTCCTTTGTGACAGACCTGCTCCTTCCACAGCTAGAAAATGTTGGCAACTTTAAATATGGCCCTCTCTCCAAAAACCACTTTAAGTTCCCTCTTAGTAGGCATTCTGCCTTATTTACAACAGAAAAATTCAAAAATACTGCCCAATTAGCAAAGACTGGCAAAATAAATTATGGTATACCCTTTCAAGACAATACTAGGCAATCATTTAAAAAAATTGTCACAGAAGAATACATAATGACACAGAAAGATGTTTATGACATTGGAAAACGCAAAAAGCAAGTTACAAAAAAGTAATGTATTTCTCATATATATGGATTTCTGGTAATTTTTATTAACATTTTATTATCTGCATTTTCTAATATATTATATTGAAAAAGCTTTACTTTATAATATGTAAAAAATCAGTAAAAGTATTTTTTTAATTCAGAAAAAAGCCTCAGCCAATACACAGAAATCACCAAAGAGCTGAAGGAAGACTGATGGACCAGAATCTAATATCCACGCAGGACCCGGCAGTCCTTGGACCAGTGCCAGTCAATAGAGATAAAGTGATGGGAGGCACGAATAGGAGACATCTACGTCCTTTAAATTTTCCAAATAGCCACATTTAAAAAGCAAAATGAAACAAGTGAAATTAATTTTAATAATTTATTTTATCCAATATATCCAACGTATTATTATATTTCAATACGAAATCAATATAAAAATATTGAGACATTTTATAGTCTTTCTTGCTAAGACTTGGAAAACGTTTACACTTACAGCTTATTTCAAGTGCTCTATAGGCACATGTGGCCAGTGACTACCGTTTGGGGGGTGGGGGCGGGGGGGCAGGACAAGAGGTTCAAAGAAAGAGGGGGTTTCCCAAGCGAGTACCAGAGAAAAGGCACAAAGAGGAGCTCAGAGAAAGCTCCTGTTGCCTTCCCACTCTTTGGTTTTGGGGGCCTGGGAGAAAGAGCAAGCTTTCTTTGAGATCCCTGCCCTTGGGGGAGAGCTGGGTTTCAGTTAAGGTGAGGAAGTGGAGGAAACATTCTGTGACAAACAAGTGTGTGAGGGGGCGGGGGGTTTACAGCTGAATGGGGATTGCAGAGGACACATTGGGAAGATTGGCAGAATGCACAGCAGTGGGAGGATGAGTCAGGGGCTCAAATGCACAAAACAACACACGAATGAGTACAAGCAAGGATGCGTGTCCAGAGGGCTTGCATTTTGGGTGGTGGCCAGGTCTAACAGGGATGAGAAGCAGGGCTCTAATTGGGCATGTGGGTCCAAAGAGAACTTTGGCAAGCAAGTCTCTGCCCTGGTGCAGGACGACTGGAGGCGCTGTGGAAAGCTCTGCCGCAAGTTCCCAGTCCTGCTGTCCTTCGCCTGCCTCATGTCTGCTGACGTTGGGGCAACATGCATAACGTACACCCTTGAAATGGTCAGATGTCCCAAAGAGCTCTGTATACATAATCTAAGAATTGTGAAGTTGAGTTTTTAGGGCTAACCCCTCAAAGCAATCTAGATCTTCCTCCTCTCTAGGCCTATATCCATGAATAATTTCATCAAAGGGCATGAACCTAAACTTAATTTGGAAAATATTACCAACTAAACATGGTAACAGAGAGCGATGGGATAAAATGGAGCTAGACACTGGCAAGATTTTTCTGCTATTCTAAAATATAGATGTGTATAATTGACACCTTAAATTACTTTACTAATTTCCCCAATAAATTTAGGAACTCACATAGTAATTATTAAGGTAATCCTGGTATATATCAAGTGCTCAATAAACATCTGAAAAAGGAATGAAGTAAATTTATGTGTGTTCTATCTCTGATTGCATCAAGTGACTGCACTGGGGTTATTGCAGTCTACTGCCATTTTATTCAGGCAAGTTATAGGAAAAAAGGTCCAAGTAAAGTAAATACCACTTTTGTATCTGTTGGCAAACTCCAGGAGAGAACATTGCTCATTGTATGGTTTAATTTTCCTTGTAAGATCCCACAGAGAATTGTTAGAAATTGACCTCCAAAATCGGTAACTTTCTTTAGGAACTGATATTTTTCTTCCTTCATGATCAGAAAAGCCTCAGAGTAAAGGAATCACCATGTTTCTTCCTTTGTAATAGTGAGAACTTTTATTTAGACAGTTTCTCTTTTTGCTCTGGACACCAGGAAACTCAGAGCAAAATCTGATGTTCAATCAGAAGGTCATATCATGTTGGTTGCTCTTGCAATCCAGGCTCCTAATTTTCTGTTTCTAATACATTATTGTGTGCACACACACGCACACATGCACATGAGCCTACACCCTTTTGGCAAAGAGATGGAACACAATTAAATTTTTTAAGTTAATTGCTGCACAATGGAAGGTGCACAAGGCTTGGACCGAGGACAGCTAACCCTGATGCCCAGCTTGCCAGACGCCAGCGGGGTGACTTTCAGCAGTTCACTTACCTGCTCCAAGTTGCACCTTCCTCATCTACAAAATAGCTATATAGTCTCTCCCTTACAAAGTTTTGAAGCCTAAATTAGATAACACGTGTGACAATAAGTAGCAGATAGTGCTCCTTCTCCCAATACTCTTCTCATTCTGTATTGGCAATTTGCCCCCCCGCTAGCTACACTCCAGAGCCAGATTCAGCAGATCCCATTCCAGATCTACTAAACCAGAAACCAAGGGGTTTGACTTAGGCTTGTGGACTTGTCATACATTTTCCTTCAGCAACCACCAGAATTCAGTGTGTGCCCAGACAGGGGGTCACCTAGAAGTCTCTTGATACACACTGTACAGGCAAAAACCCTAACACTGAATGAATAATGGCTGCTCTTTGGCTCTTCTCAGGACTTCTGAAAAAATAGATACCTCCTATTTCAGTCTCCCTCTTGGGTAAACAAGGTTCCTGAGAGCTGTGGCCCAGCAGGGGTGTGAGGAGCATGCTCAGGCCATTAAGTATCATTTCCCCAGGGAAGAGTCTCCGGCCCTTCCCTCACTGCCCCATCTAAGTGCTCCTTCTAAGTGCTCACCTGCACCCTGTGCAAGTTTCTGTCCTTGGACTCTTCAAAACTCACATTATTTCTCTCTAATTCTCCCTTCCTAGACTGGGGGCTCCTTCAGATAGGAATATGTGTCTTAACTCGTTTTAGAATCTCTAACACATGTATTACATGACAAAAAAAATCATTCCTTTCCTTCCATCTTTCCATTTCTTATTACTTTGTCTTAGAATATTGATTTATATTCTTCCTGTTCTTTTGGGATAGGAGTAGGGGATGGTCCAAAACAGAGGGTGAGATCATTTTGCTGAGACTTTTGCAAAACGATAATCAGGAAGAAAGCCAGATAAGAGAAAGAAACTAATAATTATTGAGTGCCCACTATGAGCTAGCCAGCCCCGGTGGTCTAGTGGTTAAGATTTGGTGCTCTCTGCTGCAGCCCGGGTTCATTTCTGATTAGGGAACCACACCATCTGTCTGTCGGTTGTCATACTGTGGCGGCTGCGTGTTTCTGTGATGCTGAAAGCTATGCCACTGGTATTTCAAATACCAGCAGGATGACCCGTGGCGGACAGGTTTCAGTGGAGCTTCCAGACTAAGACAGACTAGGAAGAAGGACCTGGCCACCCACTTCCTAAAAAATTGGCCATGAAAACCCTGTGAAGAGCAGCAGAGCACTGTCTAATACAGCACCAGAAGATGAGAGGATGGTGCAAAAAGACTGGGCAGAGTTCCGCTCTGCTGTACACAGGGTCGCTAGGAGTCAGAATCAACTCAAGGGCACTAACAACAACACTGTGTGCTAGGAAATATGCTAGGCAGCCTCACCTGCATATCTCATCTAATCCTTCCTCCCCTTCATTCCTGAATGCTCTCCTTACAACACTCACACATTAACCCATACAATGACCTCAAGTCAAAAACTTGGTTAAACATAAGCAAGTTAATTACATGTTACAGGGATACCAAAGTAGGCTTTTAAAATAGAGTGACACTGGGCCGGCCCCGTGGCTTAGCGGTTAAGTGCGTGAGCTCCGCTGCTGGCGGCCCGGGTTCGGATCCCGGGCGCACACGGACGCACCGCTTGTCCGGCCATGCTGAGGCCGCGTCCCACATACAGCAACTAGAAGGATGTGCAACTATGACATACAACTATCTACTGGGGCTTTGGGGGGAAAATAAATAAATAAAATCTTTAAAATAGAGTGACACTCATTCTGCTGATCCCTAATCCCAAAAAGGCAAATCCAACACCAGAAGTCAAAAGCCCGTTATTTCTATCCTGGATCACCCATCCTTGGGCAATAGGTCAGAGAATTAAGATAATTATATACTTTCTAGTTAATTATCTGAGATGAAACATCCTATAGATGTGTAAAATGTCTGTGCAGCTGCACTTTGGTGCAAGCTATCACAGGAATCTGTTACAAATTTCCCTCCTGCTCAGACCGTATATCAGAGCGTGCAGGACTAGAATTATACCACTGCCTGCTCTGTTTGTGGCCTCTCTCCTACCATTAGCCTCAGCCTCGCTCTCAACCTCCATGTGGGCCTCCACTTGTCTATTCTCTCAGTGTGGGTCTCTGTCCCTTGCCTTTATGTCACACCATCCACAGGCTCAACTTCACCTTTACCATGGCTATCCAGGGCCCCTAAAAATTAAGGGTAGTGTGTAAAATGTGACAAGGGGGGTACCTCCTACATATATACATATGAACAAAGTACCCTCATACCTTCCCTTCCAATTAGATCTGCTGTCAAGTTTTTGACCAGAGCAGATGAGGCAGGCATTACTGACTGCCTCCTTAATGTATTCCCACCACCCTCTCCTTTGTTAACAGAATGTCCATGTGGCCATGGGCTCAGGGATGTAACATAGTACTGGCCTATAAGAGGAAGTCTGCTGGAGGCTTCGAGGAAAGGTTTCACCCCTAATAAAAAGAGGCTCATGGAGATGAACTATCCTTTCTGCCTTTGGACATTGTCATGTGAAGACATGATACTTGTAGCTGCTGCAGCATTTTGTGCCCATGAGAGGAAAGCCAATAAATATGAAAAAAACTTCAGTGGAGCCCAATTAACCAATACTGGTACTATGTGAGAAAATTAATTCTTTACTGGTTAAGTCACTTTTAGTTGGGTATTCTGTTACTTCCAGCCAAAATCATTCTCACTGGCTCATTGGAAAAGCCAGGAACTTCTAGTCCATTACTAATACTAAGGGGCTAGACAGAAGACAAGGCTGAAGCAATAGGAATACATCTCTAATTATGACATTTCTGGTCTCATGGCAAGTGTAAGAGTTATGTGAGGAAGAAAGCCATCCTTAGACGAGGATCCTCCAAAGAGCTTGAAGAAATGGTCAAAAACATCCCAAAACAGTAACTATGACCAGCCTCTGTCTGGCAACCTCAGCATCTTGGAACCCAGTGCAATATTGAAAAACCAGGTCTATGTGCCTTACAAGTTTTTAGTTTGGAAAGGATTCCATCCCATAAGCATCAATTATATCTGAACCTTATTCCTCCGGGGTATGGAAATCATTACAGAGACTGAAGAATCCTGGAATTTTAGAGTTGGAAAAAAGTTGGAGATCATCTATACCAAACATTTTGTTTTACAGATGAGGAAACAAATTGTCTGACCCATTTCCTACAGATAATTACTGAGATCATTAAAACTAACAAAATCCTCACTTTTTAGTATGAGGGGGAATTTCTTCAATAACTTTTAGACCATCTATTATAAACAAGACAGTTTATTTCTACCAGGTGCTTGGCATGTAGAATTCTCTTTATAAATGTTTGTTGAATAATGTGGAAAGAATGAACTCATACAAAAGAAAAATAATCTGGCTTCTCTACTCTCTCAAGATGTTGTCATATGAAAGAGACCCTGGGTTGCTGTCCCAGGCTGCCATGTTTCTGAATTAATGTCAGAATAAAATTATTCCTTAGAACAATTAAACCAGATTGAACAAACTAAATTTGCACTCAGGCATAGTTTACTCCTTTCCCTCTAATATCTTACAAACGTGAGCATATGTTTATTAGCATATGCAGAATGTTGTCTTCCTATATCTATTTTACCAATACTTACACCTCCACTCACTGGAGGGTCTTGGTGCCCTTCTCTCCTCTCAAGTCTAAAATGAAATATTTCTGTGACAGTCTCTAAGTCAAATTCAGCTGTTCATCTCACCCTGGGAAACTAATAAGAGAACAGCCCCACCCCCAACTCCATTTTCTGCCTCCTCCTCTGAGCTGTTCCCAGCAAGCTATCTGCTCTCAGGAGTGAAAAGTCTATAGCTGAAGGGAAGGCAAGGCCTAAATAAAGTTTTCAGACTTTGTAACAAGCAACATGGGTAGAGTTCAAAAGAACAGCATTTGTAATTTGGCAAGGTATCCCTCAGATTCCAGGATGCCCTCCGATACCAAAATCCTCGGATGTTCAAGTCCCTTGTATCAAACAGCACGGTACTTGCATATAATCTATGCATATCCTCCCATATATTTTAAATCATCTCTAGATTACTCATAATATCTAATACAATGTAAATGCTATGTAAATCGTTGTTATACTGTATTGTTTAGGGAATAATGACAAGAAAAAATGTCCGTTCGTGTTCAGCACAGACGCAACCATCATAGGCCTTTCAATCCACTGATGCGGAACCGGCGGATATGGAGGGAAGACTGTATATACATACTAAAAAATTGGAACGAATTTGAGAAGTTTTCTGATCCTACAGTTGATAGGTTCAGAACTAACTTATAAAGGGAAAAAAACCTAAAGTATAACTTAGCTTTTAGTGAGCACAAACCTCATGCTTGGGAAGCCACCACCCTGGGGCAGTTTCAAGAATATAAGGATGTGAGAAAATAAGACTTGAGTGCAGATATCTTGGGGAGAGGTAACATGCTGATTTAAATGTATACTCAGATCAAATATGAACAAGATTATTCCTGAACCCTAGTTTGGGTAGTGGGCACAGAAGAAAGCCTGGGTTGGGAGAAACGATGTGTAGACATTAAGAAGTGAAGAAATGAACAGCAGAAAGAGGATCTGAAATCAAGGAATCCTCCCTCCAGCCCTCTTCCAGATTTTTGCCTGTGCACCGAATTAAACATGATGCTTCTTGGGGATTTCAGATTTTGAGTTACAGCAGCAGACAATGCATTCTTTCCAAAATCATGGTCCACCCCTCCTCTCTGTAGGCAGCAAAACAAAACCACTTGTTTGCATCCATCTCTAGCACATAGTTATTAGTCAAAATTTAGAAGAAGATGTGCAAATGGAATATGTGAAGACTATTGCAGTGTGGTAAAGAATATATCTGATCTTTTCCCTGATTCCTAGCACGGAGCTTCAAAAACCCTTGGAACTTCCTGAGTGTTATGGGCTGAATTGTGTCACCCCAAAATTCTTAGGTTGAAGTCCTAACTCCCATCACCTCAGAATGTGACTGTATTTGGAAACAGGGTCTTTAAAGAGGTAATTGAGTTCAATGAGATCTTAGGGTGGGCCCTAACCTGATATGACTGGTGTTCTTATAAGAAGAGGTGACGAGGACACAGACACACACAGAAGAGGAAGACCACATGAAGACGCAGGGCAAAGAGGGCCACCCACAAGCCAAGGAAAGAGGCCTCAGAAGAAACTAACCTTGCCAACACCTTGATCTTGGGCTTCTAGCCTCCAGAATTGTGAGGAAATAAATTTCTGTTGTTTAAGCCACCCAGTCTAGGGTACTTTGTAATGGCAGCCTTGGCACACTAATACATTGAGTGATAGAAGTGTGTTTGTAATGAGGGGACTGCTGGTGGGTGCTAGATAACTTCAGAATGGGGTCTGGCCACCAGAAAGATCAATTACATGATGAGAGGGTTGGAATGTTGGGCAGCTGGACCACCAGGGAAGGCAGAGGTGCTGGAGATTGAGTTCTAGCATGTGGCCAATGATTTAGTCAATCACGCCTAGGTAATGAAACCTCAATAAAAACTCTGGAACCAAGCTAAGAGGAGCTTCCTGGTTGGTAAATACATTGATGTGCTTGGAGATGGTAGGCCAGGATTCTGTGAGGAGAGGACACACACAAGCTCTGCGCCTCCTCCCCCGGACCTTGCCCCATGTGTGTTTTCCGTTTGGCCGCTCCTCATCTGTATCCTTTATAATGAAACTGTATAGTAAGTATAATGCTTTTAGTGAGTTCAGTGAGTTGTTCTAGCAAATTATTGAACCTGAGGTTCATGGGAACCCCCAAACTTATAGCTGGTCTTCAGAAGTGAGGGTAGCCCCTGAGACTTGTGGCTGGCTTCTAAAGTGGGGGCAGTCCTGTGGAGGACTGAACCCTTGAACCTGTGGGGTCTGATGCTGACTCTGGATAGTTAGTGTCAGAATTTAATTGAATTACAGGACACTCAGTGGCTGTCAGAGAATTGGTATCAGAACAGTAATAGTCTTCTGAGAACCTTGTTGTTCCTAGTATAAAGCATTCCTTTCTTAGAAGGAATGTTCCTCTGAAATTATTTAATGTTCTTCAGACTTTTTAGAAGGTGAATCTGAGTAGACATTAAATGCAGCTGACTAGATGATTTTTGTGGTTCAAATGAAATCAAATACTGAAAATAAAATACCGATTTTGGATTATTTTGAGAATTCTTCAAACTACAGTAGTTTAATATGAATAGAAATAATATTTACTATTTTATAATATTTGTTTATAATGTCATAGTGGAATGGTCTTATGACATGTAAGTCTCAGATAAAAATATCACACAGACTACAGCCTTCTTAAGAGAGTACCCAAAGTTTCACGATAGTACTTAGATCATTTTTTTCTAGATTGGGCAAACTTCTGATCCATGTTTACGTTGGTAAGCAATAGATTCAAACTCTAATGTTTATTGTTGGTTTTTTAAAGATAAAGTAAGAACACATAAAAACAAAAAGGGATGAAGGTTTTTAGACTAATTAAAGCCAGAAGTTATGCTAAAAAGAAGAGGGATTACCTGAGACAATAAAAGATGTAGATTACTTTGTAAAATATGTTAAATGACAGTGCTGTTAGAATTTTCCTATTGGTTAAACAGAAGTTTAAAGTCTTGAGATGGAAAGAGAGAACAGAGTTTGAGAATGTCTGTGATAAAGCATAGAAAAGGGTTTACATTTAGAAAGACAAACCATTTTATTAGGATAATGACCACAAGAGTTCTCACCTAGGCACAGGAGGTAGCCACTCTGTGAATCTTCATCTGAACTAGAAGTGGATAAAACCAGGAAGAGAGTGGAAGAATACTAACCAGTTCTATCTCCCAAATATTTTCTTAAGCAATAGGCTTTGCTCATCTAAATAACCCAAATTGCTGGTAACAGCAACAATCTGACTTACTAATGGCCAAAGTCTCTTAACTTTGAGATATTGGCGGAATTTAAATTTTCAAGTGAAAGATGTGTGAGTTTGTGAGATGATTTGTTGCTTTGAAATGGGAGAGTGAGAGTAAAAGTTCCAATGCTTTCCTTACTTGAAAACTAAACTTTCATCATTCTCAAGTTTGGCATTGGGTAGTTCTAATAACGCCAAAAATTCTTGGAGATAGTGGAGAAGAGCACTCATGAATCCCTCAGCAGAAGCAAGAGCAAAGGAATCGCATAAGTGGATATTAAGTTAAATTATGTCCAGATTCTTTTTTCTGTGAAAGAAACAAAGCTGCCAAAAACTGGTACAAACATGGTACAAATGTGACAGGACAGAAAAGATCAAGACCAAAGCAATGACTCCTATAGTCTCCTAGCAAGCAAACCTTGCCTCAGCAAGTTGGAATGAGATTTGACCCCAAATAAAATGAGAATTAAGTGAGTTTTTCCAGGAAATTAGTTAGGAAATTAAGAGGAATGTGGAAGCCATGGTTATTAAAATAAAATGTAGTCAGAGTGAATTCTGTGTTTAAAAGAGAACAGCAATTATTTACAGATGTTCTAGTGGGTGAGAAGAAGGCCACAGTCTACAGTGACCTGAAGCACATGAGATATAAAAAAAGGGAAAATCTATAATATAACAAGGCGTCCTCTACCTCCAACCATAATTTGATGAGTCTCAAGAAACAGCGGAATTGTACATAAATTGTCACTTTTTTATGACGTTAAAGAAAAATTTATTATTTGTGATTTACCTTAAAATGGTTGGAAAAAAAATCATGTATATATGCATACATCGCTCAGTCTAGGTTGTGGGTATATGGGTATTCGCTGAACAAATCTTTCCACTTTCTGTGCGTTGAAATTTTTTTATTATAAAAAGTCTAAAAGTCAGTTAATCAAACAAGAAGTATTTGAAAACAAACTGTATAAAGGCTAAATAATTCAAATATCCCATTAGCTAGCGCCAAAAAGAACCAATATCATTAAGACTCTTCCTAAAACTTGGTTAAAAGGCACTAATGAGGACTGTTTTCTGTCTTAGGCTTATTATAAGGGTTTATATATTTTTATTACATGATGAGAACTGAGACCCCTGGGAAATAAGAGAAGTGAATAAATTTTCATTGCAGTCAATTAAACATGGAGATGTTTTCGTGTTTGTTTTTATACCAAAGAGATATACAGTGTTTGTCAATGAAGAGAATGAAATTCTAAAACCAATAGGTATGTGTCCAGCTCTGCGGAGGATGTATGCTCCCAGGGGAGTTATACTTGGGCCAGAAAATGAGACTTACACACAAAATAACTGGAAACGATATAAAATACAGAGCTAAATTAAATACAATTGTGGATTAAAATGTGTTACAGATACACAAATATAGGGCATATCTGGTAGGCAGAATAATGGTCTCCCAAAGATGTCCATGTCTTAATTTGCAGAACCTGAGACTATGTTACCTTCCATGGCAAAAGAGACTTTGTAGATGTGATTGAATTAAGTATCTTGAGATGGAGAGATTATCCTGGATTATTCTGGTGGACCCGCTGTAATCACAAAGTACTTATAAGAAGGCAGCAGGAGAGTCAGAGTTGTGACAAAAAGAGCAGAGGTTGGAATGATGTGGGGCAACAAGCCAAAGAATGTGGGCAGCCTCTAGAAGCTAGAAAAGGCAAAGACATGGATTCTTTCCTAGAATCTCTGTAAGGAACACAGCTTTGCTGACTCATTTTAGATTTCTAACTTTCAGAACTGCAAAATAAAAGATTGCTGTTGTTTTAAGCTGCTAAACTTGTGGTAATTTGTTACAGCAGCAATAGGAAACTAATACACCATATTATAAATGGAGGTGATGCGGCAGTCAGGAGGGAGAGGGATCAATATTTATTAAATACAGAGGGCTTCATGGGGGAAATGAGGTATGTGAAAGGCTTTAAAGGCTATGTCAGTTGAGGATTGCCTACGTCTGCATGTAACAGAAAGCTATTATAGTGATGTAAACAAATACGGCCACTTATTGTTCCCACACCACAAGGAGTCTGCAAGTGGGAAAGCCAGACTTGCACAGTGACTCTACGATATCAAGTCTTTGGGCTCCTTTTAACTTTTGGATCCTCCATCCTAAGCATGTGGTTGCTTAGCATGTAGTTTGGCTTATGGTTGCCTCATAGCCACAGGATGGCTGCTCCATCTCCAGCCTAACATCTTCATCCCAGACAGGAGGAAGAAAGCAACAAAGAGGAAAAAGTGGTACCTATATCAAGAAAGCAACAATTTTCCTGGAAATCTCCATCAGATAAGCCAACACTGTGTCACATAACCATTCCCAGCCCCAAAGAAAGCTGGCAAAATGTAAAATGATGCCTCAAACAAAACTAGGATTCTGCTAGCAATGAAGAAGAGGAGAATGTACATTAGGTAGGCAATGAGGATTGAACAAGTTTTGAATAGTTTCTAAAACAAAGGATTTACAAGTTTTGAATAGTTTCAGAAGCCAAGATGGCATTTTAACAAGACAGAGCATCACAAACTCAGGTGGAAGTAAACTTTGAAGGGGGTGAGAGAGAAGACCATTATCCCTGGCCTCCAATACATGATTCTCCTTCCTATCTTGGGACTGTTCTCATGCCCATTAATTTCCTGTAACTTCTTTTACTCTTTGTGGTATGATTGTCAACAAGAATTCACCCCCACTCTCTACTCCCCACCATGTCAAAACTCCCTGCTCTGGGGAAACTTCCAGGATCCTCTTTCCCTCCTCCATTTTCTACCAGGTTGCCTTCCTCCTCCAAAAAAGAAGGGGATATGGACTAGTAAAGAGCAACGACATTCGTTGGACAACCATTTTAGGAGTATGATCAGAGTATGATTGATTGCTCTCTTGCTTTCTCTCTCTCTCCCAACCCTAACCCTCTTTGTCTCTCATTCTCTCTCTCTCCTGATTCCATCATTAAGAAATCTTTTCTCCTGGGCCACTCCCGGTGGTCTAGTGGTTAAGTTCGGCATGCTCTGCTTTGACGCCCTGGGTTTGGTTCCAGGGTGTGGACCTACACCACTCATCTATCAGTGGCCATGCTGTGACAGTGGCCCACATAGAAAAATAGGGGAAGATTGGCAACAGATGTTAGCCCAGGGCAAATCTTCCTCAGCAAAAAAAAAAAAAAAAAAAAAAAAGAAAGAAATCTTTTTTCCTGGTGATTTCCCTTAGGGATAGCTAGCGTGGATAACATAAATTAGATCTGTTTTAAGTCAGGAGGGACCTCTCCTTTACTTTTGCTCAGCGTGCTTGTTAAGACAATGCCAGTAGAGACATGAAAAGAATTTGTGCATTGGAGCTTGCCATCTCTTGCTGCTAGGAACCTCTTTGCCATGATGTGAAGATCCCAGGCCAGACTCTGGAGGAAAAGGGACAATGTAGAGTAGGGTTCAAGCTATTCCCAGCTATCTTGACTGAAGCCCTTGATATGTGAGCAAAGCCATTCTAGACCATTCTCTCCAGCTGAGCCAGCCTAGACCAAAAGAACTGACCAGCCAACCCACAGAATCCTGAGGAATAATAAATGTTTGTTGCTTTAAGTTACTAAGTTGTGGAATCATCTGTTATGTAGCAATAACTGACTGATACACTGGTTTTCCTTGGACTCAGCTTTCCCCATCATAAGAAGGGTAAGATGCTTAGGACCAAGAGTTTGGTGTGGGCATAGAGGGAAAGAGTCCAGGGAGGAAGCTCATAGACCATGTACACCTAAGATTCTGTCTGAGCAAAAGGGGATTCTGCATAGTCTGGTCTCCCTCTAGGAAGCAGTTCGTAGTTGAAGTCTGAAGCTCATAAATTTACAGCTGTGAGTAGGGATTAATAGGAGAGAAGACTGGGTAAGTAAAATAGAATCAAATTATGGAGAAATTATGAAAAGCTGGGCAATGAGGAAAGACAGGAGGGCCGGCCCTGTGGCTTGGTGGTTAAGTGCGCGCGCTGCAATGCTGGCGGCCCGGGTTCGGATCCCGGGTGCGCATCGAGACACCACTTCTCCGTCCATCCTGAGGCCGAGTCCCACATACAGCAACTAGAAGGATGTGCAGCTATGACATGCAACTATCTGCTGGGGCTTTGGGGGGAAAAAAAAATAATAAAATAAATAAAATCTTTAAAAAAAAAAAAAAAAGAAAGACAGGATTCTCTGCCCTCTGTCTTTTCTTATCTACTGGCTAAATTGACAGGATTCCAATATAGAGAAGCACAGAGCCACAAGATGAAGGAGACTAGGTCTCCAAACAGTCGCATGGAAGGCTGCTCACTAAGTAGAAACATCTGCTTTGAGCTTTGTGGAAGCACGAATTAAACCTTTATTATATTAAGACACTGAGATTTGGTGGTTTGTTTGACACAGCAGCTAGCATTTCTCACCCTACATAATACGACTATATAACTTCAAACCTAATGATTTATAATATTTTAACAAAAAAAATGTGGAGGAGGTGCTATACTTCAAAGCACAGGGAATAGGGAACAGGCCAAGTAAACAGGGAATTTTAATGGAGTACAGTAAACACAGTCTGAGCCTTGTAAAGATGGAACTCATAACCCAATATTGGAAGGACTTAATAAAAAGCAAACACACAAGAAAGGAGGCAGAGAAATGGCAACACTCCAGAGTAAATCAGTAAAGCCCTGTCTGGGAATCCAGGATTCTGATAATAAATGCAAATTAGAAAGTATTTAGTTGGGGATAAAAAGAGAAAGAACACAAATTAAATGGCTGCGGGCATGCTCTATAGAGCACCAAGCTAGATGAAAGTCATTGCTTCCCTAATAGAGATTAAAAATTCAGGGTTGAGTTTAATTGTACTAATGACATCAACAGCTTCTAAAAGTCCCCTTCTGCTGAAATGCAAGTATCAGACTCAGTCTTTACTTGCCCTGCTGGTAATTTCATCTCTTGGAAGACACAGGAAGCCACAAAAGGAACGATGTTCCAGACCTAATTCTGAGAAATAAGGGAAATGTGGTCGATGATTGGATATGACAGGAAGTGATCATGTCATTTCAGAGTCTTTAATATAGAAGGAAAGGAAAGCTGCAAACTGTGGGACATATACCATAGGCTTGAGAAAATAGAATGTTTGATTCTTCTACAGAAAAGATAGATAGGACCAGAGATCCTGAAGAGGAATTTGGTACATGAGGGTTCAGATACTGTAAAAGTAAGAAATTCTAGGTATATAGTCCTGAATGTCCTGTCCTTTGTGGGGGCAAGTGGAGAGACATTTAAAGAAATCAGTGAGATTCCATAAAAGCTCTCTGATTAGCTCAGACTTAAAACTATACATTTGCACAAAAAAGGATAGACATATAGACGTAAAACCTGGAATAAATACATACAAGTATAGACTCTGTGAGGGTGGAAATGGTGCCTGTTTTCCTTAATTCTGTATCTGTAAAAATTGTGTCAGAAACTCTAACAACCCCCATAAGTAGTCCACAAACTCTAAGGGCAGCTAATGCTTGGGCAATATGGTGTAACTCAATATTTGGTAGAGAGAAGACACCTCCACTTTTGCTTCCATATTTTCCATCATCAAGAATGGTCTTCAAATATTTAAGAGATAAGCAAGTGAAATCTTGTAACGAAGGAGAATGATCTTTAAAGTAAATGAGAAGACAGCAGGAAGTCATCCAGATGTTTTTCAATACGTTTAATTCAACAACAGTTTGAGAGGACAGATTGGGAACATGTTTGACTTCCTCTCCACTAGATTCCATCGAAATAGAATAAAGATAGACAAGTGTAACCCAAATAAATGCCCAGGCCCTAAATTACAGCCTCAACATGGTGTCTTCTTCAAAGAAAAAAATTCTGGCATATAAGTAAGATAATAGGGAGTGCATTTTTAACTAACAGGAAATATATGCAATATCCTCTTTTTCAATCACCTCTCTTCTCTATCCTCTCCACCTACAGCAGCATCTAACCCTAATACTCTCAATAGCCCATTTCTCTCTCTTTCTCTCCCTCACCCCTCCGTGTGTGTGCATGCCTGTGTGTGTGTGTCTCTACTTTCCCATATACCAACTCCCTCAGGTTCTTGTCTTTCCTCCATTCTCTACACCCCTACTATAATATCTCATCACTATAAGTGGCAGCTGGAATGTCTGTTCTTCCCTGTGAGCTGCCTCAAGTCACTTCAGAATTTCTGGACGATCTAGTGTCTCTCCACTTTTCTGCTCAAAGAAGGAAATGTGTGGAGCTCCCTAGGAAGTGCAATTTTCTCACACTCACAAACTTTCAAATCTTTTTGGAGAATTTCTGATGAACAAAATCCTCATTACCTAAGAAAAGAATAAATCTATAGATATGACAAAGTAAGACAAGGTGGCATCAGACAAATGTTTTTGACAGAGTTTTTGATGGAAAGTGAGTTGAATCATACCGACAGCCAGAGTAGGAAAAAAAATTAATGAGCAAACAAACAAAAATCCCAGAAGCCTAAAATACCAGAGGCAACAGAAGTAGAGGCAGAGTCTTTCTTCTTTACAAAACCAAGAGAGGTCCAACGCAAGGTTGGCAAGTAGAGAATGAAGCATTAGATCTGGAGCAGCGATCAGATAAGAAGACACTGAGATGCACTACTGTCCCTGTCAGGTACAAGCAAACTGCTCTGCTGGTCTTTACTACTCAATTTAGAGAAACAAAATATTTTCCAGATCAATGGCTGCATACCAGGTGTGAGGGGCTGTGTTGGTTGATTCCAGCAAAGAAAAAACATTAGGAACGATAGATGAAATTAAACCCACCACTTGATTACATCTATGATAATCTACTCTCATTATCCAAGATCCATCTGTCTTCTGCACAGGCCAAACAGACATGATAAATGAAGAAGTAATAGGAATCATCACGCATGCATCTTTCAAGTCTTTGATGGTATCATTAATCTCTGTGGTTCCCCTGGGGATTCAACATTGCTTTTGGTTTACAAATTTGTCCTTTCTACTATAATAAACCTTAAACTATACATCAAAGTGAAGATTTTGCTAGTTTCTTAACATGTCTACTATCCATTCAGGTCTTGGGGAAATAACCATAAGACAGATCTGTGGGCCCATTGAACCCACTGTGATAGAGACTTGGGGCAAAACTCCATTTAGCCTGCATTAGTCAAGCATAGTCTATGTTATGCAGCAATAACAAATAACCCCAAATATCGGTGCCTTACAAAGACACAGCCATAATTTATTATTCACGTTACATGCCATGACTGATTCGGTATGGCTCTATCCCACACTGTCTTCACTCCAGGACCCAGGCTAGTAGCTACTACCTGGAGCATTGCCTATCTTGTGGGAGAGGGAACAGAAGCATGGCAAAACAGTAAAAAATGTGTCTTAAAGCTTTTGCCCAGAAATGACGTATGTTACTCCTGCCTGCATTTCATCAGACAAAGCAAACCACACCGCCACTCCTGAGTCCAACATGGCATAATATAATCCTGGCAACTTGAAGGCACTGCAGGGAGAGAGAATGGAGTATTTGGCAAATAGTAATACAATCTACTACATCATCTGACCTGGATGGACTTCCACCCTGACTGGTAGACCACAGTGGCATTTTGGAACCCTAGGAAGTAGTGTCAACTCAGAGGCAGTGTACGGTAATCCCAGAAAAGTCTGGGAATTTTTCTGTAGAAGATATACAATATATAGTTGTAATGATGTCACAGGATTCTTCATCTAGGAGATAGGTCTTCCCTTCCGTTCAATGGGTTCCAGATTTGAGAACTGGCTTTGGTCTGGAAATATGGTGAACAGCATTAACTCCCCCTTGTGATTAAAATTAAGGCTCTACTCAAAGACCTAGAACTTTCCTATTTTATACATAAAGTAAAACCTTGTCACATAAAAGTCAAGCTGCCCATCTATTTCAGTCTTAGGGACATCATAATCAATCAGCCATCTTCAAAAATGTCTGTGGATTAAACCATTATAATTATCACTATTCAGTCTCACTTGGTCTTGGCAGTATCTGCTGCCACTTAGCCTGTCACTCAGAGATCCATCATCCACACTGACACCAAAGAGCACAGGTCTATGGCATCATCTTCAGCTGTCATCTTCAAACTTCAAGGACAGATAATAGACAGCTTTCCAAGAAAGCTGGTGCTCCTCTGACTAATAATGTCTTTCCCCAAGTTTTGATAAAGGAGTATCCTCTAAAAGGATGTATTAGCTTGCTAGGGCTGTCGTAACAACATACCACAGACTGGATGGCTTAAACAACAGAAATTTATTTTCTCACAGTTCTGGAGGTTGGAAGTCCAAGATCAAGGTGGTGGCAGGGTTGGTGTCTCCTGAGGCCTCTCTCTTTGGCCTGCAGAGTGTTGCCACATGCTGTATCCAGACATTGTCTTTCCTCTGTGCCTGCACATTCCTGGTGTCTCTTCCTCTTCTTATAAAGACATCAGTCATATTGGATTAGAGTCCCACCCTTATGACCTCATTTAACCTTAATTGCCTCTTTAAAGGCCTTATATCCAAACACAGTCACATTAGGAGTTAGGGCTTCAACATACGAATTTTGGGGACACAGTTCAGTCCATAACACACTACTTCCTAATGTGTCTGAACTTGCACATAGTAGACCTCATGAGGTAGTGAATTCACTTGTTTCGCAATTCTTCAATGTGCAAGATCAAACATTTGGTCTTGTTCTTTGGTTATAATGGTCCTGTCATTCTAAAAGATAAGATTTTATTTTGGGGCAGTCACAGAAGCACTCTCATTTTCTGAGAATGTCTTAAGCAGACATTTTAACACCCTGAGATCATCATCATTTTCTCTCCAGTGCACTCATAAATACCCAGTCTACCCCCACAGTCCCTGTAGTCCTCACTCCAACAATATCCAAATATTGCAGGAGCCACTTGGTCTCTCAAAACTGTACCTTTAATATTAAGTACTTCACTCTATGCAAGTACAGGTAATAATTTATGTAACTGTTTTGCTATTAACTAATAATATCACTACTAAGTAGGTCATCACTAATTCAAATCTTAGCAACTCCAATAACAAAGCCTAAATTCCTATTTTTGAAGGTCTTTTTCTTAGAGCCACTCTTGGTAAAAGTTCAGTGAGAAAATAATCTATTATAGGTAGTCCAAGCAGGAAATGATCTAATATAGTGATCTCATATTGTTGAAAGGGCTAGAGGGGTGGGAGGGAGCTACCCAGCAATCAGGAAACCACATAAATCTGCTGGTAAAGCTACAGCTGCTAGGCCTAAGAGTGAAATGTAAGAAAGCCACTGGAGAAGCTCATGTTAATCTGTCACCATTTCTGAAGGAAGAAGAATAAACCCTGTCTCACTTCCTCCTTTCAAATCTCACATGAGTACCCTTCATTGGCCTACTCTAAACAAGAACATTGCTAGCAAAGAATTCTGGGAAATGTAGTTCCCAGGCTTCTAGCCTCCATCATACAGGGGGAGACGATGAAAGGCACCGAATACCTGGCAGGCATCTCTTTCTGTAAGCTTTTGGAGAATACACTCCACAAAAATGAAAGATTAAACCAAAAAGAAGGAGATCATGAGATCCTAGAAACTGAGAATTCAGGACAGAAGAGAGGCAAGAGAATTTTCCAGGGTGATAGGAATAGGAAGTCCTAGGATGACAGCTGTGTAGAGCAGCCAGCCCAGATTAGAACAGGAGAATATAGGAATTTAAGAAAGAACTTCAAGGAAAACAAATGGAACTGATAGAATAGTTTTACTATATTCAGAAGATTTTTACAGTTCTGTTGGAGAGATAAGGAAGAATTAGGTATGGGTATAGGTACACAAAAATCTAAACAAATTTAAAAAGCAAGGCAATAATTAACTCCAAGGAAAAATTTTAAAGTACACTACTTAGTTTAATGAACAATGTTTATAATCATAACACTATAAACACTAAATATTAGTTTAATCAAAATTGTATTATAATTATGTTGGAAGGGGGGGATGGAAGAAAAATCAAGGTGGCTGTGTAAAAAAGTTAAATTCTTACTTTCTGTGATAAGCAGTGCAGGTTAGTTCTAAAATGGATAATTCTATAAATAGTAATATTGTCATATTACTTTTAGAGTGGGAGGTAAATACTAGAAGAAATAGCTAAAAGATGTAAAAGTGACTGATTCTAGGAACTAATTAGTGGGGATGGGGAGGGATAAAAAAGGGGTCTGCCGTTTTTTGTTGTGAACCTGGTAGAATTATTTGACTATTAAAACTATATACATACTTTAGTTAGTTATAAAATATAATAACTCTTTTTAAAAGACTGAATGGGAAATAAAGAAATGGAGACACAAGCTGTAACCCAGTGCTTCTCAAACTTTAAGATACATACAAATCACCTGGGGATCTTGTTAAAGTGTAAATGCTGCTTCAGTAGATCTGGAGTGGGATCTGAGAGTCTACATTTCTTTCAAGCTCCTGGTCCGTGGACCAAACTTTGAGTAACAAAATCATATACTCTTCTTTGTCTTGGGGAAAGGGAGAGAGAGAGAAATAATTAGAGGAATACCAAAGACAAAAGTGAGGTTTTACTTGTGAGAGGTTCTATTGTATCCCCAATCCTTCTCGCCACCCTAGCTTTTCTGTCTGAAAATCTACTTATTCTTTAAGAACTTATTCATATCTCATCTCCTCTGTGAAACTTCCCTGATATTTTGCCCCCTCCAAGTCTCAAGCAAAATATAATTATTTCCCAGTTTGGGGGCTCCCAGAAAAATCTACACCCTGTCTCATTGAGCATCTGTCTCATCGTATTGTTATAGTTGGTATCTTGTCTGCTTCCCCGACTAAGGTGTGGGAAAATAAATCACGATGCCCCCCAACCTGTGTAATCCTTAAATTTAGCGTAGGTATTAGAAATATTAAAGTTTAAATAAATGCTTAGAAGAAATAAATCACTGATGAATGAACATAGTAACAAATTATAGTCACTAGAAGCATTTGGAAGGCAGGTGCATGCTCATTGGTGACATCACCGAAGAGATTTCTTTATTTCATAGAAAGCTGGTGACCCCATAAATCCCCTCCTAAGATTCCACGATTCTATGTCCTGGATGTTATGAAATAATAATAATATCAATATATGAAATAATAATATTTCCTATGGAGATATGTTATCCTGCTTTCATTAATTTATTTTGGGGAATATTTTAAGCTTTCAACATATCTGGTTACAGTTGATAACCTAAGTAACAGGAAAAAGTATCCTTTAATATACTAAAAATAAGCTTAGAAAACTACACAAGGTTTTAATTGTCAAGGTCACTTTGGTTAAGAGTCAGATCCCACAAAAAAACTGACCACAACTTGGCAGCTTCTGCACCCTAAACTATAGGACTAAAAAAGAGTCAACACTCATTCTAATTAGGGTGATAACCAGCTGTTAGCAATGAGCAAATGGGCCTAGAGAGGGTACCCTGCCCGTGCAATTTTTAAATAGCAGGAAGTTCATTCAACTGATAAAGAAAGGGCAGCAAGAGACTGACACATTTTTCCAGCTAGTCTTGGGAGGTGGGAAGTGCCAACTGGCTAGATGTATCATTCTAGATCCTGGGTTTAAGGCTACAGATGTCTGCTGATGCAGGAGCTAATTATCATAATTAGAAAAAAATTAATAAAATAATAAAACATCACAAGGAGAAGGAGCTAGGACAGCTACTGATCTGTCATCTGTCAAAATTTAGGCTTCAATTTGTACTCCAAAGTCTGGAAGGAAACTTATAGATCAGTTGCTAGTCCATGGTTCCTATGCCTGGATGCACATTAGAATCACCCGGATGCTTCAAAAAAAATTAGTGATGCTCAAGTCCCACACCAGGGATTCTCATTTCCTGGGTCCCAGCTGGGGTCTAGATCTCAGGGTCATTAATTTGCTCAAGATCACTCAGTTTTTAGTTAGTTACAGGCTAGAGATGATCATTGTTGGTATCCAGGTCTGCGTATGCTTTCTTCTACCCAGATTCTGTAGCAACCACCCCATGAAATGCTGCAGATGCAATGGAAAAACAGCCTCGCTCAGCATTGCTAGAACGTCTTTCGTGGTGAGATCAAAAGCGTACTCAAAACCACGTGTGATTCAGTCCAACTGGAGAGACCATGTCAAAAGAGCCTTGTTTCTATTGGGTGGAATCTTGTCCATTCCTCTTTACTCACATCACAGGCCAATCTTGCAGAAGCCAGGAAGTTCTGAGTAAGGTCTAGGCAAAGAAATAAAAATTCTATAATTCCCAATCGGCCTGCTTCATCCTGTAACCAAACAGCTGTTGTCTGCTTGCTGAGGGTGCGTGCCCACACATACATTCACACTCACACAAACTATAACTCACACTCAGCTGGAACCAGATGGTTCTCTCAACTCATTTGCAGCTGCCCCTAAAATCCAGAATGATTTTCTCATTGATGTAATGGCACTTTCCTAAAAAGATCAATACTTAACTCCATCTAACCCTGATAAATACCTTGATCTACATTATAAATAAAGAAATCTAGTTGGCCAATAATTTTTAAATGTATTCCAAACAGACAAAAGCACACCATGGTAACCATGACTCATCATGTTACCATGACAGTGACGTGGAACCTGCCTCCCCACTCTGGAGGGCGGGACTGCGCCCTTCCCTGCACCTGCGCCTGGGGACTCTCTGTCAGTCAGCGGGGCAATCTGAGGGCTCTCCTCAATTCCTTCCTGTTTCTCAGAGATCACTGTGCTTTGTTGCCAGATGTTTCAACATCTTCAAAACTGCTATTTCATATATTTTGTTCCATTTTTTAATCATTTCAGACAAGAGTTAAACACAGTCCCTCTTATTTTATCTTGACCTGAAGTAGAAGCTTTAGATGCAATTTTAACTTAAAAAGAGCAAATATTAAATTTATCATCTTTAGAATTTGATAAAGAGAAAATAAAATTGCTTCCTCACTGTCCTCACTAGATTCTCGGGGGAAAATGATTCAGAGGCTGTTCTCTTCACCTTCCATAGCGTGTTCTGACTGCCAGATTTCCTCAGCTTTAAGATGCATTAACTGTAAGACACATCATTGATTTAAAAGTAATTTTAGAGGGTTTGGTGAGAAACTCACTACACTGAATGTGTACACCAATTATAAGGTGCATCTTTATTTCAGAAATACTAACGTGTGAAAAACTATTCATCTTAAAATTGAACAAATGTGGTGATTTCCTTTTAACCTTGAATTTTTGTTACCTATGATAGCCCTTCCCTCATTGCAAATACACTTCTGGGAAGCCAAAGTGCTACTGATACGGAAAATTGACATGACAGGACCCTGGAATCACAAAAGTTCTAAACGGTGACTGGATGGGTATGAGTATTTCTGTCATGTTGTGGATAAAAGAAACTGCTACAGACCTTCCTAACATTCTAATCAGCGTATATAACATTGTTTGAATGGAAAAATTGTTTCCAGGCAAAGAGACAACAATCTTCTTCCCCCATCCTCCCAAACTCTCTTGGTTGCTGAGGTGGCAGGAATGGAATTCATGACACCAAGAGAGTATTTCTTCCCCACCTCCTAGATTAGTGGTTCTCAGACTTCAGGCTGCATCAGAATTACCTGGAGGGCATGTTATCACATTGTTAGACTCTACTCCAGAATTTCAGAGGTGGGGCTCCAATATTAGCATTTCTCTCTCTCTCTCTTTTTTTTTTTTTGAGGAAGATTGGCCCAGAGCTAACATCTGTTGACAATCTTCCTCTTTTTCTTTTTTCTCCCCAAATCCCCAGTGCATAGTTGTATATCCTAGTTGTAGGTCCTTCTAGTTCTCCTATGTGCAACGCCACCTCAGCATGGTTTGATGAGCAGTGAGTAGGTCCACGCCCAGGATCCCAGCAGGTGAACCCTGGGCCGCTGAAGCAGAACGCACGAACTTAACCGCTATACCACCGGGCCAGCCTCAATATTAGCATTTCTAACAAGTTCCCAGGTGATGCTGTTGCAGCTGGTCTTGAGACCACATTTGAGAACGAACGCTCTGGAGCTTTGTTGGCCACAGTCCACACAGCATGCAAGAAGAAGAGAACCCAGTGTCTTAGGAACACCTGCCCTCTTCTAGACTGAGTGGTAAGCACAGGTTCACCTTTGTATACAGTACAGGGCACTTATAAGTCAAATGTTCCCAATTTGAAGAATCTGCATCCTTAGGGACCCATGATTGTCTATCCTATAGTTTTGACACATTTTACCTATTTTGCTCTTTAAGGAAAAAAAACAAAGAATGAGTTTAAGATTGCTATCTTCCATTACAGTACTGCAGGGGAAAATATATAAATTGCTTTTATCCAAGAGAAGAGAAGACACTAAGCCAATTATTTCTTCTAATCTCTTTCAGTTTTATTATCCTGTCATTCAATAATCAATAGCCAGTGGTGAAAATGGAAATTGTTGACTCCTGGAAGTTGGGACTGTTTTTATTATTACATATTGTTGATGACAGTTTTTTTTTTTTTCCCCCAAAGCCCCAGTAGATAGTTGTATGTCATAGCTGCACATCCCTCTAGTTGCTGTATGTGGGACGCTGCCTCAGCATGGCCAGAGAAGCAGTGCGTCCGTGTGCGCCTGGGATCCGAACCTGGGCTGCCAGTAGCGAGCGCACGCACTTAACCGCTAAGCCACGGTGCCGGCCCCGATGACAGTTTTTAATACAAATCTTATATGGTAACAGATAATCCTGCCAGCTGTCTCTCACTCTAAATTGTGGGAGGCTCAGAACCCACACATCTCCCCTCACCTCCTCACTGCAGAGCTGCTGTCTGCTTGGCCTTCCAGCCTTAGACAGCTTTTGCACCTGATCCATTCAGCCGAGGAGAAAGATGTCAAAAAATACCACATATGCAAAATTCGCTAAGATCTCATGTTTGCTTTTTAGTATACTAAAAAAGAATTATTGACCCAGTAAAAAGTCTAGAATTTAAGCCTTCTCTTGGTTTTGGAGCATCTTTGAGATAAGTAGTTTTCGTACTTTGATGTGTCTCATAATCATCTGGGGAGTGGGAGCTGGGAATGCATATTTATTAAGTTGATTTTTTTTATTAATAGACTTTATTTTTTAGAATAGTTTTAGACTGCAGAAAATTAAGGCAATAGTACAGAGAGTTACCATATATATGTGTTCCCATACACACATAGTCTCCCTTGTTAACATCTTACATTAGTATGGTACATTTGTTGCAATTAAGGAACCAATATTCATACATTACTATTAACTAACCTTTGTAGTTTATCCACATTGCCTTAGTTTTTACTTCTTTTCCAGCATGCCGCGTATGCAGTAGTCATGTGTTCTTAGCCTCCTCTTGGCTGTGACAGTTTCTCAGATTTATTTTTGATGCTCTTGACAGTTTTGAGGAGTGCTGTCAGGTAAGCCCTCTACTGGAATTTGTCTGATATTGTTCTCATGATTAGACTGGGGTTATGAGTTTTGGTGAGGAGGATCACGGAGGTAAAGTTCCATTTTCATCACAGCGTATTAAAGGTACATACTATCTACATGATTTATGACTGTTGTTGACCTGGATCATCTGGCTTAAATAGTGTTTGTCAGGTTTCTCTGCCGTAAAGTTACTTTTTCCCCCTTCCCATATTGTACTCTTTGGAAGGAAGTCACTATGCGCAGCCCACACGTATGAAGGATCCCCAAGTAAGACCTCATTTAGGACAGAGAATTTACATAATTTATTCAGAGTTTTTCTGGATGGGAGATTTGTCTCTTCTCCCCAATTTATTAATTTATTCAATAATTTATTTATATTAGTATGGAGTCGTGGCTATTTATTTTATACTTTGGGTTATAATCTAAAGCTACTTTATTTTGTTGCTCAAAATGTTCTAGCTTTGGCCATTGGGAGCTCTTTCAATTGGCTGCTGTGCACCTTTGATATACCCCTTCAGAGTGTGTGTGTGTACATATCTATAAATATTTTTATATTAAACATCTGTATCAATATTAACGTGAGTTTTTACCAAAGTCTCCAATTCTTATCCATTTCTCTATGGATTATTCTCTCCCTTATCTGAAATCTCCCATTCCAACAGTAAAAAACTTGGCTCCCACCATCCACCATTCCTTTACTTTAACTGTTGGATTCCAGCACCCATGTACAGAAGTATCAGAATTTTTAATGCTTACCTCCACGAGAAACAACTTTTTTGACTAGGGTTCAGCACTTATGTGCACTCCTTTTTGCCTTTGGTCTTATAGACCCCACTCATTTCCAAAGTTACTTGGGTCAGCACCTTTTCCCTCACCCTTTCAGTGAGGGTGTTTCATACATTTGTAATACAGTTAGATTCTCTTGTCACAATCTGCATTCTTTCCCAGGACCCCCTGACCTCCTAAATGATTTTTTTTAATTTGCACACATTAAGGTTCACTCTTTGTGTTGTAAAGCTATAACAGGCTTTGACAAATGCATAATATCATGTATAAATCATTACAGTATCTATCATACAGAATAGTTCCATGGCCCTAAACAAACCCTGTGCTCCACTAATTTACCTTGTGCCTCCACCCCCCAAACCCCTGGCAATCATGATCATTTTACTGTCTATATAGTTGTGCCCTTTCCAGAAAGTCATATAATTGGAATAATATAGTATGCAGCCTTTTCAGACGGGCTTCTTTCACTTAACCATATACACGTCTTTTCATGGCTTGACAGCTCATTGCTTTTTATTGCTGAATAATATTTTATTGTATGGATGTACCACAGTTTGTTCATCCACTCACTTATTGAAAGACACCTTGGTTGCTTCCAGTTTTCGGCAATTATAATTAAAGCTGCTATAAACGTTTGTGTGCAGGTTTTTGCGTGGACATAAATTTCAACTCTTTTGGGTAGATACCAAGGAGCATGACTACTGGATCGTATGGTAAGAGAGTGTTTAGTTTTGTAAGGAACTGCCAAACTGTCTTCCAAAGTGGCTGTGCATTTTGCACTCCCACCAGCAATGAACGAGAGTCCCTGTTGCTCTGCCTCCTCACCAGCATTTGGTGTTGTCAGTTTTTTTGAATTTTAACAATTCTAATAGGTATGTAGTGATATCTCATTGTGGTTTTAATTTGCAATTCCTGAATGACAAATGGTGCTGAGCATCTTCTCACATGCTTCTTTGCCATCTGTATATCTTCTTTGGCAGTGTCTGGGAATGTATTTTTTTTTTCCATTTTGGGTTTTTTGTTTTTATTGATGTTTTAATAGTTTATAACATTGTGAAATTTTGGGTTGTACATTTTTGTTTGTCCATCACCATATATATGACTCCCTTCACCCCTTGTGCCCACCCCCTACCCCCATTGCCCCTGGTAACCACAGTACAGTTTTCTCTGTCCGTTTGTTGGTTTATGTTCCACATATGAGTGAGATCATACAATGTTTGTCTTTCTCTCTCTGGCTTATTTCACTTAACATAATACCCTCCAGGCCCATCCATGTTGTTGCAAATGGGATGATTTTGTCTTTTTTTACTGCTGAGTAGTATTCCATTGTATATATATACCACATCTTCTTGATCCGATCATCAGTTGAGGGACACTTAGGTTGCTTCCACTTCTTGGCTATAGTGAATAATGCTGCAATGAACATCGGGGTGCATCAGCCTCTTTGGATTGTTGATTTCAGGTTCGTTGGATAGATTCCCAGTAGTGGGATGGCTGGATCATAGGGTATTTCTATTTTTAATTCTTTGAGGAATCTCCATACCGTTTTCCATAGAGGCTGTACCAGTTTGCACTCCCACTAGCTGTGTATGAGGGTTCCTGTTTCTCCACATCCTCTCCAACATTTGTTGCTTTTGGTCTTGGTGATTATAGCCATTCTAACGGGCGTGAGGTGATATCTTTTTTTTTTCTTGTGAGGAAGATCAGCCCTGAGCTAACATCTGCCAATCCTCCTCTTTTTGCTGAAGAAGACTGGCCCTGGGCTAACATCCATGCCCATCTTCCTCTACTTTATATGGGACGCCTCCACAACATGGCATGCCAAGCGGTGTGTTGATGCGCACCCAGGAGCAGAACTGGCAAAACCCAGGCTGCCGCAGCGGAGCGCACGCACTTAACTGCTTGCGCCACCAGGCCGGCCCTGTGAGGTGATATCTTAGTGTTGTTTTGATTTGCATTTCCCTGATGATTAGTGATGTTGAACATCTTTTCATGTGCCTATTGGCCATCTGTATATCTTCTTTGGAGAAGTATCTGTTCATTTCCTCTGCCCATTTTTTGATCGGGTTGTTTGTTTTTCTGTTGTTCAGTTGTGTGAGTTCTTTATATATGATGGAGGTTAACCCCTTGTCAGATATATGTTTTGCAAATATTTTCTCCCAGCTGATGGGTTGTCTGTTCATCTTGATTCTGGTTTCATTTGTCTTGTAGAAGCTCTTTAATCTGATCAAGTCCCACTTGCTTATTTTTTCTTTAGTTTCCCTAGTCTGGGTAGGCATGTCGTCAGAAAAGATTCCTTTATGACCAATGTCAAATTGTGTGTTGCCAATATTTTCTTCTAGGAGTTTTATAGTTTCAGGTCTCATCTTCAGGTCTTTGATCCATTTTGAGTTAATTTTTGTGAATGGTGATAGCAGATGGTCCATTTTCATTCTTTTGCATGTGGCTATCCAGTTTTCCCAACACCATTTATTGAAGAGACTTTCTTTTCTCCATTGTATGTTCTTAGCTCCTCTATCGAAAATTAGCTGTCCGTATATGTATGGTTTTATTTCTGGACTTTCAATTCGGTTCCATTGATCTGTGTGTCTGTTTTTGTACCAGTACCATGCTGTTTTGATCACTATTGCTTTGTAATATGTTTTGAAGTCAGGGATTATGAGGCCTCCAGCTTTGTTCTTTTTTCTTAGGATTGCTTTAGCTATTCAGGGTCTTTTGTTGCCCCATATGAATTTTAGTATTCTTTTTTCTATTTCCGTGAAGAATGTCATTGGGATTCTGATTGGGATTGCATTGAATCTGTAGATTGCTTTAGGTAATATAGACATTTTAACTATGTTTATTCTTCCAATCCATGTGCATGGGATGGCTTTCCATTTCTTTATGTCATCATCGATTTCTTTCAATAATGTCTTGTAGTTTTCATTGTATAGGTCTTTCACCTCCTTGGTAAGATTTATTCCTAGATATCTTATTCTTTTTGATGCACTTGTAAATGGTATTATCTTTTTGATCTCTCTTTCTGTTAGTTCATTATTAGCATACAGAAATGCAACTGATTTTTGCAGATTGATTTTGTACCCTGTGACTTTGCTGTAGTTGTTGATTATTTCTAATAGTTTTCCAATGGATTCTTTAGGGTTTTCTATATATGAAATCATGTCATCTGCAAATAGTGAGAGTTTCACTTCTTCGTTGCCTATTTGGATTCCTTTTATTCCTTTTTCTTGCCTAATTGCTCTGGCCAAAACCTCCAGCACTATGTTGAATACGAGTGGTGAGAGTGGGCAGCCCTGCCTCGTTCCTGTTCTCAGAGGAATGGCTTTCAGTCTTTCCCTGTTGAGTATGATGTTGGCTATGGGTTTGTCATAAATAGCCCTTATTATGTTGAGGTACTTTCCTTCTATTCCCATTTTGTTGAGAGTTTTTTATCATAAATGGATCTTGTATCTTGTCAAATGCCTTCTCTGCATCTATTGAGATGACCATGTGGTTTTTATTCTTTGTTTTGTTGAAGTGGTGTATCACGTTGATTGATTTGTGGATGTTGAACCATCCCTGCGTCCCTGATATAAATCCCACTTGATCGTGATGTATGAGCTTTTTAATGTATTGCTGTATTCGGTTTGCCAATATTTTGTTGAGGATTTTTGCATCTATGTTCATCAGCAATATTGGCCTGTAATTTTCCTTCTTAGTATTGTCTTTGTCTGGCTTTGGTATCAGGGTGATGTTGGCCTCATAGAATGTGTTAGGAAGTATTCCATCTTCCTCTATTTTTTGGAATAGTTTGAGAAGGATGGGTATTAAATCTTCTTTGAATGTTTGGTAAAATTCACTGGAGAAGCCATCTGGTCCTGGACTTTTATTTTTTGGGAGGTTTTTGATTACTATTTCAATCTCTTTACTCGTGATCAGTCTATTCAGATTCTCCATTTCTTCTTGGTTCAGTTTTGGAAAGTTGTATGAGTCTAAGAATTTATCCATTTCTTCTAGATTGTCCAATTTGTTGGCATATAATTTCTTGTAGTATTCTCTTATAATCCTTTGTATTTCCATGGTATCCATTCTAATTTCTCCTCTTACACTTCTAATTTTATTTACTTGAGCCTTTTCTCTTTTTTTCTTAGTAAGTTTGGCTGTTTGTCAATTTTGTTTATTTTCTCAAAGAACCAACTCTTTGTTTCATTAATTCTTTCTACTTTTTTTTGGTCTCAATTTCATTTATTTCTGTTCTGATTTTTATTATTTCTCTCTTTCTGCTGACTTTGGGCTTTGTTTGTTCTTTTTCTAGTTCTATTAGGTGTAATTTAAGGTTGCTTATTTGGGCTTTTTCTTGTTTGTTAAGGTGGGCTTGTATTGCTATGAGTTTCCCTCTCAGGACCGCTTTTGCTGCATCCCATATGATTTGGTATGGCATATTTTTGTTTTTGTTTGTTTCCAGATATTTTTTGATTTCTCCTTTAATTTCATCAATGATCCATTGGTTGTTCAGTAGCATGTTGTTTAATCTCCACATTTTTGTCACTTTCCCAGTTTTTTTTTTTTGTGGTTGATTTCCAGTTTCATAGCATTATGGTCTGAAAAGATGCTTGTTATGATTTCAATCTTCCTAAATTTATTGAGGCTTGCTTTGTTTCCGAACATATGGTCTCTCCTTGAGAATGTTCCATGTGCGCTTGAGAAGAATGTGTAGTCAGCTGTTTTTGGATGGAGTGCTCTGTATATGTCTACTAGGTCCATCTCATCCAATTTTTCATTTAAGTCCACTGTTCCTTTATTGACTTTTTCTCTGGATGATCTATCCATTGATGTAAGTGGGGTATTAAGGTCCCCTCCTATTATTGTGTTGTTGTTAATGTCTCATTTTAGGTTTGTTAATAGTTGCTTATGTACTTTGGTGCTCCTATGTTGGGTGCATATATATTTATAATTGATATATCTTCTTGGTGGAGTGTCCCTTTTATCATTATATATTTCCCTCCTTTGTCTCTCTTAACTTGTTTTATCTTGAAGTCTACTTTGTCTGATACCAGTATGGCAACACCTGCTTTCTTTTGTTTGCCATTAGCTTGGAGTATAGTCTTTCATCCTTTCACTCTGAGCCTGTGCTTATCTTTAGAGCTGAGACGTGTTTCCTGGAGGCAGCATATTGTTGGGTCTTGCTTTTTAATCCATCCTGCCACTCTGTATCTTTTGATTGAAGAGTTCAATCCATTTACATTTAGGGTAATTATTGATACATGAGGGCTTAATGTTGCTGTTTTGTCATTTATTTTCCGGTTCTTTTGCATTTCCTTTGTTTCTTGTCCCATTTGTTTCGGACTGCCAATTCAGTTTGGTTGTTCTGTCTTATGACTCTTCTAGTTTTCTCTTTGTTTACCATATGTGATTTTGTTTTGATTATTTGTTTAGTGGTTACCTTGAGGTTTGTATAAAAAATCTTGTGTATGAGATAGTCCATTACCTGATGGTCTCTTATTTCCTTATACTAAGTCAATTCAATCTTTCCTCTTCCCTTTCTAAGTTATTCTTGTTATACCTTATTCTATCTTGTGTTGTGGGTGTGTGTTTACAGTGATGAGGTTATATTTATTTTTGGTGAATTCCTTCCTTTGATCTTTGATTTTGGTATTTAAGTGGTTGCTAACCTATTCCGGTAAAGATCTACTATTTTTCTGATTTTGTCTATCTGTTTTTCTCCTTGCTCCAAGCTTTGTATTCCCTTTCTCTTCTTTTTTCAGGCCTGAGGGCCTTCTTGTGTATTTCTTGTAGTGGGGGTCTTGTGGCCATGATCTCCCTTAGCTTTTGTTTATCTGGGAAAGTTACTATTTCTCCATCATATTTGAAGGATAGTTTTGCTGGATAGAGTATTCTTGGCTGAAAGTTTTTGTCTTTCAGTATTTTGAATATATCATACCAGTCTCTCCAAGCCTGTAAAGTTTCTGTTGAGAAATCCGCTGAGAGCCTGATGGGAGTTCCTTTGTACATTATTTTTTGTTTTTGTCTAGCTGCCCTTAATATTGTTTGTCATTGACTTTATCCAGCCTTACCACTATATGTCGTGGAGTGGGCCTTTGCCTGTTGATGTATTTAGGCGACCTATTGGCTTCACTTACTGGTATTTCCTGCTCCTTCCCCAGATTTGGGAAGTTCTCAGCTATTATTTCCTTGAATAGGCTCTCTGTTCCTCTTTCCTTCTCTTCTCCCTCAGGAATACCTATAATTCTTATATTACATTTCCTAATAGAGTCAGATATTTCTTGGAGACTTTCTTCATTTCTTTTTAGTCTTAGTTCTCTCTCTTCTTCCATCTGGAGTATATCTGTATTCCTATCCTCTATAATGCTAATTCTTTCCTCCATATTGTCAGCTCTGTTCTTTAGATTCCAGATTCTCCTTTATCTCCTCCATGGTGTTCTTCATCTCTATCAATACTGATTGGTTTTTCTTAATGATCTCAATCTGTTTTATGAAGAAACTCCTAATCTCATTGAATTGTTTGTCTGTGTTATCTCGTATTTTGTTGAGCTTTTTTATGATAGCTATTTTGAAATTTCTGTGGTTTAGTTTATGGATTTCTGTGTCTTCAGGGTTGGTTTCTGGGTGCTTGTCATTTTCCTTCTGGTCTGGTGATTTCATGTACCTTTGCATTGTGGTTCTTGTATTTGCTTTGTTTTTCCTTATCCTGGAAATATCTGGTTGCAATTTCTACCTGCCGCCACCATGTGGGGGTTAAGGGTTGTGTAATTTGAGCCCCCTGTGGTCTGCCCCGGCTGCTCGCTGTGATCGGCCAGCCGCTTGGTCTGGTCTGGTCGGCTGAGCTGCAGTGTCCTGCATGCGGGGAGCGGGGAGGGACTCTTGGCATGGGGGACTTCTCAATCGCTCCTCATTATCCGCTCTCCTGGGGTGGTCAGATGTTGATGGTACCCTTGTAGCAGTTCTGAGTCCTCTGTTTGGGAGTTTCCCACTGGCTGAGAGAGCCCGAAGAGCTATGGTTTCCCTGCAGAGGGCCGCCCCTCCCCCCTCTCTGGGAGCCGCGTGGACCAGGATTGCTGATCTGATGGAGAGGGAGAGGAGTTCTCCGTACCTCTCACCACTTCCTCCAGGGGCCCCAGCACATTCCACTCTCAGATGTGTGGCAGTGTGGATCTTTCCGATCTTCCTTTTCGCTGTCTAGGAATCCATTGTTGGTCTGTGACTGTTCCTTTTGTTGTATCTTATCAGGGGAAGAGTTTATGGGAGAGCTCACTCCGCCAAGATGCTGATGTCACTGGGAATGTGCATTTTTTTAACAAGCCTTCTAAGTAATTCTGATGAAGACCAAACTTAGAGGATCATCATTCCACACCCATCATTTGCTGCTCACCTCCACTTGTCCCCCATGACAGTCATTGTAGATAACACTAGGGACATTTTTCCTCTTGCCTGATTTCACAGCTAAACATTTTTTGTCTTTGAAATTTCACCACTTACCTATTCATTAACAATCTATTTGAATAGAGGAGTTATGTAGTCCCAAAGGTTCAAAGTGGAGGTAAACATGAGGATGCCTATGCCTGAGAATGGGCTCTTGGTTTATACTCGAAGTTTAGAGTAACACTAATGTCTATACTTTCATGAATTTGTGCTCAGAGAAGTGCGATTCTATGGGCCATGGTCACCCGGGCCACCTGTCCAGGATTTCCCCAGGTAGGGATATCTGGTAGCATAGCTTTCAGTTCACAATTCAGAACACATGCTTTTTCTGTAGAAATATAGCTCTTTAGTAAAATAGAACATGTAAGTCCATTTGTAAAGAGCATGACACACAATTTAGAATAAGGCTTAAAACTTAAGTATAAACAAATAGCTTCTCACGCTATAAACATCAATTCTTAAACAATGACCACTGAATCCAACACTGTGTATTTTTTATTTTTAGAAGAAACTTCCTACTTTCTCTTATGCTTCAGAAGTCTAAAGTCAGGGCCTGTGCGACCCAAACTTCCTGGAGACTCATCATTTCATATGCTGCTCTTAGGAGCTTCAGAGAAAATTATTGTCTTCATAGAGAAGGGTCCTCCACCTCCCTACCTCTCCTAGTCAGCAGCAGGGAGTCCTATCCACCCAGATCCTCTCAGAGGGGATTAGTGGTTTTCTCTATATTTTTTATTTACTCTCTTTAAAAGGTCAGAATAGACAAAAATAATAATAATAATCTGGTGACCCTTATGCATCCCTAAACATCTGCAGGCATCACTAACTGGCTTCTCCTTGCACCCCCAAAAAGGGAGGGTTTGCATTCTAGGAGACCACGTTCCTGCTCTGTCTGATACCATCCCCCATGTCTTGCAGCTTCAGGCAGCTGTGAGAGTTTTTGCCTCTAATTCCTTAAAATTATCTAGTAATTAGCTCTACTACCTCCGCCTAAAGCCATCCCTGGGTAGTCCTTTTTATTCCAGCATTTGACCAGTTATCCCTTAAAACCTTCTTTTAAATCTTCCCAAAATTTTAAACATGTTTACAGTAGAGCCATTTTTAAAAGGTTATAAGGTAGTTTCTTCACAATGTCTTAAAGAATATGGAAATAAAAAAAAAAGTTATATCTACTGCCTCTCCCTGAGGAACATAATCCACCTTCTTTCTGTACTAATTGTCATCTGCCTTGGTTTATATGGAAATCCATTTGAACGGGGACTATATTTATCTATAGGCTCTGTATTCTGTATCTAGTTTGGGCTCACTGTTAGAAATGTATACCTGTCGAATTATGGCAATTGGTTATTCTTGGCTGCAGTGCTGGCTTAAGCTATGGCCTTCCTCAAGTCGTGTAGATTCTCTGTTTTTCAAGTTTATCCTCCTGTGAAAATACTGACCTACTTAAACAGAAACACTGTGAGGATTAACTAATAGATTGTTTTGACAATGTCAAGGTCTATAAACATTGTTATTAATGTCTTAAGATATAAACATATATGTTGAAGGAAGCCCTTGATTTTTAATTTCAAAAAAACTGCCAACTTGAATAATTTAATGTCATTACCTATATTTCCCAAGTATAATGCTAGATTAATTGAAAAAAAAAAAACCTAACTGTTTTTTTTGCCCAAGACAATGGCCAATACACACCAAGAATTTTTTTAGTTGTTTTTTTAAAATTATCTTTAAAGTTCACATTGAAGAATATTCTAGAATTAAGACTAGGAAGAAATCATACAGGTCATGATATCAAGCCTCCTACAAGCCTCCTACCCTCCCAGAGCAGGGCTATAATGTTATTAAACCATTTAAAGATCTGGTCATCCAGCCTCTTGGTAAACTCTAGAAGAGTGCCCCATTTCATACAGCAACGCTTTCAAGTGTGGGAAGCTAATTGTTAGAAACGTCTTCCTTTACATCAAGATGAAATCTTCTTCTTTTGAATTCCTACTCTTTGGTCTGCCTTCCAGAGCTAAACACAGTAAATCTAATCACTCTTCCACAGGACAGCCTTTCAACTCTTTGATGACAGTTGTCAGAGCCACCCAAAGGTTTTTCTCCTCCTAGTTCCCAGTTCCTTCTTTCATTCCTAATGTGACACGGTTTCCTGAATTCAGTCTCCTTCTTGTTTGCCCGCTCAGGACAGGCCCCAATTTCTCATGATACTTTTATATGTACTGCTGAGGACTGATGACAACTCTAGAAGTAGCCTCCAGTGGGAAATAACGCTGGGGCCCGCCTGCCTTCCTCTCTTCCTCCCAGCAGACCCAGCGCCCAGCTGCAGGCAATAATAAGATGCTCTGCACCTGGGCCCTGCTTCACTTCCTGCCCACCAGCCAAGGGCTTCAGCTGCAGACAATCAGAGCTCCCCAGATCTGGGGGCCCCACTGTACATCCTTCCCCCTGGGTGCCAAATGCAGGTGCCACTCAGCACCCACCCCCCACCTTCAGCTCCTGGCGGCCCACGTCAGCTTCAGCTCTGAAACCTCTTTATGCCCAAGGACTCCTTGCTCATCAGTGATGGCCAACCTCACTGCACACTGGAAATCCCTGGGGGTCTTTAAAAAAATAGTGATGCTGCTACCCTACCCACAGAGATTCTGATAGAATTGGACAGGCATAAGACCTAGGCATGGTACTTTTTAAAAGCTCCCCAGGGCATTCTAATGTGCAGCCAGGGTTAAAAACCACTGAGGAAATCTGGGTCCTTCCTAAAGCTACTCCTTCACATGTGAAGATGTTTTATCTCCCTGGCTGCACTCAACACTGAATCAGTAGGTGGTTCCCCGAGTCATGCTCCACCAATACTCCCAGGTCATTACTGTAGGTACTTACTACTGAATGTTGAATGAACAAATAACCCCATGTTCTTTTGAGACCCACACTCTCTGAGAATGACACCCTCTTCTTTTCTTCATCCCTGTAAATATGCCAATCTCTTGTCTACTCCCTCATATTCATTATCAACTTTGGGTTATCATCTTTCTCACCATTTTGTCATTATCTGCTAGAGGACCAATGCCCACATAGACTATGTTTCTACATCTTGGCCTCCACTTCCTTGATCTCAACTCCAGTGACTTCATCTTCACTCCCTCACAGTCACCCACTCCCAAGTCCACACCCAGACCTTGTCATCACTTAAAACAGCTCCCCCTCTGAAATTTTAAACTCCACTGTCCTATTCCAACCATTCTCTGTCCGGTTCTCAAACTCTTTTTACCTCCTATCCCAAATCTCTACTTTCTTTCACAGCCAAGCTGCAAAAAAGTGTAGTTTCCCTCACCAACACCCATTTCACCACCTCCTGTCAACACCCCCACTCACTTCACTCTGGCTTCTCACCCCCATGTGTCACAGAAACTGCTCTTGCTAGGGATACTTCTAGATCTCCATTCACTCGAATGCTTCACAGCATTTGGTGCTGCTCTCTTGAGACCATTTCCTCCCTCAATTTCTAGAACCACCCTCTCCTGGCTCACCTGTTACTTCACTGACCACTATCTTAAGTGGCCTTTTCAGGCTCTTCTTCTCCTGTCAGACTCAAACATTGCTGGTCCCTAAGGCTCCAGTCTGGTCTCTTAATCACCTTTAAACTCTTTCAATCATGCCCATTGCTTCAACTACTGCTTTTACACAGATGACTCCCAAAATTAAATCCCCAGCCTAGATCCATTTCCCGATATGTGAATTGAATTTGTTTACTACATATCCAAAAGAATATCCCACAGTCTTCCCAAATTCAGAATAGTCAGAACTCATTATCTTCTCTCCACTACCATAGGATTCTAAGGTCAAAAGGAACTGCAGAGTCTGTCTGGTTCAATCTCCAATCCCACAGCTTCAAGAACTCTCTGAGAATACAAGGACTACTGCACAAGAGCTACCTGTGGTTCATTCAACTCAATATCATCCTGGGAAGACCCTTTTTGGAAAGTACACCCCAAATTGATCTCCCTCCCAGATTCCTTATCTTAGCATATGGTACCCAGTTGCCAAAGGCAAAAAATATGGGAGTCCTGCTAGTTTTACCCTTCTCTCTTCAATCCACATCCAAGCAGTCACCAAGTCCTATTAATTCTGCCTCCCAAATGTCTCTCATATTCATCCTCTTCAATGTTTCATTCAAAGATATTTATTGAGCATCTATTATCTTTCAGGCACTGTTCTAGACTCTGGAAACACATCAGTAAATAAGAAAGTCACAGCCTTGTCCTCACCATATTCATACTCAATATCAGAGTTCAATGAGAAAAGCAGAACCACTCAGAGTGATAAGAGACCTATTGTAGGGATTTGACCATATGCAATTTGGGGAGCTGGTTAGAGAGTTTATGTACAATTGTTGCTTCTTCATTTGCTGCTCGCCTGAAGTCAGCTGGGCAGGCAGTCAGGAAGGAACAATGGACAGGAAGTGGGGAGAACAGGGACAACCTGGAACCCACGAGGGTAAGTTGGAACACAAGAGGACAAATTGGAATGCTCATCAGTCTCCCATCACCTCTGAGCCTTCACTCTTTAACCAGAATCTAAACCACAGCTGCGCCAGTAGTTGGAGGAGCTGAAGGAGGAGGTTGGCAGTGGTTGGAGTAGTTGCAGGCCGGGTTGCTGCCTCCTGCCAAGAAGGGGAACCAGGAGATTCCTGACCACGTGTTTGAGCTGCACCCTATAACAACACTCCGCGTAAACGTGGCTGCTGCTTCAATATCCCCTCCCAAATCTTGTGAAAACTTCTCTTGAGGCCAATCTTAACTGAGAACCTCACAGGGAAGGGAATTCTGGGAAGTCTAATTCCAGTTCGCTAAACTGACCCAGTACAAAGCCACTACATTACAATCGTGTGGCTCAACCCACCTCTCATCTGTCCCATTCTAATCCATCCTTCGCAGTGTCTTCAGGAGATGGTTCTCATGTGCAGCTCCGACCATGTTGCTGCCCAACTGCAGCAATTCCCCTCTCAAATTCCCCACTGCCTCCCCATCAGCAACAGCATAAAATCTAAACTCCTCTGCATAATGTATTAGTTAGGATTAGGTAACTAATCAGGGACCCCGGCTTTCTATGTTGTTCTGTGTGGTTCACATTATTTGCTTTCCAGAATTTAGATGGAGAAAGTGACAAAGACAAAACAAACAAACAGAAAGGACGCTCTTCTGCTCCACTGTCTTTAATGGCCTAAGGGCAGACTCTCTGGAGCTGCCATGTGACACTATTTACAGAACTTAGTCACCTGGCCATATTTAGCTTCAAAGGAGCTTGGAAAATGTAGTCTTTAATCTGAGCATAACACGTTTGTTGCTAATTGAAGAAGGGAGAAAATAAATATTGGGAGACAATTAGTAGTCTCTCCCACACGTGACATATAAAACTCCTCATCACCCGCATTTACCTACTAACTTCATTTCCTGCCCATACATCCCTCATATTTTAATAGCAAAACTAGAATACTGGGTGTTTCACCCAACACTCCATGAATTGTTATGGTTTCCTGACTTTGCCCATGCTGTTCCCTTGCCTGGAATTCCCTCCTCTCACCTGCCAGGCAAACACCTATTTATCGCTCATTGGCTATTTTCCCTGGGTATTCCATCTCTTTACACATCTCCTGCCCTTTGAATAAATATCCATTAAAATAATTATATCTTCATATGACAATTGTTTGTTCCCACATCTGTCTCCCTTTTCTCTGAGTTCTTAAGTGTGGGGACTGTCTTTATAGCCCTGAATCCCAACATTTGGCCTAGTGTCTGGTGCATAATATGTAGGAAATGTTTGCATAATGAAGACTTGCAGAGCACAAAGGGATTGGTATTTTATTCAGTCCGTATGCCGTATTTCTATTAATGCAGTCTAACGTTGCTGGGGGCAGCAGCCGGCCCCGGGCTTCTGTGGCTGTGGAATTGCAACATTGCTTTTACTGCTTACTAAGGAGAGATCAAGGCAGAGGCTTCCTGTCAGAAAAAGAGCCTGCCTGAGGAAAGAAGTAATTGCTTCTTTATCTCTTAAACACAGTATTGAGGGCAAGCACAGATGGTTCCCTAACTCTGTGTGCCTTCAGAGAAAAAGACAAAATGTCACAAGTCTAGAACCAAATACTACAGGATGCATGAGAAGGTCAGAAGAGGGTCCCAGGAGACAAACTAAAAGCCAAAATGACAAACATCACTCATCATTAAGACACAGTATTCTTCTTAAGGCTACAACCTGATGAGGGAGATAGCCAGTCCTAACGCCACTAGTCAATACTTCCTGGCCTGTCCAGGGCATCTCCCCAAGAACAGGAAGGCCTTCGAGACGCGACTTTGTCCCCACGCTCACCCCTCCATATTTGCTGTTCTTTAGAAAGGATATAAAGTCTCTTTCTTTGACACACAAATACTCAGAGCGTTAGGGAAAACCCTTCCTGGCAATTATTAGTATCACAGCTGTCATTATGTTTTGCTGAAAGCAAATATTAAAAATATATTCAATAGAAGATATATTGAGAGAAAGCCATTAACTAAACTGTACTATCTGGTTTGTTATTCAGGGACTCGGAAGTAGCCACGTGTGTGTACAACTCTAAGCCTTGATTGCATTCTCTTACAGACCACTTAAAAGAAAAACCACAGGAGAATGTCTCCTGAATTATTTCAGATGACTACTGACAGCCCTTTGCAAAGCCGCATATGCTGCTGGTGTAGCAGTAAACTGTAGTGCCCTTTTACCCAGCAAATCCCACTTTCAGGAAATCATCCTAAGGAAATAATCAGTGATGTACACAAAGATGTTTGTAAAAGGATATTCATCTCATCACTGTTCAAGATAGTGAAAAAACTGGAAATAAATGTGTCATACTAGAGGATCAGCCAAGTATACTAGGCAGCCATGAAAAATAATGCAATAGAAGAATATTTATTGTCATGGAAAAATGTTCATGAAGTTAAGTTAAAAACATGAAGGTTACAAAAGAGAATATTCAGCGTGATCCAAATTTTCTTGTAAAATGAGTTATTATATCATATACTACAAGATACTTTGGCTGGGCATATGCTGGCCCAGACTCAGGAAGATGGCAGATTTATATTATGTCCCTCCCAAAACATCTATTTGTGTTAAAGCTTGAGAATTGCTGAGTCTCTGACCACAATCTTTATGTGCCCATAAATTAAGAGAGAGTAAAGACTTCTGGAAGACCCCACCTCCTTCCTTTCGAGATTCAAAGTTTTTGAAATGGTCTGATGGGTTGGGAGTGAGAGGGTCTGAGTTTGAATGTTAGGAAAGAGTAGTGAGAATCCTAAAAGGAACTTACCAACTAGGTGGAAGGAATCAAGAGCAGTGGACTGGTCTTGGCACCAAGGGCTAAGGATCAGGATAGTCTCGGAACTCTCTCCTACTCAGCTACCCTGGAAGTGGACTTGTATTAGAAGAGCTTTAACCCTTGAGGCCCAGGGTTCATTTCTGTGAGACACAAAAGATAAGGCAGAGGAAGACAGTAGTCCCTCATCCTGGGAGGTACCACTGCAGTCATCTGTCCATTAGTGGTGGTGAATAATGGAGCAGGGCAATGGGGCTGGCAGGAGTTGGGGGGCCAGCTGGCCAGATGACTGCAGGGCTGCCAGGGCCTCCACAAGCTGGCAGTGACCACCCAGCTTGTCCCAGTGGTAGGGGCAAGAGCCACTTCACTCCAGAAACAAGATTCACTGGGGCACAAATAACCTTGCTTAGAGGCTTCCCTCTGCCACCACCTAACTCTCACTTAATTGAGCCTATCACAGAAAGAGCTCCCCGTGAGAGTGAGATCTGGATCTCTGGATCAGTAGGCAACACCAACATTCCTGTTCTGCCAACTTCAGAGCAAGCTGTTCTCACTTGGTATAAACTCTGTGGAGAACTAGCCCCATGGCCAATGGTAGCCTCATGGGGGTGTCTGAGTTCCTACACTACCTGCAATAGAAGAATGATCAGGACAACTTTTAGGAATAAATTAGCCCCCACAGTAATTCCAGAAACACCAGAGAAGAAAAGGCTGGGAAAAGCTAGACTTTTGCTAATTTTGCTAATGGGATCCGGGAGTCATTATCATTTGAGATATCAACGCAAGGATGACTGCAGGGGAGCACTATCCAGAATGGTGATGAGTCTTTGTCCAGTATACACTCCCCACAGACTAAGTACTCTGTCTAGAACAAGAATTATTTGATGGTTGGGACAATTGTATGTACTTTTAGTGTACAGGAAAAAGTATAGACTCTCAGAGGTGACTGGTGGACTCCACTGAAAATGAAATTAAAGGAATATTACAGACTGCTTTCAAATGTGTACTTATAAGAGATTCAAGAGAAACAAGGAAGAAATTTAGCCCTAATAGAAAAAAAGAAGGGATTTGGTACTGTGGAGTGCTTAATTGTGGCAAATGTCCATAATTTTGAAATCATCCTGATGACCACCTAAGCCCCTCCTTTTGCAAGCATTGTATGGATTGGGATTCCATGCCCAAGTCCAAATGCTTCCCTCTACTTCGGGGATGTGAGGGTGGAATCTCCTGGAGAAGGGGTGGGGATAGGGACAAGATGGTTACAGCAGCAAATGCATGCTGGATTGGGGATGAGTGTGTAAGGGGTGTTCACCCCCAGAGTACAGTCCAGCCCCTCTGAAGTACTTGTCCGATACTCTAGGCAACAGTGTGGGGAGCTTCTGGATATTCTTCTCATCCTTGTCTTGAGTGCAGATTCTGCCAAAAGACAGAAATAGCTTCCTCTCCTAAAGTTTTCACAATTGGGACACCTTGTTTAAATCTTGAAAACTTTTGATTTACAAACTCTTCAAGTGCCAGAGAGTGAAAGAAGAGACTGAGGAGGAAGATACAAACAAAGAGTAAGGTTATGTCTTTCCTGAGTATAATAGAATCTGTGTTCAGGGCAACAGCATAAAATAGAGATAGAAGAACCTTGGCCCTGAAAATAACACCATAGAAAGAGTGCTCTGTTTTAAGTTAACATCTGGTTAGATCCAGTGATTGATGACATCATCTCAAGAGTGCCCTTATACTTTATTGTCCAAATCAGTATAACTTGAGCATGAAAGGGGACCCTATTAATATTTACACTCAAGTAATATGCATAAAACCAGGACTATCTTAGACCAACAAGAATGTACTGTCACCTAATTGTTTCAAAGTCCTGTAGTCCATATGCTTCTATTGAGTTATTGCAGACAATCGAGGCAAAATTTAGAGGCAATATGAACTAGTACATTCTGAATAGATGCACCAAAACAGATCTGTGTACCAAAGCCACAAGTCCAGGATACTCCAGACTAAATGCTAGGAAGCCAGTTGTTTTCAATGATTTTTTTTCAAGTGAATATTATCAAATACATAAGACTAATCAGGATTTAAAAAAAGATAATATTCTAGCTTATAAGGGTCCAATTTAAAAGAATGACCCGGGGGATCTTGGAACTACTGCTATTTTCTAGAAATTAATGGGAAAGTGATTAAGGACATAAATTAAATGAAAATTTGTTTATATGACCTAATTTTATTTGGCAAGACCTTGGAGGATCATGAACATAATTGCTCTCCATCTGGGAGATATAGGCTTACAGTTACACCTTGACAAATACCAACGCTTCTAGGTCCTTAGTTTTAAAACATGTAGGACATATAGAATTGCAGCCATGATGAAAATCTCTCTGCCATGGCTGCCAGCCCAGGTCCATCAATGAGAGAGGATTAAAAGTCTTCTTCAAGTTCAGGGGTCTGAGTCAAAGTGATTAGTCAGAAATGTGACACCGGCACAGAAAGGCAGACAAAGGTGACAGCCCAAGGACAGGAACAGACCTCCTGGAAGCGCTGTGGGGAAAGATTTGTGAGCATGCATCTGAGGCCTTGGCAGACTTCTAAACCTGAGTTCATGAGCTGGCCTTGGTTGACACCCCCACCCAAATCTTTTATTTTACACCCTTGCACTATCTCTGAGGGTTAGGAGCTGTGCTTCGTCCGGATAATCAAAGGAGAAGGCGGCCAAGGTTTTTGCCAACTAGTCTCTCCAAGATTGAAACTCAATACGCTCATCATAAGTTAACCTTCCTGCTCTCAAAGCACAAGCACAGCTGAGAGTCGGGAATGCGTTTATGGAGCGCTCCTTTGGGTATGGAATGATAATCCCCTGAGGTATGAACTTATTACCAGCGTCAAACTAGACATCACTGGGAGATGGCAGAACACCCCTGAGGTAGAAGGCGAAGAAGCTGTTTTCACAAACATAAAGGGAAGGGAGAGTCCTAAAATTGCTTTAGGACTCAGCTGAGAATATATGACACTACAGTCAGGGAAGCGATTCTCTTCACTTCGTGTTAGACAAGATGAACTGTTGCCTCATCGAGGACACGTGAAGGGCCTAAGCACAACAAAGCATGGTCACAGGGAGACAGACAGACAGCCATGCGAGACATCTACAGCAGCAAGGAAGTACTTGCCCAGGGCTTGCTGGTCAGCTGCAGTCTGGGCAACAGACGTGCCCTGGAAAGTTAGATCCAGAGTAGATGAAGAAAATGGCATAGAAGATGCTATATACTGAATGTTGGTGTCCTCCCAAAATTCATATGTTGAAACCTAATCCCCAGTATGATGGTATTAGGAGGTGGGGCATTTGGGGGGTGGTTAGGTCATGAGGGCAGAGTTCTCATGAATTGGAATAGTGGCCTTATAAAAGAAATCCCAGAGAACTCCCTTGTCCCTTCTGCCATGTGAGGACACTGCAAAAAGACAACTGTCCAAGAACGAGGCAGTGGGCTCTCATCAGACACTGAATCTGCCAGCACCTTGATCTTGCACTTCTGAGGTCCCCAAACTGTGAGAAATAAATTACTGTTGTTTAGAAGCCACCCAGTCTATGGTATGTTGTTATAGCAGCCGGAACAAACTAGCCAGGGGATGGGGGCAGCTTAGCTTGCTGGTTTCCCCAACACCTATGAGATGTCCCAAGGGCTCCATAAACAGATATAAACCTCTTTCAAACAATGGAAATTCAGAAAGAGCAAGAGTGGTAAATTTTAAACTTTAGCGCTGATGTGGCTTCGTAAATACAGGTTCCACAAATAAGACACTTTGTTTTCTTTCTTTTTTCTCCAACTTGTGTAATTTTATGAATAATGTTTTTAGTTACAGTTATATTCGAGAGAATTCTGTTTTGATTATAGTACTTGTTTTTTTTATCTCCTATTACCAAAATGAAGTCAGAATACAAAATAGTGTGTGCAGTGTTACTAAGACTATCTAAAAATATGCAAGCATAAGAACAAAGACTAAAAGGTAAGATACGGAGAAAGAAAGAATTGTTTTTAAAAACTTAAGAGACATATGATATTTAAAACCAAAATTTATTTTCTTTGATAATTTTTAGTCACTGATATTTTAGAACAAGTTTTACTCATAAATCTTTTATCAAAGGAGTTTAGAAATAAATAAGCTTACTTTTCTCCAATAAAAATGTCATATTTTGGGGCCAGCCCCATGGCCTAGAGGTTAAGTTTGGTGAACTCCACTTTGGTGGCCCAGGTTTGGTTCCCGGGCATGGACTTATAACACTCCTCGGTGGCCACGTTGTGGCAGCAACCCACATACAAAATAGAGGAAGACTGGCACAGATTTTAGCTCAGGGCGAACCTTCCTCAAGCAAAAAAAGGAAGATTTGCACCAGATGGTAGCTCAGGGTGAATCTTCCTCAGCAAAAAAATAAATAAAAGTCACATTTGGCAATTAATTATACACTAATAGCTCAGTGAGTCCCCCTCATTCTCTAAATGTTGGATGCTAGCTTCAAATGTGTTAGGAAATAGGATGTGCACCTGAGGGAAAAAGCAACAGTTCTTAAAGGAAAGAAACTTTCTCTTTGAATGTTACCTATTGATAGATATCTGTTGAATGTTGTAACTGTTGATAGTTAAAAAAGTTTTATCCAGAAATGGGTTTTTAAAATGTAACTCAGAGTCTGTTGATTATTAAAAGAAAGGGCAAACCTATAGCCCTTGTCTCCTATCTCCTAGCCCAGCACTGTTACAAACGCCTCCACCACTTTGAAGCACAGACAAACCCCCTGTTCTTGTGCGATCTGGGAGCAGAAACATTCCTATTCCAAAAGGTGTATACATTCCTCATTGGATCATGCCAAACTTGATGATGAAATACTACAGTGGAAGTTCTAGGGCTTTCATAATGAGAGGTTTCTAGAAATGAAGTCAACCCTAGTAGACTAACTCAACTGAGAACGAATGGACAATTTTGGATATCAGCATACTGAGATGTATCGGAAATCCTCCAGAGATGGTGAGTTGGCAGGAAGACTTTCCTAGGAAATGCATCCGTTTTTAATATTAGGAATGAGAAGCGACTTACATCATTTCTCGCTTTAGCAAATAGCAAGGCCCAAAGGTTGAGTCAGCAGATGGAACTCCAAGGAATTGTTCTACAACAGTGCAGGGTCAGGGCCTGAAGACAACAAGCCATCAGCTGGATGTTGTACTTGGAAGTCTAGTATGTAAGCCAGCATGAGTCCCTATTCCCTTGCCAAATAGTTGGTCTGGGTTCCTCCGCATCCGTTTGAATGTCAGATTCAGGAGGTTCCAAAAAATCAAGAATTTAAGAAAAAATAAATTAATTGATAAATGAATTATATTTCATCGTATTCAATGCCTGTCACAAACATTTGACCTCAAAGAAATGAAAGAGCATTCCTGTAGGAAGAGAATGCAAGATTGAAGTGAAATCAAAGCTATTTCCAGGGATAGCGAGTGGCAAGGCCCACTCTAGATGAGCAGGCAGCTGGAAGGATGAGGGAACCAAAATATTTTTATGTTTATACATAAATTAATCCTAAACTACCTCTCTATCTGAATCCTCTCCCCTTCCCCTCCTCCCACTGCCTGCATCACACACCCACCAATGTAAAAAGGGACAGTGGAAGGAAGCTAGGAACTAATCTTTATTGTACTAAATGCCAGAAATTATAACTGCTTTGTTCCTTTATACAAAAAAATATTTTAAAGCATGTTCTGAATACAAGGCATGGTGCTAGATACTGTGAATAAGCAATCACTGGCCTCACAAAGCTTACATGGGGAGACAGATTGGCAATGTGCATACAATACAATTAATGGTTGCTTTCTTGGAGGTATATACAAACTACAGTGGGAGCACAGGGGAAAGGAGTACTTGCCCTTGGGAAATCGTGGAAGCCTTCTCAAAGGAAGCAGTATTTGAATTTCTATTTAAACAGCAAGTAGGAGTTTTATAGGTGGACAATATTTATCAACATTCTTGAACTTAATCCTTAGAATCCTGTGGAGTATATATTTATCATCTCCATTCTTCAGGTGAGGGAACTGAGGCTCAGAGACATTGTCTAATGTTACCTACCTAGTAGGTAGCAGAGCTGGGATTTGAGGCCAAATCCATCCAACTTCAAAGTCCACATTACTTCCACCAGGGAGATTACCTCTCTCTCTTCAAAAATGTTTTCCATCATATTCCCTTGTCCTTTTGTTTTGGTATTTGTATTTTTTTCTCTTTTATAACTGTGCTTGATGTTCTAATCTAATTTTACTTTATAAAGAAGAGAAGAAGGGATGATCATGAGGAGATGAGTGGTATGGCTCATCCAAGTTTTTATATCCTAAAGATAACTCTGGACCGTCTATCAACCAACCTAGGAATGGTCTAGAATGAAATATCCCACCCCACAAAACCAGGAATATCTGATGGTGTCAACGAAAGTTTACTTACTCCGTTTCTCTTACCTGGAGACTCCTATGCCTGAAAGTTAACTTCATACGACTATTGCCTAAAAATCAAAGAAAATGTAGGACATAAACTGTAGCCAGATAATTTTTTTCCTACTTCCCAAAAAATCACCTATTCAAATCTCCTCTTATATCAAGAGGCCCATAGCACAAGATCCTTAATATAACAAGTTAAAAAAAAAAAAAAAAGAGAGGCAATGGTGACATCTGTTCATTTGTCTCAGTAACTGTTCACATAACGTCTACTGTGGCGCTAATGTTGGCTTGATATTATCTGCAAGTAATTTTTCCAAACCCCAAAACTGTTTAGGATTTCTTTCTCACACTGATCAGGAACTACTCTAGTGACCTCTGATTTTGGAATATTAAACTAACCAAATATGCAGGAGGCAAGCATGATCCTAAATTATCAAACAACTATTAAAATAATGAATGCCAAGTCTTGATCACACGGGTATTATTAACACTTCTGCCAAAGGATTTCTTTAAAATGTTTTATTGTAGTATGCATTTTCTTTGTTCTTAATGTGAAAACCCAATATGTGAAAAGAGAACGCTTTCTTATTCATTATCCAGGACAGATAACTACATGTTCTAGTGGGCAGCCAGAGGCGAGAATAGAATGATGAAAGGAGACACAGGGAGCCTAAGGCTGGAATTCCTCCTCCTCCTCCTTCTTTTCTATCTCTTCCTCTTCTTTTCCTTCTGCTCTTCCTCTCCCCCTTTGTCTTTATGCTCCTCCTCCTTCATCTTTTAATCCCAGCTGCCACATAAGTTACGATTGATGTCATCTTGGAGAGAGGACACCTGTAGTATGGCTCAGTAGTCTTGGCCACAAAACTTTCCCTTTTCAGTCTAATCTCAAGGATGAGTTCTGACCTGAAAATATCCCCACCTTCCTTGACTCCTCCTCCTATGTCTATCTCCACCCAGATAAGAAATAAGAATCCTAGATTCCATCAATCCCATCCCCAAATAAATGGGGAGAATACTGGCAAACTGTTACTTTCCCCAACCCACCGTAAGCCCCCCAGCCACTTCAAACCCCCAGGATTCCATCAGAAATAGGGTGTATGAAGGACCACTAATGCATTCCCTTCATTTCCTGGTAAGATACTCAAGAAAATTCTCATCAACACTGCTCTTTGCTAACATGAAGCCTCTACTACCCCTTCAACCTCAGCTGCCCATGCCAAACCCCCTCATCAAGTCTAGTCTAGTGTAGATATGGTACCTATAGTACAGATATATCTACTATAGTATAGATAACCCATGACACCCATCCAATTCTCAGGCACCCTACAGTCAGTTCTCATACCCTAAGAGCACACATACTCCCTTGAGTCTCCTCCATACCCACCCAAACACTCAAACTTTTTCATTACTTTCTTGTTTAACTCTCACAACCCATATTCCTCAGGACACTTTTCTAACTCTCCATTGCAACATCCACACCATTTCCTTTCTACCATCTTCCCCAAACTTTATCTCCTAGGATACATGTGCTGCACTACATTCTATCCCTCCCACATGCTTTTATTTACTGTTGCCGGGGATAACCAACCCCCATCTTATACTGAGGACTTCGGAATCTTGTTATTCTCATGAATAATTTTAACCTCCGTGTGATCATCCAATCAATAATTTAGACTCAAAATTTTAATATTCTGCATTGTAACAACCTTCATTCATACTTCACTTTAACAAGTCACTCTGAAGAATAAGGTTACTCTAGACAAAAACTTGACTCTGAAGCTCTAGCGAAAATAAAGTGAATCTTCCTAGCCTATCTCTGTCCTATCTTTTCCAGAAACCAAATGGGGCACAAAGTGACAGGACAATTATTCAGAGTCAGAGTTATGGCCTCAACAATAATCTCTCTTCCATTAAATTGCATAAATAATCACTTTAAGAAGAGTCCTCCCTTTCACCAACACAATGTAATCAGTCACCAAACTCCTGCCGAATTTACCTTCTAAATATTTCTTTAATATTTTCCTTGCTCACTACCCCTATTTCCATAAAATCAATTTAAGATCTCTTTATCTTTTCACCTACACTATTTTCATAATCTCCTAATTTGTCTCCTACCTCTACTTTTTCCCCTCAAATCTATTCTCCAGTTAGCCATGAGAATGGTGTACGTAAATTGTAAACCTGCCCATGTCGCCTCCCTGCTTCAGCGTTGTTCTGGAGAGCCTCAACTTTGCACCAAGAAGAGGAAAAGAGTTAAGAAGCGTTAAGTAGTAGCAGGAAAATTTATCATTACTTTCAGATGTCAGAATTGTCTATCAAGAAAATAGAATCAACTGAAGAATTATTATAACTAATAAGAAAAGTAAAAAATGTGATCAGTTACATGCATAATATGCAAAAATTAATAGCTTTCTTATGTATTAGTAATAGCCAGATAGAAAAAAATAATAATGAAAAGGAGGCACCATTCACACTAGCAAAATAGATTATAAAATACCTAGAAATAAATTTAAAAAGAAAAGTACAATAAGTTTATGAGAAAATAAAAACATAAAACTTTGCTAAAAAACATAAAGGAAGGGCTGGCCCTGTGGCTTAGCGGTTGAGTGCGCGCGCTCCGCTGCTGGCGGCCCCGGTTCGGATCCCGGGCGCGCACTGTCGCGCCGCTTCTCCGGCCATGCTGAGTCCGCGTCCCACATACAGCAGCTGGAGGGATGTGCAGCTGTGACATACGGCAATCTACTGGGGCTTTGGGGGGAAAAAAATAAATAAATAAAATCTTTAAAAAAAAAAAAACATAAAGGAAGACTCAAAAAAATGGAGATTCAAGCCATGCTCTTGGAGAGAGAGCTCTGACACCATAATAATATCAATTGCCCCCAAATTCATCTATAAATTTAGCATAATTCCATCAAAATCCCAATGGAATAGAAGGGGTTGTTGTAGAGATTGCTAGTTTTCTACCCCAATACATATTCTTCAAACTCTCTTTTTTTTTTTTGTGAGGAAGATCAGCCCTGAGCTAACATCCATGCTAATCCTCCTCTTTTTGCTGAGGAAGACCGGCTCTGAGCTAACATCTATTGCCAATCCTCCTCGTTTTTTTCCCCAAAGCCTCAGTAGATAGTTGTATGTCATAGTTGCACAGCCTTCTAGTTGCTGTATGTGGGACGTTGCCTCAGCATGGCCGGAGAAGCGGTGCGTTGGTGTGCGCCCGGGATCCGAACCCAGGCCGCCAGTAGCAGAGCACGCACTTAACTGCTAAGCCACGGGGCTGGCCCCCAAACTCTCTATCTTTAGAAATAAAACTCCCAAATTTAGGCTGGGTACCCGGCCACATAGAACAAAGAATATATTTCCAGTCTTCGTGACAGTTGGGTATAGTCATGGAATCAAGTTTTGCTGAGAAGATGTAAGTATAAATGTTGTGTGACAGCTACTAAAAAATCCCCTGAAAAGGCAGCTGACATGATCCCTTTGTCTCTTCATTCCCACTTACTTCTTCCTCCAGATGTTATGGCTGGAGCTTGAGCAGCCATTTTAGACAATGAGGTAGAAGCCAAATGTTGAGAATGGTGAAGCAACAGAATAGAAAACACTAGTGTCCTGTTAATCATGGACCCACCATAGTCTACCTGGACCAAGTTTTGTTTGCATGAGAGAGAAATACGCTTTTATCTAGTTTAAGCCACTGTTGGTTTTGGGTTTTCAGCTGAACCTGGTCCTAATCAGGAGCATGCACAAAAAGAGTGAATGCACGAGAACAGCCAAGAAATTTTTGACAAAGATGAATGGAAGATTTGTCATCTCAGATATGAAAATATACTCCAAGCTCTAGTAATTAAACAGAGTGGCATCAGCACAGGAATAGATAAAAGCTCAATGGAACTGATTTTAGAGCCAAGAAACAGACCTATATATATATAGGGACTTAGGATAGGACAAAGTAAACATCTCCAAGCAGTGGGGGAGAGAAAAATAATCCAATGGGAAAATAAATAAATATCATTAAATCCCCACCTCATATCACATGCAAACATTTACTCCAGATGGATAAAAAAGCAACCCATATGTAAAAGTAAATGACTATAAGAAAATATAGAACAATATTTTAAATTGTGAGATGGAAAGGGCTCTTTGCACAAAATATGAAACCCAGGAGTCATAAAAAGACATAAATTGATTTCACTATATAATTTTTAAAATTCTGTGTAGTAAAAAAAAACACTATTAAAAAAGTTAAGACAAATAGACTGGCAGTAAAGACTTGGAACACATTTAATAGACAAAGAGTTAACATCCATAACATATATAAGAGTGACCTTATTTGGAACTAGGGTGGTTGCACATGTAATTACTTAGTTAAATGTAATTAGTTAAGACTGGGGTAGGGTTGGTCCCTAATCCAATATGCCTGGTGTCCTTATAAGAAGAGGAGAGAGACACAGAGAGAATGCCACGTAACCACAGAGACAGAGATTGGAGTGATGCCGCTACAAACCAAAGAACACCCAGGATTGACGGCCGCTACCAGAAGCTAGGAAGAGCAAGGAAGGATTGCCCTACATATCTCAGGAGGCACGTGACTCTGCTGACACTTTGACTTCAGACTGCTGGGCTCCAGAACTGCAAGACAACAAATTTCTGAGGTTTTCAAGCCATCCAGTTTGTAGTACTTTATTACTACAGCAACAGGAAAATAATATAGTCTCTATCTTCAGAAACCCATAGTCTAATAAGAGACAAACAAACAAATATTTACAACGTGGAGTGATAAGACCAGAAAATAAAATTATGTACAACATTCTAGGGTAGTAACAAGTAGTGGTTCACAGTACTGAAGATCTAAATTGGGGAGAATTCAGGTAAGACTTTAGATACAGTGATGTTGATTTTGGGCACGGATGATGGCTCTATGAAGGCCAGTGAACAAAGTGAGGACGGGGAATGATAGAATATTCTCCCAGGCACAGGAACCAGCCTGTGCAAAGCCTGGAAGGTGTGAAATGGCATTGTGGGTACAAGAGTTGCAAGTAATTCACTACTGCTGGTGCAAATGCAAGTAGAATGGGGAGAGAAAATATTGACCAAAAAAATTGCAAGAAGCAAGGACCAGATCCTGCAGGACCTTGTATGACTTGCCAAGGAAGCTGGAATTTACCCATTCCGTGACAGGAAGCACTGAAGTTTTGAAGGGAATAACATGATCCGATTAGAAAGGTCACTCTACGGGCCAAAGTGAAGAAGGAATTGGGACAGAATCTGGAGTGTCACAAACCCAACAGAAAGACAAATTAATAGGCTGTCTCTTTTATTTCTATCCCTCATGATGCCCTCTCTTTCCACCTACACCTTATAGCCCTCACCCATTCCCAGTCTGAAGTGGACCACCGTACATCAGGTCTTTATGTGGAAAGGAGCTTACTCATTTTTCTCTGTGGCTCAGGTTACAATTAAAACTAATTGGTGTAAGTGTGAGAGAAGATACAAAATCAAAATTTTCTCTCATTATAAAGAGCTTTATAATTATTGCAGCATTTTCCCAAATATGTCCTCAGGTCACTTTCGAGAAGAGGGGGAAAAAGTTCCATGGCTAAATGTTTGGAAAATTCTGGGCTAAACAAAATGGAAAGTTTTCCCCCTCCTGGTTTTTGCAGAGCTGTTATTATGCTAATTTATATGGTGGTTCTCCAGAAGGGACAATTTTGTAAAATGTTTCCCTAATGTATTTGACCTCAGAACATTTTTCTGCAAATTATCACTTCCCAAAATGGAACACATTTTGGGAAATGTTGAGTTGAGTTAGAATTTTCTAATGAGATCATGATCCCACCTTTGCTGGCATGTTTTGTAAGAGATCAGCCCTCTTGAGGACGATGTAAATAAGATTTCTCCATTGAGTGGGATATTAGATTAAACTACTTCTGAAGTCACTTCCAACTCAACATGCCATTATTCTGTGGCTATTGATGATTTCCTCATGCCTGAAATCTGATTTGTTCTATCTTCAATATTTCATTTTATTATTGAATTTTTTAAAAGGGGAGGAAGTTTTACCCATTAATTAAATGGTCAGCATAACTGGGCAATGATATTGGATTTTTTTCCCCTCAACCTACATAAGGTCATTCACTCCCAGGATCAGGTTACAAAAGCTTTCTTAGTCAAGAAACCCAATCTCTTCACCCGTAGAGAGTCGCGCAGCTCCAACACCATGCCCAATTGTGTGGCCTCCTGTCAGACATGCATCTATGAAGCTCTTAATAGTATCTTAAGCTACTCCTGATTTTTTCCAGGGAAAATGAGAATCAAATACTTTACTGTCTCAAAGGAATGCTATCATCAATAATGTGAGGTAGGCTGGAAAGGGACAAAGACAATCACTGTCCAAGGGCGTGCTGGGAAGACGTACCTGCTGCCACCAGAATAACCGGAGAGGCTATGTGGAATGGAATCATTCAGAGCTGAGGATGAGCGGCAGGAAGAAGGGCAGGAAGAAATCACGGAAGAAAAATAATTTCTTTGCTGACTGAAGAAACTGCTGCTCTATTACAATTCTTGTCAGCCCAATGGCTGCTTCAGACCCTGACCCTCCTCCCACTTAATTCAGTTCTGAGTTACACAAGTACATCTGATTGGCAAAACCCAAATTACAGCCAGAGACTTAAGGGAGTCTTAAAAATGTGACTTAGCTTTCTAGCCTCTGCTGTACAGGAAGGCATACTAGAAGGACATTACAATGGACATAGAGAAGGCCAAAAAACCCACAGCATCTGTCACACCACTCAGAGACACAATACCTAGAGAAAGCAGGTATTTGAAAGAAAACAAAATACAAAATAGAGTCAAGTGGGGTTCAGTGACAAGATGTAATGTACTTTAGGAAGCTCCTGGTGATCCACTTATCCTACTAGTCATTAATAGCCAGTCACACCTAAGTTGAGTCTGAGTGAGGATAGAACAGATATAGCATACATCCTTATACTTTCCCTTCCCAATCCTGTGTGGGACATTAATAATCAATCACATCACTTTTGTGTTAAACCTAAACTCAATTGCAGATTCCTTTCTAGAGCAATGCATGAGGCAGCTAATAATATCAATCAGAATAACAGGCAAGTTGGAAATTGTCATCCTTCATTCAGAGTCTATAACATTTTACTTTTAAAAATTTAGGAATCTCCTGGTCTGTCAGCTAGTGCCACAAAAATGATATGCAAGATACAAACAAACAAACAAAAACTCCCCAAAATTCAGTGGTGTAAAGCAACAGTCATTTATTATTGCTGATGCATCTGCATGTTGACTGATCTAGATTAGGTGCGGCTGGGGCAGCTCTGCTCCACATGTCCCTCATCCTCCTTGGACCAATCGATTGTCCAGGCATGTTCTTCTCATGGTGATGACAGGAGCATAAGAGGGGCTGTGGAAATGCACAGCCTAGGTTTGGAACTGGCACATTATCCCTTCTGTGCACATGCCATTAGCAAGAACAAATCACAAAGCTGAGCCCAAATTCAAGGGTAGGGAAATACATTTCAGCCACAATGAGGCCACAACAAGGGTGCAGAAGCAGAGAGAGGTGCAGAACTGGGTATAATAATGCAATCTACCACAGGCCCTCATCCAGGACCTTTGTTAGCTTATAATAAAATTAAGTGAAATCTCTAATTTCCATTACCAAAAACCTTGAAAAATTCTGCCCTACTTTGTAAGACATTGGCCCTTGTCAATTAAGACTGTAGATCCACATAGAAGTGCACATTGAGATAAGCATGAAATCTGCTGGTTATGGAAGTGGTACCCTTGGAACTGTAAGCCAGCAAGTAGAACTGTGTGGCTTGCCACTAGCAAGAGTGGCGGTCGTATTAAAGTGGCCAAGCTAAGGGCCATAGGTATTTGGAGCAGCTCTATTTGCTCCCAGTGAGGCACTCACCATGACATCAGAGGCGTGCAGTGACAGTCACTTTCATTTAAAGGCATCACTTTGCTCCATTACTCAGTGCTATTTATGAAGGAGGTTAATATGTTTGTGATTTTAATAGTCTTGAAAAGCAGATATAGTTTAAAGGTAATAATGAGTACTAGAGTATACATACATGCTGCTGTAAATTTTTGGTTTATTGACGGTATGACTAAAAATTGCTAAAAAAAGTTTTAACCATATAATGTTATGAAAACATGCCATTTTAACTATAAATCTTCACAACATGAAAAGCAACTGTATAATTTGATGTTATATATTGTATTTGGAATCACTATTTTGGCACCAGTTAGAATAAAATTATGAATACATTTGCTGGACCCACCAATGCTATAAATGCCTTTGAATAATTTTTCTACCAAGAAAGCTGACTTTCAAAACAGTTGGTGTTCCTGGTTCCTTTCAACACAACTCAGTCTTAGTATTTCCATTACAGATTTTTCTTTCCTCTCTCTTCCTCGTGCTCACATCTATAATCACTAAAGATTATGCAGGGTGGGGAGGAGGGAAGGAAAAGAGGTTGGTTTAAAAAACTAGGTTGCAGGAACTGGCCCGGTGGCACAGCAGTAAGTGCGTGCACTCCACTGTGGTGGCCCAGGGTTCGTGGGCCGGAGACCGGGCGCGCACTGACGCACCACTTGTCAAGCCATGCTGTGGTGGCGTCCCATATAAAGTAGAGGAAGATGGGCACAGATGTTAGCACAGGGTCAGTCTTCCTCAGCAAAAAAGAGGAAGATTGGCACCGGATGTTAGCTCAGGGCTAATCTTCCTCACAAAAAAAAAAAAAAGAAAAGAAAAAAAACTAGATGGCAGAATCCTTCTAAGAGAAAACGATCTTTTATTTATAACATCTTGATTGGACTTTGGTTGTAGAAAAATATCCCTTCAGATGGGTGCAGAATGGGCCAGGAGTGAAGAAAAGAGAATTAAATTGCTCTATGTAATAAGTAAGAAGTCTTTGTGGAAAGAGGAGTGGGGGGCTCTCAGAACAAAGTAGAAACTGAGGGAGGAGATGAAAGAAGATGGAGAGAGAGACCAGAGAACAGATGGCTATAGAGAAATCCAAAGTCGTGGGCATAGGTAATCCTGAAGAAAAGGGATAGCTAATATTCTTTTCTTTTTTTTTTTTTTTTTTTTTTGGTGAGGAAAATCACCCCTGAGCTAACATCCATGCCAATCCTCCTCTTTTTTTTTGCGAGGAAGACCGGCCCTGAGCTAACATCTATTGCCAATCCTCCTCCTTTTTTTTTTTTTTTTTCCCTTTTTCTCCCCAAAGCCCCAGTAGATAGTTGTATGTTATAGTTGCACATCCTTCTAGTTGCTGTATGTGGGACGCGCCCTCAGCATGGCCAGACAAGCGGTGCGTCGGTGCGCGCCCCGGATCTGAACCTGGGCCGCCAGTAGCGGAGCACATGCACTTAACCGCTAAGCCACGGGGCCGGCCCCTAATATTCTATTTTTAATTGCTTGCTGGGCTTTGGTGCAATATCACACAAACCTGACATCAACCTCCAAATTACCAGTAAAAGTCTACAATGTATTTCATAGAAATCAGAAAAAGGAACTGTTTCCTTCAGGTTAACCAAGATCAAAGAGGAAGGAATATCCATGAGAGGTGAAAGAGAGAGAAGAATTTGGTGGAAGCAGAAAACGTGAGCAAGAGGTGACTAGGAGAAATGTAGGCAGAGCTGCCAGATAAAATAAAGGACATCCGCTTAAATTTTAATTTCAGATAACAAAACCTTTTGGTATAAGTATAGCTCAAATATTGCCTGGGACACACTTATACTAAAAAATTAGTATTATTATTTTCTAAATCTAGCAAGGCTAAATGCAAGCCTCCTCCACTCAAGAATCCCCAGATCTATTGTGGCAAGCATGTGTTTCTCTTTTTAATCTGACATGAGTTTTCAAACTAGTTTTAGTTAAATTCGTTAAACATACTTCCCCACCTTCCAGCAGACAGGAGGATCTGAGGAATTCCAGACAAGTGACTAATAGGTAAACGTATCGATTTACCTTGTTACCAGCTAATAATCAACACTAACCCCGTCATCTGTTTCCCATGTCCTTTGGTGTGGTCATAGCACTTTAAAACGGGACTGTTGTCCCAGTGACTTTTGCTTCCTGTGCTACAGAAAGAATAAAAAGTAAAGACTAGAAGTGGGCATTATGGACAGATTTTCTGGCTTTATGGACAAATTAGATACTCTGAACAACACTCACAGTTGAACCAACTAAACTGCAGGGTACAAGTGTTTCTTAAAATATTTTAAATGCACAAAGCTGGCACAAAGGAATCTTTAGAGTCCAAAAATGAAATGAAAGCAGAAACTCTGAATGGTAAGCAAGTATAGAACTCTGCCTGAAGGGCGTGTGCTGAATCCTCGAGATGCACTTAGTAAAACTGCAGAGTGCATGAGTGGAAGGTAAATCCCAGATACCACAAAGGTAGAGCCCCTGCACAAAGCTGAGATGGCAAAGGGCTACACCCTCAGGGTAAAAGTACTGAAAAACAAACCCCTCTACGCAGAAAGGGACAGTCTGCCTCCATTTGATGCTGAGTGGAAGGGAAAAAAAATATTCTCCTTGAGATGTCATAACCACAGAGGGCTCCCAGGGGTTCACAGTGTAAATTCACGCCAACTCTGTGGTCCAAAAACTCAAGCAGAGAATTTAAAGTGGCCCCAGGGGACTGTCTGAAAAAGAATGATGGCAGGAGTGTGAAGTTATTGAATCTGCCCCAAACTCATCCTGAAACCAAACCGAACAATCTAAAATGGCTGGCAAATGCTCACCACCAAAAGAAGACCCCACCCCAGGGAAACCTGGGAAGCAGGCCCGAGAATAACTGGTGAAACTGAGAGAAGCCATCATAGGCTTCAAGTCTCGGTGCAAAAACTACATGTGGGGATGGGAGAAGATCAACAATGTTACGGTGGTCTCAGCCCTTCAGAATCTCAGAGATATTCAGTACATTTCCTGCCAGTGCCTCCCATTGGCAAACCCACGAGAAGTGAGCTGACAGGGGAACCCATGAAACAAGGCCTTAGGTGTCAGCCTCCTACATTACGGAGCAAAGCAGAGGAGGCACGAATAGGGCCATGAGCAAACAGACAAGTGACCAGCACAGCCACCCTTTTCCTCACTGCCGGGATCAAGGCAGCACTCGTCAAGGAGCGACTATGAGGGGTAGGGCCTCTGCTGACCTACACTGAACTTGTAAAATTGTGTTAAGCCACTGAGGTTTTGAAGTCCTTTGGTACTGCAGCACAACCTAGGCTTACCTTGACAGGCACAGAAATTGGCATCAGAAGGGGGACTCTGCTAATAACAAAAAACCCTCAACAGGTGACATTGGCTTAGTGGTCAGTTGGTCAGCAGCAGGGAAACCAATCAGAGGCCAGAACGGCAATTTGTTTCATCCAGCGGGAAGCGTTTGGTAGAACTGTTACTACTGTGACCTGGAAGGCAGATCATATATCTAGTGAATTTATAACCCTAAGGGAAGAATTCAGAAAACAAAATGTTAGTTATATGTTTTGGTTATGACTGGCTGCATTCAACAAGGTGCCACAGGGAAGACCGGACCTCAGAGGAGATCTGACTGGTTTGCAGAAAGGGGTGAAAGAGAAGAGAGAGTCCACGAATTCAGGGACTTGTTCAGGGCAGGAGGCAACCACTTCTCAACCCTAAACAGTGAAAGGTAATGATGAGGAAGTTTGGGCACAACAAAGGGGAAATATCTGGTCAAGGTAGGGACATCTGAATTCAGAGATCAATACCTTCAAAAAGATAACAGTGGCCGAGAGTAGAGGTTGAATTAGCAGTGTGGTAACCAATAGATCCTTTCGTTGGAAAAATGGCTCAGGGAAAAGAGACTGTGATTATCAGCGATTTGGGGCTGTTTTTTTAAACATAGATACTAAGAAGAGGATATGATGAACAACTTTTTGTAAATATGAAAACCAAATGAAACATATCGATCTCTAGGGGAGAAAAAAGTCCTTACCAACAATAACTGAAGAAATAGAGAATCTGAATATTTCCATAGCCATTAAGTAAATTTAATCAACATTTAAAAACCTTCCCACAAAGAAAGACCCAGAGAGCTTCATAGGCAAATTCCACCAAACATTCTAGTAAAAAATAACCCTAATCTCACACAAACTGTTCCAGAGAACAGAAATAAAAAGAAGAAATACTCCCCAATTTGTACTCTCAGGCTACCACAATTCCATACCCAACCCAAAGACAGCACAAGAAAGGAAACTGATCATCTAAGTTGGGCTTTACTCATGAACACAAATGTAAATATCCTAAGAAAAATGTTATAACTCTGAATCCCAAAATGTATAAAATGATAATGTAACATGATCAAGTTGGTTTTCCTTCTCAGGAATGAAAGTTTGGCTTAAAACTAAACATCAATTAATCTAAATGATTATTTCAATAGATATAAGAAAAGCACTCAATAAAATTCAATATCTGTTCATGATAAAAAAACAAAAAAACTTAAGAAACTAGAAATAGAAAGTCTCTAACTTATTGAAGGGTATCTAAAAGTAACTGACAGCAAACCAGACTTAAATGTAGCGCTCTCAGCATTTCACTGTCAGGCACAAGACATGGATGTCTACTTACCACTGCTTCTATTTAACGTTGTGCTAGAGATCTCAGCCTGAACACTGAGACAAGAAAAATATATCCAAAAAAAGAATCTGAAAAGGATAAATATGTCAATATTTACATATCATATGACTGTCTACACATAAATCCAAAAACAACTACAAATTGTTAGAGTTGGTAACAGAGGTTAGCAATTGCTCTTTAAAAGCCCATACAAAAATGTCAATTGCAGTGCTCTATACCCTCAACTATCAGTCAGAAATCATATTTTTTAAAGATATATTTTAAGATACTGTTTTTAAAAAAAGATACATTAGCTTGGGAAAAAAACTAACAAAAGATGTAAAACCTTTTACAGAAAAAAATATAAAACTTTATTGCAAGACTGTGAAAGACTTAAACAAATGGAGACATATGCCATATTCTTGTATAGAAAGATTTAATATCATAATGAAGTTAATTCCCACCAAAATGACCTTTAGATTCACTTATATACTTTTCAGATTTCCAAAGTATTGTTCAGAGAAGCATACAAAAGGAAAACAACTAGGAAGAGTATAGTTAACACAAATTTCAGGGCAGTTACCTTTGGGTGGGGTTGAGAAGAGAATTAAATTAGGAAGGGGTTCACAGGAGGCTTCTGAGGTTTTAGCAATGTTCTGTTCCTTAAACTGGGACATAGCTATGCAGGTATTTGTTTTATTATTTTTCATTAAACTGTACATTTGCATTTTATACACTTTTGACTATATGTTTCAAAATGGAGATTTAAAAAATAAGAATATTAGTAAATAATTTGCCAAAATTGTCCACTAGCCTACAGTTCTCTAAAAAATTCCTGATAGCGTTAACTCTTTAGATTTTGTAAGTACTAAGAGGGTGGGCACTAGATCTTGTTCTTCATTCCATTTTCCATTGTCTGGTACAGTACCTGGGATGGAAAAATTGCTCCATAAATATTTTTTTAATGAGTGAATAAACAAAGCTGCATTAATTCTCTATAATGTCATATGTCCATGCCAAAGCCAATTATTCTCATCCTCAGCACTATGCTTCGTGTTCACGTTCTCTAAGCCTTGCTGGTGATCCTATTATTTCCTGCCCACTGTCTACTGGATTTCCTCTCTGCTGAAATGCTTGACTCACTTCCTCATATATGTTTAATGAAGTTGTCAGCAAAGTCCTTTCTCATCAGACAGCCTGGCTTGTATTTCACTTAAGATCTTATTAGCGTGCCTAATTCTACCTCCAGAAAACACAGTTAATTAAACTACCAACTCTGTGAGTGTGGCCCAGCGTCATTCTTGGCATTTAGTCTGCATCTACACACCAAGGGAAATTAGAAAACCCAAGCCCTTTCCTGGGACTTGAGTAGCATGGCAAGAGCATCTGGGGCTTTCTTGGGGTCCATGAAGAAGGAATTAAGGTGGTAGTCAGAGCACCGTAGAAGACTGGGCTCAGGCATCAACAGCAATAGAGACAGGCAACAAACTCCTGAGCCTTCCCTGAGACTCAGGCCTCTGGGCTCAATCCCCACGAAAACCTGCCGTTGCACAGATTACTTCTTCCCAGAAGGTTATTGCATTTTTAAAAAGAGACTTATGGTACCCTCCATACTTCCCAGGGGCTCATGCTCGTGAATGGCTTTCTCACCATTTCTCTTTGGGTGGGGCAGAGAAGAGAATTAAATTGGGAAGGGGTTCACAGGCGGATGGAGAGTCTTCTGATGACCTTGACAGAGTAGCACCAAGCAACTTGGGGATTTTCATGCTGTTTCAGGAGAAACTGGGGGCCTGGGAAAGATGAGGCAAAGTTGACCCACATCCAGACTAGCCCACTCTCAGGCATCCAAGGAGACCACCTGACTCTGTCACAGGCTCCTCCTACTCCTACTCCTCCCACCTTCCCCTCCTGGGTCCAGGGCTACCTAAGTAGATTGAGTTCCTGCAATAGGCCCAAAACTCCCCAGGGAAGATCAACTTTAAATGCAGATTAAACTTTAAATGTGATTCTGGGCTAATGAGATATACAAATATAACAAATTCAGAGTAGGAAAATAAACTTAACAGAATTCTAATTCTTGGGCATCAATTCCTTCCCAAGGTGGCTTATGCCAGAATCATGAAGTTGAGGCCACTTCCTGCCTCCAACAGCATGTCCTCTCTAAACAGTGCCAATAGTTTAAGGCCCTGGTGACAGAATTCAGGTGATGCCATTTTGCCAGGCAACCCAAGCTGCCTTCTGGACCCTGAAGATGTGTAACTTTGAGCATGTCATGCAACCTCTCTCAGCCTCCCTTTTCTCATCTGTAAAATGAGGATCACATGGCCCTCCTTCTAGGGTTGTTGAGAGGATTAATGATATGACATATATAAGATGGGTTGCATAGAACAGGAACCCAATAAACTGTAGCTATCTGTATTAATATTATCATTATTATTGCATCTCCCTCTCACACTGCCTTCTGGCCTTCCAGAGATGCTCTCTCCCTTCCTTCCCAGAAGTGCTCCAGGAGACTAAAGCATTGACTCTGAAGTCAGAATGTCCTGGGTTCCTGTTGCAACTCTGCCTATTAATAGGGGTACAACCTTAAACAAGTCACTTACCCTCTCGAAACCCATTAGAATAATAATAGCACCAACCTCAAAAAAATCCTTATCAGATAATTCATGGAAATCAGTCAGTTCAGTTCTCAGTAAACAATAGTCATTATTATTACTCCCTCAATTTCTCAATTCAAATTCCAGTAATAATATTGGATAATCCAATGCAGATTATCTTAATTTATACTAAGAAATAAGTTATTAACAGATTTAACCCTAAGAATAAGTTATTTGTTAACAAAGGAAAATTTCTAATTAGCGGGAACATTGGAAAGATACTTTTGAACAGGAGGACCTCCCTGCCTCTTTGGTCCTTCTTTTCATACCCACATGCTTCAGAGCACAGCTTAAGAATGGCTCCTGACTTCTGAGAGGAGCCCAATGCCTGCTCTGAACCCTCAGAAACCAAAGAGTACTCCTGTTCATATTCTAAAAGAGCAGAACAGCGTGGGGTTATTAAGCAATTACTTCCTTGATGCGATCCTCTCTTCAGCGCTTTTTTTTTTTTTGGCAGTTGTTCCTGCTCTTAATTTGGCAATTTAACATCGCTAATCAAAGCTACTTCTGTAACGCAGAACCACTATGAGTGTAACGCGTATCTACCTGGGGACACACAAGGATGTTGCCAGGGCTCACTTTGCACCGTGCCTGATGGGAAATGGGGTGTGGGAGGGCGTTTTGGGGCTATTTGAGGGCAGGCTGATCTGGCTGAGCAGCAATGTGACTCTTATAGCTCTTTTCCTTCATAGTAAAGTTCCCTCACATTTGTAATAAACTAACTGGGGGATTACCTGTTTACTGACTCCCCCCACTACACACACACACACACACACACACACACCCTCGATATCACCTCCATGATGCTGGATTTGGTCACCACAACATATCCGGCACCTAGCACCATACTGTCCACCTAGTATGCACTTAATAAGTATCTGTTGAATAAATGAGCTAATTTCAAGTTTCCTGTGGAAGGAGATTCCTCATGTCCCTCCTTCCTTTGGAATAAATTCTTTGTCGGGTTAGGATTTTAGGGGCCAATAGTTCAGAACTGTTGAAAGAGGGGGGAAATAAGTAATCAGAGAGCCTTATTACTGAGGAATTACTTATTGCAGGATTGAAGCATGTGGCCCACATGGTAACTACCTAACACCTCCAGAGTGAATAGATTTCCGGCCCCCACCCCTCATCCCAGCTGAACCATCAGAGGCCTCCCTGATGGGGTCAGGCCACATGGTATACAGCAGAAAGCAAATCAAAATAAGCTTGTTCTACGGACAGGTGGCTCCAAAAGAGAGTGAAAAGTGGAGGGGGCTGACTGAGCCACAGATGTTCAGCTTCTCCCAAAGTCAGTTAAATAAGTTGCATCCTCCCACCCCCCACGCATGAGGAGGAAGGAGCTGAGTGACAGATTCAGAAGAAGGCCAGAGGCATCATTTCATACTGGAAAGCCCTGCCTCTATCAGATCAGCAATCAGTCAGCAAGGGTCTGGTCAGCCCCAGACTGGGGTCATGATGCTGAGCCTACAAAGGGCCAGCCCAACTCAGTGTGACAGGTGACCAAGAGAGAGCCTCCAGACTGGGCCTGGGCTGCCCCATCAGGAGACAGGGAGGATGAGGTTTTCCTGTTGTGAACCAGGCTGATGGCCTCCACATTGCCATCAGAGACGGAAAGACACACACACACACGCGTGCACACACAGAGCACTAACACAGGTCCTAGGTCCCTGCCTAGCCAGCTTCAGAAGTGTCCCCATGTTCCCATGTAAATGGCAATGGAGCCACTCACTGGAGCAGGTGAAAGAATGGCCACATCCTGAAAGTCAAATGACAGTTTAGGCTTGTCTGGAAACGGGACTCTTATCAAAGGTCCCTGAAGGGTGGGGAGGGAACAGGGCATGTCCTACATACTTTCCGGAAGTCATTACTCACCTTCCTTTTCTTGCACCTTTCTCTCTCATTTCTCTCCCTTCCTTCTGGCACCTGGTCTCCCCACCCAATGTTCCCAGTGCTCTTGTATGTCATTTCCTCCGGCCTCCCAGAGCCCACCCAGACCTGCTCTCCCTGAAGTGTCCCCAAAACCACAAATTAAATCCATTTTCCCCATCATTATTCCCATCCCCCAAACTCAATCTCCCTCAGGAAAGCTACGCTAGATATTAGGAAGAAAACATCTCATTGAATTAATTCACACAAAGCTCCTCTTTTTTGTCCAAAACACAACTTAGTAGAATTTCACCAGAAGGTGTGTCCCCTCTTTGCCTCTGCGTGTGATCACCTCTGAATGTAATTCCCGGAAAGCTGCAGCAAATTGCAATCCCTTGGGAAACTAGCCTTGGACTGAAGCTGATACTGAAGACAGCAGAAGAGAAGATGAAAGGAATCTGGGTCCTCAATGACATAGTTGAGCTGATGATTGTAACAAGCCCGGAGCCTGCCCTTTTCTTCCTCTAGATTTCTTCTTATGTAATATAGTCATTTCTTATTGTTTAAGGGCCAGGATTAGGAGGAAATGAGTGAGTCAAGCAAGCACAGGATCAGATTCTGTCTTTATTTAAAATTTTGATATTTTACTCATTGTGGATTTTTTGCATTAATGTTGGCTTTTTAAAACATTACATTAAAATGGCATTCATCTTTATTACTGAGTTTTTTTGTGCTCCCCTTACCCCAAATTTGCACCCAAGTTGAGTCCTTCAGTCTCCTCACGCTAGTCTGGCCCTGCTACTTTCAGCTGCAATTTTTGTTACTTGTAGCCAAAATCATCCTCAAGGTGAAAAAAAAAAATGGAGAGTTTGATAAAAGCTCTTAGGGAAATTGGTTATCCGTATGGAATAGATGTTAAAGTGAGATTGGGACTTTAGATGGGCCTGAGGAAGAGCCGATGTGTTAACACTACACTGTGGGAAGGAGGAAGGAGGGCGAGCAGATGCATGGAGGTGAGTTACTGAGCTGGCCACAGCTCTGCAACCTACATAGCTCATTGCTCGGTCTCACAGGAAGTCTCCAAAAGGCCATGGAAACCACTTGGAACACTGTGGGAGGAGGACGTGCAAGCCATCTAAATGCTGGCTTTTCCCTTGCCCTCTTCTCTTTCTTGGTGGAAGTTCACCTGCTGGGGCTTTGACTTCCTCACACTTCCTGGTTCTGTTCCCCTCCTGGCAGCCACTGGAGAAGTCCAAGCCTCCACAGGTCCCATCTAACCAGAGTGCAGGTGTCACGGACTCTCCTTGTCAGTCAGTGCTGCACAAGGCGCTCCTCAGTCTACGGCATCAGTGGACATGGCTTTATGACCATGAGAACAAAGTGAGCCATTGCCAGGGTCTCTCTGGCCACAAAGCAGGGCAGGTGACCAGGATCCAGGCAGAGCCAGGCAGATCTGAGACAGCATATAAACTGGCTCTGCTACAGGTCCACACCTCACATTTTACACCAAAATAATTTGGGAGCATTAAAGACCTAAATTTTTTTGGTTTTTTGGTTTTGTGTGTGTGTATGTGTGTGTGTGTGTGTGTGTGTGTGTGTGAGGGAGGGAGATCAGCCCTGAGCTAACATCCGTGCTAATCCTCCTCTTTTTGCTGAGGAACACCGGCTCTGAGCTAACATCTATTGCCAATCCTCATCCTTTTTTCCTTCCCCGAAGCCCCAGTAGATAGTTGTATGTCATAGTTGCACATCCTTCTAGTTGCTGTATGTGGGACGCGGCCTCAGCATGGCCGGAGAAGCAGTGCGTTGGTGTGCGCCCGGGATCCGAACCCAGGCTGCCAGTAGCGGAGCGTGTGCACTTAACCACTAAGCCACTGGGCTGGCCTGACCTAAATATTTTTTAAAGAACAATAAACTATAAAAGGACTAGAAGAAAATAAAAGAGGATATCTTTATTATTTGGGAATATGAAAGGCTTTCTTAAACAAGACCCAAAAAAGCAAAATCATAAGAAAAAGCCTTATCAATTTAATTGTACTGAAAATTAAGGTTTGTGTAAACAGTGGTTCTCAACTAGGGGCAATTTTGCTCCCCAGGGGACATTTGGCAGTACCTGGAGACATTTTTGCCTGCCCAAACTCAGGAGGGGAGGTGGGTAACTATTGGCATCTAATGTATTGAGGCCAGGGTTGTGGCTAAACATCCTATCACGCAAGGACAGCCCCCACAACAAAGAATTAACCAGCCCAATATGTCAATAGTGGCAAGGTTGAGAAACCCAGCCGAAAAAAAGATTAACAGACAAGTTAAAGACAGAGAAAAGTTGTTTGGCAAATATACCCCTGATAAAAGATTAGAGTCTAATATGGAGAGAGAATTACAAATCAATAAGAAAAAAATTCAACAGAAAAATAAGATACCATTTCTCATCCTTTCAATTGGTAAAAATTTTTTAAATCCAACAACATCAAGTGATAATGAGAACACAGGAAAAGAATACTTTCATATACTACTGGCAACTGTGTAAATAGGTACAACTGCCCAGTACAAGATATTATTTGATAGAATTTTTTTTAATTTGAAATGCCCATATTCCATCAATGGAACATAAGCAAAAGTGAAGTGTGCCCCTTTTAGGTCTGTTCCTTCAACACTGGGTATGAGCTCTTCTATGCATTTCCCCTCTTCCTGACATGCAGTTGGGGGCTACCTTTGACCTAGCTTCAACCACGCAGACAAAGCTGAAACAGAAGAAAGGTCTATGATTGGCCATGTGGACAGGGCCATCTTTCTACCTGAACTGTTCACCTTGGGAATATAAATGGCTACTTTCTTTAATCAACTATATTTGGGGGCCTCTTTGCTGAAGTAGCTTGCTTTTACCCTAACTAATAAATACAATGTAGGTGTGCACAGGGTGTGTAAAAGCACAGGGAAAGATCTGGAAGACTACACACAAAACTCATAGAAGATTCCTCTGGGCTAGGGCATTGGTTTGGGGTCAGTGGTCAAAGAACTCTTTCTGTGATGTTTTTCTTTTAAATAAGAGAAGGTGCTGTGCATTTTTAAAAATATGTGTTTAAAATAATTGACTGAGCTTATGTTGTCAAAGCACATTGAACAAATGATAACTACTATTAGTAAGAGGCCGGTGCAAGGTAACTAAGAGCATACGCTTCACTCTCAGGAGACCCAGGTCTGCAGGCATGTTCCAAAGTCGGCTGCTGGGCCTTGGTCAAGTTGCTTCATCTCTGAAGCAAAGTCTCTTCATGTATAAAATAAGGACAATAATACTTCCCTCACATGGCTGTTGTGAGAAATAAAGGAGGTAGAGGATGTAAAATTCTTAGAATGGTGCCTGGCATTTGGAAAGCCCTCGATAAATGGAAGCACTTTATTATTATTATTATCATTATTATTATTATTATTAGGATATGTGTAAAAAGCAAAAGCTCTCTATGCTTCTAGAAACATTTGTGAAAATAAAAATGAAAGGATTATATAGCTGGTAAAGAAGGAAAGAATGAAACAAAATTCAGTTCCATTCAACGTCCATATATTGAGCACCTGTTATGAGCTAGACACTAAAATATAAAAATGACTCAGACCTAGTCCCCTGCCCTTCAGAAGCTCAGAGTGTAATTGTGGAGATAGATGAAACTAAATCTATAAATATGATGTAGGATCTCTGATCTACATAAAAGAGGAGTAGGACAATGAAATTGGCAATGCCTTCTATAGTTGGTTGGAGAGGTTGGAATAGGAAGGCTTTCAAGGAGAAGATGATATTAAACATGAACAGAAGTTCCAGAGGCAGAAAAAGTCAGGACAAAGTCAGTACAGGCAAGCAGAAGGCATGTGCAAAGAGATGAAACGGGGAACCACCACTGTTGGCTGGAATCTAAACAAGAAAGTAGGTGGCGTGAGAGAGAAGGCTCTAGAGGCACCAGAGGCCAAGCAGGAAGAGTCTTGACTGCTGTGTTGAAGAACCTGGCAACAGGGTGGAGGGTGGGTGTGAAGGGAGCATGGCGGGAAGCAGGAGAAATAGGAGGGGCTGTTGTTGAAGTTAGATTGATGAGGGTAGTAAGAGGAAAGGGGACCCGGAAGAGAGGCTATTTAGGTCGCAAAATCCAAAGTAACAGATGACGCACTGGACATGGGGGAAGAGAAAAAGGGAGGAGCTGAGGATGGCCGCCAGGTTTCTAGCCGGTGTGACTGGTTGTACCTCTGAAATCCAGAGGCCAGCAGGAGAGAGCTGTGCAGCAGGTCTATTCATAAGTTCAATGTAATGACAAGCCAGCCAATTCCCGTGCTGCCAGGTCTGACAGTGTGAATGCTTGGGTGGCATTTCCAGATCCTGTAGAGTGACACTCATGGGCAGGATTAGGAATAAGTTAGAGGAGGGAAAAGGCAACTGCTGGCCTCTGCTCTCCGTAGAAGCCTGGGAAATGGCATCCACCTTGTGGCCAGTGATCAAGTGCTTACATATGCCCCAGAATGGCCCCTCTCATGTCTAAACTCAGCTGGGTCTTTCACGAGCATTTCTATTCTCATTTAAACCTCATAGGCTGCAAGTGCTGCAGAGATGAAAGGTGGAAATGTGTTATCCTGTATTACAGTCCCTGGTATCTGTGTGCTTAATCTTTAATATTTTCAATTAAATCATGAGGAAATAATTATGCAAACCATAATTTCACCATCCACAGGGAAATGATTAGTTTATTATCCTTGAGAGGTTGGTACCAGGGCATCTAAATCTTTAGATAAGGAGATAATTTAATTTGGGTTCCCCTTCTGCTAAGATTTCATACTCTGGGGTAATATATACAAAAATGGGAAAACACGTGAGGTCTCTAGGTCGAGAAAATTAGCATGAATATCAATAAATAGAAATTTGGCTCTTTAACCTCTTAAGTCTCCAAAGTTCTTTCCCATATACTATCTCATTTACTCTGAAAGAAAATATAAAGCAAAATTTCCATAAACAAAATACCTAAGTGATACTTGAGGCAAAGAGTCTTTTAGGAAGAGTCTTATTTTTATATGCATATATTACCAAATAACACTTTGAATCACACAGCTTTATGGCTGAAAGAGACCATTCCACAGAACTTCACTCGTTTTTGGTGAAATGAAGGCTCAGAGCAGATCAAAACTTGGGGCAGCTCACATGGTTGGTTAGCAGCAGTACAAGGACTAGAACCCAGGTTTTTTAATCCTCAATCCAGACTTCTCTCCTCCACCCCACACTATTTCCCTGTCACCTATTCATTTTTTTAAAAATTCAGGTTTCAGGTTCAAAACTAAAAACCGTATCTAAGTTTTAATTATTTCTAGTCAAACCCATCTTCCTTATTCTAGGTCTGCCTACTGGCTTTAACCTCTCTTCTCTGCCGGGTTTTTTAAAGTTCATAAACCTACCACTCTCAAAAAAAAAAGACAAAAGCTCCCCTTTGATCCTGCCTCCCCCTCAAGCGACCTCTTCCCCCTCTCCTCTTCATAGCCCAACTTTCTGAAAGAACGCCTACCCGAACGCTCTCCTCTTCCTCCTCCCCGTTCATCCCTCAGCCCAGTGCCACCTGGAGCTGCTGCTGCGACTCCGGGGAACCCTGCTCCCTGAAGTCACTAAGATCTCAGACCTGGCAAAGCCCAAGGACTTTGTCCTTGCTGGACGTCCCTGCTGCGCGTGGTGTTGCCGCTCCTTCCTTTGTAGACTCTCTCACTCTTGGCTTCTGTGATGCCCCCTCTTTGGGGCTGCTTTCCTGCTCTGTCTCCTAACTGGCACTCTGCTTCTATGAGTCAGCAGGGCCATGAGCATGGGTGAGTTGATCTGCCAAGGGGTGGCAGAGAGGCACAACTATCCCCAGATGTGGCTCCTCCCAACATCCTCCATCCTTCACTCAGTAATTATGTCTTTCCTTCCTTCGTTTATTCATTTGGCAGATATTTATCGAGCACCAACCACGTGCCAAGTAGTAAGGTACTTGACCCTGGGGATACAGGTATGAAAGACGAGAGTGTAGCCTTTCTGCCTTCAGTCTGTACTCACCTCCAATTCGCTCCACCTTCTAGAAAGATTTAGCAGGTCCTGTCACTCCTGATTAAACTCCTCCACTGCTTCTCTTTTTAAACCCAGCTCCTTCGCATGGCATTGAACGGGTTTTAACCTGTCTAGTCATTCTCCGCAATGAACACTCCAGTCACACAGAGCGACTTTGTGATTTCCCCAAACACACACACCCCCTTTCATGCCTCTTTGCCTTTATGAACGCCGTCCCCTCTCTCCAGAACACTCTTTACCTATCTTCTTTGTGTGGAAAAATTCTCCTCACCCTTCGCCTTCAAAGACTGAGCAAAAATTTCATCTCCCCTATGACACCTTGTCAACACCCCATCTGTCGTTCCCATAGTACACTGAGCAAACCCATGTTATAGCACTTAACAGTTTATATTGAAATTATCGTTTCTTCGTGTCAGTCTTTCCAATAGACTGTGAGCTCTGAGAACAAAAAATACATATTATTTGTTTTTATGTATGCCTAATGCCTGGCAAAGGTTCTGGTATACAGTCAGCAAGCACCGACAAAAACCTGGTGAATTAATTTCTCTAGTTTCAGTGGTACCATGCACACTGGGTGCTTGTGCTTCCCATCCACATTTAGTACGTGCTGGGTTGATTTCACGCTCCTTACAATTGTCTACATCTCAGTACTTCTTTTTGTTCTATTTATGTACTTCAAGTGGAAAAGGCAAAACCTGACCTCTTTTCTTATCCCTCAGGCTCCTCTTCTTTATTAAATTGAAACCAAAAATATTAAACCACAAAAAAGACTTTTGGTTCAAGCCCCTCCTCCTGTAGATAGCAATGAGGATAGATTTCCTTTCACTGTCTTTGATTTATTCCTTCATAATGGAATAAAAATTAACTTCACGGAAATAGTACACACAGCCAGAGGTAATTCAATGGCTAATGAATGAGATATTACAAAACAAAACAGTTTAATTGGCTACTCTTGATTTAAAAGGCACAGTCTCTGCATTTTGTGATGTCTAATTTCCTTTCATTCTTTCTAACTTTGTCATTGTGTAGTAATTACTGCATATCCGTCTTTGAAAACCGTGCCTTCCGCTCATCCTACTCCTGCCCTAGTAAATGAACCACGCCCACCCGCACTAGACTTCATTGGGATTGAATTAAAAAGTCACCACACTAAAAAGCAGGTCATCACTGGCCTCCGGGATGCTCCCAAGCCCCCTGCTGCTTGCCTATCCCATTAGTTCTCCCACTCAGTTGCCAGCATCCTCCAAACTCTCACATTCGGGGTTTGTATCGTGGTCCCCATACTTTCTTAGTAACATACATGGATGATTAAGTTTGGACTTACTGTTGCTCCCGGATGGAACCCCCAGATCCACCTTCTGGTTCCCGCCTGTGACAGCCAGCAAGCAGTGCCCTGCCTCAGGCCACAGAGAAGCCCCGCTGGGAGCACCAGATTCCAGGAGTCCCTCCTGACAGGGCAGGGAGACTGACAGGCATCCACACGGCTCACAGTCTTATTTTCACTTGTCATCTTCACACATTTTAAACTCTCCCTGTCATCAGCCTCCTTCAAACCTTAGCCTCATAAAGGTCTGCCCCTGGCCTCTCCCATCCTCCCTTTTCCTATTAAAGCCTCTCTCTCCCATGACGGCACCCCTTGCCCTCAAGGGGGGGGGGGGGAGGTGGGATATGTGTGCTCCTCACTGTCCACTTCAACTTCTAGACCATTCCCTCCACATGCACCCTTGTGTTAAACCCCTGCCCCACTGAAGGTCCTGCCATCTGTCCATTTATGCCCCTGTCATTAACATTTTTTTCCTAATTTCCTGGTCACTCGCTCTCATTCATTAAAGACCTTAGGTAGCTGGGTCACTAGAAATTGTCAGCACCCCAAACTGTTTATCTATCAGATTTTTAACTCAAAATCTCTGTCCCATCCTCTCTTCTCCCTATTTATTTGCCAATCATTTCCACCACTCTTGTTCTTCAAATTCTTTAGGACCTCTGGTCCATCAACCCACATCCTTCTCTATACATCCGTCTCCTCCTTCCCCCGTACTCTACGTGGATTCCATGGTCCTAACTTCAAAAGTCCCCTCTCCAGTATTCGCAATTTCCTTTCCTCTCTGTGCTTTCACAGCACCTGCGCAGGTAAACCCCAGGTGAATGAAGCTATCTGCTGTCTTTGTGCTACATCAGGGACATTAAATACTGCTGGGGAAAATCAAGCGTGGGAGGGCAGGATTTTCTTTCCTGTCACTCACTTTTCTTCCTCTCCTTACCCTGGCGACCTCCATGGAGTGAGCGCTAAGGGTCCATTCTCAGTCCTCACGTTACCTGATGTGGCTTCCAACACACCCCACGTTTCAGGTTTTCCTCCTGCCTCACTGCTGCTCCTTCTCACCTCTCCCGCTTCCTCCTCATCTCTCTGACCTCTTACTAGAGAGGTGCACCAGGCTTTAGTCTTCATTCCATATCTTCTCCTCTTTGTCTATACTCACTCCTTAGATAATCCTCTGATCTCCTGGCTTTAAATACCACCTAGATGCTGATGACTCCCAAATGTACACGTCTAGCTTGGACCTCTCCCTTGAATTCCAGAAATGCCTTCTTAAATTTTTGCCTAGGATAACTCATAGGCATCTCAAATTTCATATGCCCCAAAGCCAATTCTCTACCTCCCTACTCAGGCCCACCTCCTTTGGTATCCATGCAGTCTTCCCATCTGGATAAAAGGCAACTTCATCATGCTATCTTTCTTGGGTCAAAAACTTAAAGCCATCCTTGACTCAAAATTTTTTTTTTTTAACCTCTATCTAATCTGTCAACAAATCCTCTCAGCTCTCTGTCCTGGTCTCCTCCATGTAGGAGGGTGCTGGAGAACACTGCCCTTTATTTATAGTCCTTTCATCTCAGCCATTAATAACATCATTTATATGCAGTGGTCAGAAGGAAACCAGTCTGCAATGGTTCTCAACCTTAGCTGCACATTGGAATCACCTGGGGGTGGGGCTGAGGCTTTAAAAAAATCTGGCGCCTATGTCCCACCCACAGAGATTCTTATTTAATTGGTCTGGGGTATGACCTGAGATTTTTAAAAGCCACTCCTGGCCCCCACCCAGGTGGTTCTAATGTGCAGCCAAGTTTCCAAGCCACTATGTTAGGGCTTAAAACAAAAAGAGAGACCTGATGAAAATCATTAGTATTAATCAGTGTTTAAATGTCCAGATTTCAGAATCAGGATCACACACTAAAAACAATATCCCCCAAATTAAAATAAATAATAATAATAATTAAAACTGGGCAACTATATCAATAAACTCTCTTCTCTTTGAATGAACCTTATAACTTCAATCTTTACTTTCATAATCTTTTCTTTCTTAATTTTATAAGAATCTTTTTTATTAGCTTTAAATATTCATCATTTGATGAGAAAATCCTACCACTGGCTAAAAATTGGCCAGAATATCACCAGATCTCAGCTCCTGGATCCTCTCAGTGTTTTCTTTTAAAGCACAGACATTTTTCTGTGAATTTTGAGAGAAATGAGCGGAAAAGCTCATCTCAGTTTTAGGCAGGGTTGAAGGAGTTTAACAATTTAACAAGGTCAGGTTTGTCACCCTGATTTCCTTTTTCAATTCTCGAGCATTTTCCTCTAAAGGCATTCAGGCTGTGGTGTACAGGCTCTCCATGGAGGGACCAGTTTGCAGTTTTTTCATAAGTTAACAAACAAAGGGGAAAGAGACAATTGAGATATTAAAAAATGACAGCTAATAACCACTCTGAGTAGTGGGTGAGAGGAAGGAGGAAAGAAGAGGCAGAGGAGGCGGGGGCCGGGCACCTCCTCCCAGTTCCTGTTGCTGGAGGGATTTGGGAAAGCAGTTGAGCAGCTGGCAGACCCTGTGAGGGGGGGGGTCCTGATCATCACATCAGAACCTAAAATTTCTCTTCCCCATCCTAATTTCTATTTTTCTCTGATCAAAACTTATGTGTGTTAGGATCTGTGCAATCAAGTGTTTGCAGTCTTATTTCTCTAAAGAATTCCCTATGGATGTCATAATTGTTGTATATTGAACAAATATTTATACTTATGCAGTTGCATAACATTGAAATAGAAATTTAGCATAAAATACAAAACCTGTTGACTGGAATTAAAGGATACTCCAGATTAATCCAAAAATACTAATTGAGTTGCCTGATTTTCCTACTAAATTCTTCCTCTGATGCTTATTATTCCAGGGACATACAGGAGCAAGCCTGTCTTAATGTAAAACCTAAACTGTACTTCTTTTAAAATGTCAACCAGAGTGCCAAACAAATCAATTAAAATAACTTCTTGTAAAAAAAATCCCTAAACGAGAATGGAGTGAACTCAATTTTATTTGTTTAATTTTATTTTTACACTTATTTTACTGCCCTTGTACTTCAAGCTTGAATTAAGAGTACACTTTTCAAAATATTTTAAGCAAATGAAAAAACATTCATCACACTATGAAAACAAATATCCCAAAATATCTTCTATGGTCAAAATTTTCATATCTGAACATTTAACTAAGTCTGTATATGGCAAGCAATGCTTGTTTTTTCAATCATTTCTAATTTGACTTGTAAAACATGGCATTTTTCTATTTTTGACAAACTGTCTAAAAAAATAAGAACAAGCTTTTCTCTTCAGGGCTACACATAAAGGACCTTCTTTGTCACCTTCTCTCCTGGAATGGTGACAGGCTGACCCTACTTTCACTCCTCTGAACAAGGTAAGATGGTTTGTGCAGGAAATCTAAATCTGGCCCGAGGCAGCCGGGTGATTTTCCAGATGGAGGCAGAGGGAGAAGCTGAGAGCCTCTGTACTGCTCTCCCAGCGCCTGCAGTCTGCAGAGCTGGGAGAAGTCTGCCACCTAGTGGAAGATGGAGGCCACGGCCGGCTACTTGCGATTGCAGTTTGGTGCCAGGGCCTGGGGGCATCAAGGACTGCTTCTACAAAGGGAGTCCTGGGCCTAGCTTGCATTCGAGACACGGTGTACCATCAAGAGAATACCCAACAACAACAACAAACAATATTCAAAGCCCAGACACAAAATGTTCCTTCCTAGAAATGAAAATCACGCAGTACTGCCCTATACATATAAAGCATCTCTTCATAAAGCACCAAGTGTTTTATTTAACAAATCCCATCTCATTTCTACAGTGATTACCAATGTATTCTGTGTGCGTTTTCCTATGCAATGGAGAAAAACACAGGTGGGAAGTTTGCTTATTCCCCATTATAATGACTAAAGTCGTACTTTTAAAATTTCTGTACAGAGAATATTTTTCATCTGTTCAGATCCATGTGATAATCCATCTCAGTTGATGGCTGTCTTTCAAAAATGATTGACATGTTCAAGGAAGGTTAAGGGATTGGGAGCTGGAGCCCAGACTAGGCCGCCCAGATGTATTTGTGCTCTGTTCTTTTGATTTCGTTTGTCACATTATTCCAGTTTGCTTTATGTCTTAAACGATTGTTTTTAATTTATATTAAAGTAGCGCATGTACAGGTATCTGTTTGAAGGTACTAGTTCCCTGTTCCACCCCTTCCCACCTCTATTCCTGTTCCCTGGAGGTAGCTACTTGTAGGTCTGTTAGCTGCTTCTTTTGGTATTTTCTTCCATAATCTCTTAATAAAATGCTTCTGCTGCTATTTCCAGATCTGTTGGTGGTGGCCTGCCTCTGTTTGGGTTCCCTCAGAAGCAGACCATGAGACAAGGATTCAGGGAAGGATTCAAGGATTCAAGTAGGATGAGGCAGAGAAGGCAGCCAGGAAAGGGCACATTGTTAAACCAGCTGCCACTGTGAGCACCTGGAGCCAGACCCCAGAGCAGAAATGGGAGCGGTGGAAAACAGCCCAGGATCACCGGTTTAGAGTTGCTCCTGTCACGTGGCTAGCCGAGTGAGCTCCAGCAGCAGGGGAAACTCTGAAGAAAAGGAATGCAGAAGCTGGCAATTGGACTCAGAGCCACTGGGTGCAGCCGTGGCCAGGGTCATGTGTCTGCACAGGGCACTGGCGGCACCTACTACAGCCGTCTAGATGAGCAAGTCACTAGCACACACCCACCTATCCTTCCCATCCTCCCAACGCCACTATTTTTAGTCCTTCTTTGGAAACCTCTGTGACTTTAAGGAGGTACTAACAGCTCTCTTTTTTTTTCCGTGCATGATAGGTAGTAACTTATCCTCTGAGATGAAGACTTGAGGACACACACACCCTCTCCCTCGCTTCCCTTTAGCCCCTCCTCCTCCTCTCTCCTACTTCTCAACTGCTGATTATATTTGCTTTCTCGTTTACATTATTCTAGAGCCATACTTAAGTCCACATGTTCAGCCTATAGGTTGATTCTAAAAGCGCATTGATGGGACTGCGCAGTATTTTTCACTGCAGAGCTAGTGTTCACTATAATTACATTTCTTTTGTATTTGAGCTTTTTAATTTTTGCTGAAGCTTCTGACTGCCTCTTACTATTCTTGTACTTTTGCCTTTATTTCAAATTAATATTTTTTCCTAACCTCTCCTACCCATCAGGGGTAAGGTGTTCTGTTGCGCCCCCATAGAGTTTCTTTGTGGTGCCCTCCCTCATACCGCTCCAACCTGCAGTCCTTGCCTCTGCATCTCTGGTCATCCCGGGACTTACCAACACGATTCCCCAGGTTGGATCCACTGTTGCCTGTATCCCATTCCTCCTTGTTTCTTGGTTTGTTTACTCCCTGGTTTTGCTTGAATGTAGCCTAAGTCTGTGTGGGAATAATAGTGTGTGGAAAGTAAATTTCCTTTCACTTTGGAAATTTATTTTTCTTATCTTTAGCTTAGTAAACAGTTTGATTGCTTTTAATTCTAGATTGAAAATCACTTTTCTACTTTCTAGGGATACAGTTGCAAAATCTGTTGCATTTTGATTCTTATTCCTTTACATCAGTCTGTTTCCCTCTCCACCTCAGAAGCTTTTAAGATTGTTTCTTTTTATCCTTAAGTTCTGAACTTTGCAATGGTGGGTCTAGATGTGTGTGTCTTTTTGTATTTATTGTGCTGGGCAGTAGCTGCCAAAGGTGTTTCCAAAGGTAGAGGCAGAGAGAAATACCCTGGCTTCTTCCCTCTTCTGCCCTCCAATCTCCTGCCAGTGCCTCCCATTGGCCAGATCCAGCTGGGAGCAGCAGACCTGGGAGCCTGGGAAACACAGCCTAGAAGAGTTGGCCCCCAGGAATACAGAGCAGGGCAGGAGAAGGGCAAGGAATGGATCTGAGGGCAGACAAGCCAAGGACCAGTGCAATTAAGATGACAAAACATCATCTAGAGTACAATCTCATTTTGCTTTTCAGAGTTTTAAAGGTTATAAAAGTAAAACATACCAGTTGTAGAAATTCAAACAGTATATATAGGTCTATGTTAAAAAGTGAAAGTCCTCCCTTTTTCCAAAGAAGGTATACAGATGGCCAACAGGCACATGAAAAGATGTTCAACATCACTAATCATCAGGGAAATGCAAATCAAAACCACAGTGAGATATCATCTTATACCTGTTAGAATGGCTATAATTGCCAAGATACTAAACAACAAATGTTGGAAAGGATGTGGAGAAAATGGACCCCTCATACACTGCTGGTGGGAATGCAAACTGGTGCAGTTACTATGAAAAACAGTATGGAGATTTCTCAAAAAATTAAAAATAGAGATACCATATGATCCAGCTATCCCATTACTGGGTATTTATCCAAAGAACATGAAATCAACAATTCAAAGTGACTTATGCACCCCTATGTTCATTGCAGCATTGCTCACAATAGCCAAGATGTGGAAGCAACACAAGTGCCCATCAATAGATGAATGGATAAAGAAGATGTGATATATATATGCAATGGAATATTACTCAGCCATAAAAAAAGACAAAATCGTCCCATTTGCAACAACATGGATAGACGTTGAAGGTATTATGTTAAGCGAAATAACCAGACAGAGAAAGACATACACTACAAGCTTTCACTCAGATGTGGAAGTTAAACAAACACATGGACAAAGAGAAGAGATTAGTGGTTACCAGAGGGGAAGGGGGTTGGGGCGTGGGCAAAAGGGGTAAAGGGGTACATATATATATATGGTGACTGACAAATAAAAATGCACAACTGAAATTTCACAATGTTATAAACTATTATGGGCTGGCCCAGTGGCTTAGCGGTTAAGTGTGTGCGCTCCGCTACGGGCGGCCTGGGTTCGGATCCTGGGTGCACACTGTCACACTGCTTCTCTGGCCATGCTGAGGCCGCGTCCCACTTACAGCAACTAGAAGGATGTGCAACTATGACATACAACTATCTACTGGGGCTTTGGGGAAAAAAAAAAAGGAGGAGGATTGGGGATAGATGTTAGCTCAGAGCGGGTTTTCCTCAGCTAAAAGAGGAGGATTAGCATGGATGTTAGCTCAGGGCTGATCTTCCTCACAAAAAAATAAATAAATAAATAAATAAACTATTATGACTTCAGCCAAAAAAAAAAATATATATATATATATAAACAATCCCCAACTTTCTGGTACTGCTACTTAGCAGTCATATAATCTGAAATACCTTACTTAACTTCTCTACCTCAGTTTCTTTATCTGAAAACAGGGATAATGCCAAGCACTAGGTTATGAGGATTAAATCAATCAATACTTGTTAACCTATCTAGTTCCATGCCTTTTATTTATTCATTAAACAAGCAATTATTGCCCATCTAAAAAAAAAAAAGTGAAAGTCCTCGTGCACACTCCACCCATGACTACTCCTTGCCCCAGAGAATAACACTGCTCCGTGTGTTTCAATAGAGATCCTTATCTATGCATTTACAAACTTCATAAACACGTGTGTGTGAGATGTCTGTTGGTAATACAGTCTCATTGTTTCTTTTACATCCCTTTTGCTCAATTCTGTTATGCTGACTAAGTTCTCATGTTTCCTTTGTTTTCATTCAGTAGATTAGAAATTATACAGCTATTTCAATTCTTCTGGTTTAGACTCTTAAATGTTTCAGTGAAATATTCCATACAAAAAACAAAAATATATATACATATATACTATATATATATATATATAATATGATGACTGTGTCTCCATTACCCAGCCTAAGAAATCGGACATCACAGTATTTTCGAAGTACCCAGAATGCCTCAGAAATCATATCCCTCTCCAACCCAACAGTAACCAATAATCTGAATTTTACTTTTCTTAAAACTATATTTTAAAGTATATACTATTTTTAAATACTGCATTGGTGACTAATTGTGGTACTTTTAACTTTATATGAAAGGTGACATGGCATAAGTATTTTTATGCAACTTGCATTTTTCACTCAATATTATGGGTTTTTGTTACATTTATAATATTGCTATGAAACCACAAAACATTACTGAGATAAACTTTAAAAATTAATAAATGAAGAGATATATGTTCTTCATGGGTCAAAAAACGTCATTTCTCCCCAATTAATCTACAGACTCAACGTAATCCCAATCAAATTTCCAACAGGCTTTTTCATAGACACTGACAGGCTGATTTCAAAATTCATATGGAAACGCAAAGGACCTAGAAGAGCCAAAACAACTTTGAAAAAGAACAAAGTTTGATGATTTACAGTACTTGATTTCAAGACTTGTGAAGCCACAGTAATCAAGACAGTGTGACATTGACCTAAAATACACAAATAGATCAACGGAACAGAATAGAGTTCAGCAATAGACCCACATATATATGAACAACTGATTTCCAACCAAGAGGCAAAGGCAACTCAGTAGAGAAAGAATAGTCCTTCCAACACATGGTACGAGAACAATTGAATATCTGTACGCAAAACCTTAAACTTCAACCCACACCTTGCACCATATACAAAAATTAACTCAAAACAAATCTTAAACCTAAATATAAGGCCTTAAACTACAAAACTTCTAAAAGAAAACATAGGAGAAAACTTTTGTGACCTTAGTTTAAGCAAAGGTTTCTCAGATACAATTCTATGATTCATAAAGAACAAATTGATAAATTGGATTACATCAAAATTTAAACTGCTCTTCAAAGACACAGCCAAGAGGATAAAAAGACAAGCACCAGACTGGGAGAAAATACATGCAAAATATATACCTGATAAAGGACTTTCATACTGAATATATAAAGAACTCTCACTACTCCATAATAAGCATGCAACCCCCCAAAAATGGTCAAAAGATCTGAAAAGACACTTCACCAAGATGAAACTATTAACAAGGATAGAGACTCCCCAGTTAGAGGCACCATTCTATGGCTTGGAGAAAATGACGTCCTTCAGAAGGAGCTACAGTATTTGGATTAAAATTTGAGAGTTAGGAGTATAAACTTCAGACTCAACAGCTGGAGTGAACTTAGCTCTACTTTGGTCTGTAGATCATCTTAATCTGGATCAACCGAAGTTGAACAATCTTATCTGCTACTATATGAAAAGCTAATGCAAGATAGACAGGCCATGGTGTTGAAAATTAAATTAAAAACTGAGAAGTAACAGTTAATACTTTTGGGACAGTGGTCACTGGGCTGCTGTGGGGAAGCTCCCATGACCAGCACCGTTGAAGCGTTGCTCTTGTGGGCCAGGTGTCACTATCTTGCTGGTCCTGTGCTATTGCCACGACAGGTAAAAACCAGCCTTCCTATTTCACCTTGCACCAGATGATAGACTAAATATAAGGAGGAACTTAAAGAGCTTTGTAATTCCTCTGTTCCCAGTAAGACGTAGGGCAGAACATGGCGGGAAACCCTTGGAAAACGTTATACCTTTGGGCGGAGGCTCTTGGCCACTTGCTATGTGACTGTCCATCTGTCCAGGAAAGGATGAGCTTGAGGCTTACTAGTGTTCCCAAAGCCTGCGCCGTGCATTTCCAAAGACATAATTTATACAAGCTCAAGAGGAAAGGCATGAAACAGGCTGCAAAATTCATAAATCAATTCTCTCTTTCTCTCTCAGAAATTATGCATGCTTAATACTTGGAATGTCTGCAGTAGTGAGTAGAGAACCATATTCATGGCCCTTGGTGCCCGAAATGGGCAGATCTGTAATTGAATAACATCATGAGCAATTATCATAGTTATAAATAAGGGTGTGAGTTCACATCTCACCTTAAAAGGCACGTCCACAGAGTTCCTGACAAGGGGAACTCCACTGTTGGGAATTCTGAAAGGAGCAGGGAAATACCTCACCAGCAGTCACCATCTGATTATTAATTAATAGTACCACGAAAAAGATAGAACTTTTCAGAATAACCTTCTTGACCAATGTACATCTCTCGATGTTCCAAATCTTTTTGCTCATTGCCTTATAAGAAGTGAATTATTAAGGCTTGGCAAAGAGAGAAGAGTCTCCCATAATCTCTGGTCAGAATTCCCTAGAATAATAGTCATACATTTTACTAGTCAAAGAAAACAAAACATAAAATAGCAAGTTTTTCAAACTACAGCAAAATTCTTGAATTGTCTACTGATTTTTTTATCTCCTTAATATAGTTTGATGACCTTATGGAAGATTTTCCAGTATCTCTCCAGAGGGGACGTATTTACAAAGAGTAAAGTGGGAAGGGAACAAAATCAGAGGAAGAATAAAGATCACAAATGGATGGACTTTAAAACTTCTGCCTCACCCTTTAGTTTTCTTCCAGATTCTTGTATTGTAAGAGTCTCAAGCATTATTATTACCTATGATTCTACACTTGCACTTTGTCAGCCTTGTCTTCTGAGAACTTACTTTCATATTCCCTAAATCATCCAAAAACAAACCAGATTTAGAAACAGTCCTAGACTCTAAGGTATTTTATCATTCTTTTCCACATTACAACTAATTTTACCCTCTCCTCTACTTCCCATCTCCTCCCAAGCCCTTGAAATATGTCAGTCTCAATTATATTGTTGACTTTTCAATCTGGACACTGTTCATTGAACTGTCTGGCTGTGAAACTACACTGCCACATATCAATAAAGTTTTGGGGATTTAGAGATTCAGCAGGTGGATGATGTGTTGTTTATGTTAGAACAAACAACCCCCATGTGCTCAGAGCCCACTGCTCTATGGCACAATAAGGCTTATTCCTGAGACACAGAGAACCAAGGGACAGGGGCAGTTTGAGAGCCTATAGAAGGATAACTGAGCGAAATACTAATTTGTATTTATTCCCCCTCTATGTTCCCTTTCATCTCATTTCAGACAAGGAGCCAGGCCTTTATCAATTCCTTCCCTCAGTGATATTTATTTATTTATTTATTTTGTAAGGAAGATCAGCCCTGCGCTCACGTTTGCCAATCCTCATCCTTTTTTGCTGAGGAAGACTGGCCCTGGGCTAACATCCGTGCCCATCTTCCTCCACTTTATATGGGACGCCGCCACAGCATGGCTTTCCAAGTGGTGTGTCGGTGCACGCCCAGAATCCGAACCCCGGGCGCTGCAGCGGAGCGCACGCATTTAACCGCTTGCGCCACCAGGCCGGCCCCCCTCAGTGATATTTAGAAGTGGAAAACAGAAGTCACTTTCAATCAAAGGCTCTTCTGTCTTTTGCAAACATCTAAGTTACCTGCAAAGAGTATGCCGGGGTCCCAGGGGGAAGAGGAGAGGGGTGCTTTTGAGAGCAAAGAGAAAAAGGGGCAAACCCAGAGGCTGGGAGGTAAACAAAGGTTGGTGGGTCCCAAGGTTAAGAGAGATTCACCTTCAACTCCCCAGCTCTTCAGAACGGAAAGGCCAGACCCCAGGCGCCGTGTCTTCCCAACTATTCCCATGCCAAGCACAGCAAAGCCGCTGGATCCAAGGGACCATGCAGGCTAGAACAGAGGGCCCCTTAGCAGAAACTGGTGGACCATGACAGTGTCCAGAGGGGCCAAGACCCCAGGCCACTGGCACAACACTGAGTCGTACAGGACCTTCCAGCTGGATTTAAAGAAAATTAGAAATGTCACGTTTTTTACACATCCTAGTTGGTACACTAAGATTCATGTGGGCACCTTCTGTGGGGGCTGAGTGACCCATACCTGCATCCAACACTGACTATAGGTGCTGGAATTTAGACTAATTCATCCTGAGCCTGCGGGCATGACTACATTGTAGAATGGGTGTTGAAAGAGGTGAGTGACAACTCTTGAAGAACATGACTGATCAGCGAATACCTAGGGTCAGGGATAAGTTTAGGTTTGAAAGAGTACTTGAGCATGCTTTAAAATCCCTGGCCAGATCAGCACCTCATTCAAGAGTAACAAAATACAAATCACTTCTTTGTTACTGTTATCTTGGCTTTGTAGAAGTGAATTCAAAACAGGACAGTATCAACTAACGAAAAATAAATAAATAAAAGGACTGTTTCCAACATTGTATAACTTGTATAAATTAAATACAAACAAACAAACCTTGGGCAGATACAAGGTGGTCAGAGAAGGAAGTGAGGACACCTGTAGCCTTGTTAGTTTGCTAAGATTAACGTTCTCTGTAATTCTTACAAAAACATCTAGGAAGATTTTAAAGTCTCTAAGTTAATTTCTCTTTTTTAAAAATTAAAATTCCCCCTGGAGAGGGAGAGGCATAGAGTAGCCAATAGACACACTACCTGGGGAAGGGGCCACTGTGCTGGCACAGCAGTAGGGAAAGCTATTCTGTGTCTGTTGGAAATGACAGTTACCAGAAACTTCAGGTGCTTTCCAACAACATTTGCAATAACGAAACTCCCGCCCCCCCGGGGAGAGACATCTGAATCTTGGTTAGGAAACATCACCAAGAAACTGCTGATCTTGGAGGCTGAGAAACGGAGCAATGCTCGGCTGATACGCCTCCCTCTCCGGCTTCACGGCTTAGTACTTACTGTCCCCCTTGCTCGCCCGGCTCCAGCCACGTTGGCCTCCTGGCGGTTCCCTCCACCTTCGGCCTTCCCCTGCGTTCTCTCTGCCTGGAAAGCCCTTCCCAGACATATCAGTATGGCCCATTCCTGCACCCTCTTCAGGTCTTCACTCAAATGGCGCCTTCTCGGCGAGGTCTTCCCAAAATTGCAGCCCCAGCTCCAGCACTGCCTTCTGCACTTACCACGGCCTGACATGTTACATATTTTTACTTAGTTTGCTTGTCGTCTGTCGCTGCCCACTAGATAATCTTCCATGAGGAAAGGTACTGAGTCTTTTGCTCAATGCTGTGTCCTCAGCCCCTAAAAGTGTCTGGCACACAGTAGGTGCTTAATAAATACTTATTGAAAGAATAAGTGCATAAATGCTCATGGAATAAATGTCCAAGTGCCTGGGCTTGCACAGCAAACAATGCTATAGTGGCTGTAGCCAAGCATCTGAGTATAGGGTGTGGGGCCCACTGACAACCAGAGTACATGCACTTCTGCTAAAATAAACAATCAAACCTCCTAACACCCACCAGAGGGCTGTGAGCAGGTGTCTTCAATTGCACTGTGATCAGAGGGCAGCAGTGGTCCAGGCCTGGGGAGCCTGGACTGCAGCACAGCTCTGTCCTGCATGGAAGGGGAGGGCAGATGGAATACTGCAGGGCGTGCCCTCCAAAGAGCGATCTGGATGAGTTCCATCCTCGCCGCACTTCTCCCAAAGAGGGAATATGGCAAAGGAGGGAGAGGAGTGTTGCCGGTTGCTCACCTCTACAAATAACATTACTTCTTTAGTGCTCTTCTCAAAAAAAGGAAATTCCATGAGAACAAAAGGGCTGGCGAAATTCCTATTTGGGGATAGGGAAACCATGCCACGTTTTTATTATACATGTGACCTGATGTAAAGCTCAAAGAACAAAGTAGTATAAAATACGATCCCTGTTGACATGAAGCTTATTCTTTTGATGTGGACACGAGCCTAAGAGGCAAGAAACAAATCCAGCAGCATTTTCTAACACAGGGTGCCCGAGGGCAGAGGCGGGCAGAGGATATGCTCTTCCTGGAGTCCGCATGGCATTCAAGTTGGAACGCAGAATTTCTTTGCATGTTCTTCTCATGTTTTATTTTTTAAAATCAAATTTTGTACTTACTTGTATTTGCATTGTAAAATTTGCACTGTAAAATTTTATTTTTATTACTTACCAGTAAACTTACTTAGCTTCTGTTTCCCACAACTTCAAGACAAACTGACATTCCACCAAGATGTGCCAAGAAATCCTGTCATTTTGGATTCTCCTTGGCACGGCGAACCCCCAGAGGTGTGGCCCAATTGGTAAATGTGGAATTTGGATATCACAAAAATCATCATCTTATGCCAAAATGTGTGATACAGACAACAACCGCTGTGACTGTCCAGGAAAGGCCAAAATATTTGGAAAGACTCTGCAGAGCCAGATAGGAAAAGTGTTATTCAAACAGCTGCCAGTGATACAATCTGTATGACACAGCCATTTTTTTGCCTTAGTTATACTACTTTTTGAAAATGAGGAAACAAGTCACTTTAAAAACAAATACATATTTTTTTTAATATAAATGGAAAGTAAGCACGCCGTAATGCCAGACATAAACTATCTTCAACTCTGGGCTCTTTTCAAAAGATACAAGATCATTTTTTCAAAAGATACAAGATGCACAGATAAATCACATTCATACCTTACAAATGTTAAATAGCAGACAATTTAAATTGATAATGAACAATGACTATTTTTCAGTAGCTTGAAATTTCAGTTATTCATTCCATAATTTTTACGAGTAAAAAAAGAGAGCTAATCATGTACCTTAATATTGTCTTTTATGTATTACTCAAAAGTACAAACAACCCTGAAGATAAAGTCGAGTCCCATGCTTGTCAGATGTATTATAAAAACACTGAGACATTTATCAGGCAAAACTAATACAATGAAAACTACCTTTAGAATATGTTTCACAAACACAAGTTCAACATTTCTCTTTGGTTCAGGAAATATAAGAGGTAGGTTCAAATAACATAAATGCCTATTATGTCACTAGATTTTCATTAAAATGTTGGCAATTTATATCAGAAATTAGTAGAAATCAAACATGAGTTTAGGAACTAAATTAAAAAGTGACAAGAATAACTTCAACTAACAAATGTTTTTCTAAGTCCTAATCACTTAATTAGAAAAATAGTTAAATCAGAAAAGATAGCTGACTACAAAATGGCCTTAGTAAAACGAAAACACGTTATCAATATTATAAATTAAGTTTTCTATATCATAACATGTTCCTAAAACTTGGGGCAAGAGAGAACATGAATGTATATGTTTATAAATTGGGCCTTTCGTTTAAATATAGGTACCTAATATATAAGATTAATATACACTACTGTGAATATGGATTACTCTCCTAAGTTTGTGCTGCCCAAATTGAGAATTGTAGGTTCAAAGAAATTCAACAGTGAGGAGGAAATGAGAATGTCATTCACCCATGACCAACCCACTTCACGTAATTAAGAAATTTCAGATGACCAGGAAGGGTCCCCAGAAGCTTTCCTGATTAAAACAGAATCTGATTCAAGTAGGAAGCAAAGGAGAAAGAAAAGAGAGATGCTCATCAGAAGTTGATATAAAGAAAAGGGTTTTGTTTCCTGGTGCTTCTCAAAGCAATGACAGAATAAACAGAATCTTTCAAATAAGTTGCCTTGTGTTGATAAATTAACAGTAATATACTGACAATCAGTGTGTCATCCCAGGAACCAAATAACAGTGCAAGGAAAATGGAAAAGGACCCACTGAAATAAATATTATTTCATCACTCCTCCTTACACAAAAATGATATGAATGGACGGCGGAATTCTCCTGGCTTGAAATTCTGCCACTTATGTTCATTCTTATTCAGCGTAAAGAAAGATAAGGATATAAACCCTATGCTACTTATTGGCTGCCGTAAGGTATGTTTTCACACAATGATTTTCTATTAATCGTTCTATAAGGAAATTTTAAGAAGTCTATAAAGACATTCAAAATATATAAAACAATTTAAATTTCAAGGTTTTCTGATCATTTTGTTTTTAACAAAAAGACATTTAAGTATAAAGGAACTAGCATAAATTTGAACCAACCAAAATAAAGATTAATGATTTATAATTCTACCACACAAAACAAATTTAATTCAAGCAAGTACATTTTTCAGATGTAGGATTCAGGGCATAGATTTGTAGAAAGGACTAATAAGAGAAGATAAAATACAACTTTGTGGCCTTCTCAAAATTGTATAAGCTTATCAAAACTATGATTTTTAACATTTCTGTTTACATAAAATTGAGCCCAAACATTTGAAATGATCATTGATATGTTCTTCCCTTTTTAGAAAAAAATATGACTGCTTTTGCCATAGACTTGGTGCAATTCTAGGAGAAAAAGTCACTCCAGAGATTGTTGAAAATTTCAATAATCACGCTAAAGCAAAAAATTCAACTTGTCATTTCTGAGTTACTCCTAAAGTTTGTTTCATATTTTCATAAACCACATAACTGATGCCTACAGCAGGTAGCACCTTCATGAAGTTTGGGGTGATGCCTCTGTAAAGTCCTGGTATTCCTTCTTTGGAAATTATGCGTCGAAAGAGGCCAACCATGTTCAGCTGTGGGCTTCCTTCTAACATGGCTAGAAAATAAAAACCAGGCTAGTTTAATATTCAAGCATGTTTTGCTATTATTGCTATACAAAATTATGCTTCAGAACGATATTCTAGAATACAATGAAAGGACAAAATTTATTCCAAGGGGCCCAAGAAAGTACCCCTTTCTACAATTCTCCTTGTATAGTACCTAATAGTGAGTGCCCTAATTATAATAATGATGGTAATAACAGTTATTTATTGAGTGATTACTATGTGCTAGATATTGGGTTAATTACTTTATATACCAATCCTCCAAGGTCGGTATTATTGTACCCATTTTATAATGGGGAATTGGAAGCTTAGAAAGATTGAGAAACTTGTCCTAACACACTTAGCTAGCAAGTGGGAGAGCTGAGAGCTGATGGTTTTTCTGACTCCAAAGCTCATGCACTTTCTACCACACCACCTGGCTGCCGCCACCCCCTCCGCCTCATTAACCAAGCGCTGTAGGGAGAACAGTTCAATCTTAGGAAGTAAGGGGAGAATGGGGAGATTAGGGAAAATATAGGATCCCTGAGCCTTGAAAATGATCCCAATAGGCAGGAAAGAGAGGGAGGGAAATCCCATGTTGCTAGCACAACAAAGACAAAGGTGGCAACATGCATGTGCTATGGGGACACGGCTGATTGCTGCATGTGGTTATGACACAGATGGTACCGAGTGGCTGGAGGTGGGTAAGGTATGGGTGGGGAAATGGAGCAAAAAAATAAAGTGGGGATTATTGAAGGCTTTGAAATTCCCACTAAGAACTTTGGAATTTATTCTGAAGACAATGAAAAGTCACAAAGATTTCTGAACAGGAGTAAAATGATCAGACTTCGACTTTAGAAACAAGCGTCCTATCAGCCATACAGGGACTGGACTGGAGCTGGCAGATGGGAGGGGAAGACTTGTTCAGTGATGGTTTGAATCAGACTGCCCGGGTTTGAAGTCTAGCTCCACTATCTACCAAATGTATAACCTCGTGGAAGTTAATCTCTTTTTGCCCCAGTTACTCATTTTCAAAATGGGGATAATATTAGTATCGCCCCCCCAAAGATGGTTATGATGGTTGAATGAGAGAATACACACAAAACGTTGAGTTCAGCACTTTGCATTTTTCTCTCCAGCCACATGGTCTTCTTTCAGCTCCTCAAATAAGCCACATTTTCTCTTGCCTCAGTGCCTTCACACATGCCTTTCCTGGGGCTGGAATGCTCTTTTTTCCCCCTGCACCTGCCTTTGCCCAGCTAACTCCCACTTGTCTTTCCAGGCTCAGCTTAAATGACAATGTTCTCTGGCTCCCAAGATAGGTTAGAGTCCCTTGCTCTGTGCTCCCCTAATAGAGGGGAGGGGGGCTAATGAGGTTGTTTACTTGCTGAATGTGTGTATTCTCCACTCCACAATGGCAGGGACCACAAGTGACTTGTGGACTGCTCTAACCCCAGCACCTGGCAGAGGGTCCAGCACCTGACAATGGCTCAGGAAGTATTTGTTAATTAACGATTGACTGCTTGGTTGAGGGAGGGATGGTTGGTACTTGGAAGAGAGGTTGGGGATAGAACTGAAGGTGCCCAGGGTGTACTATTTAAAGAAATAACAGTGGGTGAGATTGGTCAGGGAAAGAGCAAAAAAGAAAAGAAAGGCACAGAACGCACACTTTAATGTAGCAATAAAAGCCAGCACATCAGAAGAAAAGAGAATAATCAATGAAATGGCAGAAGAGTTAGGAGGCTACGGTGTAATCAAAGCCAAGGGAGGGGACAGTGTCACAATGGGGAGGGATCACAGTTCAAAAGTTGTAGGGTCCAACAATAATAAACAATTGCAGCCACAATTCATCAAGAATTTGACAAATGCCATGTACTTTACATATATTGTTGCTAATTCTTACAACACCGCACAGTTTTCATTCCCTTTTACAGATGAGAAACCAAAAACCCAAAGAGGTTTGGGGCAAAGATCTGAACCCAAATCCACCTAGATACTAAAGCTTATATACTCTTAAAACATGTATTCTCAACACAGGCAAAAAAAATCTTACTCTGTTATGCACAAAGCACAGATATACAGCCAGTACACGTGCAGTCTATCTGTGGTATAAAAATTTCATTAAAATGGAGTGTTTAGGAAAAGAATTTGTAAAACAGTTCCTTAGGGAGGCAATAATGAAAAAAAGCTTGAGAAACACTATCTTAAAACCATATTCTCTTGTCTCAGGGGAACCTGAAGTTCCAAAAGCACGTTACTGATGCAGTACTTTTATCAGCGTGATTCCTTCATCAAAAACTCACCTTGAGCCTGCATGCGCGTTCGCACCAAGGCCAAGGGGTAGCTGGCCAGCTGACCGCAGGTGCTCGACAAGGCACCACATCCCAGCAACACCATGACACCAGGGTTTACAGAGTCTTTGGCAAAATTATCTAGCCAATGGGACTTCAAGAGCTGCCAGAGAAAGAGAAAAAAAGAAAGGTAATGAACTAACTTTACAACTGCTTTCACTCCACATGAAGACTTGCACAGGCACTCTCATCCTTATGAGAGGACCACTTCTACAAGATCGGGTGGCATGTTCCCAGGAGCGGCAGCCACTGTAGAGGCAGCAGCCGGTGGAGAGGTGGGGAAGCCACTGGGGATACAGAACACGTGAGGTTTGCACTTGCTGCTCATTGTCTTCTAAATAAACGTGAAGATCTGTAGCACACCAAATGTAGGATCTAAAGAACATTTCCTATGGTAAGTACTAATAAAAATATAACACTACTAATTGCATCTAATTTTGTGCTTTACACATAGGTAGTTTCATTTAGTCCTTTTACAAAAGCTGAGGTGGAGCTATTCTTTTGATTCCAGAAATGAGGAAAATAAGTCTCAGAGGAGTTTTTTTTTAATAAGGGTGCAGCAAAGTGTTCTGATCCTCAGGCCATGCTTTTACCCTATTAGCCTACATCCCTGTATTTCCATTAGAAGGCAATAAATGAGAGAAATTGTATATAATATATATGCTAATATACTTTTTAAATATAAAATATTTTAAGTTAAAAATATATGCTACTATGTGGGAAAAATTATATTTTGTATGGTAGCCCAAGCATACTAATACACCACCCAAAGCAATCTACAGATTCAGTGCAATCTCTACTCAAATCCCAATGACATTTTGGAAGAAACAGAGACAATCATCCTAAAATTCATAAGAAATCTTAAGGGACCCCAACTACCCAAAATAATCTTGGAAAAGAAGAATGAAGTTGGAGGTCTCATACTTCCTGATTTCAATATATACTACAAAGCAACAGTAATCAAGACGGTGTGGTACTGGTATAAAGACAGATACATAGATCAATGGAATAAAATAGCCCAGAAATAAACTCTTGAATATACGGCCAAATGATCTTCAACAAGGGTGCCACGACTGAGGAAAGGACAGTCTCTTCTACAAATGGTCCTGGGAAAACTGGATATCCACATGCAAAAGAATAAAGTTGGACCCTTACATTACACCACATACAAAAACTAACCTAAAAGGAAAGACTTAAACATAAGACCTAATACTATAAAACTCCTAGGAGAAAACGTATGGTAAAAGCTTCAGGATATTGGATTTGGCAATGATTTCTTGGATGTGATACCAAAAACACAGGCAACAAAGGCAAAAATAGACAAACTTCAACTTAAAAACTTCTGTGTAGCAAAAGAAAGACAATCAACAGAGTGACAAGGCAACCTACGGAATGGGAGAATATATTTGCAAACCATATATCTGATATGGGGTTAATATCCAAAATATATAAAGAATTCCTACAACTCAATAACAACAATAAAAAAATAAATAAGCTGATTAAAAAATGGGCAAAGGATTTGGATAGACATTTCTCCAAATATGATATATATAAATGGACAACAAGCATATGAAAAGATGCCCAACATCACTTATCATCAGAGAAATGCAAATTAAAAACACAATGAGATATTGCCTCACACCTGTTAGGATGGCCACTATTAAAAAAATAAATAAAAAACAGAAACTAACAAGTGTTAGCAAGGATGTAGAGAAATTACTGTTGATGGGAATGAAGAAGGGTACAGCTGCTATGGAAAACGGTTTGACAGTTCCTTAAAAAGCTTAACACAGAATTACCATATGACCCAGCAATTCTATCCCTAGTTACAGTATATACCCAAAGGAATTGAAAGCAGAGACTCAAACAGATACTTGTATCAAATGTTCACTGCAGCATTATTCACAACAGCCAAAAGGCAGAAACAACCCAAAAGATGAATAGATAAACAAAATGTGGTATATCCATACAGTGGAATATTATTCAACCATAAAAAGGAATGATGTTCTGATACATGTTCCAACGTGGATGAACCCTGAAAACAATATGCTAAGCGAAATAAGCCAGACAAAAAAGGACAAATATTATATGATTCCACTTATCTGAAATAACTAGAATAGGCAAATTCATAGAGACAGAAAGGAGATTAGAGATTACCAGGGGCTGGGAGGAGGGGAGAGTGGGGAGTTATTTTGTAGTAGTTACAGAGTGTATGTCTGGGATGATGAAAAGGTATTAGAAATAGATAGTGGTGATGGTTGTACAACATTGTGAATGTAATTAATGCCCTTGATTTGTACTCTTAAAAATGGCAAATTTTATGTTGTACATATTTTACCACAATTTTTAAATTAAGTTTTAAATTCCAAAAACCATTGCATTGTACAATTGAAATGAGTGAAATGTATGCTATATGAATTATATCTTAATAAAGCTGTTAAAAAAAAAAGTAAAGTCCTCTAAGAAAGCTTTCATTACACATTCCACCCCTCCCCTCAGCTATAGGTTGGGTCCCTTCCCAACGCACCCAGGCTTACTTCTATCACAGCACAACCATACACTGCGCTTTAGCTGTTTGCTTGTCTATCTCCCCCACCAGACCTTCAGTGTTGTAAATCCAGAAACCAAGTCCTTCTTCCAGCCTCTAGATCCAGCATCTAACCCAGTGGCTTGCACATCGTGTGAGCTCGATAAATGTTGGCCCGATTTGTCAATTATTAAGCAGTTTAAAAGTCAGGGTGGAGCCAAGATTTGTAGTCCAAGTTGTCTCTTCAGTACAAGGGATGGATCTGTGCTATCCACGTCAGTCTCTTGGCTTTACCAATATAAGATTTTAACAAATCAAACAAAATGTGCCATTTTTGCTTATTTCCTCTCCCTTCAAAAAAATCCCTAGTACCATCTTCTAAGCTGAACAACTATATCTGAATGTGAGTCCACAGTCTTTGTTAATAAAAATAATTCACAAGGAATCTAATACAAAAGTGACAACAGGAACAGGAAGGGTCTCATATTCGAGGTACTTGAAAAGAAAGATCAAATAACACACCCCTGAATCTACTTTTGGTCACGAACTGTTTCCTGGTATATATGTACTTCTTTATATAAAGTCAATTTCTAACAATAAGAACTATTTAACTACATTTTCAGATTCAAAAGATTGCTAAAAACTCACCTCATACACAGCAAGATCTATACCTGCATAAGGTATGATGCCTAATAAATTGGGAACATAACCTTTGTAAAAAGCTCCCACTCCTTCATGTTTCAAAATCTTCTTGGCACAATCGAATATTCCAGAGTATTGTCCAGTTTTGCCTACAGCCAGCCTGGTTTTCAAAACCTGGTTATGAAAGAATATAACAAAATATTGTTGTTCATATTAACTCTATCATCATGGAATTCAAAAGAATTAATTTTACAGAATACCTAGCACATACTGTCATGTAAACGACTGTCCAATTTGTTGATGTGTTCTCCCTCACATATTCTCTCTCTTAAGAAGCCGAGACCAGAGCCAAGAGGACCTATTTATTGCAAAGAGGATCTGAATGAGAGCAGTGGCAGAGGAAATGGAGAGAAGCAAATCTACTGATGTCTTAACAAAATTGACTGCTGACTAGCTAGATATGGAGAGTGAGGGAAATAGTAGTGTAAAGGACAATTCCAGTGTCTCTAGCTTGGAACAGAGGATGCGGGCAGCAGGGAGGTGGGAAGGTGATGCTATTAACTGAGATGGAGGATATAAGAGGAAGACTAGGTATTGAATTAGGATATTTTTTGAGGGGTGTGCGGAATAATATGATCATATTAAGATGTTTACAAGGAAAGCTTTATTAATATGCATACCACAAAGGTGAAAATTAAAAGTATCTTAAGAGTATCTTAATCAAATATCTTGCTTAGGTCTTATCAGTTATTGACAAATCCTTTGTCGCATCAATAAATATCAATCACATATACAATATTATTTTTGCTCTAAAGCAGGAGTTGGAAAACTTTTTCTATAAAGGCTAGATAGTAAACATTTTCATCTTTGCAGGCCTAACATAACAGGTCTCTGTTGCATATTCTTTGCTTTTTTGGGTTTTTTTAACCACCTTTTTAAAATGCAAAAACCATCTAATTAGGGCCGGCTCCGTGGCTTAGCGGTTAAGTGCGTGCGCTCTGATGCTGGCGGCCCGGGTTCGGATCCCGGGCACGCCCCAAGGCACCACTTCTCCGTCCAACGCGAGGCCGAGTCCCACGTACAGCAACTAGAAGGATGTGAACCTATGACATACAACTGTCTACTGGGGCTTTGGGGGGAAAAAATGAATAAATAAAAAACCATCTAATTAGGACTGCCATCACCTAATCACATCCTGAAGTTCCATCATGAAATTTACGGTACAGAAACTCTTTGGAAATGAATGGGTGAATTCTTATTTACACTGTGGCAGCCAGCCTCCAAGACGGCTTCCAACTATCCCTGCCTCCTGGTATTCACACCTATGTAGTCCCCTCCCACACTCTACCAGAAGTGGTCTGTGTGACCAATAGAATACAGCAGAAGTGACCAGACATGGCAGCTTCCATCTAGGGCACTCTCTCTCTCTGATCATTGACTTGAGGAAACCAGATACCATGTTGTGAGGGTACTCAAGCAGCCTGTGGAGAGGCCCATGTGATAACGAATTGACGTCTGCAGCCAATAGCCAGGGAGGCCTGGCAACAAACATGTGAGTGAGCTTGGAAGCGGATCCATCCCCAGTTGAACCCTGAGGTGACTACAGTCCTGGTCGACACCTTGACAGCAGGCTATAAGAAACCCTGAGCCAGAGGCACCCAGCTAAGCTACTCTCAAATTCCTGACCCACAGACACCATGAGATAATAAATGCTTGTTGTTTTAAACTGTAAACTTGGGGTAAGAGCAAAGATAATTAATATAAACACCATTAACACAGTCAGACTTCACCATGGTACTTACCTCCATAGGATAAATAAAAGTCTGTGCAGTTGCCCCAGCCATGGAACCAGAAATAAATCTCTCAAAAGTTCCTACTTTCTGTCCTTCCTCAGTAAGCAGCTTCTTGTACTGTATAAATAAATTTTTAAATGCACATTAATATCTGCTATAGACTGAATTGTGTCCTCCCACAAATTCAAATGTTGAAGCTATAAACCCCCAATGTGATGTATTTGGGATGGGGCCTTTGGGAGGTAATTAGGGTTAGATGAGGTCATGACGGTGGGGCCCTCATGACAGGATTGGTGTCCTTATAAGAAGGGACACCAGAGAGTTCACTCTCTCTCTCTCTCTCCACATGCATACACCAAGGAAAGACCATGTGAGCACACAGTGAAAGGGCAGCCATCTGCAAGCCAGGAAGAGGGCCTTCACCAGAAACCAAATTAGTCAGCACCTTGATCCTGGATCCTGTCCCAGCTCCAGAACTGGGAGAAATAAATTTCTGTTGTTTAAACCATCCAGTGTTTGGTATTTTGTTATGGCAGCCCGAGCTGACTAAGACAATACCAAAATACAAATCAGCTCCTAGAAATCAGTTAATTGGCAATGTGACGATGTCTCTCTAAATGCATACACTGCATTAATACCTAGCAGAAAAGCAAGGCTTAAATGCTAACACATCCAGTTTACTGGATAGTGGTTTCCAAGGTAGATTTCCACAGAGCACAGATGTTCCAAAGATGGGACCCAGTTGCTCCTTTGCTAAAACAGAATAATAGCATTCTTTCCCAGATGCACAGAAAACACAGAGTTAATAAAGTGTTTGTAATTTTTGGATAATTTCCCCATTGTTTTTATTTTCTTAAGATGAGTTTATTTTCACCAGTACAAATAAAACAAATAAATGACAAATATTAACAAAACAACTTAGAAGAACAGGTTTCGTAGGTAACATATAACTATATTAACAAGTCAACCCCAGTGCCCACCTGGCCCACCAGAATAAAGCAACGGACACAGCTGATCGGGCCAAGGGTGGAATCTGACCCAAACGTAGCCAAAATATTGACAGGGCAGGGCGTAAATATCATGGGCCCCAGAGTCAGGCAGACCTGGGCTGGAACTCCAGAAACGTGTGCCCCTGGGCAAGTTCATGAACATGTCTAAGCTGCAGTTTCTTCTTCTATGATAACAGTACTTATCTCATGGGGTTGTTGAAAGGATTAAATAAAATAATATAATAACACAGCACAGTGCTGGACACACAGCGAATGTTCAGTAAATGTTGTTGTTATCATTAATACTAATACATTATCTTTCCAAAACTTGGAGAGACAAACTCTGCCCAAACACAGACTGTGGTAAAAAGCCAGGCAAACCAGACTCCTTCTCTTAGAAATGTCTGGAGGGTCCACACAGGTAACTGGCCACTGACACAGAAGGAGAAGTACATATATCAACAGAGAGAAGCAGACACGGCGAAGGAACAGGTCGGTGAAGTTCCACTTCCTGCCCTGCTCTGAGGACCCTTCCCTAAATGCCGCAGGCATCCCGACAGTGACCCCCACTCCCTGAGCCAGCCAGAGCTTCTGTTCCTCGGGATCCAAAGAGCCCAGGGCAACAATACAGGAGTAGTTTCTCCTAGTAAAACTGTGTTTCTCTGCTCATGATAAAAATTAAACATATTATTTCACGAAGCTCCCCAAATGGCAGATATTCCTCCCAAAAGAGATCAGTGCCTCCATGGGCTCTGATTCTGAACTGCATCAGAATGTTAAGTAAAACTCCTCTTCTGTGTAGGCTCTATTACTTTTCCTGCACGTCAGATCATCACAGTCATTAAATTCAATTTGTTAAAAACCTTCCTGCATATTAACCGGAACCTTGAAGGCACCTTTTACATCTTGTAACCCCTCCCAATAGCATCTATCAAAAGTATTCAGTAAATGTTGAGTGAGTGATGGAGAATAAACATTTAAAGGGTAGGGATGTGGGGCTCCTGTGCCCCAAAACATACCACACACAAAGGGAAGAGCTGAAGACAGAGAGCCCATAAAGGGTTAGACACTGTGCCAGGTACATAACACTACGTCATCAAGTTCAATTTCTATCCTAGAGGTGAGGTAACAGTCACAGAAACTTTAAGTGGCTTGCTCAAGGTCACAGAATTTGATTTTCCCAAAGGAGAATTAACTGTGTTCTCAAAGCCACTCTGAAATCCTTTTGTCTATCTCAGTTCTCTCTCCCATTTGTTAGAACATCTATTTCAATCTCCTCTATTCTCCTGCTTCCAATACCACTTCCTCCCTTATTCTCAGGAAATGTCCTTTTTTGGGAACTCAAGGAAGAACAGAGAGGATGCCAGGTAAGAATATCTTGGTATTCCTGCCCAACCCCACAAAATCATCCACACTCACTTAGATCTCCTTTTTTCTCGAGCTGACATAAGAAGAGTCCTCCACACAGTCAAAGGCTAATCCTCCCAATAGTCTCTGGATAGTACCCATTTCTCCCCCAGCCTTTCTACCTTCTACCCCCCACCCCGGACACATACTTCCTCTGAACACCTGCTGCACCCATCTACCTCTCTCACACATATTTTTAACTTCCTTTTTTGTACTGATATGCTACATTCAGCAACAGGCACATTAAACAAAACATATCAAAACCCTCCCTCTGCCCAACATCCTTCTTATCTATCAGTCTCTCCCTCTTCTTTTCTCCTTTCCTTCTGACATCTAACTCCCTGAAAAAATGTGTCTCCACTGCCCAATTTTCTTCACCTCCTCTTCACTTTAGCTCATTTTAGTATGGTTTCTCATCTCATTACTTCGCTGACATATTTGTACAAAGATTTCCTGTCTCTGAGTTAATAAATCATAAAAGATATTTTTCTTATTGTATTTACCACCTTCTAGCATTTGACCATTCATGAAATCTTTTTCCTCCTCTGACTTCTAGGCTATCAGTCTCTGTAGTCATCCTCCTGTCCCTCTAGCTATTCTTTCTCAGTCTCCTTTGGAAGTTTCTCCTCTACTTCTCCCTAGGCTTATTCCCAGAATTCTTGTCTTTCCATAAGCCTTCCTGAGTGATCCAATCCAATGGCTTCAACTCAATAACAACCTCTCTATCAAAGATCTCTCTCCTAATTTCTAGATGATATATCCATTTGCCTACTGGACAGCTCCCTGTACATGTCACAGAGATAGCTCAAACTCAGCATGTCCAAAATGGAACCTGTCATTTTACCCCAAAATCCATTCCTCTTATTATTTTCTCTACGTGTTTAGTTGCTCAAGTTAGGAGCCAGAGCATCATCCTTGGTTCCTCTTTCTTTCTCATCTCCACATTCACTCAGTGAATGAGTCTGTTGATTCTATTTCAAAATATTTTTCAGTCCATTGCCTTCTTCTCCAGTCCTGTTAGCCACCATCTTATACTAAGATGCTCATCGTTTCTTACCTGAATTACTGAAATATTTCCTTAAATAGTCTCCCCACCTCCAGTACAGCCTCACTCTCCTCCAATACATTCTCCACTCTTTTTCCACGTTGATCTTTCTTTCTTTTTTTCTTTTTTTGTGAGGAAGATCGGCCCTGAGCTAACATCTGCCAATCCTCCTCTTTTTGCTGAGGAAGACTGGCCCTGGGCTAACACCCATGCCCATCTTTCTCTACTTTATATGGGACACCACCACAGCATGGCTTGACAAGCAGTGCATCAGTGAGCGCCCGGGATCCGAACCGGCGAACCCCGGGCTGCCACTTAACCACTTGCGCCACTGGGCCGGCCCCCAGGTTGATCTTTCTTAAATGTAAACATACTCATTTCACTTCTTTACATAAGATGCTTCAATAGCCCCCTCACCATATTCAAGATAAAAATCTAGACTCCTATGTCATTTGGCTCATGCCTATCTGTCCAGCCTGCTTTCATCATCATCTTCCCAGAAACACACTCCACTACACCTGAGCCTAGCAAACCACTTTACATTTCCTTAGCGAATGATGCTTTCTTGTGCCTACATTTCTGTCCACATGCTGCTGCTTCTGCTCGAAATACCCATCTTTCCCTTCATCTTAACGGGCTTGAGACTCAGGAAGGATTGCGTCCAAATTCTAGCTCTGGCAGTTCTGTGTTTTCACTCATCTAATAAGGATTTACTGGCACTGGACAAGGTGCTGGGAACACAAAGCTGGAAACAAATATTGCCTAGGGAAGCTCACAGTCTCATTAAGGAAAGAAGTAAGTACCGAGATAATCAGAATTCAGTGTGAAACTGTTGTAACGGAGGGAAACACAGGGAACTATTACAATGAAGAGGGTTTCCTGGAGGAAATAACTCCTGAGTAGTCTTGCAGGATGTTCACCACTATATGACATATAGAAAGAGGAATGGAGTGTGAGTGTGTGTGTGTGTGTGTTTGTGTGTGTGTGCAAGTGTGTCACTGGAGCCAGGGATGGAAGGATGACTGCTGCACTGTAGACATGTTGCATTTGAGGTACCCCTGGGATATGTAAGTAGAGATGCACAGATATGCAGTACACAGATGGATGTGTAGGTATAGAGACGAAGGAAAAAAAGATAGAACAGAGAGCAGTTAGTACATATGTGGCAGCTGAAACCATGAGAACACTGCACCCTGTCACTGATACAATGTACTGTTATGGTAATGACAACCCAAACTGTCCACAGCTTTATCCCATATTGATGTGTTTAAGAGAGCTACATACCAGGCTGAAAATATCCTTTTGTTAGTTTTCTAAACTATTAGTTATTCAATGAACAAGACCTATCTAAATCCAGAAGTGAGCTAGCTAGGTACTCTGGGAAATGTGAGAATATATATGACATAATATTTATGCTGAAGAAATTTACAACTCACTGGGAAAACAATGAGTTTTGCCTTATCCAGTGGAAAACTGGATATTCTGTAACACAGTGCCCTAAGGAAGCTGGGCCGGGGAGGCATTGGTTTTGGTTGGAATGCTTAGGAAATGCTGCTCATGGGAAGCCGGGCTTAAGAGAGCCCTGAGGGATGAACAGATCTTCAGCAGGAGGGGAGAAAATGGACAGGCATAATAGGGCTTTCTCTTGATCTCTCAGAAAAGTTAGCACACAGAAATTAGAATATTGTAAAGAGGGCTCAGAAAGGAGCCTGACTGGATAGAAGCAGAGGATGGCGGTTGGCAGTGTCCAAGTTAAGAATCTGACAAGTAGCATCAAGTGTAACGCATGCATTTGCTTGCAATAACTTGGACTTTCAAAAATACCTAAGTTCCTGCATATTGGAATAATGGTTTTCTACTCGAACACTTACTTATTGTACGCTCTGGCTTTCCCATCATAAAATTCAAATATGTGGTCAGTATATACTGGTATCTAAAATGCGTGCCCTTACTAGTCATGATTTGAATCCTCAAACATGCACAAAAGGAAAATATCCTTCCCCAAAATAGGCTCTAATTAAAGTCCTGGAGGCTAGATTTTCTTCAACTTTTTTCTTTGCTTCTCTATTTCCTAAACCAAGAAAAGGACACCACTAGATTGTGTAATCTTCTCAAGAGTATTCTGTTGCTCAAGAACAAAATACTCTCCAAAATCATCAAAAATCTATTTGAAATAGTACAAAATATGAGGTGGAGCTAAATTTCAAGGTTCTTATAGTTGACGATAAACAATGATGGAAGAAATCATGGAAAAAATAATTTTGTGGATGCTCAACTAGACAGTTCTGCTAATGACCATAGAGAGAAGCCAAATTCTAAAACTCATTGCTATATTTCCTCTTAATACCAAGTCCCGCTGAAGCAGCATCCAAAACAATCTAAGTCAACAGAGAAGTTGATTCAGAGGTAAATGCATTCATTCATTGATTCATTCACTTATTCATTCAACAAACACTTACTGAGCACTTATCATATGCCAGTCTCTGTCTAAGTGCTGGAGTATAGAGAAGAAGCCCAACTCCCACTTCGACGGAGCTTTCACTCTAAATCCAACTCAATTTTATAGCCATGTCAGATTACACAAAAGACTTCAACTTAAAATTTTTCCTTCTAGATGTTAGATGGGGATAATTTCATAAAACTTATATTAGTGTGCAGCTTCTATTCTGAATTCAAAATGAATAAGATAAAATTCTACTTTTCATTCAAGAGCTCCTTAGAAAAGAAAATAAAAGTCTTTCTTTATAAATAATATGAAATTCAGAATCCCAGAATTTAGTTATGAGGAATCTCTGACTTTATCTTCTCTAATCTCCTGTAAGAGAAATTCCTCATGGAGTATATGTGGAAAATGATCATGTATTAAAACAAAAATTTAAAAAGCACTGTATGCTAATTGTTATTGAGTCAGTTTAACGCCTCTTTGTTAATAAATTCCACAGGTGATAACAATTACCTGTTCATATGCCCAGAACTTAACAGCTGTCTCAGGAGCAATTTTAATGACATTTGTACCATTTCCCCTCCAAAGAGAGCGGATGCCTCCTTCTTTCACCATCTGTCGAAAGCCATCATATATGTTCATTTTGTGTGATTTTGAACCGTGGACCTAAAAATAAAAGCAAAATGATATAAAATACTGGTGGCATGTTACTGTTACTATTTCTAATGTAACTGTACAAACCACTCTCTTTCCTTCACTCTTGTTTATTACTGCAAGAAGATGTATTTGAAAATAGAATATAGAAAGTTGAGAAAATATATATCGATGGAAAGAATTATTACCATCATTTTTAGAGGCCTGACTCTGAATGTAAAACTAAGAAAAATCAGTATCCTCAGTGTGGGAAAGCAGACAGAAAGGACATGATTAAAATTAAAATTATTATGAACACTCAAAAGATAACATGAACTAAATTATGTATTAGGCTACAGAACACCCTTTGGAACATGAATAAGTTCAGTTTAAGAAAAATAAAAAAATACGCTGCAGGTAATATATTATCCCTCCCCCCAAGAAGTAATACTGGCACGAAATATAAACAGGTCTGAAAACAACATTTGGATATTATGTACATCAGAGCCATAGACATTGGAATGCACACAGCCTGACATCAAAAATATAAACTGTAGCTTCTATGACTTACTTCAAGATCTCTCTAGGCAATAAATTCATGATAACATATACCAACCGCCTCACCCATTGAGTACTGACGAATTACTTGGCTTATACTACAGATGTGATACTTGTTTAAATATAGCAGACCTTATGACTGCCTCTATATAAAAACTGATTAAATCTAATAAACAAAAATAATTAAAGAAATCAGCTCTTCTTCTGATTGTTTCAGCTTACACAAAATGAGTTACTATAAAAACAAAATGGGAGAGGCTGAAGATGAAAGGTCGGCCATGTGGGCGGTTTGTGACTGAGCCACAATAAGAACTCTGGACACCAAAGACTCGGATGAGCTTCCCAGGTCCCTTTGCAAGACTCTGCATATTGTCACACGTAGACGCCAGCTAAGTAACACATCGTGACTCTACGGGGAGAGGACAACAGAAACTCTGCATTTGGTACTTCCCCAGACTCAGCCCTACGCTCTTCTTTCCTTGGCTGGCTTTAATCTGTACCTTTTCCCTGTTATAAACCATAACTATGAGTATAAAAGCTTCCAGTGAGTTCTGTGAGTCCTTCTACTGAACGGTTGAACTTGAAGGTAGTTTTGGGAACTCCCTGAACTTGCAGGAACTAAAGTCCAGAGATATCCATTTTATTTTAAATAAACTTCACAATAAAATATGACAAAGGAAAAGATGAATGCTTATTCAAGCTCTCTCAGAGTGAATTTACTATTGTTCCTAGAGAAAAACACACTAATTCTCTCTCCTTTTTCTTTAAAGCACTATCTTTACTCTTAAGTATATTTTGAGATTTAAGTACAGTCTGCATGGATGCTAGTTTAAAATATTGACAGAAATCTTTTTGTACAGAAATCTAAGGAGAAATGTAAAAAGTTCTGACCATAGGTATAACAACACAACTTTTAAAAATATTTTAAGCAACTACTATATTCCAGTAGGTTATTCCAGTGTATCAGGCATTTTTCACATACGTTACATCATTTGATTCTTACAACCACCCTTATTAGATATTCCCATTCCAGAATGAAGGAAAATGAGCCCTCAGGGGTTTCACGCAATGTGAGAACCATGAGCTTTGGAGCCAAAGATACTCCATTTCTTGTCTAATTTGTTGTAAAGGAAAAGTTATTTAATTCTCGGAGCCTCAGGTTCCCCACGGATAATATGAGGATAAAATACCCTCCTCACTGGGTTGCTGTGAGAATTAAATGAGATACTATAATGAGCATCAAATACATACTAATTCCTTTCCTTTCCCTCTTTCTTGTGACTCTCATCAGCCAAGTCTACAGTGCTAGTAAATAGCAAAGTCAGTCTATACATCCAGGTCTTTTTCTGCTAACCTCAGCTTTGAATAATTTTTAAAATTACATCCTCGTTCCAAGATTCTAGTTTTCAGAAATATCCCACTTGCGAAAAAGTACATAAAATAGAAGGAAAATACAAATAATTTAAGGAGAATGCCACAATAATAGCTGAAGACATTTCTTCTAATCAAACATTTGAATAGTCACAGAATGCCAAAGATTAAAAGTTCATCACACACACGGACCAATAATTTAAGGTTTGGCGGAACACTGAAATACTTACATGGCCTGAATTTAGGGTTATTAGCAACAAAATAGAGATTTTTTTTTAAAGGGATGAAAGACTATTACTGAGAAATTTTAAAATTTCTTTTTCAAAGCACCATACTTCTCATTGTTTAGAATAATTAGGACAAACTTAGACACAACATCTAAGGCTCACCTGCATCATGACTTTCAGCCGATCCAGGGGGGCAGTGCTCGTTCGCGAGACGGCGCCAGCGACACCTCCTGCCAAGAGCTGCCTCCACCACTGTCCCGACTTTTTTTCATCTTCCGTGAATTCATCCGGAATAGTTATACTGTCTCCTATGTCAATACCCTGTTAAAATGGAAAAAAGATCCCCATGTTCCTTTAATTAAAGACAGATCATTCCAGAAGGTTTGTTTGTTCTAGAGAAGAATCACGTGTTATTTTATAGTTAAGATCAACTTCATTCCTTAGAAAGTATACTGAAACAATTTCAGCATATAGATGATTATCAATAGCCTAGTCACACTAAACAAAGCACAGTGTCAGTTCACAAGAAATGAAAATTCACAGTAATTACAAATTTACAAAACCAACAACTACAACTTTCTTTCTTAACAGATGTAGAGTAACTTTTCTCCTCTTGGTCTATGTCAGAATGAAAGAGCAGCATTTTATCAGATGTAGTGAATCCTTTTCGCTACAGAAAGAAATTAGTTTTTCAATTCTTCAAAGATACTCCCTTTATCTCAAAATTACATCCACCTTATACTTTATACACGATATATGCTTTATAATTTTATTTATTTATTTTTTCCCCCAACTATCTTTTGCAAGTAGATAGTTGTATGTCATAGCTGCACATCCTTCTAGTTGCTCTATGTGGGACGCGGCCTCAGCGTGACCAGAAAAGCAGTGCGTCAGTGCGCGCCTGGGATCCGAACCCGGGCCGCGAGCAGCAGAGCGCACGCACTTAACCGCTAAGCCATGGGGCCGGCCCTGCTTTAAATACGTAAATAAAAATTAAATAAAAACTATGTATGTGAATACCCCTAAACTCACTTCTTATATAGATTGTCTATAAATATTTTTATAAATCTGACTTATTTAAAACGTGCAATAGATTCTACATAAAATTTAGCTAACAGGGAGGTATTGTTTAAAATGATCCATCCTCCAATCTAAACATTACTGTACATAAAAATATAGCTTGAGAGAAACAAATTTCTATAATGATAATATTTTTATAGCTTTTTATCTAAATGATTCTGATGAAAAAGATTTTATGGGTAAGAGCATAAGGCTCAGGAGCTATGTTATCATATAACTCTCTCTTTCTTCATTTTACTATCAATAAAATAGATACATGATTTTAGCCTCAACTGCTATCAACTATCGCCAAAGATACAGTAAGAATTCGATTATGTAAAAATAACTTCACATAAGTATAAAATTTATCTAGTCAACTGAACTAATGTAGTATTATTTTATACTCATAGTTGAAAAGGCATTAATCGCCAATAATTTTATAATGCTCCATGTAAGATTAGGCATTGTTACTAGCGGCACTGTGAACTCTAGACTTCATTTAGTTCATATAAAATTTACTGAAATACATGAATAAGTATAGAAGATGAGCCCATTAGGAAAATAAAAATTCCCTCAAAGAGTTTTTATTGGTTTCAGGAGCAAATTGCACAGTGAACTGAACTTCATTTACACCAGTACATTTTAACAGAATATTAATGAAATTTCATTAAAATTTGAAAGTTTTGAGGAATACAGACAGACACCTGTAAAATGCTGAGCAGATGAGCCAAAGATTTTTAACCTTCAATGATTATTGTTCTAAGCACCTTATGCCAGAGGTAAATCTAGGCAGGTGACTAAATAAGCAAAAGTTTCAGGAGGGGTCTCTGGCCATCATCAATGGCCAAGGAAATAGATCCTCAGCAATCACAAGCTGCTGAGTTTAGGCAATATAATATCCGTACAAAGTAAAATCCTATGACTTTTACACTTCCCTATGGCAGAATACTCAAAATGCCAATAAGAGCTGGGCAGCTTACCTTCATAAGATTTTTGGAAGACAGTACCTCTTCCAAGTTTTGAGAACGGCAAAAACAGGAACTATATCTGCGGTGTTCATGCAGTCTTGGGTTTTTTTTTTTAAAATACTCTGAATACAAACCTAATATAATAAGCAGAGCTCTACAGGTTAAGGAGCTGCTGGGACTTGGGCACCCTGGCCTGTAAGTGTTACAGAGTATTCTCAGGTGATCACTATACCTGTGGCCTGCAGCTCCAAATAAGAATAAATTAGGGCCAGCCCCGTGGCTTAGCGGTTAAGTGTGCGCGCTCCGCTACTGGCCGCCCGGGTTCGGATCCCAGGTGCGCACCGATGCACCGCTTCTCCAGCCATGCTTAGGCCGCGTCCCACATACAGCAACTAGAAGGATGTGCAGCTATGACATACAACTATCTACTGGGGCTTTGGGGGGGGGGACGCGGAAAGAAGGAGGATTGGCAATAGATGTTAGCTCAGAGCCGGTCTTCCTCAGCAAAAAGAGGAGGATTAGCACGGATGTTAGCTCAGGGCTGATCTTCCTAAAAAAAAAAAAAAGAATAAATTAATACACAAAGTGTACTTACAGTAGAATGTTTCCAGAAACGGATAATTTCCTCAATGTCTGTAACAGGATTAAATAAGAAGTAGTCCCTCCATTCATTCCAGTCTACTGTCATCGTCCCATCAGCATCGATGCTGAAAATAAAAAGAAGCTGATTAAAGAACAAAATTTATAAATAAAACTAACACTATCAGCCATTTTGCAGAATGACATTTCTTTCCAGCTTAATATTCTTATTAAATTAAAAAAGTCCCAATTCACAATAATAGGTTGTTGGAAATGGTAGCAAGCATTTGATGGTCTGTTAGATAGTTTTAATCATTTAGAAAAAAATGGACCCCAAAACTACAGACAGATCTTACTAACAACTACCTTTGGCACTCTGTCAAACTGTAAGTCAATGAGCTATAAAACACAAAAGCTGGAAGATAAAACATTGGGAGGTAGTAATGAATGGATTTATGATCCATTTTTTCTTGCACTGGCTCAAGGAGATATTTCTTAATATTCTGTTGTAATATTGGGATGTGATTTTGGAATATACTCAAAATATGCTATCAATTTCCTTCTCCAACTTCCTGTAAGCTAAGAAAATCAGCAGTGATTATAAAAAAACCAAACTTGGTGACTGGGCCTTTTTTGAGTCTTAGAAATCGTGGTACATCATCTTTGACATTTAAAATTAATATACTGTAGCCTTAAATATTTTTCATTTACTTTTTGCTTGTTTTACAAGTTTCTTGGCAGTAATGCCACTTGTACCTGTTTTTTCCTAAGATCAACCCTGAACTGTGCCAGGATTTTGACTGTTTTGTTCACACGTGTATACCAAGCAACTAAAGTGGCTGGCACAAAGAAGGTGCTCATTTGTTTATTGAATTAATGAATGTCTCTGAAAAAAAGTTTTGGTGTCTCCTCCAAATTTTATATTTACTCTATAATTTGGGTGAAAATAATGCATAAAGATGGCAGTCAAATCAAACACAATTTTCAGATATTACTGTGTTTTCTAGTGCCACTTTTAATTTTGATCTGCATATGTGAAAATACACTTAAACGTTCATTTGTCCCAGCACACAGGTATTAACAACCCATATCTGCATGAGAGTCCTAGTTACTACTTAGGTTTATAACGTTATTCTGGATTGCAGTAATTATAGCTCTATTTTTACCACTATTTTCTATTTTAATGCAACTGTTTATTGTCTGACCCCATGCCCCAGCCTCCACACATGCATGCATGAGCATCCTCCACAAGGCAAGGATTTTTGTTGATTGTGTTCACTGATATGACCAAAGTGTCTAGAACAATGCCCGGCATAGATTAAACGTTTATTGAATGAATAAATGAATTCCAAACTCTGTAGCTCAAAGCCATAAAACACAGTATTGATAAGCTTCTTAAATAAAATAGTCTCACTGTGGGTTTAAATCGCATTTCTCTTCAAATTACTAATGAGGTTGAGCAAATCTTACCATATTCCTTTGCTATTCATGTTTCCTCCTGTGTGAAATGCCTGTTCATGTCTTTTGCCCATTTTTCTAATGGGTTGTGTGTCTTTTTCTTATTTATGTATAGTTCTTTATCTACCTGATTCTAATCCTTAAAGTTACAAATTAGCAAATACTTTCTCTTTGTCTTTTCATTTTGTTTATAGTGTCCATGAGTAGATGCTCTTGATTTTAATATAGCTGATTTTATCAGTCTTTTCATTTACAGCTACTGTTTTTTATGTCTTTTTTTTTTTTAATAAATTCTTCCCTACAGCGAGATAAAGATGTCTCCTTTTTTACCCCTAAAAGTATTATAGTTTAACTTTCACATTTACGTTGATTTTTGTGTATGGTATGAGGTAGGCATCCAACTTCATTTTTGTCTGAAGTGCACCAGCCCCCTTCACTACATAGTCTCTCCTTTTCCCAGTGATATGCAAAGCTACTTTTCTTGTGTGACAAATCTCAAATATGGATGAGTCTGTTTCTGGGATATTATGTTCCATTTGTCAACTTGTCTATTTGTGTAGCAATACCACTCTCTTAATTACAAATAACAACCCTTGATATTTGATAGAGAAGGTCCCCAACTTCGTACGGCTCTTCAAGAATGTCTTGGTTATTCTTGGGCCTTTGCTCTTTGCTAAAAATTTGAAGCTCAGCTTGATAAGTTCCTCCAAAAAAAATGTAGGTTTTTTTAATTCAATGGCATTGAATCATTATTTTCAATTTGGAGAGAAGGTACATCTTTTCTGTACTGAGTCTTCTAATGAAATTTTTTAAGTTGCTCTTTTAAAAGTATTGACTGTGGTGTATTATGCTTTTTATACAGCTAACTCAAGTTTGCTAATATTTTCTTTACAATATTTACATTTGTCATAAATGATATTGGCCTGTAATTTCCCTCTTTCATTGTTTGTCTTTGGTGTTATGATTATAATGACCCGACAGATTGGATTGGATAGTGTACTTCTACACTCTGCAAATATTTGTAGATCTGTTCTTTGGTAGTTTGTAAGAACCATGTGGGGCTCAAGTTTTCTTCGTGGAAAAATTTTTAATTACTGGTGCAATATCTTTACTTTGGTACTACTGGCTATTTCTTCTTGATTTAGTTTTGGTAAAGTATATTTTTCTATAAAATCTTCTATTCCATACGTTTTCAAATTCATTGGCATAAAATTATTCATAATATTTTATTATCTTTGAAAAATTTCTGATGTGTATTTGCAACCGAATATCATTTATTTACATCTTATTTCTCTTTTTTCTTCATCAATCTCTCCAGAAGTTTGTCTTTTCCAACAACCAATGTTCAGCTTTGTCGATCCTATTACCGTCTCTCTGCTCTCTATTTCCACTGCTGTCTTAATTATCTCCTTTCTTACCTTCTTTGAGATTATTCTGGTTTCTCCCTTAAATTAGCACATTAATTTTCAGTCTTACTCTTTTTCTAATACAAGATTTAAGGCTATAAAATTCCCCCTAAGTCACCTTAGCTATATCTCACAAGTTTTCTTTTTTTTTTGGTGAGAAAAATCAGCCCTGAGCTAACATCCATGCCAATCCGCCTCTTCTTTTGCTGAGGAAGACTGGCTCTGAGCTAACATCTATTGCCAATCTTCCTCCTTTTTCTCCCCAAAGCCCCAGTAGATAGTTGTATGTCGTAGTTGCACATCCTGCTAGTTGCTGTATGTGGGACGTGGCCTCAGCATGGCCAGAGAAGCAGTGCGTTGGTGCGCACCCAGGATCCGAACCCGGGCTGCCAGCAGCAGAGCGCGTGCACTTAACTGCTAAGCCACGGGGCCAACCCCTCACAAGTTTTAATATGTGATATTTTCATTTTTTCAAGTCAAAGTATCTTTGAATGTCTATGGATGATTTCCTCTTGATTCATGAGTTATTAAGAAGTGTATACTATTTTTAAAAGCATTGGAATTTTTATAACTTATTTCTGTTATTGACTTCTAAATTAATGCACAGTGGTTGTAGAAGGTGGTCTTGGTGATACCAACTCTTTGAAATGTGTTGAGCCTGCTTTTATGGCCTACTTCATGGAATCAAATTTTTTTTTTTTTTTTTTTTTTTGAGGAAGTCAGCCCCGAGCTAACATCCGACGCCAATCCTCCTCTTTTTCTGTTGAGGAAGATTGGCCCTGGGCTAACATCCGTGCCCATCTTCCTCTACTTTATATGGGACGCCGCCACAGCATGGCTTGACAAGCGGTGCATCGGTGGGCACTGGGGATCCAAACCTGCGACCCCCGGGCCGCCGAAGCTGAAGGCACGCACTTAACGGCTACACTGGGCCGGCCCTGTGAAATCAATTTTTATACATTTTCCATATGCGCCTGAGAAAAAAAATTTTTTCTCATTTTTTGGTGCAAGGTTCTATTGTATGCCCATTAAATCAAGCTTCCTATTTATTTAAATCTTTTCTGTCTTGACTAAATTTTTTCTCTGCTTTACCTATCAAATACAGAAAGATGTTAAAATCTCTCACTGCTATGATGGATTTGTCAATTTATCCCTGGAATTCTATCAACCAGCTTAAAAATTTTATGTCTTTGTGGTGAATTTTAAAATGTGATGACACTATTTTCATTAATGTTTTTTACCTCATAATCATATTTGATATTAACTTAGCTACCCCAGCTTTCTTTTAGTTAGAAGGATTTTGTTCCACTTTTTCTTTCATCTGACAATCTGTGTTCTGACAAAATTTGTTAATTTTTATTTTGACATACATTAAAAGTCTACCCTAAGTAGGGGTCATAAAAAATTTAATAGAGTTAGTTTCATGTCACTGTGAGGTTAATAATATTTTTCAATCAGTTTATTTTGTCATGAAAATACCGAAATTTATATGTACCTAGCAGATTGTATACTAAACTGAGCAAGTCCTCACTGATCAGAAGTCAGTCTAACTTGCTCTTCTCCCACTTCATACCCCCCAGGAAAGATAATACCTGTATTTAACCTGCCCCATCTAAGAAAGGAGGTGAAGGGAAAATAGGACCTAATTATTGCAAGGCACATTTTGGGGAGGTTTTATTGTACTTGAACTTATTTCTCCCATCTTATCTTTCACTTTCTATTTGTCTCATTAGTTCTTTGATTTTTTTTCACTTTCTTCTCTTTGTTGGATTGTCTGAATTTTGTGCTTGTTTATTTATTTTCTTATTCTATTTCTTCCCTCCCTGGTTATATACTCAATTCCTATACTTTTAATGGCTTACCATGAAATTTTGTCATGTACATATAACAAAATCTCAAGTTATTATTTGACCCCACTCTTTCGAATAAGATAAGAATCTTAGAACAGTTTAAAACAAATTATCCTCTCCTGACTTACATACTATTATTGTCTAGTATTTCAGTTGTCCTTTTTCTTAAATCCCACAAATTATTAAATTCATGGTGTTTCCAATGGACCACTCAAACAGTCCATAGACCACTAGCTAAGAAACAGACCACCAGTGGTCTAGAGGGCATCCTGAGAAACACTGCTTGACCCATTCCCCAAATATGCTGTTCACATGCTTGCAGGTCTGCACATATCCTTTCCTCTACTAGAATGTCCTTCCACCCACCCTCTGCACTAGGAGAACTTCTACTCATTCTTCAACACATTCTTCAATATTTTCTGAGGGCACACTACTGTAAAGAGCTGGGCTTAGCACAGTTAACAAGACAGACACGGTCTGTGCCCTCAAAGCTTACAGCTTAGTGGGAAAAACAGCACTAAACATAGCATGTAATATATTCATTGAGCATTGCTAGGCATTGTTCTAAGCACTTCACATGTAGACTCATTTAATCCTTAAAACAAGCCTATGTGCTTAGTATTGTCTGTATTTTATTGACAGAAAGAGGCTAAGTATTTTGTCCTAGGTCACGGGGCTACTAAGTAGAGTTAAGTATTTCAAGGTAGGCATTCTAACTTCAGAAACTATACTTCTAACCACTAAGCTATAAAAATAAGCCCATGGTTACAACCCATAAGAGCTATGAAACAGAGCAACAAGTTGTATAAATAAAGAATAACTGCTGTAAGGGGTGGGAGAGGGCTAACTTAGATAGGGTGGTAGATCTCCCTGAGATAGGATCTATAGGCTAATAAAAGATGGGGGCAGGGTTCAGTGCCTTGAGCAGTGGGAATTTCAAGTAAAAGGCTCCAAGTCGGAAAAGACTTTGGTGAATTCAAAGAACTGAAAGAAACATGGCTAGAGCATAGTCAGCAGATTTCATCCTTGCCTACCCTAACTTCTTTGAAGCTACAGAAAATGGCCAGTCACTAAGAGAGCCAAAGGCAGGAATAACATAGGAAACATTTGGAATAGTCACTGTGGGAATGGAAGACAAAGGGGACCAGGAACAGAAATATACCAGGCTTCAGCCTGAAGGTCCAGTTGAGAATAAAGGCTGTACATTTTAGGGGTACTAATCTGTACATTTTCATTTTTCTCTAGAAATGTTTAATAGCCCAAGTGTTGGTACAAAGAAGGCCACTGCTAGGATGCTTCAGGATTAGGAGAAAGCAAGTAGGAGTGGAAGGAATGGGATTCAGAGGAGATGGATGGACTGGTGGAGATGAAGGGCCAGAGGTCTGTAAGTCAAAAAGCAAGTACAGTGGGAGCAAGGCAGTGTAAAATCTGGAAGAAGAAGGGTCAGAAAGAAGTTAGGATACAGGTGTTTAAGACTTCAGAGGAGGAGTTGCTTCAAGTTATGATGCAATCCTGAGAGGGAGCAGGTTGTGAAGCACAATGGAGATGAAAGTCTTAAGTGCTGCAGAAGGAAAGACACACTAAAGCTAAGGGGAAAGATGAGTCACCAGCTCAAACTGAAGTTTCCTAGGACTTATGGTTAAAAAAAACGACTGTGTGACAGGGGCCAAGGTCCTCAATAAATGTGGAGAGAGAACTAGAGATAAGAAAATGAGAGGAAAGAGGGATGGACATGAAGCATAAAAGGAAAACGGATTTTTATCTGAGAGCAGAAGATAAAGATACATGCAGCACACGTATTTGGGAGAAACTGTCTATTTCAGCTACACCCCACCCATATCTTCAACTGAAAAAGTAAAACGAGGAGACTATATTTTAACCAAGTGACTCCTACCTCATACTCTGATGACCTAACCACGGCTGCTTCAATCAGCACTTTTCAGATTTCTCTCCCAAGAATTCAGGTTTGAGAGGGACACCAAAAGACAGTGAACTGGCAGAAAAGAAGCTGACATTTGGAGTATATGAGTCACACAGGGGGCTGAGCACTCAAGGGAAAGTCCATGATCTCCACTACCGAAAACCCTAATCACTTTCTGCCTTTTAAAACATGGTGAGATAATAGAAAATATATAAATTGGTCTCTGCCCCCTGTTCCTGGCACAGAACCCTTGTAATTTCCTAGTGATAAGAACACTAGGAGCATATCTTGTTCTAATGTTTGTCTTTGACCTCACCCCTGACACAGGGCTCCTAAAACTCTTGTGACTTCCTCAGTGATAAGAGCACAAGGAGCATCTTTTGTTCATTGAGGCAGCTCCTGGTGGGCTCCTGGATGGCTCCTGAACGGGGGCTGGTCACCAGAAAAACCAGGCCAGGATTAGAAGTTGGAATTTTCAGCTCCACCCCTCCACCTCTCCAGAGAGGGGCGAAGGGCTGGAAATGGAGTTAATAATTGATCACACCTATGTAAGGAAGCCTTCATAAAGATCCCAATAGCACAGGTTTCAGGGAGCTTCCAGTTTGGCAAATACATTCACACCAGGAGGGTAATGCACTCCAACTGCACAAGGACAGAAGCTCCCCTACTCGGGACCCTCCCAAACCCCACCCTGTGTATCTTTTCATCTGGCTATTTATCTGTATCTTTTATCATACTCTTTAATAAAATGGTAAATGTAAGTAAATGTTTCCCTGAGTTCTGTGAGCTGCTCTAGCAAAGTAATCCAATCTAAAAGGGGAAGGAATTGTGGGAACCTCCAATTTGAAGCCAAATCAGACAGAAGTTGTGGGTAACCTGGGGACCTACTACTTATGATTGGCATCTGAAGTGGGATGGGAACACTCTCTTGGGACTGAGCCCTTAACGTATGGGATCCAGGCAGACAGTGTTAGTATTGAGTTAAATTGTAGGACACCCAGCTGGCATCAAACAGAATTGCTTGTTGTGGGGATAAACCCCCACACATTTGGTGACCAGAAGTACCAGAATTGAAGTGTTCTGTGTGAGTAGTAAAGGAGACACAAAGGAGGGAAAACTGAAGTTTTTCTTAGACAAACATACTCTGGTATTTTTACTGAAGAAGTATAAATGCTAGTAATAATAATAATAGCCCAACGGTGCAAAAGAATATAGAATTCATTAGCCCCCAGGGAAATACAAATCCAAACCATGATGAGACACCACTTCATACCCACTAAGATGGTTAAAATCAAAAGACAGAAAATAACAAATGTTGGGCAGGACATGGAGAAACTGAAATCTTCATACATTGCTGCTGGGATTGAAAAATGGTGCAGCCACTTTGCAAAACAGTCTGGCAGTTCTTCAAAATGTTAAACATAGAGTTATCATATAATCCAGTAATTCCATCTCTAGGTGTACACCCAAGAGAATTGAAAACATATGTCACACAAAAACTTGCACGTGAATATTCATAGAAGCATTATTCATAACAGCCAAAAAGTGGAAACAACCCAAATGCCCATCTATTGATGAATGGATAAACAAAATGTGGTATATACTTACAGTGGAATATGACTTGGTCTAAAAAAGGAATGAAGTACTGATACATGCTACAACATGGATGAATCTTGAAAACATCATGCTAAGTGAAAAAAGCCAAACATAAAAGAGCACATATTGTACAATTCTATTTTTATGAAATGTCACAGAGACAGAAAATAGATCAGTGGTTGCTGGGGGCTTGCAAGGGAGGAGTAAGAAATGACTGCTAATGGGTACAAGGTTACTTTTGGGGGTAATGAAAATGTGCCAAAATTAGATAATGGTGATGGTCACACAACTCTGTGAATATGCTAGAAACCACTGAACTGCACACTTTAAAAGACTGAATTTTATGGTATGTAAAATATATCAATAAAGCTGTCATAAAATATTTATATATACAATTATGTAGCTACTTTTTATTATCCATCCCTCTGCATTACCCATGGTCTATTCTGGAGGTTGGGCTTGGAATTTGCATTATTCCTAAAGCTATCAGAAGGAATACAATTTCTGGCCTACGGACCAGGGAAAAACCCTCACTTTCCTGGAAGAATGTGACTTTAGAAGCAGAATATTACATGCCCCATATCCCACTGTCAAAATGCTGTTTATCTCCTTTTCATTTTCTAGCTTTTCATTTCCTCAGGAAAGTCTTCCTCACCCAATGTTAACAAAAGTAACGACCTGCCCAGCTCTGAGACCTGGGGTCTTCCTATTGAGCAGCTGCTTATAAAAGAAATCCTAAACAGAAAGAAGGAAAACGCTACTGGGGCAGATATAAAAGGAGATAAATTCAATAATAAAGCCATTTAGAAGAAACTTTTTAGATAATGTTGAAGACTAAAAACATTCACAAGAATATTAATATAATATAACAGCCCTTTTCCGTTTTCTGTTATCATTAAAAAAAAAAAATTAGTCCCTACGGTGTGTTTGTAACAAAAGAGTCTTCAAGGGCACTTAGACTTCAGAGATTATTGCTCTATCCTGTGAAATAAAAACATTAAGTCTGTAAAGGTGTGACTTACCACATAGTGGAACTGATGACCCTGGCAATAATGTTCAAATTGGCATCTCTGTTTTCTGAAAGTTTGCATTGGTGTTTCTTTGTCAGTCAGCTAGGAGAGCTTTGGAATTTTCCTCTTTTTTTTTTTTTTTTTGGTGAGGAAGAGTGGCCCTGAGCTAACACCTATGCCAATCTTCCTCTATTTTGCATGTAGGTCACCGCCACAGCACGGCTTGATGAGTGGTGTAGGTCCACGCCTGGGATCTGAACCTGTGAACCCCGGGCCACCAAAGCGGGGCGTGCTGCACTTAACCACTACGCCACCAGGCTGCCCCTGGAACTTCCCTCTTATCCAGTCATGTATAGGTTAAATAATGTGATGAATATGCTAGACTTCGTATCTTGAAACAATGAGTTCCACTATCACAATAGAAGCCAAATAGGAAAAACAGCAGCACTAAAACTCTTAGGCTCTTTCTCTACAGATTTAACACCTTCCTGCCATCCCACCTCCCCTTGAGGCCTCACAAGGGAGTCCAGTCTGAGCTTACGTTTCCCATTCCTACACTTTAGATGTATGTGTACATACAAATCAAAAAGGAAGAAAAAGGGAAGAAAGATATTGAATGTACATAATGAGGAATGGTGAGGCACAGGGAGTTGTTTTAAGCCACACTTACAAATGTAAATCTCTAATATGCAGGATATCAAAATGAAAGTCCAAAAACTCTCAAAAAGATGAAGAGCTTACCTTCGAAGAATCAACTCTGCTTGTTGTTCAGAAATAGTCAGACCTAGTATCTGGAGAGACTGGACAATTTCGGAAGCCTCAATTTTTCCTTTAAAAAAACAAGAGCATAAACTCAGACTCAGAACTGATAAGGACCTTAGTAATCACGAATTCCAAATCCCTCATTTTATAAGGGAAAGCCTTGAACTGATTAAGGCAAAATTATGAATTTAAGTGTTCTAGATTTGCTTAAATACATGTTGCAACTCAACATTTAACAAATATATTAAACAAGTATGCACACATTATTTCATTCAGAAATCATAACAGCTGTGTAGGTAAATAACGATATTCCATCTAAAGAAGAGACTGAGAGCTTACGTGACCTTACCACGTAACATGAAAAGGCAGCAGAACTGAGATTCAAATCGAGATACTCTGACTTTGAGGTAAATTAATTACGCTAGGATCTATTAATTTTAAAAGTATGTATTTCTACATTTAAATAAATGACTAGGCATTTATTATGTATAAAGATGCACTGCACTGGGTTAAAAGGAGGTAGAAAACGACTAAACGAAGCCAGAGTGTGGACCGTTCTTTCAAGAAATCTGGAAATAAAAATAAAGAAAACAGGGGGCCCAGCCCAGTGGTGTAGTGGTTAAGTTCCACACACTCTGTTTCGGTGGCCCAGGATTCATGGGTTCAGATCCCGGGCGTGGACTTACACCACTCATCAAGCCATGCAATGGCAGCAAACCACATACAAAATGGAGGAGGATGGGCACAGATGTTAGCTCAGGGCCACTCTTCCTCAACAAAAAAAGAGAAAGAAAGCAGGGATAGTAGGACGATGGAAGAGGGAAAATTATTATTATTATTATTATTTTTGGGGGGGGGGGTGAGGAAGATTGGCCCTGAGCTAATATCTGCCAATCCTCCTCTTTTTGCTGAGGAAGACTGGCCCTGGGCTAACATCCGTGCCCATCTTCCTCTACTTTATATGGGACGCCACCACAGCATGGCTTGACAAGCGGTGCGTCGGTGCGCGCCCAGGATCCAAACCAGCGAACCCCAGGCCACCGCAGCAAAGCGCGCGCACCGGGCCGGGCCCGGGAAAATTATTATTATTAGAGAAATTAGAGCATGTTTGTAGACAGAAGAAGAATCAGAAGAGAGGAAGAAAGAGAAAATATAAGCAATAAATGTGATCAATACTGCATTTCCCTCAAGCAGCTCACAGACTCATGAAGATCCTAAGACTAATATGCATGAAATAGGATGAAACAAAAAGTAAGAGAGGATCTGAAGCCAAACCAGTATTAACAGCAAAGTTCTCCAGGAAAAGAGGAAGACAAAAATGACTGTTATTGGTGAAAGGAAAGACTCCATTCAAGAGAAGGACTTTAAGAAATGAAAGGATTTGGAGAGAATTCTCCTGGAGAGAAGAAAGGAGCAGCATGAGATCCTGGAGAATGTAAGGACAGTTAGAGGCATCAATCTGTTAGCAATGAAATTCCTTAAATACCCCTCTGAATATTCTCCTTTATAATTGTACTCTTAAAGAGAGACAGTTGATTCTCATTCATAGGAGTTACGTTCTATAATGTCACTGTTAACCAAGAATTACAGAATACTGAACCATTGTTCCTATGGAAAACATACGGTTAGGTTCCTATGAGCCTCTGGTCACAACATTTTCATTAACCAGTCAATACAAAACTTTGTTTTATGTGTGTTTCTGTTTAAAGACACCCTATTAAACACATATTGTTGATTCATTAACATTGAACTCCCAGTCAACAGTACTATAACGCATGCCTGAATGAAGCTTATCTAACAGACGTATTTTCTGCCTAAGGCATATTACGGCCTTCTTGCATTTAGGAGTGCTAGAGAGCACTTCAGCACAATGCTTGGGAGCCATTTTAAACATCAAAATCACCAAAAACAGCACAAAAATGCAAAAAACATGGCACTGAGTCCACTGCAGAATGACACCTGTTGACAGTAGGAGAGCTAAAACAAGAAAGCAGAGCAACACAAGCAGAGCATCGTCATGTTCTAGCTCAGCTAGAAATGTGCTCATCAAGCAAATGAAATTTGTTGCTGCTCTGCACACATCCATGAATGACCGCAAAAGTGCTGCAGGTATTGATTTTGGGGTTACTTTTGGGGTTAAATTTTAGCAAGTAGGCAAATTCTCAAATACAGAATCCATGAATAATGAGGATGTGACTTTTGCTTTGTTTTAACAAAGTCTGATAAACAAAAATATGAACCTATAATGACAAATTGTTTTAAAATATACAAACAAGATAAATTAAGCGGGAAATTGTTTGCATTTACTACAAACGTATCACTAAAATTTCCTCTTTAATTATTGCCTCTGGTTCATTTAGATTTTCTGAAATGGACAATTGATGTGTGCACACTTATGCACTGGGACAATCGACCTCTACTTATCTGGAAGACGATCCTGAGGCAGCTCCATCTCCCAGCTCTGCCTGACCTAAAACTATACCAACAGTCTCTGCAACTAAACTGTAGAGGATTCCAGGTGGGATGAAAGTTTGCAGGGAAAAAGTAAAGTTGATTGTAAGAACTGAATTTTGCTAGAAGATTGGACTAAAGCTAGACTTGGGGCATGTAATGTAAGGTTTACAGGAGGTAACAAATGTTCCAATAGCACTACTTTTCACTACAAGCTCAGTTCTTCCTGGCTGAGAGTCACAGACTTGAATGGATCATCAAATCCATTCAAAGGGTTTAGTTGTTTGTTTGAAGGAACTTTCCATGAATATAACAGAAGTTAATGTTCAGTATAAACCAGGGACTGGCAAACTATAATCCTCTGGCCAACTAAAGCCGGTTACCTGCTTTTGTAAATAAAGTTTTATTGGAACACAACCATGCTCATTTATTTACATATGGCTGTTTTTGCACTATGGCTGCTGAGTTAATGTTTTTGCACTAGGACAGCAGAGATGAGCAGCTGAAACTAAGACCACATGGCCCACAAAGCTAAAATATCTGGCCTTTTACAAAAAAAGTTTGCCCACCCGCGGTATAAACCATATTTTCTCTCAATCTGTTTGTTTAACTTGTTTCTTGAATAACAAGTGTGCAAATGGAATGGTCTTGACTACTCATACGTAGGGAGGGGTTTGAGGCTGCATTATAATTTTTTAAAATAAATTCTCTCTTCCTATTAAAGGTTGCCTCTGGTGATAAGGGTTTTGTAATTCCTCCCTTTCTCCTTCTGTGGCCTTTGCTTTCTGCTCTACACAACTGGGACTCGAACTCCAAGCTATGAATCTAAATAGAGAAACCATAATCCAAATCAGAAGGTATATATTTAAATGTCTATCTGCTATTTTTTTCCCCTAATTTTCAGGATCAGAGAGTATCTTCTCTAAATTAATTCTTTCAAAAAGACTATCAAATGTAAAATAATCTGAAAGTTTTTTAAATTTTCAAATATATACTACGTATGCCTATATATGAACAAAAATAATCTCTCTTGCCCAGAGAGCAAGGAAACATAATTATTATTATTATTATTTTTGTGTGTGTGTGTGTGTGAGGAAGATCAGCCCTGAGCTAACGTCCATGCTAATCCTCCTCTTTTTGCTGAGGAAGACCGGCTCTGAGCTAACCTCTATTGCCAATCCTCCTCCTTTTTCCTCCCCCAAGCCCCAGTAGATAGTTGTATGTCATAGCTGTACATCTTTCTAGTTGCTGTATGTGGGATGTGGCCTCAGCATGGCCAGAGAAGCGGTGCGTCGGTGCACGCCCGGGATCCGAACCCGGGCCACCAGTAGTGGAACACGCGCAGTTAACCACTAAGCCACAGGGCCGGCCCCATAATTATTATTTTTAACCCATAGCTTTAAGTCAGACCAGCATAATGTTCCACAGTTAATATTTTACAAAAAGCCCTACTCACAGTTTATAATTCAGCGGACAAAGCTATCTGTAAGTTTTCTTCACTACAAATATTATATATAAAAATCACATTACTAAAAAAGCAATTACCAACACTAGTAATGATTATCACCTAAAAAAAGAGAGACTAAATATACATTGCTTTAGACTCTTGGAAGTATGAGAAGTGCTTCTTCACAGCGAGTGATTAATAGAAAATAAGACATACCATCATTATTTTTGTCCAAACTCTTAAATGCCAATTTCATTTTTTTCTCATGGTCTTTAAGGTACTTCATAAATTCTTCAAAATCCAGCTTCCCATCTTTGTTGATATCACCGGTAGAAAAAATTTTCTACAAAAAAAAATTGAGATTTTTTTATATGGACTAAAATATTAAATTATTTGTACATATACTTCAAGCAGATTGGCTGTTTTCCTATGGATTTGATAAATCCCAAGACAGAAGACAAACATTTGACCTAGCATGAGATTTAAATGTCTACAATATTATTTTTCTCTTTGATTTCCAAAATTAAATAATCTTTTCCTAAAGATGACCTTTATAAAAAGCTGTTATATCAAACTATATCAATAGAAATCATTGCTTTTGAGAAAGAAATAAAAATCATGGTATTTGATATTACATGTAAGCCCTCTCCCACTGCCACCCAAAACATAAATAAACCTCTGCCTATTAAGACACTTGCAATCACCCATCCAAAGCTTACAAATTCTATTGGTTTGATGGTCATGCTCTTGGGAAAATAATGCCTCATTGTGGCAGGATAGTATAATGGTCAGTCCTCCATGCTCTCTCTCTTCAGAGAGAAAAAAGTCTGAAACTCATGAGATGCAACAAAAGCTTAGAGGCAAATTTATGGTTTAAAATGCATAATTAGAAAAGAAGAAAGGCTGGAAACCAATGATGAATCATTAAAGCTTACTTCAATCTCAAGAAATCAGAAAAAAATTAAACCAAAAAAAACGTTGAAGGAAAGAAAGAAAGAGTAAAAAGTAATAAAAAAGAAAACAAATAACGCCATTGAGAGGATCAACAATATTAGAAGATGGCTCTTTGAAAAGACCAATAAAACTGATAAATGCCTGAAACTGGCAAATAACCAATGTCAGAAAGTAACAATGAAAATCACTAGACACTATAGACATTAAAGATGTTATGAACAACCTTATATCAAAAAATATGAAAATTGAGATAACATAGACAAAAGCCTAGAAAAAAAGAACTTACCAAAAATTGGCCCAAATCAACAGAAAATTTGAGTAGTCCTATAAGTATCAAAGAAATTTAATCTGCAATTTAAAAACATTCCCATGAAAGAAAATTATAAGCAATGTCATTAGTGAAATAGATGTAAAAATCCTAAATAAAATGGTAGCAAGTCAAATCTAACAATATACAAAAGGATAATACTATATATGAAATGGATAATACTCTTACTATATAAAATAATATATGTGGATGTAAAAATATATAAAATGGATAATACCACACACACACACACAAGATGAATGTATTCCAGTAATGCTAGGTTAGGTTAACATTAAGAAAAGAAAATCTTGTAATTTACTACATTAACAGAATAAAAGAGAAAATCATAGATCATCTTAATAAATACAGAAAAAACATTTGATGGATTCAACATCATTCATGATTAAAAACTCAGAGGAAACTAGGCATAGGGTGGTGCTTCCTTAATCTGATAAAAGGTATCTACAAAGAATTCTCGCCTTTTTTAAGTTAGTGTGAGAAAGATTCTCTTATCTGCCACCTAAATAGCCTTGATTCCAAAACCATCAATTATTATTTAGTTTTAAAAGCAAATACATTTGTGTTGTGACTGAAAAATAATTATTGCTATTTAATTACCTTAACAAATTAGACTGAGGATGATTTTCATCTGGAAATTATTTCCTGATTACTCAACACATATACTGAGATTTGCATAATCCAAGAGAAAATATCATATAGCATTCTGTGGCTCCACTTACGTACTGAAGTTTCATCTAAGAAGTTTAAGTTTGGGTCAATGGAAATATCAGTGAACATTTTGAAAATCACAAATTAAAGGGCATCCCTGTCCCTATCTTTGTACAGCTTGATTTTTTTACCCATATTGCTTTAATTTTTCTTATGGTAAATAAGGACTCCCAGAATTACAATTGCCTAATGACTCCGACTTACAATAATACGAAAGACTAGGGTTTGACTTCTGAATTTTCTTGTGTATTCCTCTGTGGAAATAAATGAAGACCAATCCAATGAGAAAAGTAAAGGCTATTCAGTCTGAGCTTGCTATAGCAAGGGAGTCAGCCACTGTCACGTGCGTTTTGGCAGGGACTCAAAGGCAGGCAGAGGAGTGGGAAAGCTTTATAGTGGAAAACAGGAGGCTTCATGTGTACCCTGAGTAGAGGCTGTTGTCCTGGGGAAGCTGTAGGCGAGCTAACTAGAAGTGGGGCATCCTGTGAATTTGGTTAGGGGTGCATATTTGGCTTTCTCTGGTTGGTCCTAAGTTGGAAGCAGGACAAAAATTACGTGAGCTGTCAGTTATTAATCAATTCCTAGCCATTTTGGGCTGATTGTCAGCCCAAACAGCCCATAACAGAAGTTGTTGTTTAGCTTCCTAGATTGTCACTAGAGACAGCAATCTGGCTTCCTGTAAGTCTGACTTATAGCAGGCTGGTTTCCTGGGCTGTTTATTGTAGATAAGAGGTTGGTTTCCTGGGCAGGTTGCTGCAGGTTGTGGGTCAAAGTTTAGTTTTAAATATTGTCTAACCATTGTCCATTTGAATATTCAGTTTCCCACCTTTCACAGTAAAAAAACAAAATATCATTCAAAAAGCCTATTAGTTATCAGAATAAAAAATTATATCTTTTCTTTCTCATCACTATATAATGTAAGTACCATTTCTATTTTTAAAAAATCAATTGAATTCTCAAGCTATATAAATGAATTTTCTACCAGGGAAGCTGGAGACAAGGGAAAAGACTCACATCAGAACTTCCTAGAGATGTCACCGTCACCTGAGGAAAGGCCACATCAGTGTTCCCCTGAAACATAAGATTCTCTGTGGTTGATGCAGAGCCCTCCAGAGATGCCTCTTCCTTGGTTTTGATATGTAAGCCCTCATCAGTCATCACTGGGTATAAAAAGCCTTTATATGGTCACGCCATCTCTTGCCAAAAACAAAAGACGTATTTGCAAAAATTTTGTTTTGATAAGGAAGAAATGTGTTTCAAAGGATTGAACTTGTTTACGGCATAATCCAGAATTTCTTATGCAAGGTTAGTTTGTATCAAATGAACAAATACAAGTCATACTTGAAAATCTAAGTATAATCCAAGTATAAGAAAATCTAAGTACAAGTGTGAAGGACATTTAGCTTTAAAAAGAAAAACACTTGAGTTTTGGGAGCAAATTAAAAAAACCAAGTGAACTTTACAGAGATTACATTTTGAACTGTCCTGGTCCACCGACAACACCCAGGCCAGACTTCTGATGCTTCAAATGAGGAAACCAGGACACAGTGCTTGGTGCATAGAATGTGCTAAAAACATATACGATCAATGACTGAATGGATGATTAAGATAGACTCCTCAAGTGCACACAGCTAATTGGAAGAGTTTTACTAAATTTTAACATGACAGAACTCAACCAACAGTTTTTTGAGCACAAAGTACCAATTATCTGAAATAAATTCAACCGTCCTTACTCTAATGGATCTCCCAGTCTACTTGGTTAAACATCCAAAGAACAAATATAATTGGAAAGTAATAATTATATTCAACAATAATTTCCAAACAGAAAATAACTTGGAAACACAGAAAGAAATATATATCACACACTGAGAAGGAGCCTGTAATCTAGGCTGCTGGGCAAAAAGAAGGATTCGCAAAGGAACTGATGTGCGAGCTCAGTCTTTAAAAGTCTGATAATTAAGTCATGTTATTAGGAAACCTCAGCACCATTGAAATCCCAAGAGTACAAGCCATTTAAAATGCCCTCCTTCCAGGAACAGAAACCAAAATACATTAGAGAATTTCCGATTACTGTCCCACTCCCAAACACACATATAGTGATTATCCCAATTCCCCAAAATGGGGAGGGAGCATCTTTGGCCTACATGCCCATCTAGGTTACTAATAACAGGTAAGTACATTGAACAAGGTGACCCCCAAAACAAGGTTGTAGTCAACATCTCGAGAGCAATTTGAATTTGGAAGTTTTATTAGAGCCAGGAAGAAAACTGAGAAAAATGCTTGAGAAAAGTATTAGCTGTTTTGAGTTATTCTTAATATAGTAACGTTGGTAATCGACCTGAAAACTATAGTGGGGCCCAGGTCAAGCTTGGGAACGCATAAATTTGGCTTCACTCCTCTCTGCCCAAGGCCTCTTCAGGGCTCCCAGCCCCAACATCTCTCTGACCACAGCCCCACTGAGGCCCACCTTCCCTGCCTCCTGGAGCTGAATGACTCCTCTATCCCGTAGGCCTTCCTGAAACCCAAGGATGTCCAGGGTCCCCTCTTCGTTATGGTCCAGGTACCAAAAGAGTTCTTCACAGAGGCCGTCCAACCCGGATGTCTCTGGCAGCAGAGGTGGTACACGCTGCAGCCCCCGTGAGTCTTCCGGAGGTGGAAGGGAGAGGGAGGAAGGGGTTATCCGCCCATCACATGTCCAGCTGGCAGAGACCCAAGATAGCAGCGTCCTCTGAGGCACCAAAGACAAAGCATCTGCGAGAGGTAAAGCGCAGGAAGGGGAGGGCACATCGCAACCGCTCCAAGGCAGAGGCATATGGTTCACCAGGAGCCTCATGCCTGCGAGCCTCGGTGAGGGCTTGGCCCGGAGGGGGAGGCCATGGCGTTCAGGCTGCGCTCCCAGGTCAGCTGATCAGACGCCCTAGTTCCCATGCCACTCAGGGGGAGCCTAGAGGGGACGACTCACGCTCTTTCCCCAGAAACTTCTTGAAAGACATCTGCACAGAACTGTCTCTAAAGGTTGAGCTTCTTTTTAGAGAAAAGTGGGTAGGGGATGTTGGGACAGGGACTGTATGTAGGGCCATAATGACTGCTGGTGAGGTCCAACATTTTTTTCAAGTTGTTTGGTCTCACCTTTCTAAGAATTCTTCTAAGGTTGAAGTACTTAAGAATTGTTGTAGTGAAGACTGGGAATTGGGAACCTAATGAAAAATCTGCCCACTTGAGTCTTTCCTTCTGTGATTCTCCCCCCACCTCCACTCCCAGTTCCTTATCTTCACCCAGTCACTGCAGTGGCTCCACCAGGCCTGCTCTAACCTCCAGGGTCCCAGCTCTATCCCTACAGATGTTGGCCGTGCACTTGGGAGGATAATCTCAAAATGGACAGAAGTCAGCCGGGGTCCCAGAGAGAAGTCAGGAGATACTCATAAGCAATGTCTGTGGCTTCTTCTTAATCTTCACTCTAGGAATATGTACAGGGAAGCCATAGAGGGCTCTGGCTTCCCTATACATATACCTGTGGTCCCTTATCCTGCTCCACTGGAAACTTAGAAGTATAGTTTCAGAGTAAAAACTTCACTTTTTTATGTCATTTATTTTCCTAACTATGGAGTACTCTTTAAAATTCAGGTAGAGCAACAAGAACTCTCATTCCTTGCTGGTGGGAATGCAAAATGGTACAGCCACCTTGGAAGATAGTTTGGCCAGTTTCTTACAAAACTAAACACTCTCTTACGATACAATCCAGCAGTCACGCTCTTTGGTATCTAACCAAAAGAGCTGAAATTTATGTCCACACAAAATCCTGCACACAGGTGTTTATAGCAGCTTTATTCATAATTGCCAAAATTTGGAAACAACCAAGATGTCCTTCAGTAGGTAAATGGATAAATAAACTGTGGTACATCCAAACAATGGAATATCATTCAGCACTAAAAAGAAATGAGCTATCAAGACATGAAGAGACACAGACTAACCTTAAATGCATATTACTAAGTGAAAGAAGCCAATCTGAAAAGGCTACATACCATATGATTCTAGCTGTATGACATTCTGGAAAAGGAAAAACCGTGGAGACAATAAAAAGATCAGTGGTTGCCATGGGGTTGGAGGAATAGATGGAAGGATGAATAGGCAGAGCACTACATGCCTATAAAAATAGGAAGAGGATTTTTAGGACAGTGAAAATACTCTGTGTGGTACTGTAAAGATGGATACATGCCATTGTACAATACCAAGAGTGAACTCTAAGGTAAACTATGGACTGTGGATGATAATGATGCATTAATGTAGGTTCATCAGTTGTAACAAATGTACCACTCTGGTGCCAGATGTTGATAATGTATGTGTAGGGACAGGGGAGAGATTGGAAATCTCTATACCTTCCTCTTAATTTTGCTGTGAAACTAAAACTGCTCCAAAAAAATTCTTTTTAAAAAATTCATAAAGAAGATTTAATCAAGCCATTATCTGTTAGCTCCTGCTCTATTCACTCATCACGTCAAGTACTGACAACACAGAGAGGACCATCACATGTCCTTGAAATACCCATGGGCTTACCTTTAGGATGAGGTTGCACCATGGTTGGTCATAAGTAATACCGTAGGCTTCGCAATAAACATTTCCCCCCAGAGCTGTTGAGCAATGGCAAACTCTAATTCTGTTTCACAAGATGTGCTGTGGTCCAATTAAGAATGAATTCTCCCACAAAAGAGAATTTTACAGTCCTTCCCTGTGCACTGCAGAGAATGCAAGTAGACACAAAGAGTCACAGAGCACAGACATCCTGGAAGGGCACAAGAGTCTCTAGGACCAAGTAGAAAAGACAGAAGTCATGGGCAGTGTAATAAGAAAAAGAGACAGCATTTTACAGAACTGATAGGAGAGAGCAAAACAGAGTTGATAGTCTCATCTAATAAAAAGGCAACTATTTTTGTTGAATAGTTCCTTCCACTTTTTGAAATTATCCTGTTCGTTATTTGCTTATTAATTATTCCACCCAAGACACACATACCTCCTATAAGGAAAGTTTTGAGAACACAGTTGAGGGACCCGGACTATCTTGTTCACCACTATCCCCAGTTCACTGAACAGTGTCTGGCACTATTCAAAAACATTAATTGAATGATTTTAATATTTGTGTTAGCTATCAGGTAGCTCTTACCGTTCCTAGTTTCCAGCCATTAAATAGCTTACCCAAGGTCACAAGTGTAGCAAATGGTGAAAATCTTTGAACCCTGGTCTAACTGATTCCACAGTCCATAATAATAACCAGTACACATACTGCACCAGTTAATGTAGTAGATACAATGGTCCACATTTCAGAGTAAGGCTTCAAACTTTCTCAACAAATCCCTTTGTTGTGTTCACAGATCCTGTCAAATATAGACATCTTCATGGATTCTATGTGACCCTCAAAAAGATAAGATTATGAACTCAGAGTGGTCAAAAGAAGTTAAGCAGTACCCTTATGGAATGTTGCCTTGTAGAAGCTTATTTATTTCTAAATGTCTTCACTGGAATGTTGACAAAGGAAATAACTCTGGGCTAGGGCAAAATTATAAATGTGAGCTGAGGCCTTAAACAATGGGTAATAATTTACCAGGCAGAAAATTAGGAGTGAGAGCAATACCAAGCAGAGAGAAGAAAATAAAGAGATAAATGTATATGGTGGCCCAGTCAGAGATATAGAATATCGAGAGCCTGGGAAGGAGATTGAAAAGGCAGACTGCTACCAAGATAGAAAGGGTATTTTATGCCTTACTAAGGAATTCTTCCATTTTTTTCATTCTTTCCAAAATAAAGAACCTCAAAGAAGGGATAACATCAGATTTTAGAAGATAAGTCAGGAGAAAACACAAAAGATATAGATGTTATATATTTTAGAACATTGGACATAAATGTAGCTGGAATTCCATTGTTTTTCTTATACCATAATCTTCCAGCTATGATGCCTTAAAATCTACCTCTATGACTTCTGCATCAGATTTCCTTTAGTAATGAAGTTTCTGACAACTGAAACGCTAATGAAATAAATCCTCCTTGTTAACAGAAGAATTATCTCCTGGAGTGAAACTCTGAAAAGAAATTCTATTCAAAGCAATAAACACTTGCTAATGTACTGTTTTTTTTGTATGTGACTCTATTCCATCTGTAGTTGTAAATATAAAATTTGAAGGCAGAGAATCAAAGAAATCATAGAATATAAGAGATAGAAGAGCCCTTAAATCAAGTTACCCAGCCTAATTATTCCTCTGACACTGCCTACTCATTCAGCATATACTTGATATGTTACCCATGGGGACAGAGGGTCCCCAAGGAGCTTGCCATCTAGGTACATGTGATATAATTTTTTTTTTTTTTTTTTGGTGAGGAAGATTGGCCCTTGAGCTAACATCTGTGCCAGTCTTTCTCTATTTTGTACGTGGGATGCTGCCATAGCATGGCTTGATGAATGGTGCATAGGTCTGTGCCCAGGATCCGAACCTGCAAACCCCAGGCCGCTGAAGCACAGTGCACAAACTTAATCACTGTGCCACCAGGCCACCCCCTGTGATATCATATTTTAAAGGTTTTTTACATGAATTTTCGTATCCAGTCACATGTGATCTTGATAATCTCCATCAGGAGGCAGGGAAGATATTTGCATTTTAAGAATAAGGAAAGTAAAGCAAGGGGTCAAATGACTTGACCAAGGTTATGTGGTCAATTCACACCAAGTATGGAATTCTTTGAGCATGCTGCCTCCCTTCTTGCTCTTGGTAATCCTCTCAGCTGTAAGAGTCCTCTGCCCCTTATGATTCCAAGTCTCACCTAAGAAAGGTACAGTAGGCGTTTGGGCCTGTGAAAATATGGCAAACAACTTAGTTTTTAAATTTCCTATAAAATTGCAGGCTAACTGAACATTTGTTAAATCATCCAGCTCTGAACTTGGGTACAGGAATACCTTCACACACTACAAAACCTGTCCCTCTTTCTCCTCCACATATTAATAAAAGAGTTCCCACTAAAATGATGCCAAGATTCAAGAAGGAAGAAAAATATCTGCAAAATCCTATTGGACAAGATCCCCTTTTCCATGATATCCCCTTAATTCTAAATCTGGATTTTTTTTGGGGGGGGTGGGCCTACACCGTTCCAAAGTCTTCCAAGCCTAAACTGAAACAAAATAAGCATACTTCCAGCTAAAACTGCTGACTTCGCAATCGGTTTATTTTCCTCATGATTTCCATTGCGGTAAATTAAAATTCAAATTATTTCCTCTACTCTTTAATGTCCTGATTTTTTTTTTCCTCAGAGCACCTCAAATGACATCCAAACATTGGGACTGTTTTTTAGAATGTTCTAATGTGCTCTTTGATAAAAACCAAAAAACGAGGAGGAGGAGGAGAAAAAATAGAAAATACTCTAAAAATCAGATTGGATTACTTGACAATTATGGGAAAACTAGTAATGACTACTGTATCCCCTTGTTCCTCATACTACAGTCTACTCTTATTCCATATTCTCACATTCCTGAGTCCTGGGAGAACTTAATGTCAATTGTCTCTTTTCTAAAACTCTAATTTCATAATGAGGAGATTTGGAAACACATGGAAAAGAGAGGTCATATTAGAAGAAACCATAGCAATTTCACTTCCAGAATTTCAGCTCTTAATTTTGTCTCAGGACTTGCCTTGAAGTCTTTTCCTTCCCTGGATAATTCTGGAACACTTAGTAATGGTTAGTTATTTATTCCTTATGCATATTTTCTACATTCTACTCTTATATTCCACATTCTTTCCATCTAAGGCTGAAGGAACTTTAACAAAAATCTGTGCTCTTCAAATGCTGAATTCATTACAAAAGCTTGGAAACATGGAAAGAAGATCAAATCAGATGGAAATTTATAGAAATTTCATTTCAAGTTGAGTATTTATTTTAGATGCAAACTACTATCTTGAAATCTTCTCTTGAAGAGTCATCCCATAGTTCTCATTTCTAGATACTCAGGTAGATAATCTCCCTAATCCTTGACATTACACAAACCCTTGACCTTTGCATCTGAAATTTTCTCACATAAAAACTGACCGTGTAATCCTAATTCCAAGTATTTGATTGGCTCCTATTTCCCAGGCTTGCCTCAACACCTTCTCTTCCTCCATCTATTTTCCGCACAGCCACCAGAGTGATCTCCCTAAATCATAAGTCTGCCTCTGTCCCTCTCTTGCTTAAAACCTCCCAAGGGCTCCCATCACTCATATAAGAAAAATCCAAACCACCCAGCAGGTCCACAATGCCTTTCATGATCTGGCCCTTGCCTGCCCCTGATATGACACTATTCCTCAAGAAGACCAATTGGTCACCAGGTGGAAAGTCAGTTATATTGGGTGCCTCCTGTCCTGGAAGGGGCACTGGGTCCTCCTCACAGGAATAGATACCTCTTCCAGGTAGGGGTTTCCATTTCCTGCCCACAAAGACTCAGCACCACTATCTGGGGGCTTATGGAATGCCTGATCTACAGGCATGAAATCCCCACATAACATAGCATCTGACCAGGGTGTCTGCTTCATAGTGAAAGAGGTGTGGGAGTAGGCCCAGGACCAAGGGATCCACTGGCCATATCACATACCCCTGAAAGCACGGCTGAAGCACCACCTAGGAGACAACATTTGGCAAAGATGGGTTGCCACCCTTTGGGATGCAGTATATGCATGAAATCAGAGACTTCTGTATGCCTCTGTGCCCCCAACAGGAAGAATACATGAGTCCAGGAACCAAAAGGTGGAAGCAGGAGTGGTCCCCTTACTATCACTCCCAGTGACCCACTGGGGGACTTTTTGTTTCCTGTCCCCACAACTCTGGAATCTGCAGGGTTAGTTTCTGGTCCCCAAACAGGATATACTCTTGCCAGGGAACACAACAAGGGTCCCACTGAACTACAAGCTATATCTGCCACCTGGACATTTGGAACTCCTTGTGTCGAGAGACCAACAGGCAAGAAAAGAAGTCTCCATCTTAGTAGGTGTAAATTGACTTGGATCAGCAGGAAGTAGGGCTGCTTTTACACAATGGAGACAGAGAGGAATATGAATGGCACTCAGATGATCCACGTGGATGCTGCCTGCTATTCCCTTGCCCAATTATAACTGTGAATGGGCACATGCAGCAACACTGGCTTGAGAAGCTCAGACCCCTCAGGAATGAAGGTGTGAGTCACACCACCAGGTGATTCACAAAGACCTGCAAAGAAGATAGCTGAGTGTGAGTGGAATTTAAAATAGACAGTCAAGAAGGGAAATAATGAGTACCAGCTGTAACCAACTGAAGCAACGGGCCCTGTAGTTTGTCCCACTGACCTCCCTGGGGAAGAGAGGCTGAGGACCATGAAGGAGCACTCCCCAAACTTATGCAGAGAAGCAGACCTGTGTGGCACAAGACGTGGTCTGTGGTGGTCAGGTTAGATCGCCCTTCAAGATAACGCACTGCGGGAGCAGAGTTGACTACCCTGCCACACCTTTGGACCTTTGGACCCGCTGCAGCACTCACACCACGTCCACACTTGCCTTGGCTGCTCCAACCAGTGACTAGCCCCAGCAGGATACTAGCCCTGGGCAGCCAATGCAGGACTCCACTAACAGATAACATTTCCTCAGTGACGCCCCGCCCCGTTAGCCTAGTCCAGACTTTCTAAGAACTATGCTTTGGTCTGAAGTTCTTCCTAAACCAGTCCTTCCTTCTGGCACTTTTCTGACAGGGATTAAACTTGCATCATGGTCTGAAGATCCCCTTGATTTACTCCTGTTCCCTCTCCCTTACCCCTCACAGGCATTTCCTCAATAAATCTTTTCGCACCTATCCCATCTTGGTTTCTGCTCCTGGGAGGACCTGAATTGATGCAGTTAGTAGCAGGAGTGGTCCAAGACAAGAGGCGGTGACATAGGGTTTGGTAACTGGCTCACTCACCACCCAGAAGGCAAAGAACCCTGCGTGGAATATGGGGCAAGGATAATACCTCACATAAGGCGGGAGCCCAAATGCTGAAGATTTCCCAGAGGTGACCTGGGAAAATGACCTGGTTGAGGGGAACACCCTGGCTACTGCAATGATTCAGGCATTTGAAAAATATGCTATAAGGGTAGGCAAGAAATCATAAGGATAAAAGGAGCAATTCACCAGGAAGACACAACAATGCTAAACGTGAATATGCTTATAATCTCAAAATATAAAAGGGAAAAGTTGCCAGAATTATAAAGAAAAATTGGCAAATGCACAATCATAGAGGGAGATTTTGATGCCTGTCTTTCAGTAGTGATTGCAATAACAGTACTAGATAATTTAAAGGCTAACAGTTAACTGATTGCTTATTAGTTAGCAGGCATTATTCTAAGTACTTTACATATTTTATTTATTGTTCATAATAACCCTTTAAGACAGGTAGTCGTGTTACCTCTATCACAGATGAGGAAACTGAAGCTAGAGAGATTAAGAAAATTGCCCAAAGTTAACTCGCAAGTAGCAGAACTAAGATTTCTAAGATTTAAACCCAGGCAGTTTTGACTGTATTTTTCTTATAAGCTTATCTATGCATATAAAAAGATATTTGTCTGGCAAAACTATGGAAGCAATAAAAAGATCAGTGGGGAGAGGGGCAATGAATAGGCAGGGCACAGAAGATTTTTAGGGCCGTGAAAATACTCTGTATGATACTATAATGGTGGATACATGTCATTATACATCTGTCCAACCCACAGAATGTACAATACCAAGAGTAAACCCTAAGGTAAACTATGGACTTCGCGTGATGACGATGTGTCAATGAAGGTTCATCCTTGGTAAAAAATGTGCCATTCTGGTCAGTGATGTTGACAATGTGGGAGGCTACGCATGTGATGTGTAGGGGCAGGGAATATATGGGAAATCTCTGTACCTTCCTCTCAGTTTTGTTGTAAACCTAAAATTTCTTTAAAAAAATAAAGGCTTTATTTATTTATCTATTTATTTTTTTAGTGTTTATCTTATTATCCAGCATGTGTTGGTATCTTGCAACAGGCAGATTTTTGCTTATCTTGTCCTACGTATGCTGAAACTAGAAGCACTAACAACTGCTTTACAATTAAATTTTGCCCTTTTTTTCTTTATTTCAAATGAGCCACTGGCTTCTTTAGGGTATTTCAAATCACAGTCTTAAAATCTTTTTGAATTATTTTGCTTAGATGAATAAGACATGATCCTCATCCTCAAGATGCTTGGTCTTAGTGGAGGGCACAGTCAACAAACAAAAATAACACCACTTGAAATTATAACAGTAGTAATGTGTGAGAGAGAGGACCTACACGTAGTAGGGTGTGATCAACTCTTCTGTAGAGGGTGGTCCAAAAAGGCTCATCCCACAGGGGGTGACAGTTATCCAAAATAAAAATAACTTTCTTTTTTCTCTAATCATAAAAATAGTGCATGATCATTTTCTAAAATTGAAATAATACAAAAATTGTAAAGAAAATAGTTAAAAAGTAATTTAATTCCTATCATCCAGAAATAACCATTATTAACCTTTTATTGACAGATGTACCACCAGTCAAAAAAGAGTGCTGGGAATAGTTATTAATATCTGGCAAGAGTATAGGGAGTGATATTATATACGTATATATTATGTATATATAAAATTTATTTTATGTATATGTATTATATTATAATATATATTATAGTGATAAATATATGCCATCCTGTTTTATGTGTTTGCACATACACAGTTTTATACAACTTATTTTATTTAATAAATTTAAATAAACTTTGGAAAACCAAAGACATTTTTTTATTCCTGATTTTGAGTTCTCTCTTTTTCTTAATCAATCTTGCCACAAGTTTGTCTATTTTATTCATATTTTCAAAGAACCAACCAAAAATATTTGGAAATTTAAAGCACATATTTAAATAATTCATGGGTCAAAGATGAAATCATATTGGAAATTAGAAAATACTTGGAACTAAATAACAACAAAAATACAAACTTGTGGTATGCAGCTAAAGAAGCAATTAAAGGGATATTGTAGCTCAAAATTAATAAATCAAGCATTCCTCTCAAGAAATTAGAAAAAGAGCAAATGAATAAACCCAAAGAAAGTAGAAAAAAATAAACAGAAATTAATGGAAGAAAAAAAACAGACAATCAGCAAAATGTACCAAAGTTGGTTCTTTCAAAGTATAAATAAAATAGATAAACCCTTGGCAAGATTGAAGGGGGTGGGAAAGATAGCAGGAATGAAATAGAGAACATAACTATAGATACAGTCAGAAATTTTATAAAGTCATAAGTGAATAGTATGAATCATCGACAAAATGGACAGTTTCCTAAAAATTGTAACTTAGGAAATCTAACTCAAGAAAAAACAGTAAACCGAAGAGGCCTGTAACTACTGAAGACATTTAATGAGTAACTTAAAATATATAGAACAGTTGTTGGCTGTTCCAGTTACCTAATCACTTTCCCTGTTGGGACAGGGAATGCCAAAATGTCTTCTTAGGTTTCAGCGGGGTTGGAGCGGTTCCAAATATCTCCACCCCGCTAAGGGAGCTGAACTTCAGCGACACAATTAAAATGACTCAGAGGAGTTGAAATTGCTCAGCGACGGGTCAACCCTTCAGATCAATTTATGTACTGAGGGCATTAAGAATGTCTTAAAACGATGGAATGTCGCCTCTCCTCTTCAACAGGAAGTTGGGGGAAACATACGATTGGTTTTCAAACAGTTCTGAAACAGTAGACAAATCTAGCTAGTGTAACAAAGCAGCTTCGAAGAGATACACAGTGTGAGCCTTTGTTACAGAACTTGGGGCCCACTGAAGTCTGAGAGCTAAAAAGCTTGATTAAATGTTTGCAAAGGATGAGAGCTAAAAAACTTGATCAAATGTTTGCAAAGGCGCAAAAAGGCAGGTAAAGGACCTGGGATGCATTCAGACCGAAAATATTGTGGTACAGGGTTTTAAATTGTTACAGTGGGCCAGAGCGTTCACTGCACTAATTTTATCTGGAAAAACACCGGTCGCTTTTCACGTTCCGAGGCGCATCCGTTACGGGGGTAACTGGCCGCGGGCCCCATTCCCGAGCTTCTGAACCCCTTCGCGGGCTGGAAGCCACCGTTCTACCCTCTTCCTGGCGGAGGCGCGGGCCGCCGCCCTCCGTCCTGGCAGCGCCCGGAGTCCCCGCAGCCCTCCTGGCCCTCAGGCCGCGCCCAGCAGCGACCCACCTCCTCGGCGTCCTGGCCCAGGGGGATGCCCAGGTTCCTGAGCCCCTCCTGCAGCTCGCCGATGTCCACCACGCCGTCCTGGTTGTGGTCCAGCTTCTGGAAGAGGGTCTCGTAGCGCGTCGGCGGGTCTGCATCCTGGCAGGCCGCCGCGGGCAGCACGAAGCCCCGCAGCCAGCGCAGCATGGTCCCGGAGGCGCGGGGCGGCCCAGCCGAGGGGCGTCACGGAGGGCCGAGGGCTGCCCGGGCGCGACGAGGACCTTCCCGGGCCCGGCTCGGCGCGCAGGGAGTGGCCGCTCCCGCCGCCGCCTGGGGAGGAGCTCGCCCGACGCCCGCCTCCGCGAGAGGCGCGGAGGGACGGGCCGGGCCCTGCCTGGGCGGGCAGGAAGTGCAAGGGCCGCGGGGTGGGTCTCGGGGGGCCTGTGGGACCTGAGGAGTGAGTTCTGCTCATTCCCGAGTCCAGCTGTCAGGGGGGCGGTACGAGGAGGCAGCCCCCAGAGGTCGTGGGTTTCAGCATCAGCGAATTAAGGGGTTGTGGGGAGCGGTTTGAAGCTCAGGTTACTTCACTTCAAGGCCCCCTTTCCTTCCGGCTTGGAGCCTTGGCGAACTGCCCAGAGCTGGTTCTCTGCATGGAAATTGGGCCATATCGGGCTTTGTCTCGCACAGATCTCTGACTTTTTCGTGTGATTTCACCGACACTACACGTCTCTGGGCCTGTTTTCCATTCACAAATATGAGGGAGTTGGGTGGTTGCACACCTGGGATGGGAATTTTGCTTTAAGAAGCAAAGGAGTGAAATGTGAAAGCAGTTAAAAAGGAGCGCCTAAAACTAATACAGTGTTATATGTCAATTATATCTCAATAAAACGGGGGTGGGGCACAAAACGAAAAGGAGCAACTCAAGGGCCTTTTGCAGAAAAGATCAATGTTCATCCGGGCGGGCAGTGGTAACAAGAGGGAGTACCGTACTTTGCTCTACAGCTTAGTACGATCTGCGCCTGATAAATCACAGGGAGCACCCGCCAACAGCACTTAGAAAAACCGCAGGCCCCGCCCTCTCGAGATGGGTGCAGCTACAGAGCTTGGGGTTTATTGCCCAGGTAAGCCGGCACTTCTTACTGCATAACATGGGATAGGGGAAGGAACACAGGACTTAGAAAATACCAGAGTCCTAATCCTTCAGCTGGGTAAACTCGGAGATGTGGCACAGCCTCTCTGAGTAAAATGAGAGTATGAATATCTGCCTCATAACAACAAGGTTGTATATTGTATGCGAGAGGTCTTAATACTCTCAAGTGCCAATCAAATGAGATATTTAATGTAATAATCCTCTGTTCATCCACAGCTGTTTAATAGAAAGTATCATTGTATTCCTATTATCTGCAGAAGACACAACTCTGTGCTTGTAAGTAAGGCTCTCCTCACATCTTCTGAATCGCTAAACAATGACCAGTTCCAACAAAATCCAGGAACTCAGACCCTGAATTTACCTCCTCTCTCTCATACCATATATTTAAGACATATGTGAATCTAGAGTTTGTAAATTGAGGACTGCCTGTTTAGTATAATCATTTTGAATCAACTTATTTGCTTATATTACTTCCAATTTCCAGTCTTGTTAAGAATTACCCTCTTCCTTTGGAAAGACCCTCAAACTTCATCAAATTTTCTCTCTGTCTTCAAAAACCTTTTTTAACCCCTACTGTGGATACTCTGTACTTAAAGAGAAGCTGCTTGAAATAATCATCCCAGACTTGTGTTTTTATTTTCCTTTTTTTTTCTTCTATAGTAATTAGAGGAATTACCTGTCCAAATTTTTACTGAGTAAACTTATGTTCACACAAAAACTTGTACAAGAATGTTTATAGCAAGAATGTATATAGCATATAAACATGTTTATAGTTTATATACAAGAATATTATAGAATGTTTTATTTATAATTGCCAAAACCCAGAAACAAGCAAAATGTTCTTAAATAAGTGAATGGATTAGCAGCCTGTGTTGCATTCATACAATGGAATAATAGTCAGCAATAAAAAAGAATGAACTACTGATACATGCAACAATACATTATATGACCTTCTGGAAAAGGCAAAATTATAGGGACAGAAAACAGATCAGTGGTTGCCAGGGGCTGGGGGGTGGGGTGGGGGTGTTGGCTACATAAGAGCATAAGGGAACTTCTGAGGGTGATGGAACTGCTCTATGTTTTGATTGTGGTGGTGGTTACACAACTGTATGAGTATGTTAAAATGCACAGCACTGTACACTAAAAAGGCTTTATTTTACTCTGTGGAAATTATACCTCAATAAATCTGACTTAATATCTGACTTGAACATGAATAAAATGGAATAAGAATACTTAGCTCAAAAGATCACTGTGAAAATAAAAATAGTTTATGAAGTACATAAACTTTAAGACTTGTTACACAAAAGTGTGGCTGCAGACCAGCAGCATCAGGATCACCTGGGAGCTTGTCAGGAATGCAGAACCTCAGGCCCACCCCAGACCTGCTGAATAAGTGTCGCACTTAACACAAGAGCCCCAGGTGATCCTTTCATACATTAAAGTTTGAGAGGCCCTGCTAGTATAAAGTAATACCACTCAAAGTGTGGTTTGCACACTAGTGCAAGAGTGCAAGCTGTTACCTGTTCACAACAAGGTAAGTCAGAGATTAAGGGGAAGCATTTGAAACTTTATAGCAGTTTGATAGAGTAATTTTACATTGACTGAATCTAATACAAACTCAAGGCTTGTCTTTTTATTTGTTTTCTAATAATTCATTTTTACTGTATTTTACAAGAGTATCTTATGCAGTGGATTAAGAAAATAGCATTATAATACCAAATAAAGGTATAATTAACAATAGCAACTTCTCACATGAGAGAAGAAAACATTACATAGACATTTAAACATCTGCATGAGGGCATCCCTGCCCATTTCTATGTTGGTAATTTCCAACGACCAGTGGTTCTGACAGAGGCCAACAGTAGACACCATGAACTCACTCAAATTTCCTGAACCCAATTCATTTCTGTGGTCAGGACACAAGTTCAGCCCAATTTAGCTTGCCTCTATTTTCCCAACTTCTAGCCTTCTCAAGTACTACCATCTTACATTGGAACAATCTTCAAACTTTATCAATTTCACCTATTTTGGTCTTTGAAGACCTATGTCAGCACCTACATTAAACACCTTGCAGTTAGAGAGAATCTGCTTAAATAATCTACAATTATTTATTATCTAGATTTTCATAGTTTTAGCTAGTAAGCAAGTTCACCCTTTTTAACTGCTGGACCATTTAGTTATTGAGTGGTGCTAATAAGACCAAAGTCTCAGCCTCTCCACAAGGCCAAACTCTATTTTAAAATCCTGGTCACTGCCGTCTCAGATTTAAGGGACCACAAAGTGGACTATGTAAGAGAATTTGATTGGCTCAGTGTGAAGCCATCATCATTACTGGAAAGATAGTTTTATCATACAATGAATTTTGAACTTGAATATCCTAGTAGTCTTTAGGGAGACAATAATCATTTTAAGTTTTGACTCATTTATCAAATTAAGCTAAGTGGATATTCTCCCCAGATTTTCCAAGTCCTTTAGGAGACAGAATTCCATAGAAGAAGGTGAATTCTGTCTTTTGCTCCACCTGTTCACTACCTCCAAACCCCCCAAAAGTAAATGTAGACAACTCTCAATCATAAAAACATGGCACTTAATTACAGAAGAATTGCCATCATTACTAAATCATGAAAATACTTCCCATTTCAAAAAGTTGTGTCAAATACAAACTCGCTTCAAAATTACATGCCTCATCATTTTGAAATGGCTTTGAAAAGACTGTGCTAAGACTGTCTTCAGTTTGTGAAAATTTATGTAAATTCTGTTCTGAAGATAGATTTAAAATGCAAAAAAAATTTGCACATCTATTGAAGAATCAATAATCATGGAAATTTGTTCAATATTTTATACTTATATTTTCGTATGTAAAGCCTCCATTTTCTTCCCTCCCTCCCTCCCTTCTTTCCTTCCTTCATCACCAGTTAAAAGCCATTAGGCAGGCTTGAGGAAAGCTGCTCAGCATGGGTCAAAGTTCAAAGAAAGAAGGTGGCTGAGCAGGGCAGCAGCCTAATGGATTGGGAGATGGGTTACATACAAGGAGATTGAGCAAATAAGTAAATACATTGAGGATAATGAGAGCTAGGCTTCTTACTGTCAGAGATATGAGTTACAAACATGCAAAGAGGAAAGCTAGAATGAACCCTGTAGTTGGATTTGAATTAGTGGTATTGCTGTGAATTCATGGTTTTAAATATTTTTGGGGTCAGCTCCGTGGCTTAGCAGTTAAGTGCGTGCACTTCACTACTGGCGGCCCGGTTCGGATCCTGGGTGCGCACCGACGCACCGCTTCTCCGGCCATGCTGAGGCCACGTCCCACATACAGCAACTAGAAGGATGTGCAACTATGACAGACAACTATCTACTGGGGCTTTGGGGGAAAAAAAAAGGAGGAGGATTGACAATAGATGGTAGCTCAGAGCCGGTCTTCCTCAGCAAAAAAAAAAACAGGAGGATTAGCACGGATGTTAGCTCAGGGCTGATCTTCCTCACACACACACAAAAAATTTGGATATAGAAATGTAAAGGGGTCTCTATCCCCATGGAGTATACAATTTAGCCAGAGGAGACAGAAAATAATCATACCTCCAAGGTTCTGTAGCTAGAAGAAATTTGGGTTGTATAAATAACGGTAAAACTAAGAATCTATAAAACAATAAAAGATTACTCCTCCAACATTCATTTTAAAAGTTATGCTGTGGTGAGAGAAATTTCAAATGCATATTTCTCACTTTAAAGTGTTCATCACCCATTTTTAAAACAGGAATTTTTGCTGTTTTTTATATCTTTCATGTCTTTTTGCTACATATATTCAAAAACTGAATGTCTTTTACGTTGAAGTTTGCTTGTATCTTCATAATATCTTCAAACTCATGATCACTTATTTCTTTGTAGTAATGGGACTGTACTTGTATCTTTGTAATAAGTTTCAAATAGTTTGAGAGCAATTCAGTCTGCAGAACGTTCATCTCTTTAGGACATTTTCAAAGTGTTGTTTTCCCTCTGAAGGAAAAGCAGCCACTATTGGAAAAAACGGCCACAATGTAATGTTGCTAACAACTCAGTAGAGGGTGCTGTAACTTAAAGATGAAGGGTGGCTTTGGGATAAATAGTAAAAGCTGAGAGGGGAATGCAGGCAGGAGGGGATCAAAGGAATGAAGGAAGATAAGTGAGTCTTTATTTTTTTAGTCATCAATATAGTTAGGGATCCCTAAAATACACTAACAAAATGTACAGTACTAAAATATTATTTAAAACCTGGCTATAACACAACACAATTTTTTTGTTTTAAAAAATATTCTCTGTCCGTATTCATTCACTGTGCGCTCCAAGAAAACTAAAGTAAACCAATAGAAGAAATGTAATATATGTATCTTTAAAAATTATTTTATATATTGCAAAAATAATCTATATCACATCAGCATCCTTCTATCAATAACAAAATCAAAAGTTCATCTGGAGTCAGGAACTTTATAATCCCTGTGAATGATTTCTCAGTGACTCAGTCATCTATTTAAGCCCTGAAGTATATAATGCAACTTCGTGCTGCAAAAAAGGGCATGAGATAAATTTCATTTTGTAACCCTTGAAACCTTCTGTTGTCAAAATGTACCACTTTTTAAAGTTATGGTATTGATTCTTCTTTGTTGTCGTTCTTGATTTTAATTAACCCTCCCTTTTAATGTCTATACAGCTTTAAATGTCTTCTAGATGTTGACTCTTTATAAGGGATTATACTACATGTGTGTGTACTGTACATATTACTGTATATAGTAAATTTATAGTCATATTAAATCCTCCTCTTTATATTTTCTATTTAAAAAAAAAATTAAGAAAGCTTAGTAGGCTATAAAGAGAGAGTGTTTGGAGTGTCCAAATGCCAGAAATCTAATTTGAGTTAACTGATGAAAAAAGAGAAGGAATACAGCTGGAACTCAGGTAAAACAAGAACCATGAACTGGAACAGCCTTAAGATTCTCTGTCTCGTGTCTCTGCTCTGATCTGTACTCCTGCTTCCATCTTCTCCCACAATGCGGATCAGTTTACTTCACATGGTAGATAAGATGGTTATAATAGCTCTCAGTTTTATACCTTACTACGTCAGGCACCACAGAGAGCCTTTCTTAATGCCCTTTCTGGTGTGTACTAAGTTCTCCAAATCCTCATAAGGGACTCCTTGACTCATCTTAGGTTAGGTGCTCACCACTGGAAAGATTAACAATGTCCATGGACCCAGGATTACGTCAATGCATTGCAGTTGCCAGGGAATCTAAATAAAAGGAAAGGGGAGAACAGCATTTTCTGGGAGAGGATATAGAGGTACAGATAGATTTTCCTTATTAAATTTGACTTGGATTTCAGTATGTCAAATTATATGTAATTCATCAAATGTTCAAAAGTCAGTTCCACTTGAAGATAAATCAGAAAAAAACAATAAAGCATCTCTAATTATTCTTTAAGTCAATGGCAAAATGGGATGCAATTAACAAAAACCAAATTTATAAGCAACTTCATAAGAACACAGATTTTATATAAAGTAATGCAGAATTAACAGGCCATTAAATAGAAGTTTAGATTAAGATACTAAGACAACATATACCCTATTTCAAACGCAAGACCATAATGCAGAATTTTCAAAAGAAGTAGTGGTGGAAAGTCAGTTTTGTGACCCCTGAAGCCCTCACTCACATTGAGGGTAAAAAGGGTTGGGTTAGAAAAGGATTTTTAGGGACAGCTGCTGCTGTATTGAGTTCCCTCCTTCTACCCATCCCACCTCTCACCCAGGGGAAGGGGTACCTGCCCCTCACCTCCAACCTAGGACAAGGAGCTTCTGTGAGACTACCTGAAAAGTTTGATGTAAGTCTCACGGGTTTTAAGAACACAGTGGACTGGTGTCGAATTCATGCTTAAGAAATGCTTGCTAGGCATTCTCACAATAAAGTAAAAGAGAAGCTGCTGCCTCAGGCAAGTTATACTCCCAGAGTTTGTTGAAACAAAAAATATGTGAATATTTCTTCTGTACCAGATGCGGGCTGTGCAAGAGAGGGCCAGGGTGGGGTTATCTTAGATCCTGTCTAAAAGAGTTAAAGGGCTATCTGAAGAGATCAACTTCAGCAGCACAAAAAAGGTGGAGGCACCATCAGATGTCTGGAGATTGAAGAAGGAGACATAAGTGACCAGCCAGGGAGAAGCCATGACACCCAACAAGAAACCACAGAAGAGGGTTTCCTAGGAACTGGCTGGGGTAGGGAGTCTTCAAAGAACCCAGAAAAGAGCCCTATAAGAGAAAGAGAGAGCTTCAAAAGATGTCAGGGCAGAGAACTCAGTGCTGCTCACAGTATTGGTCAAGTAGAAACTGGCCTACCAGCCCTTCCCTCTCCTTTCTATTCTCTTGTGACTCTGATGGGGTTAGCAAACCAGAGAAAGAAGAATCCAAAAAGGGGGGGAGGGGGGGGGGAGAAGCCAAACATACCCATCTCTCTCATTGCAGGCTTTTCATCTGCAGCTAGCCTGAACAGAGGGAGAGGAAGAAACTTGAGCTTTAAATCAAGACTGAAGTTTTGATGACTACACTGAGCCAAACATATTAATTACTTTTTTGAAGAATCTTTTATTAACTGAAAGTGATAAGGAAAGTCATGGGACTTGCCCAAAATTTCATCTAGAGCGAGGGAAGAACCAGCCCCACGAAAATAAATTCAAAGTGACTCTGGGAAACACAGTTAAAACTGCCTGGCAATTATAAACAAGTTATGCTTGTTTCCACACGTGAAATATTCAGCAACAACCGTCTCAGAGAATATAGATATTTAAGAGAAATGGAGACAGCTGTTAGAGAAACATCCTAAGTTCTAGATACTTTACATATATTATTTTCACTGAAGTCTCATAACAAAATCCTCCAAAGTAGGAATTAATACCACTTTTGTACATATGTGAAAACTGTCAACAAGACTGAGTGACTTTCCCAAATGACAGTCATGATTCATATTCATTATGTGGTTCCAACAACCATGTCCTTTCTAAACAACACCTTCGTTCCCATTTCCTTTTCTTAAACATCTTTAACTTCCAGCAAATTTCCCTAAAATCTCTGAGCTCCAGTTTCTTTGTGGACAAGATTGGATTAATAGTGCCTGCTCTGCCTTCCTCCAAGGATATTGAAAGAATCATGACATAATACACTACAAAGCACTATGTTAAAATATTATTATTGGAGGAGGAGGGCAATACCTTATTGACCCTTCTTCTGCAGACAGAAGAATTATATTGGAGATAATCATATTTTTTTGGGATCATAAATCATAATCATAAATTGTTTGGGATACACTATAGCACTAAAAGCCATTATATCTTCTCCGAAGAAAATTCAAACTGGAAATGCTTGCTTAAAAAAAAAGTTTATTCATTGGTCTAAAAACATAACACTGCTATCAATAAAAAGCAAAAGTAGAGAATGGAGACCATTCTTTTCCATTTGTATCATTGAATCAAAAAAATGTATTTGGATTATGCGAATCATCACCAACCTAATTATGATTTGGCTGCAGTAATCCAAATTGCACGTGAATGAATTGAAGTGAGGCTGGCCGCTATATGCACCTGTTTGAATTTTCTTGAGCCAAGTTTATTTGTTAAACCTCAGAAGGAACTTCCTACTGCCCACACAACATCCTGCACAGACTTCCTAGTAGCCTTTCGTGACTGGACAGGGTGAGTAAATAAGCAACATTATAAACACTTCAGCTTGCCTTGAGGCATTACCAATCTCTCCCTAGGAGAACAAAGGTTATTTATAAGAGAGGTGATAACTACCTCAGGCAGTTATCACTTCTCAAGAAAGAAAATCAACTACTATAAAATTACTAAATTTTTAAAAATGGATGAAAATATGCCTATTTTATTTTTACATTTTTATTGTTTAAATGCTGTTTAAGGCATTTAATCTTAAAAATAAGGAAACTTCATTAGCCACCTGTGTTATATTAGAATGTTTCAGCCACCTTAAAATTCTCTCCTTTATACCAATTTCTTTTGCTATTTTTAAATGACTTTTGTAATTTCATTTCTGAATACAAAACTGATACATATTTATTTTATGGAAAATATAGAATATCACAGAGGAAAAAACACTCATGATCTCATAGTTCAGAGAGTTAATTTAGATGTGCAACCTCTCAGTCTTTCTTTCTCCTCTCCTTTTCTCTTTTGTATAACTGCTTTATTTCATATTTCTTTTTTGATTGAAATAATCTCAGATTATATACACTATATTTTCTTATTGAGGAAACATTGGTTTATAACATTATATAAATTTCAGGTGTATATCATTATATTTTGATTTCTGTGAAGACTACATCGTGTTCACCACCCAAAGTCTAATTGCCATCCATCACCCTACACATGTGCCCTTTTACCCCTTTTGTCCTTTCCCCTCCCCCCTGTTCCCTCTGGTAACCACTAATCTATTCTCTGTGTCTATGTGTTTGTTTGTTGTTGCTGTTTTATCTACCACTTATGAGTGAAATCATGTGGTATTTGGCTTACTCCCTCTGACGTATTTCACTTAGCATAATGCCCTCAAAGTCCATCCATGTTGTCACAAATGGCAAGTATTTTGAATGCTGCTTTTCCCAGTTCATATAGTATAAACAGTTTTCCATGTCATTAATATTCTCCTATAGCATCATTTCGAAGAACTGTTTAATATTGCACTGTTAGATTTAAACTAATATTTTGATAAACATATTTATTACAATTCTTTGCTATTACAAACAATGGAAAATATAAACACTGCAGTAGACAAATCTTTTTGAATATTCCTCATGATTTCCTTAGGATAAATTTCTAGAAATGAAATTGCTCAGTTATGGCTTTTTCTTCTTTTGCTAAGTATTGCCCTCCAATAAGTTTGGACTAATTTACACTTCAATAGACAGTATATAAGAGTGTTTTATTTAATTAAAAAATGCAAGTACTGGGTATTAGAATATTATAAACTTTCTCAATTAAAAAGGTGAAAATGGTGTCTCTCTTTAATCTGGAATACTTTGAATACTATTGTTTTAGCTTTTACATTAAGGTCTGATCTATTTCAGCCAACTATTTGTGCATCATGTAAGGTAAGGAGACTGAGGTTCATATTATTCCATATGGATATCCAATTGTTCCAAAACCATTTGTTGAAAAGACCATCTGTTTCCCCATTTAATTACCTTGGGACTTTTATCAAAATTCAATTGACTATATATGTGTGGGTCTATTCCTAGGCTCTCTATAATTTGTTTCGTTAATTTGAATGTCTATCCTTATGCCAGTTCTACCCTGACTTGTTACTATAGCTTTCAAGTGGTCTTAAAATCAGGTAGTATGAGTCCTCAAACTTTCTTCTTCTTCAAAATTTTTAGGATAGTCTAAGATATTCACAATGTAGTGAAATTTCTAATTTCACTCCATTGAGATCAGAGAAGATACTTAGCATGATTTTAAAACTTTTAAATTTATTGAGACTATTTTATGACCTAGCATATGGTCTATCCTGGAGAATGTTCCATGTGTACTTAAGAAGAATGTGTATTCTGCTGTTGTTGGCTAGAGTATTTCATATATGTTAGGTCTATTTTGTGTATAGTGTTATTCAAGTCTTCTATATCCTTGTTGATCTTCTGGCTACTTGTTATATCTGTTACTGAAAGTGGAGTATTAAACTGTCCAAATATTATTGTTGAATTGTCTGTCTCCCTTCAATTCTGTCAGTTTTTGCTTCATATCTTTTGGGGCTCTGTTGTTAGGTGCATATATGTTTTTGATTGTTATATCTTTGTGATGGATTGCCTATTTATTACTATAAATGTCCCTCTTTATCTCTAGTAACATTTTTTTAAAGTCTATGTTGTCTGATATTAGTATAGCCACTTCAGCTTTCTTATGATTGCTATTTATGTCATATATCTTTTTCCATCCTTTTACTTTCAAGGTATTTGTTATCTTTAGATCTAAAGCATGTCTCCTTGTAGACAGTGGATAGTTGGATCTTGTTTTTTTATTCAGTCTGATAATCTCTGCCTTTGATTAGACTGTTTAATGAATTCACATTTAATGTTATTATTGATATAGGTAGATTTATGTCTACCATTTTATTTTTGTTTTCTAGATGTCTCATGTCCTTTCTGTTCCTCTAGTCCTTTTTTTTTTTTTTTTGTGAGGAGATCAGCCCGGTGCTAACATCTGCCAATCCTCCTCTTTTTTTGCTGAGGAAGACTGGCCCTGGGCTAACATCTGTGCCCATGTTCCTCCACTTTATATGGGACACCGCCAAAGCATAGCTTGCCAAGCAGTGTGTTGGTGTGCGCCCGGCATCCAAACCAGCGAACCCCAGCCCGCTGCAGCTGAGCACGTGCACTTAACCACTTGCGCCACTGGGCCAGCCCCCATCTATTCCTTTTTTACTGCTTTATTTGCATTAAGTGAATATTTCCCACATAAAATGCCCACACCTTAATAGAGTATTAGTCTTATAAAGTATTTTTCTTTCATTCATTCACTAAATACTCAACAAGAGACTCATATTAGGATAGGTTATGTTGCTCTAACAAATTGACCCAAAAATGTAACTGCCTAAATTCAAAAGTAGTTATTTCTCACTAACATAATAGTACTATACATATCTTCCAGGTCACAGGTAGCTCTTCTCCATGCAGAGTTTCAGAAAATTTAATTTCAGGCCCAGAAATTGGACAGAACTTAGCCACATGTCCACCCTAACTGCCAGGGAAGCTGAGAAATGTTTAGCTGCATTCCCAGGAAGAAGGGGAGATTGAATATTTTGCAGACAGCTAGACATCTCTAACTCAGTACTATGCAGAAACTTGAGGACAATTTTTCCACTGGATAGTTCAATATTCTGGCATTAACTCTAAAATTTACAAGCAAAAACCCATAGGAAGTTTTATTAAAAGAAAAGGCATTAAGCAACATATATTTTTTCAAAAGCAAAATTATAGTAGGCTAAAGTACCACAACGGCCTAAAATTTTTTAGACTCTCACAAAAATTAGGGTAAGCTTTTCTTTCCAGGATCACCCACATGAGCTGTTTCCATACAGTCTTCTATATTACCTTCTGCTTCATACTGTGTCTGTTGCACTACTACATCATGGTATGCTTACACTGTCCTTTCCTGGTGTGGCTACTGTACTATGAGAGTGTTACACTCATATGGTCTTTCCCCTGACATAATCTTCTACTTTCTTATTGGTATAGTGTTCTCTTGGTTTGACTTTTCCATGGATAAGGTGAAATTTTATATTTTCAGACAGTCTTGTGTCTTCTTGAACCAGAGTCCTCTTTTAATCATTCACAGAACCCATAGCTTTCATAGAAGAAAGGGACTTTTTATATCCTTCCCTTTCAGATATGTTCAGTGATTATAGTTATTTTAAAGGTGAGATAGCAAGAAAATGTCAGGTCAGAAATTCATTCCCTTCTCCTGCGGCCTTTCCTCTCTGATTATCAACCAACTGCCTTTGCTAAGAAAAAGCCTTGGCTGGGGCTGGCATCAGTGTGCATTCTAACAGAATAATACTAGCTTTCTTAAAGCTCAGTTTCTACTCTGGACAGAAAAGCAAGTAAGCTACACTAATTGCTTGCAGGAAAATCACACCAATGACAGTTTTCTCTTGTCTTTCCAGTAAAAGGTTTGACAATCCCATCTCAAGTGTATTACTTTCAACAATTCAGAAGTTAAGAAGAAATCCAACTTGTTCCCCACCTCCCTCTGGAGTTTATTATTAATATTACCATAATCAATATTATTAATATAATTAATATCATCATCATTATTACAATTATGAACTGGGAAGCAAATCAAACTACCTAGTGAAAATATTTCACACAAACCCTGGCAAGTATTGCAACCTGGCAACAATGTCCTTAGCTATTCCTAAAAAAAAAAAAAAATGTGTGCTTTCTACCTTACTTTCAATTTTTCTAAGTGATCAAGGGAAGGGAAGACATCGGAGCTTAAAGTATGGGACTAGGCACTTAATCCCAAGCATCACCAGATCATCACTTCTGTTATTGCCCTTCTTTAATTCATCTTACTAAGTCTTTTCTGTAACCCACTCCTTAACCTATCCAATAATCTTAGTTGTATTCTACAAAATGCTACTAACCTCCAAAGACATAAGGTAGAATTTCACTAATTTGTATCACAGTTCTGCAAGGTAACCTACAAGGGGGCTGATCTTTAAGTTCTAATAGTATGTGAAAAACTATGCCAAAGAGTGCCTCACTATTAAATTCAACTTCTGACATCACAGATCTTATAATATTGTCCAGTTATTTTCTTCTGTGGCATTCAGACAGGATCTCTGGTGTTTCTTCAAGATTCATTCCAACTCCCAAGTTTCAATGGTCAAGTTAGGTTGTGATACCATTTTTACATAAAGGTTACCCCTTAGGCATCCTCAGTATCTAAGAGCCAGCTTACACTCAATCTAAGAGAATTGAGAGACTGTACCCTAAGGAAAGTGGACTAAATCATCACTTTAAGAGATTTTATAACATATCCAAGCCATAGCCAAGGTTCTGGCTGAGAGTACTCCTTCATGTAAAACAGATGCCCTGAAGATGAGGGATGAACACAATCAATCCTTAATAAGGGAAGAAGCGGTAGGAGATCTGTTCAAGGCACTTATCTCTATAAACTTAGTTTCCTCATCTGAAAATTGGGATAATAATGTCAACCTTCTAGCATGGTTGTTAGAATTAAGCAAAAGAAGCTTTAAAAGTGCCTTGAAATAATACCTGGCACATAGCAGGCACTTAATAAAATAAATTTTAACTTTTTTATTTTAAAAAAGACAGCATTGGACTTTGATTTCTGATGTGATAATTGGGTCTACCTACTCTAAAGAGAAGCCATTACTTAGAAACCAGCATCTTACAACTAGGGCTATGGTAATAACATCCTAATTGGTCTCACGGGCTCTACTATCTCCTCTTTCAATGGCTTTCTTCTGCTGTCACAATTATCCCCTTACACCAGAGCATATCATTATCACATATAATTCAAAGCTTTCCATGACCTGTCACCAACCTACAGCAGTAGCCTCATACCTCACTCTACCTTCCTGTACACCATATGTTTCAAAATGACCAGGCTACTTGTGATTTCCCAATGCTCCATGCACCTCCTCATTTCCATGCTACTGCTCAAGATGTTTCATCAATTTGGAATGCTTTTAAAAAGTCTATCTGCACAACCGCCACCATTACTCAAGTTTCTTACACACCTACTCCCAGACTTCACGTAAGATTTGCCTTCCTCCCTTCTGGTGGTCTGTGGCTTAATTTAGCTTGAATTCCACAATTCTCTCCTCGCTGCTACTTCAAGTCTCAGTTCCTCTCCTTAAATATAAGGTTCCCAGCTCTTCCCACCTTAATTGGGATGGGTCTGAGTAAAACATTCCCCAAAAATATCTTCCTCTCCTTGTTCTAATTCCACATCAATCTTCTCGTTACTTATTTGGTTTCCCAGGTACTTTGATACCAGGAAACAGTGTGGCCTGGAGAAAGGATGAACGTATTCTGGTTAATGGAAAGTATTAAGCTCCACTATAAATTAATAACTTTGCATTGTGAAATATATGTCAGTCTTGTAATTTTACTTAATCTATCACCAAGAAACTGATATCTTGAGGAAATTAATAAAGTCAAATTTTTGGATAAGCAAGGCTAAGGCTCAAAGCCTGGACTTTAGTCAGTTTAGCTAGGAATTTCTTCACTGGAGGCCTGTTGTGGCCAACCAGCTCATTACCACTCTCTCATCACACTCTTATTTAATTCCAACAGAGAATAAGATTCATTTTTTCATAAAAGCGAGAGATATTTAGGATTTCAAAGGCTTTACTGAATCAGCTCCTAAGTTGAAATAAGAATTGCTTCAACAAGGATGAAATAATGGGTTTAATTTTAAAAATTCTTCCTCTCAAATGTTTTTCAACCAGAAGATAAAAGAAAATTTGTTCAATGCTGATTTGTTATCAAGGCTGACTTACTCATAACAGCTGAAAATATCAAGACTAAAAATGAACCAACGGTGTTTATATTTACAAATAAAAGTACACAGAGAAGTAAGAAATATGTTATCATGTCGTCATTATTCCATCCACAATCTGATAGAAGGAATTATGAAGGAGTTATGAAACCAACTTTCCATTTTTCTTAAAGAAGAGAAATAGACTCTGATCATTTGCTATAACATTAATCTTAAGTGCACTGATTCTTCTTTTAGTGTAGAAAACATTTTCAAGCTCAGCTCCTTAAAAAATTGTTTAAATACAAAAAGGTTAACGCAAACTGCTACAATTGACCAAATGTTTTATAATGTTACTATGGTATGTTCAAACCCAATAAAAACAAGTTTCAAGTTAAGATTCAAGGGAGAGTAGTGGGAAATGTAAATAGAATTCTGTGAATATTAAGGATTTTATATTATTAAAGAACTTTACCAAAATGATTAATTTATAGATTTTGTAATAGATAAAATAGAGAGAACATGTTTTAACAAATATTTGATATTTCTTTCCTTTTAGGAAAAGATAAATTTCTCTTTACACCCCAGGTATTATCTTACAATTAAGTGATTATAGTAATGACAACAATTTGATGTTTCACTTCTAAATTAACCCCAAATGTCCTTTCACTTTTTCATAAGCCACATAGCTGATGTCTACTGCAGGAAGCACCTTCAAGATGTTTGCAGTGAGACCCCTGAAAAATCCTCTTTTTCCTTCTTTGTTATATACATCTTAAATGAGATGAATCATAGAAGTTGTTGTTCCTTTTTCTTCCAGTGCTATAAATTGAAAATAATCAGTGTAATTCAATATTTAATCTTTATACATTAAGATATTCCAATATTTAATGAAAATTTACAGAGTTTAAAATTACTTCAGGGGATACTTTTCTTCTTCCTTATAGAATAGACATGTGCTGTCCAATATGCTAGCCACTAGACACATGTGGCTATTTAAATTTAAATTAATTAAAATTAGGGCCGGCCCCATGGCTTGGTGGTTAAGTGAGCGCGCTCCACTGCTGGCGACCTGGGTTCGGATCCCGGGCTCGCACCGACGCGCTGCTTCTCTGGCCATGCTGAGGCCGTGTCCCACATACAGCAACTAGAAGGATGTGAAGCTATGACACACAGCTATCTACTGGGGCTTTGGGGGGAAAAAATAAATAAATAAAATCTTTAAATTAATTAAAATTAAATAAAACTAAAAATTCAGTTTCTCAGTTGCACTAGCAATATTTCAAGGGCCCGATAGCCATGCATGACTAGTGGCGACTATACTAAACAGCACAGATATAAAATATTTCCATTGTTGCAGAAAGTTCTATTAGCACTTGAAAGCCTTTCATAAGGGACTTCCAAGGAGCATTTGGAATTGGGTATGACATAAATAGTTTGATAGGGGGATGGATGTGTGATGGGATGGATAGAGAGACTCCCCACCTGGATTGCAGTATAAATTAAATCCAAAAATCTTACTAAAAAGAGAAGGAGAGAAAGAATGTAAAAGAATATCGTTTACCACATGACCCCTTAAATAGCTTACTCAGGAAGATAATAATAGGATTATACAGGTTTTTTTTTTTCTTCTTGAAAAGTGACAAAAGTATTTTCTTAAAATCTAAATTCCTAACATTTCACTTGAGAGGAACAAAACAGATAATCCACCTTCTGCTTAATATCTCCTTGCTAAGTGGATTAGAATACAATTGCACTCAATTCCACAAATGTATTAAGTTTCTGATGCAGAATATGACCATGACAGTAGAACTAGGGGAAAATTACATGTTCATATTGAGTAACTGTTGATCCAATTTGAAGAAAGCAAAATCTTATCTATCGTTCTGCATGGTACTTCCTAATGGTAAACTCCTTAAAGAGATCATCAGTAACTGATGGAAATGTGGAGAGTTCCAAACAGAACTTTGGAGAAGAAATAAAACCTAAAATTCACAAAAGGCTCTACAATAAAATAATAAATTCAAGATTCATGCTTTAAAAATTAGAGAGTTAGCTTTTGATTTATTTATCAATTCTACAGTTTTTCTGTTTTTAAAATCATTAATTTCTACTCATTTAAAACAACTTAGTTATTTTTAACTGTTTTTTAACCTAGTTTTGTTTTTTTGTGTGTGTGTGAGGAAGATTAGCCCTGAGCTAACATCTGATGCCAATCCTCCACTTTCTGCTGAGGAAGACTGGCCCTGGGCTAACATTCTCGCCCATCTTCCTCCACTTTATATGGGACGCTGCCACAGCACGGCCTGAGAAGCGGTGCGTGGGTGCACAGCCCGATGCGAAGCCCGGCCACTACAGCAGAGCCCACACACTTAACCTCTATGCCACCGGGCTGGCCCCTTTGTAACTAGTTTTTATTATGACTTCATTAGAGGTAGTTTTAATAACTTTTAACTTAGTTATTGTTACTTCATTAAAATAAAAACTCACCTTAAGACTGCATGCGAGTTCTAATATGGTTCAGAAGGAAGCTGGCTATCTGACCACAAATGTGACACAACGTACTACATCCCAGCAAAATCATTATCCCAGCATCTACAGAGTCTCCTGCATAATGTTCTAGCCAATAATTCTTCAAAAGCTGGCAGAGAAGAGAGTAGTAAATGTCCTCTAACTGCTAAGCAAGTCTAAGTAGAATAAAGATCGTCACTCACTCAATTTCAATAAACATTACTGAGTGGCTTCTTGATTCAAGAATTATACTGAGCACTTTTGTAGATCTTACTCATTTAATTCTGACAGAAACTTGACAAGTCAACATTGTTGTCCCTATTTTATAAATGAAGAAACTAATTCACAGAGACTGTTACCAGGTCACCAAGCTGATAAATAGAAGTCAAACTTAGTCATTTGATTTTAATAACTGTTCTTTCCAAAACCTTTACAAAAGATTGTTCCCACTCCTTGTATGGGGGGGCTATCCCTGCTGTCCTATCAGGAACAGGGCACACAGATGTTTTCGGATAAACATATTCATACAACGTTGGTTTGAATTCTCCCAGTTTGTGTCTCTGAAGGTGTTTTGTTTACTTTGTTTTTTGTTTGTTTTGTTTTGCTTGGTTGTTTTGGTTTGTAGTGATGCTCAAAGACTCAACCAAAATTCTGGAGACGATCAGAGGGATTAACATAATATTGTAGAGAAGACGGCATAATACACTCTAAATTAACAAAACTACATTTTCTCAACTTTTAAGAAAGATTACTCTCCCCAAATTTGCTTTTGTTTGAATAAAAGTGGTTAGAAGAAATTATTTGAAAATATTGGGTTTAAAACATCACTAGGTGCTTTTATTTTTTTTTATTTTTATTTTTTGTGAGGAAGATCGGCCCTGAGCTAACATCTGCCAATCCTCCTCTTTTTTTCGTTGAGGAAGACTGGCCCTGGGCTAACATCCGTGCCCATCTTCCTCTACTTTATATGGGACGCCGCCACAGCATGGCTTTACAAGCGGTGTGTCGGTCTGCGCCTGGATCTCAACCGGCAAACCCCGGGCCGCCGCATCGGAGCGCGCGCACCTAACCACTTGCACCACTGGGCCAGCCCCACTAGGTGCTTTTAGAAGTGTTCATTTATTAAAGGATACAACTTGACCATCATATACTGGGGCAATTACTATGAAATGTATAATTTAATGCTTTTGAAAAAACTTATTTCAAGATGTCATTACTCAGCGTACATTTATTACAGCCATGCAACAATAAAGAGAGAAATGTGTCACGTCACTCTAGCATGAAAGCAGAAGATATCCAACTGTAGAAACAAAAGAAGGAGGGAGCCCAACATAAACAAGAACAACGAATTTATTTGAATAAGATTACAGAAGCAAGAAAACAAAAAGGAAAAGAAATACATGCTATAATATTCAATCCTTTAAACTTCTACAAAAAATAAAAGCATATTTATTTTAAGTGCTAAATGAAATGGGCTATCTTTCACATGATAGTGGCACCATTTGCCAAAAATACCGCTAGGCTTGTGCCTAGAGAACTATTCTTCCTGTACTGAGAGCGAATTTAAGTGATTCTAGTCATATACTCTCACCTTGGTCTCATGACCAGACGGTATATGTCGTCAAGACGGTCTACCTGAAACGGATGTATGGTCATAAAAATGAAATGATTGGCTGAAAGGGGAGTAACCTGACATCCTGCCTGACCAACACTACACTATTAGGATATCTGCCCTATCTCTATGCTGCCCTTCCCCCTGTATCCCCCAATTACTCCTCTCCTCAATTCTCATTTGCACAACTGTGCAAGAATATCTCAGTTTTCTCAATCTTAACTGTATATCAGATTCTTCTAGGAAGCTAAAAAACCTGAATCCTAGGCCTCTCCCCAGAATAATTAAATCAGAATATCTTGGGAGGTAGCCCAAGAATCTTATTTTTTAAAGATCCAGATGTAGGTGATTCTGATATGCATCCAGAGTTGAAACTATTATTTTATCAGCATTTAGGTCTATAATTATTATTACCAAAAACTAATTCACAAAAAAACATCAAACAAAAAATTATTATAAGAATACCAGACAACTAACATATAAAATGAAAGGCCAAATAAAACCATTCAATTCACTTCTTGGTCAAGAACTATTTCATGAAAAGTCATTTATAATCATATTTTTGGAATAAAAGCTATTATTATACCAAATTCTCAAATCTAACAGATAATGTCACATTATGAGAATAAACTAACCTCATAAACAGCAAGATCTATGCCTGCATAAGGTATGATGCCTAGCAAGTTAGGAATATAAAGGAAACCTTTGAAAAAGGTTCTAACACCTTCTTGTTTCAGAAGCTTCTTGCCACAATTAATAACTCCTGAATACTGTCCAGTTTTACCTACAGCCAGTCTGGTCTTTAGAACCTAAATGTGAAAGAATATAATAAAAGTATATTGCTCAGATTCACTCAACTCATGTAGCAATCCAGTAAGTTGTATTATAACCCAATGTTTACTAATTATCAGAGAAATAAAAAAAGAAAGGAATCTTAAACATAATTTTAACTTCTCACTAATTGACTTTTTTTTTTTATAAGGAAGATCAGCCCTGAGCTAACATCCATGCCAATCCTCCTCTTTTTTTTTATTTTTTATTTTTGCTGATGAAGACTGGCCCTGGGCTAACATCTGTGCCCATCTTCCTCCACTTTATATGGGACACTGCCACAGCATGGCCTGACAAGTGGTGCATCAGCGCACACCCAGGATCTGAACTTGGGCCACCAGCAGTGCAGCACGCACACTCAACCGCTACGCCACGAGGCCGGCCCCTAACTGACTCTTAATTATGAACAACTGATACAGTATAGAGTTTTTTAAAATTATGTAAATAGGAAAACATAATTAATCATTGTGGTTTTGATTTGATACATCCACTCAAACTCCTTTAATGCACTGCAAGGCAACATATTCTTAGAGAAATTCACTTGAGATAACATTTTTGCTTCAAAATAAAGCAACTATAGCCAAAACCCAAGTTTAAACCAAATATATGATCATGTTAAAGTGAAGAACCAATATTAAAAAAACATTCTATATATGCTTAAAATACAAACTCTGGGAACTATTGTAACAGTGAGGCCTACAAACTGTAATTTAATATGACGGGCTCATTTTATACTCTTAAAGTACAGTCATGCACCACATGACGTTTCAGTCAATGATGGACCACATATACAATGGTGGTCCCACAAGATTAGTACCATATGGCCTAGGTGTGTAGTAGGCTATACTATCTAGGTTTGCATAAGTACACTCTATGACGTTTGCACAATAACGAAATCACCTAATGACACATTTCTCAGACTATATCCCCATCATTATGCAACACGACTGTAGTAACATAACAGAGGCTATGAGGGCAATAGTAGGCTTCAGTAGGCTATCTGTGAGCAATACTCCTATGTTCAATGTAATTCTGCTGATAAACCTCACTCCTTGTCCTCTTAATTTCCATTAATTTAATTTAAGGGAGCTCTATACATACTAGGAGAAATGGCTCTCCAAAACAGCCAAGACAAAAAAAGTATAAACTTTGTCTTGATTGGGCACACTGTGTATCTTGATGGAGCTGCCTCCAAGTAGTCAGCTGGAAGCCCCTTGTTTTATGAACTTCTCTGTAGGACCCCATACTTGGGATAACCCCATTCGTAAAACTCTCTGTCCTCTCCAGGGCAGTGCACTTTCTTCTCATGCAAGTAAATCTTTTCTGTCTGCTTCACCGGCATGTTCTTTTCCTCTTACTCCCTAAATTAAGATCTTCTCAAAAGTTTTCTTCTCAGCATTAAAAAAAAAATACTGCTTTTTTCTAAGCAATCTCATGACTTTAATTAACACTTCTTTGCAGATGACACATCAAGGCTTGAAACCTCTCAAGTCTCAGTATCAGATTTGCAACTGCCTCCTGAAAATCATAACTTCGTTGTCCACCAACAACTCAAAGATATGCAAACTTGAACTTATCAGTTCTCAGAATCTGGCTCACTTCCTCCATTCTCTACCTCTGTTAGAGGTGTAACTCAGACATAACTCTCCTAAACACTTAGGTGCAGAACCCAGATACAGCTTCACCTTCTTCCGTTCCTCCTGCTTTCCACTTCTCAAGCAGTCAGTTCTCAAGACAGTTCTAACATGAGTCAGTTTCTCCTAGTCAATATCATATTTCAAGCCCTTATTGTCACTTCCCTGAATGATGGCAATATCTTCTATCTAGTCATCTCATTCCTCTAGTCTCTCCCATTCTAAAAAGCTTTACCAAGATAATATTGCAGGCTCCAAAGTCTTTAATGGCTTCTCATTGTTTAAGAAATTAAAATTAAATTTCTTAAGCTGCATTCAAGAGCCTTTCTCATCTGGCCCCAACCCATTACCTATATAGTACTGTCCAGTCCAAATCTAAATACTACCTGCTCTTTTACCTCCATTCGTTTGCTCAAGTCATTATTTCCACCTAAAATGCCCTTCCCCATCAACAAAAAAAATCTACACTTTTTGGCCTTTTCAAAGGGTAACTGACACTTGATATGAGATTTAAATCCTGTAGCTATAAAGCCGTTCATTGTATAAAATGCTGGTCTGGGATTCATTTATTTTTTAAAAAATTATAATTTGCAGTAAAAGCATTACTTTAGTTAAAATTTTATAATAATACTTAGCTCTACGGGGTAAATACCAGTCTAGGCAGTTACACCAGCCAATGAACCAGATATAAATCTCTCAATAATTCCTATCTTAGCACCATCAAAACTAAGCCATTTCTTATTTATTTATACAATAAATAAAATTATTAAAATGTATAATATTACTAAAATGGAATGTATGTTGTTTCTAAGTTTATAACACTAATTAGTAGTATAAAATTATTTGAAAGTGTATTCCAGACACCTGACATTAGCATCTAGTAGAATACTTGATTTTAATTTTTATGCAATTAATTGTCTAAGATGATAAGTAAGACTCCTCTATTCGGCATCCTTTTTCCTCTTTTTTTCATGTAGAATAAGTTAGCAACACTAAAGAATTAAGAATATTCACGAATGTAGTATTTCATAAAGGGCATGCAAATGACACGAAGCGGGCAGGGATTGTATCTTTTATCTCTTTTAGCTTCATGCCTTACACATGGAAGGTACTTAATATTATTTGGTTACTGGACAATCAGAAACAGTAACTTAATGTGAGAGGCTCTTTTTGTTACAAGGAACAACAGTTTACTCTGGTTAGCTCAAGTAATAGGGAGGTTATTGCAATAACACATGTGGAAATAAGGAAAACAGAAATATCAGCCTAAAGGTCAGGCTTCACAGGAACTAAAGTAAGTCAAGTTTCATTGAGATTGAAACTGGAAACTCATTTAGGATCCAAGATGCCTTAGCAAACAGAATGTCTTGTTACCTCCTAGGCAAGATGTTTTTCTGTTTGTGTTTTCCAGTGGTCTATCATCAATGTGATTCAGCTACTCTCTATGAACTAACTGTCTGGTTCTCATATCAGTAACTCCCCATCAGAAAGTGTGATTGGTTCACTTAATATGGCAGAGACTGCTATCTTTTCCCAGTACCCATTATCTTCTTCTTCCTTTTAGTAACAGAGCTGACTCAGCTACGAACTACATTTCCCTCTTCTCCCTTGTAGCTAGGCTGTGTGGCTAAGTGACTAATTTTGGCCAGTGAGATATGAGGGGAAGGTGGGTCTGCAAATTCTGACATCTCCTTAAAGATGCTTGTCCTGGGCTCCTCTTTCCTCCACCTGGTAAATTGCAAAGATGGGTGCAACCTTTGAAACCACGTAGTGAAGATGGCAGAGCTGTACTGTTAGCCCTGGACCACTTGTCTCTATCTGATTTAAGCTACTGTATTTTGGAATCTCTTTGTTACAATAGCTTAGAATGAACCCTAACAAGTACGGAAAGTGGTTACTAGATGTAGGGTACTGCCATAATAAAACCTAAAATATATGGCACTGGATTTCTTGATAGGACACAGATATCACAATTTAAGAAGGTGATAATCTTTGTAATGCTTTGTGGAAATGCCCGATAAAACTGCCTCCCTGTGATAACCTAGAAGGTAGACCGTGTGCTTTTTGAGCCTGAAGTTCTGAGAAAACTGATTGTAAAATCTCAGAATGTTGGTCAGTGTTGCCCTCTCCTTGCTGCTTTTAGCAAGATCTATGAGACACGAGCTAAAGCATCTCTCTGCTTTTCTGCCTCAAGGCCTTCTTCAAAGCCAGTTTGCAAGCAGAGATGGAAAGGAATAGAGCACTGCTAAGGAGGTTTTCTTTGCCTAGCTTGATAGTCAAGAAATGTGGGGCTTCTGAGTTGGAAGAGCCACTTGTTTCTGTACCCCAATAGAAGGAAATAAGATTGTCCTAAAGAGCTTGCCTCTCTGCAAAACTCAGATGAAGGGTGTTGTCATCTGATTTCAGCCTATTGTTTCAGTCGATATGAACATAGCCTGCTATAAAAATGAGAGAGAGGGGGAATGACTAACCACAGGAGCTGGAAAATAAAATACCAGAAGAGAGATTTTTAGATGTGGTTACTTCACATGGTACTGACTGGAAGCAAACAGACAAGAAATATAAGAAGTTTTTGAAAGAATTGTACTGCTAGAAAACCCATAAGCCTACCCTACAAAATCCTGTGCTTCGTTGATCTCTAAAGCAACTCTCAGGCCCCCAAATCTAAGCACATCATGGCAGACACTTCCAGAGCCCTGCATCACATCTGGACAGTTACACGCAGACTCATACTGACAGAGCCCCACCTAAAGCAAAAGCCTCTCATCTCTCTACTTTTCTACCTCAGGGCCTTCTCTGAAGCTACAGGAGGCTGTCCACACCATAAGTCTGGGGAAGTTAAAGTTCCAAGAACGATCCTCATATAATATGGGATAGGAACTGGTAGATAAACGCCTCAACTCCCTTCCTTCAGTCAGATGATTCTGGGAGCTATTCTGTACATTTCCTAGACATTCCAGCAGAATCAAGCCCCTACTGCCTACAGCTGAATCCTCATTTATGCACCCTTTATTGGCTTTTCTTCCTTCCGTGTCTCACTATCCCTGCTTCCTCACTTCTGCTTCTTCCCAAATAAACTACCTGCACCCAGACTCTGCTTTGGGGGAATCTAAACTAAAACAGCTAGTACCACTTCAGAAGTGGTCTATGCACCAATTAAAAGACAGAGATTGTCAGAGTGGATCAAAAAACAAGATCAAGGGGCCGGCCGGGTGGCGCAAGCAGTTAAGTGCACGCGCTCTGCTGCGGCGGCCCGGGGTTCGCCAGTTCAGATCCCTGGCGCGCACCGACGCACCACTTGGCAAGCCATGCTGTGGCGGCGTCCCATATAAAGTGGAGGAAGATGGGCACAGATGTTAGCCCAGGGCCAGTCTTCCTCAGCAAAAAAAGAGGAGGGTTGGCAGATGTTAGCTCAGGGCCGATCTTCCTCACAAAAAAAAAAGAAAAAAAACCAAGATCCAACTACATGTTGTCTACAAGGAAACTACTTGTTTTTTTATTGAGTTATAAATGACATACAACATTATATTAGTTTCAGGTGTACAACATAATGATTCGATATTTGTATATACCATGAAATGATCACCACAATAAGTCTGGTTAATACCCATTACCATACACACATTTGTAAAAAGTTACAAAATTTTTTTCTTGTGATGAGAACTTTTAAGATTTACTCTCTTAACTTTCAAATATGCAATACATAATAACTACAGTCACCATGCTGTAAATTACATCCCATGACTTATTATTTTATAACTGGAAATTTGTACCTTTTTACCACCTTCACTCATTTCACCTATCCCCCACCCCCACCTCTGGCAACCACCAATCTGTTCTCTGTATCCATGAACATCTATTAGTTTTTTTTTTTTTTTTTTTTAGATTCCACATCTAAGTGAGATCATATGGTATTTGTCTTTCTCTGTCTCACTTACTTCACTTAGCATAATGCCCTCAAGGTCCAGCCATGTTGTTGCAAATGGCAAGATTTCATTTTTTTTAACGACTGAATAATATTCCATTGTATTTATATACCACATTTTCTTTATTTATTCATCCATTGGTAGACACTTAGGCTGTTTCCATGTCTTGGCTATTATAAATAATGCTGCAGTGAACATGGGGGTGCATATATCTTTTCGAATTAGTGTTTTCATTTTCTTTGGATAAATACCCAGAAGTGGAATTGCTGGATCATATGGTAGTTTTATTTTTAATTTTTTGAGGAACTTCCATACTGTTTTCCATGGTCGCTGCACCAATTTACATTCCCGCCAACAGTGCACAAGAGTTCCCTTTCCTCCACATCCTCGCCATTATTTGTTATTTCTTGTCTTTTTGATAACAGCCATTCTAATAGGTGTGAGGTGATATCTCATTGTAGTTTTGATTTGCATTTCTCTGATGATTAATGACGTTGAGTATCTTTTCATGTACCTATTGGCCAACTGCATGTCTTCTTTGGAAAAATGTCTATTCAGATCCTCTGCCCATTTTACACTGGATTGTTTGGGGTTTTGCCATTGAGTTGTATGGGTTCTTTATACGTTTTGGATATTAGCCCCTTATCAGATATATGATTCGCAAATATTTTTTCCCATTCAGTAGGTTGCCTTTTCATTTTGTTGATGATTTCTATTGCTGTGTAGAAGCTTTTTAATGTGATGTCATCCCACTTGTTTATTTTTACTTTTGTTGCCTTTGCTTTGGTGTCAAATCCAAATAATCATTACCAAGACTGATGTCAAGGAGCTCACTACCTACATTTCCTTTAAGAGTTTTAAGGTTCCAGGTCTTACACTCAAGTCTTTAATCCATTTTGAGTAAATTTTTGTGTATGGTGTAAGATAGTTGTCCAGTTTCATTCTTTTGCATGTGGCTGTCCAGTTTTCCCAACACCATTTATTGAAGGGACTGATCTTTCCCCAATGTATATTCTTGGCTCCTATGACATAAATTAATTGGCTATATACGCATGGGTTTATTTCTGGGCTCTCTATTCTTCTCCATTGATCTAAGTGTCTGTTTTTATGTCAACACCATACCGTTTTTTTGGGGGGGAGGAGCGGATTTCTGGACATCTTTTTTTTTTTTTTCATTGCAGTAACATTGGTTTATAACATATATAAATTTCAGGTGTACATCATTATACTTCTGTTTTTGCATAGATTACATCATGTTCACCACCCAAACACTAATAACAACCCATTACCACACACATGTGCCCAGTCACCCCTTTTGCCCTCCTCCCTCCCCCTTTCCCCTCTGGTGACCACCAATCCAATCTCTGTCTCTATGTGTTTGTTTGTGGTTTTTATCTTCTACTTATGAGTGAGATCATACAGTATTTGACCTCCCTCTGACTTATTTTGCTTAGCATAATACCCTCAATATCCATCCATGTTGTCACAAATGGCTAGATTTCATCGTTTCTTATGGCTGAGTAGTATTCCATTGTGTATATACCACATCTTTATCCATTCATCTCTTGATGGCCACTTAAGTTGCTTCCAAATCTTGGCTATTGTGAATAATGCTGCAATGAATACAGGGGTGCATGTATCTTTACACATTGGTGTTTTCATGTTCTTCGGATAAACACCCAGCAGTGGAATAGATGGAAAGTATGGTAGTTCTGTTCTTAATTTTTTGAGGAATCTCCATACTGTTTTCCATAGTGGCTGCACCAGTTTGCACTCCCACTAGCACTCCTTTCTCTCCACATCCTCTCCAACACTTGTTGTTTCCCGTCTTGTTAATTATAGGCATTCTGAAGGGTGTGAGGTGATATCTCATTGTAGTTTTGATTTGCATTTCCTTGACAGTTAATGATGTTGAAGATCTTTTCATGTGCCTGTTGGCCATCTGTGTATCGTCTTTGGAAAAATGCGTATTCAGGTGTTTTGCCCATTTTTTAATTGGGTTGTTTGTTTTCTTCTTGTTGAGATGTATGAGTTCTTTATATATTTTGGATATTAACTTCTTATCAGATATAAGGTTTGCAAATATCTTCTCTCAACTGTTAAGTTGTCTTTTCATTTTGTTGATGGTTTTCTTTGCTGTGCAGAAGCTTTTTAGTTTGATGCAGTCTCATTCATTTATTTTTTCTATTGTTTCCCTTGACCGGTCAGACACAGTACTTGAAAATATGTTGCTAAGACCAATGTCAAAGATCGTACTGCCTATATTTTCTTCTAGAAGTTTCATGGTTTCAGGTCTTACATTCAAGTCTTTAATCCATTTTGAGTTAATGTTTTGTATGGTGTAAGATAATGGTCTACCTTCATTTTTTGCAAGTGGCCGTCCAGTTTTCCCAACACCATTTATTGAAGAGACTTTCCTTCCTCCATTGTATGTTCTTAGATCCCTTGTTGAAAATTAGCTGTCCATAGACGTGTGGGTTTATTTCTGGGCTCTTGATTCTGTTCCATTGATCTTTGTCTCTTTTTGTGCCAGTACCATGCTGTTTTGATTACTATAGCTTTGTAGTAATTTTTGAAATCAGGGAGTGTGATGCCTCAAGCTTTGTTCTTTTTTCTCAGGATTCCTTTGGCTATTCGGGGTCTTGTGTTGTTCCATATAAATTTTAGGATTTTTTGTTCTATTTCTGTGAAAAATGCTGCTGGAACTTTGATAGGGATTGCATTGAATCTGTAGATTGCTCTAGGAAGTAGGGACATTTTAACTATGTTAATTCTTCCAATCCAAGAGCTACATTTACAGCAATTATTTTCTAACATAAAGATAAAAACTATTAAAAGTAAAGGTAAGGGCTGAACTTTATAGAATCCTTTTTGCCTGAGATTCAGAAATATTTCTACCCAGTGATTTTAAAGCAGCAATTACTTCTGAAGTTTCTATCACTCCTTTAAAAAGTGAAAAAATGTCAAGTTAAAGTATCTGAAAAGATAACAAGGCAAAATATACTTAAAATTCAAGTCTTTAAAAGCCCGTATGTTTATATGGGTCTGTATAATCCCATATCTGGGTCTATAATCCCATATTTACAACCTAAGCTTAAAAAGCTGTAAAAACTAAAAGACATTTTGTAAATTTGGCACCAAAATTCATTTGGTGGCAAAACCTGCCTTAAACTGATATGAGGTTAATGTCAGTCATTTATTTATCTAATTTAGTGTGATTATTCATTTGTTGCATTGAAGAAATGTTCATGTATATAATTGCATAGTGGTACCCCAGACTCCACTTGGAGTATTACATAATATATCATATAAGCACTGTATTGCTTTTCTAAAATCCAACTTCTAAATTTCTAAACACATCTAGCCCCAAGGGTTTCCAATAAAAGACTGCAAATCTATAATAGATCTTGATTATTGTACCTACTTGGAAAGAATTAAAAAGCTAATTCTGAAGATCTGATTCAAGCACATGAAAATAAGGCCACTCAACATTTTGAAAGGTAAGCTTTAAAAGAAACAACATACTTAAAATAAAATACAACACCAAACTTCTTAACACAACCATGTCCTATGTTAAATAACTCAAATGAACTAATATATTTAATACAAGCCTACTACACATTTCAATCACACATTGCTGAATGTTGTAAAGGAAAAATTAAGTATTCCATATTCTCCTCAAACTTTAAAACACATATCTAACCATGTCACTCCCCAAGTCCAAAAAATCTTTGATTCCTCTATCATGTAAAACAAATAGTTGAGGATACCCAATCTTTAAAATATGAGAACAACGTTCTTATGTTAAAAAAAATCAACTATAGTGTCACCTAGTTGAAAAATACGTAACGTCAAAAAGCTACTATAAATTCAGTCACATCTTCAATTTGTCTTTTATGAACCATAGCTGCATCTGCATACATTTATAAATAGTGCACATATGTATGAGACATATTATTTGTTTAGCCCATAGACAAAGCCAGTATTCATATTTAGAATCTCAGATTCTTTGCAATGACTCCAAGGTCCCTAGTGTTCCAAGCTCCACAGGGTGGAATTTACTGGTTTATTCCTAAGCCTAGAAATGAAAGTTTTCTTCAATTGGGGAAGCTGAATCCTCTGCCTTATATCCCATTATAATCTATAAACACTATACTCATGAATTCAATAACTTAAAAAAAATTTTTGAAAGTCTACTATTCAAATCACTATGCTAAATATGAGAGAAGCCAAAGATTAATAAAACACCCTCCAAGTGGTTTACCAGTTTGTATGGATGCACTAATTACTTTAAAAATATATCACACTGTGCTAAATGTATAGAAGAGTTATGAATAAAGTGCAATGGAAGGATAAACAAAGGAGTAAAAAACAAAAGTTACAAATGAAGTACTATAAAGGATAAACAAGAGACCACCACAGAAACAACAGCATTTCAACAAAAGGTACAGTATGAGCAAAGTACACTTATTTGTTTAACAAAAATTGAGAACTGACATATAATATTAGAAAGCAGGATAATAGCTACTTTGGAGAGTGGGAGTGATTTGGAGGGGATACAAAAGGGATGCTTCTGAGATGCTAGTAATATTCTGCTTCTTAATCTGGATGCTGTTTTCATGTTGTATGTTCACCTCGGGAAAATTCGCGGAGCTTTTACTTATAATTTATGCATGTTGCTATATATGCTATATATCAGTGGAATCTTCCACCAAAAATAGTAAGTTAGCACCAAACTTGAAATGCCATATTAACCAGCTCTGACCTTGTCTGGTAATTTCCCAATTCTGCCTTTGTTCAAGCTATTCTGTGCTCACAAAACCCTTTCTTTTCAATTCTGTTTATATATCCACCCAGCACAAATATAAATTGCCCCTGGGCACAATTAAGCTCCCCCTGTGTCACTTTTACAGCAATTATCATAGTCTACCTTCTATACGGCTATGTATGTTTATTCTTACTTCACCCAAAACTGTGTGCCTCTAAAGACCTTTGTTAACATAGTTCCTAGTGCACTAGCTCACATACAGTGCTCAAAAACTGTTTACTTCATTGAACTAAAATATATTAAGTAACCCTTACCCTAAAAAAGTTAAAAATTAAAGCTAAGATGTAGGAAAAAATTAGGTAACGTCATCTAGAATATAATCAAGTCCTATGGACTGAAAGAGAGATTCAATGTTGTCTTTAATTATATGCAACAAGCTTTCATTGAGAAGATGGACTTGAAATGGATCTGATGGAATAACAGTAGATGGATGAAGAGAAGAACTGCAGCCCTTCCGGCATTGTAATTCCAGGGAGAAATACAAAATATTCCATTCCTGTACCATTGATTTATTGGTAAGTAACAAATCATCCCAAAATTTAGTGGTTTATAAAGAACGTCTTTGATCATGAGTATGCAATCTGAGCTTGGTTCAACTCTTCGGTTCTTCTGTTGGTCTTGCCTGGGTCACTCACGTGAATTCAATCATCTGGAGGTTTGACTGTAGCTGGAAATCTAAATGGCTTCACTCACATATCTGTTACCTCAGATTGGAATGTGGAACAGTTGAAGAGTAAATGGGCATCTCTCACCATGTGGTGTATCCAGCTGAGTAGCTAGATCTCTTTTCTGTTGGCTCAGGGTATTCAGGAGGGAGTATTCCAAGAGGACAAGCCCCAGTGTGCAAGTACTTATCAAGCCTTGCTAATGTCCTAAGGGCTGAAGCAGGTCAAATGGCCAAGCCCAGGTCAATGTGTTTCAGGGCTACACAAAGGCATAAGTCCTGGGAGATGTGGTTCACTGGGATAGCCGATATAAAGCAAAATTACTTAACCTTCTTCAGCCTTAGTGTTCTCATCTGTAAAATGTAGCTGCTGTGAGGATTGTGTAAGACAAAATAAGATATAGAAGATAAAGTAGCTAAAACAGACATGGCAGACAGTAGAGTCCAATAAAATGTTAGTTCTTGTCTCAGTTTCCTCAATCTCCAAAAAATTCCATCCAAAAAAGAATCTTAATGATGAAATTATGTTTAAAAATTACTTCATTCACATATTTATAACAGCATTCCATGAACATTTTGGCTTAACAGAAGCAGGGGCTCAGATACTTCTTAGTGAGAGAAGTTAAACAGATCAGTTCACACTGGGGCTTGAATGCTTCCAGCTAGTGAGTGTGATAGTAAACCAGCCCATATGTATCCTCTTGCCTCCACAGATCGGCAAGAGGCCTGGAAGGCCTCCTGAGGGACAGAGAGGGGCTGGTAAAAATTGAATCCTGTCTATTATTAATGCTTAACACATATAAATGCATGACGAACTGGGAGAGTCCCAAGAGGAACAGTGATGTTGGAAGGACAAGAGGGGAAAAGGTCTGATGCAGTGGACCAGTTACAGTGATAGGATTTGGGGGGAAATGGCTCCAAGGTCAATGACACACACCTGATACCAGAAATTACTCTATCCTAGCCAATCTAGAAGCACTTGTACACTCTGGGAGAAAGTGGCTGCATGTTCATACGAATTGAAAAAGCTGTACTTTGAGGCCCAAAATATTCTGGTATCAGACACCTTCTGATTAAGCATAACAAAATGGAGGAGTATATTAGTTTCCTAGGGCTGCTGTAACAAAGTACCACAATCTGGGTAGCTTAGAACAAGAGGAATTTATTGTCTCACAGTGCTGGAGGCTAGAAATCTGAAATGTAGGTGTTGGCAGGGCCATGCTCCCTCTGAAGATGCCAGGGAAGGATCTGTTCTACGCCTCTCTCCTACCTTCTGGCAGCCTTACATGTTCCTTGGCTTGTAGATGCATCACTCCAATCCGGACTCCATCATCAAATGGCCTCTTCACATCATCTTCTTCTGTGCATGTCTGTCTCTGTGTCCAAATTTCCCCTTAATACAACACTAGTCATATTAGAATTGGGCATACCCTAATGACCTCATTTTAACTTGATTACTTTTGTAAAGACCTATTTCCAAATAAGGTCACAGTCTGAGGAACTAGGGGCTAGGATTTCAACATATCTTTCTTAGGGGGACACAATTCAACCCATAACAGAGGAGGTATTTCCTTTCCCACCCACAAAAAGCATCCTGACCGAGGTAAATTGACTGAGCTCTACACAAAGGTGGTCACTGAGGCAGCAGCAATGACGACACAGGGAGCAGGCAGCTCAGTCAGAGCAGTGCCTCTGCAGGGCTGCAGAGCCTGAGCTTTGCAGTCCACGTGGGCGGCAGCCCTGCTGGCAACAGTAGAGCTTCATATCTATGGTCACAGCTCAGGTGCTCAAAACAAATGAAGCCAGTGGGAATTCGGACAGTAGGTCTACCAGAATAGTACCTCTGCAGGACGTTGGGGGCTGAGCTGTGATGTTCCAGTTTGACTAGTCAAGGCAGAAATTAAAGGGTCTATATTGCTAATCACTACATTACTTAGGGATTTCCCTCTTGCCTCAGAAAGAATATTCTCTATTATTACCTAGAGCTACAAGCGGTGATTTGCAGTTTTACCAGGGACAATAGTAGCATTATATTTTTACTAATGGCACTCTGATTTTACTGATTATCTGACAAAGTGGATTTTCAGCTGAAAAATGATGATCATGGTGGTAACCATCAATAACAGAGCGAAATTCCAGAACAGCACAAGAGGAGAATTATCAGTCCTAGATCAGCAGCAAATGATGACCAGGTCTAATTTACAGACATTAGTAAGTAATATTTCAAAGTTTCTGGGTACTATTTCAGTAGGAGGGCCCAGAAAGGCCTAAACTTCCTTTTGGAAAATAAATGGAAGCCAGGAACCCTGCGATAAGGGAAATGTAACCACTTTTGTGCTCACAGGTACCTAAGGCCTGTGACATTCAGGTTATACTTTGTTTTACCCAAGAATCCATCAGCAGAATCCTTTAAATAGCTGTTCTGGTACACTTATAATTTTTCAATTAACAAAAGTTAGATTTCACAGAACTTAAAAATTAACATATATGTTTCTTAAATAGGGTATAATTAGGTTCTAATTACCCATGGTGGATTAGCCTCATATGGATATAGAAGTGGCATTCTATTTTCACATTCAGTCTCTTTGATTTAAGGGTTTGTAATAAAAATAGAGTATACCTGTCCTCTGCAAATCAGCATGGATATTGATCACAGCACTATGTACAAGAGTAAAAGATTGGAAACCTCCTAAATGTCTAACAATATGGGAATGACTAGATAAGTCTCCTCACAAATGGATTATGTCAGTCATTAAAAATTATGTTTGTGAATAATATTAAATGAAGTGAAAATGCTTACATTATAATATTAAAAGAAAAAAATAGGACACCAAACTATATATATGATGTGACTGCAATTTCATTTAAAGAAAGAGAGAGAAACCAAGAAAGAAACAGACAAAAAGTCTAGAAGGAAATATAAAAACATATTAAAATGCTAAACTTTATCTCTAGACAGCAGGGTTGCAAGTAACTTTTACTTTCTTTCAGGAGCTTTTCTGTGTTATCTAACTTTCCTGCAACTGAAATATTTTCAAAATCAGCAAAAAAACTGTCATTGTTTAAATTACCGTGGTACTTTCAGCTCATATATTGCAAAAGAGTAGACAGGGCTACTCCCTAAGCCAAGTAGTTTTAAATTCAGAGGACAAAAATTATTTTATTAAAAAGATGATAACCACACAGAAATTATAATACTAATAAATACAATGTATATATTTATTCTTAGAAATTAAAAAATTACTGCTAGATAGGTAATAGAAATAATTGAATCTTTGATAGTATGAGTAAGTTAAGGGCTGGTAAAAATATCCTTTAGCACAGACAGTTATTATTCACGTTAAGCTACTTGTGGATAAAACACACACACACCCCATCATTATTTTTGTCCAGACTATTAAATGCCAGCCTCATTTTTTTCTTGTAGTCTTGAAGGTACTGCATAAATTCTTCAAAGTCCAATCGTGAATCACTGTTGGCATCTCCAGCTTTAAAAATGTCCTACAAGAAAGAAGAAACTCATAGCAGAGACTTGCAAGTTAAGTCACAATACCATGCTAACATTGGCACGTTTCACTCATACTCATTGAGATTTCCATCAGCATCCACTGTCCTAGTTTTTCAGTCACAGCTACAGGGCTAAGTACATTAAATGATTTTTAATTTGTGCAATACTAGCGTAAATAGCCACCATGTCATTCTAAATAACTATGAATCTTATAAGTAAGTATTTACCTGAGGTAACAATGAATGCCAAGTACCTTGAGAGACTAAAGATACTAAGAAACAGTCTTGGCCATCAGAGACCTCACACTCTATTAACAAATGAGATAAAATATGTGAAATTCTAGTATGATCCACAGCTTAATGGTTTAAGCCCTAGCCTCATGAAACAAGAGTATACGTTCAAATCTCACTGGGGTGTTATGCTTTTTTAAATAAAAAATTAATAATCATAATTTTTTTTGGCTGAGGAAGATTAGCCCTGAGCTAACATCCGTTGCCAATCTTCCTCAGTGTTTTTGGGTTTTTTTGCGTGAGGAACATTAGCCCTGAGCTAACATCTGTGCCAATCCTCTTCTACTTTATAAATGGGTCACCAACACAGCATGGCTGACAAGTGTTGTATGTCCACACCTGGGATCCAAACCCACGAACCCAGGCCGCCAAAGCAGAACATGCCGAACTTAACCACTACCCCACGGGGCCAGCCCCAATAATCATAATTTTTAAATGCACATCATATATATTTCCAGCAGACTCCTACCTCAAAGCCATAGGCCACGTCTTGTTCATCTTTGTACCATCAATGCCTAGCATAAAGTATGGCATACAAAGGCCCTTAATCAATATTTGTTGAATTGAAAAATACTGTGAGCTGGGCACTGGACTAGCTGCTAGGGATTAAAAGACAAGAAGATGCAGTCCCTGCCTGAAGGAAGTTACAGACTAGTGGAGACCACTCACATAACCAAAGCAAATATGTCAGGTGACATAAAGGAAACATATTCAAGGCAGAGCGGAGTTTGCGGGGCTTCAGGAGAGCCTTCACAGAGGAAGAGCGCTTGAGTTGAGACACGCAGAGAAAAATAGGCATTAGCTGGGCAGACAAATGGAAGACAACATGTCAAGACTGTGTGACAGTATTTGCAAGCAGGCAGAACATATGTTAATTAGAAAGAAACAATAATAATGATAGCGATAATAATAACTAATATTTATTGAGCACTTACTTCTAAGCACCTTATATGTATAAACTCATTTAATCTTCATAACAACCCTAAAGAGTTCCAATTTGCTAAGGAAAAAATGCAAGGGAGAAAAGTATGAGATAAGGTAGGCAGGAGAGCTATCATGAGAGGACTTACATGCCACAAAAAGGATTTCAAATTAATTCTGTAGTAAGTGTTTCCCAATGAGTGGAATATATATGGTGTTTACATGGAAACAGTATTAAATAACACTAAATCAGAGTGTGAGAAAATTATTCCTGTTTCAATTACCTTTCAATCCTTCTGATTACATCTCAGTTTTTTGCTAATGTGCCTCAATATTTGCCAACTTTAAAAAAAAAATCAGAGTATAAGCCTCAGGATCAACTTTGTCAGACAATATAGTATTTAGCCGGAAATTAATAACACTAATTTGTTTTTATTTTGTTTATTTTATGCTTACTTTTAATCTACTAGTTTTTGTATGGTTACAAAATTTTATTTTAAAATAAATTTCTCGTCATACAAATAATCCATTTACTTAAAATAATAGGTAAATAACAGTACAGTCAGTTCTTGTTTATAGCAAACCTCATCAAGTTGGGAACTATTGCTGTAAATGATGGTGCTCTATTGATGAATTTTGAGCAGAGGAGTGCCACGATCAGTGTTAGAAAGGTTACTCCAGTGTATACTTTGGTGGGAGAGAGAGAGAAAATAAAAAATAAAAAGATCAATAAGGGGGCTACTGCAAAAATCCAGGGGAGGAATGAACCTCTGAACTAGGGATAAGGTGGTAGGAACGGCAATGGGGAGCAAGACACAAAAGATTTTTAGAAGGTGGGAGGTAACTTGATCACTGACACAATATAGAGGGTAAGGGAAAGAGAGGAATTAGAACTCTAAAGATGCTATTTGGGTTGCCAGGTGCATAGTGAGATCTTTCTCTGAGAGTAGTCAGGTTAGCGAGAAAAAGAGTTTGGGGCATTCTGAGTTAAGGAATAGACGAAGAGGCAGAGAGCTATACAGGACTAAGTTCTTGAGTTTAAGCTTCAGGGGCTATAAAATGGTGAGAACCCCAAAACAGAGAAGTTGGGAGAAACACTGGGGAGAGGTGGGAGGCAGGGAAACATGTTGACTTTGAAGTGCTGGTGAGGTATCTTCATGATGTCTAGCAGACAGCAGATAATATATGTGTAACTTTCAAATACAGGTCATAGAGGTGTGAACTTAGATAACATCAGTGGAGGGACAGATCAAAAGCTATGAGAGTAGATGAAATCACTGAGAGAGCTGTAGAGAAAGAGAAAAGGGCGGGCATCAACTCTGGGTAACACCTACCCTTGATGAAGTGTTTACTTTTAGATATTTATGTCATTCTCTTATCATCTTCACAATTTTTGCCATAACAAAGTGATAAAGAGTAACCTATAATTTACTTAATATATTTCACTTAATTGATCCACTTTTTATAACAAATTTATTTTTAAAGCAAACTTGATATTACTACTACAACTAGAAAACCAGTTTAAGTTGCCATAAATCAAAGGTAACTATAAACATACATTCACCCAACTAAAAAATGGACAAAAGATTTATATAGACAATTCACCAAAGAAGATAAAAGAAAGGTTATAAGCACATGAAAAGATGCTCAACAACAACAGTCATTAAGGAAATGCAAATTAAAAACAATGAGATATCACTACTTATCCACTAGAATGGCTGTAATCAAAAAAGCCAACTGTTGGAGAGGATGTGGAGAACACAGAACCCTCATTGATGGTGGGAATATAAAATGGTGCGGCCACGTTGCAAAGCAGTTTGGTAGTTTCTTAAAAAGTTAAACACACACTTACCAAATGACCCAGCAATCCCACTCCTAGATATCTAACCAAGAGAAACAGAAGCATATGGCCATACAAAAACTTATATACAAATGTTCATGGCAGTATTATTCACAACAGCCAAAAGCTGGAAACAATCCAAATGCTCATGAACTACTGAATGGATAAACAATTGTAGTATATCCATGCAATGGAATAAACAAAAAGGAAAAAAACTGCTGATATATGCTATAACATGGATAAGCCTCAAAAATACGCTGTTAAATTAGCCAGACACAAAGGACTACATTGTTTGTTTCCATTTATATGAAACTTCTAAAAAAGGAAAATCTATAGAGACAAAAAACAGATCAGTTGTTGCCTAGGGGTGGGAAAGGGAGCGGAAACTGCAAATGGAACTTTCTTTTTGAAGTTATAGAAATGTTCTAAAATCATATGATGGTAACAGTTACATAACTGTATCATTTTTACTAAAAATCACTGAACTGTACACTTAACAATAAGTGAATTCCACAGTATGTAAATTATACCTCAATAGAGATGTTCAAAAAAATTAACACATAGATCTTAAATGTTCTCACCTCACACACAAAAATGGCAATTATGTGAGGTGATGGATGTGTTAACTAGCCTTATTGTGATAATCATTTCACAACATACACATGGACAAATTATCACATCCTACACCTTAAACTTGCACAATGTTATATGTCAATATATCTCAATAAAGCTGGAAATAATACAATAAAAGCAAAACAAGGGATTAGATTCTAGTTAAATATCATTGCCTTATTGAAGGCTCTGAAATTGAGGCTTGCCCTTTTTCTTCTTTTAGAGGAGGATTATCAAGTATTAGAGATGTTAAAGCCACACTGCAACAAACTGAGACTTTCTGCTCAAGATCATCATGAAGACTGAAAAAATTATTTAAAAGAGAGTCACTTTCTTACCTTTGGATTCAATGTTAGCTTCTATAGCATCCGAGTATAATCTAAAGCCATCTCTTATACCATTAGCAGTTTGTGTCCCTTTTGGGGGGAAAATTCAGCTAAAACTATACTCTGGCTACCAACATTGTTCAGTCCAGAGCTCATCAACAAAATTAGACAACCAAGAATCACCAATAGCATGAAGGAAGCACCACCCTCAGTTAGTGAAAGAACTACTCCTGAGGAAACACTTAGCAAAAGAGATATGTATAAGACTTGAGGGAAGGTTACATCCATTAGAAAAAACAAAAAGAAACAGTTCTTATAAATAAAAATTTGATAGCAATAAACAATTCAACAATGGTTTTATTAACAAAATGCACAGGTGAACGGCCATTTAGTAAGCTGAAGACTAAGCCAAGAAGGTCTCCTAGAATGCAATGCAAAAGGAGAGAGCTGAAAAGGATGAAAGAAAAATAAAGAGACTTGGAAGAAAGATCCAAGACATCTAAAATTCATTTATTAGAAGTTCTAGGAAGAGCATGAAAGGAAAGACATGGTTAGAAGAAAGACAAAAGTCTTCAAATAGAAATAGTATTCATGATCTAGACATATCTTGGGAATATTTCAAAACTCTAAGAGTAAACAGAGGGGCCGGCCCCGTGGCTTAGTGGTTGAGTGCCCACGCTCTGCTGCTGGCGGCCTGGGTTTGGATCCCGGGCACGCACCGACGCACCGCTTCTCCGGCCATGCTGAGGCCACGTCCCACATACAGCAACTAGAAGGATGTGCAACTATGACATACAACTATCTACTGGGGCTTTGGTGGAAAAAATAAAAAATTGTTAAAAAAAAAAAAAAAAAAAGAGTGAACAGAAAAATCGTAAAGCCTGAGAGAGAATGAGAGGAGAAAAGAAGGAATAATAATCAGATTAAAATCAAACTTAATTATCTGCAACTCTGGATATTAAAAAACAACTGAGCAATATCTTCAAAGTTGTCATGGAAAATTATTTAGAAACTAAATGCTGATACCCAGCCAAACTAACATTCAACTATGATCAAAGTAAATCCAGTTTGGGATATACTAAGATTGTTACCCTCAAACTCTGGAAAGACTTCTTGAGGATGGACTTCCAATAAAATGAAAAATAAATCCAAGAAAGAGGAAAACATGGGATAAAAGGAACATTATGAGAAAAGAAAGAGTGCAATGTATAATTAAATGTAAGCAACTGTTTATAACATGGCTGAAAACTTAATGCTAATGTTAAGAATTCAATTCAGCAGTAAATCCTCATCAAGGCGCCCACTGTTTCCATGGAGAAAGGCACCAGAGCACCAGGACGGTGAGGATTTTGGCTTCATTAGTTCAGGCCACTGTCTGGGCTGTGAACAAGAGGAAGTTGCAGCCCATTTGGGCTACCCTCACCCTGACACCTTCAGCCAGTAAACAAGATAAACAACCTCTTTAAGATAAGCCTGTACACATAGGTGTGAAAGTTGATGTCCAAACCTGGGGCTCTAATAGCCTTTCTTATACTCTAGAATATACAAAGACAAAAGGAGATTCTGATGAAGAAGTTTTTCAAGACAGACTCAGAGTGTTCATGGTAAAGAAAACACAGCTAACACTTTTAGGAAGAGAAATGGACGATGTTGAAGACAAATTATCCAGTAAGTTTGTGTTCAATAACCCAAACGTCAAAGGAACGTGTGGCTGTGGAGAAAGCTTTAATACCAGACTCCTTGGGACTACTCCAGCTGTCATCTCCAGGAAAGCTCGTGGAAACCCTGGGTTTACTGAAGAAATCACACGACTATCACGTGCTTAAGGTTTATAATGTAGAGCTGCCTTTGAGGAAAATAAAGTGATGCATTTTGAAAATGAAGCCAGTGTGTTAGATTCCAGAAGAAGTGATAATTGTTTTCTTTCTAGGGGACAGAAAATGAGAAGCCATCTCTCTCTTTGGGTCATTTTTCTGTTCTGTAAAGAAAAAAATCCTACCCTGCACTTAACTCTCTTGCAGCCTTTCTGTTAGAATCAGTTTCATTCAAGTCGCCTTCCTGGGAGGATTTCAGGAAACATATTCTTAATACATGTGCACTCACTACATCTTGTTGAATAGCTTGAATGTGCATCTCCCGACCAGACTGATGGTTCTTAAAATTCAGAGGCAGGAAGTCCTAACTGCTGGTGTGACGTGGTGGCGCATTATTTTTCTATCCAAACTTGGCATGGCCTTTCTACATATTTATCAAAAATTTCATTGTCAGATGCCTCATTTGCTTATCCTTTAGCAGTACCAGCCATTAGATGAAACTCTCTGGCAAAGATTTCTGAACTGTAGTACAGAATACCACACTGATAGGATCAAAAGGTAAGAAATACTTCACCCACCATTTTTAACTCATTTCTTTGCCACCCTAAATGTCTGCTCAAAGATGGGATCTCAAGCTGACTTAGGTCCTTTTTGTTGAAAGGTCTCTTAAAACCCATCTAGCCCAACCCCCTCAATTCTGAGGATGCAAAACCCCAAGGAAGCTGAAGGGCTTTTGTCCCCCTCACACTGCAGGCTAGATAGGAGCAGAGCTGGGACTCTACTCACATCTCGCCTTCCTTGTGGGTGACATGCCAACTCTGCACTCTGAGGCAGTCAGTGAAGGTAACTGGGTCGTCTGACGTCTTTATCTGGTCAACATTTTGATAAGATTTCTTTGTAATTTGATGGAGATCATATTTAGTTTTATTTTAATTTGAGTGAGAAGAATATTATTTTAAAACCCATTTATGTGAATTACCATCTTGTTTCTTTAGAACTATGAAACAGTGGTTTATACTAGCAGGGAAGACATTGTAGCAACCCAGAATTATTCTTTTGGAATGTAGTAGTAATCACAAAGCAGAACTTGGGGGTCTTTTCTTAAAATTCCCAATTTGCATATACTTTCTGGATCCTAAGTCCAATGGCTAAATTTTTTAAACCTAATATTTTATCCTAACATTTTTATCACCAACTTTTCTTTAACAGTGTTCCTTTTGTCATTTAGTTATTGATTCTTCTGTGTTTGACATATTAAGTGTTCTATGAGATGACACATAGCTTTTTTTGAAAGCCGAGTCTCATGAATTGAAGTAGCTGAGTTCCTTTAGGTTTGTCATATTTACTAAAGTACCTGGAACAAATGCACCAAAACCTAGAGCAGTAGCTTTATGTAAATGCTTATGAGTTTGTAATACAATTATCAATCCACTTATAATTTGTGCACTACCGTACGTATGTAGAGATTAAAGTGGCCATTTAAAAAAACTGGCCTCAAAAAAAAAAAAAAGTAAATCCTATCAGCCACATCTATAAAATATATCCTGAATCTATTCTCCATCCTTGCTGCTACCACCTGTGTCCAAGTCATCATCTCATTTGTACTTCCGCAATAGCTTCCTAACTGTTCTCCCTTTGCCCTCTTCCCCCGACCCCTTTCCCCCTTACAGTCTATCCTCTATTCAGCAGCCAGAATATTTCAAAGATGCCAATCAGAGTGTCTGTCTCCTTACTCCCAAGAGCTCTCATTTTAGAATAAAATCCAATCATTTTACAGGGCCCCAGAAGCTCAGCTGCTTCTCTGACCTCATTTCCTACCACTCTCCTCCTTACTACACCCTCCTAGCCCATTCCACCTCAGGAATTTGCACTGTTTCTTCTGCCTGGAAACTCTTTGCCTAAATCTTCACACTACTAGTTCCTTCTCATCGCTCAGGCTTCGGCTCAAAGGTTACCTTCTGGGTGAGACTTTTCATAATCATCCCATCTAAACAGCCTCCCTTCCAGTCTCTTTCAACTGTATTACACTATATTATTAGCTTGATTTCTTTCACTCACTTTAAAAATATTTATTCAGCATCTACTATGTGCAAGGGCCTGCTCTAGATGCTAGAGATGCAGTAAGGAATAAAATAAAGACAAAAAGTCCTTCCCTAATAAAGGTTATATCCTAATGCGGAAGCTAGTCAATAAGCAAGGTAAATAAGTAAAATATATAGTATGTTAGACAACAAAGAGTGCTAAGCAGAAAAATAATGCAAGAAAGGAATAGAGAGAGAGAGAGAGGGAAGAGAACTAGCAATTTAAATGGTAGGTCATAGAAGGACGCCACAGGAAGGTGACATTCAAATAAAGATCTGAAAGAAGAAAGGAGCTGTGCAGGTATCTGGAGAAAGGCAATTCCAGGCAGATGATACGGCAAGTGCAAAGGCCTCTAGGCAAGAGCCTGCCTAGTATGTGTTTGGAAACACCAAGAATGCCAACATTGATGGAGCAGTATAATACAGTGAGCAAAGGAGAGAGTGAGTGAGAGGAAGAATAACAGGAGATGAGGTCGGAGAGGTCTATGTAGTTAGAGACCATTATAAAATGATCTTGTTTATCTGCTTACTGCTTGCCTCTCCCACTAAAACATAAGTCCCAAGAAATAAGGACTTTGTCTGTCTAATTCATTGCTCCATCCCAAACACAGAGAACAGCTTCTGACACACAACAGATACTCAATAAACACTTGTTGAATAAAGCTTAAAAATGTGGAGACATAATATAAAAAAATATATATTTTCTGGATTTTTTAAATCATTCTATGGCTTACTTAAGAATGGTTTGCCACTTAAGTTGTTCCCAAATTTTTATTATTACAAAACATGCTACAATGAATATTCTTGTGAAATTATAATCTTTGAATTTCAATTGTTTGTAACATAGATTCCTAGAAAGAGAATTGCTGAATCAAAGGATATGTACATTTGTAAATTTGATACTGCCGAATTACCATCCAAAAAGGGAATGCCAATTTATGTTCCCATCAAAAATATTAGAGTGTGCCTGCTTCCTCACATTATGACAAATACCGAAAATTATCAAACTTTTCAAATGTTTGCCAATCTTATTGACAAGGAAGGAAGAAAGGAAGGAAGGAGAGAGAAATTAAAGTATTTCCTTGTTTCAATTTGCATTATTAATGAAATTAAATATCTTTTTATGTTTGTTGGCTTAAATATTATTTCCCATACCTGAACCTAATAATCTATACAGGTAGAAATTGAATACAAAGCGCTAAAGGACAAAAAATACACAGGAAAGATAAAAACTACTGTTGACATTTAAAGTTAACTATTTAGAATCAAACTCGGACAGAAGAAACCAAAAACAAAAACACTGATAAATTTCAGTATATATAAAAGAAAAGAAAAAAGAAGTACATTATAAGCAAAAAAAAAAAAAAGAAAAAAATTATAAGCAAAAGGTAATCTCTGCTATTAAGACCAGAGGGCATGATAAAATAATTGTATCATTTGAAATTATGGCCATAAAGTATATTAACATGCTGGCTGTCATATCGAATTGGAAATAATTTTTAAAAATTACCCATTGTTGGTGAGGGCATAGGAAAACAAGCATTCTCATATATGTCAATAATTGGGTACAATCTAACTAGATAATAATTTTGCAGTATGTATTAAGACCCTTAAAAATAGTCATACCTTTTGGCCTTAGAATTACTCATCTGGAAATTTATTCTAAGGAAAACAAAGATGTGGGGGAAAATATTATACACATCATTTATATGGTAGCAAAGTTTGTCAAAATAATGTTTTGTTCTCATACCATAAGAAGATAACTAAGTCATTACACCTTTAAGAGGTGAAGAGGGGGGCCGGCCTGGTGGCACAATTCCCCGGTTCGGAACCCTGGGCGCGCATGATGCACCACTTGGCAAGCCATGCTGTGGCTGCGTCCCATACAAAGTGGAGGAAGATGGGCACGAATGTTAGCCCAGGGCCAGTCTTCCTCAGCAGAAAAAAAAAAAGAGGAGGATTGGCAGATGTTAGCACAGGGCCCATCTTCCTCACACACAAAAAAAAAGAGGTGAAGGGGGAGGGGATTTATTTAGAATGTCTTTCAGTGATTCCTCATCCTATATAATACTAAAATTAATTGTAAGGAGGTGAAGAACCTTCTTACTTATCAAGATATGGCATACCATCTACTCACTGCTAAGTGAAACAAAACATACTTCAACTAGATTTTTCCTTTGCTTTAAATATTGGCAAACTTCTTAGAAATCCAAAACATCTAGAAGCACATAAATATAAATTGGCAGAATTACCATTATTCATCATTATAAAGGTCTCACTTTTTTAATTTCACATTAAATCTTAGGATATCACAGTCAAAATTTAAAGTTTGTCCCCAAATTTTGCCATAATTTATAAATGTATGCTTGATGTATTTACAATGCTTAAAAAAAGAAAATAGTATTATACAAGATTGAAAATTTTTTTCCATTTATTTGTTTATTTTCCTGAAATTTTTAGCCCTTCTCTACCAATTTCACCTCTTCCTCTTCCATTCCTTTTGCTGGACAAGCTTCCAAAGCAATTTACAATTTTCTTTTGTAGTGTTTGTTTAATGAAGCTCCAAGATGTACATTGTTTTTTCCTTTAGAAAGCTGGTCAATTTGCAGTATTCCTAAGATGCTATGTTGTGTGTACCATGGAATTTAAGTGCACATAGATGTTGTTGGAGTAAGATAGATCAGAAAATATTTCCTTCTCCTTGGAACCTTTTTTTTTTTTTTTTTTTTAATTTTTTGTTTATTGCAGTAACATTGGTTTATAACATTGTAAAAATTTCAGGTGTACATCATTGTACTTCTATTTCTGCGTAGATTACATCATGTTCACCACCAAAATACTAATTACAACCCATCACCACACACATGTACCGAATTAACCTTGGAACCTTTTAAATGCTTTTATATCAGAATTGTTAAGTAGCATCTTCTCCCTACTGGCTTCAAACATCTAATTTTTCCTCCTTTGCCAATAAATGCATTTTTATTCTACTACAGTTAAATTTCTAGAAATTATTCTAATTACTGAGTAACTTTCTGCCATACTTCATTTGCATTCCATCATTAATCACATCTGCTCACTCAATACATTTTTGTTGTAGAATAAAGTTGACAAAGTCATACATCAGTGCTAAGAATACACATATATGAACCACATGCTTTCCTACCCATTACATTTGCTAGCTTTCCTAGGCATTACATTTGCTAGCAAGTCACAAAACTAGAGGCTAAAATGAAAAAAGCTTTTTGAAGTAGTACAATAAAATCTTATAGTGAAGGACAACAGTTTTATTTTTTCAAGGCATATAAAAATGCAGAAGTATCAGTTGTCTTTAAAAAATAAGAGTTTGCTAATTTCTCCAAGGGTGAATGAGGTTCATTTCTCCAGGTGATCTACATTATCCTAAGAATTCAAATTAGAATCAGAATTTTGATTAAAGGGAAACTTAGAACCCCCCTGTTTTTTACAAGAGGCACAGAAAACACAAATATAAAATGAAACAGAAAATGTAAAGTACGTAAGGCAGTACCTAACACATGGTAAATGATCAATAAATACTAGTTCTGTCACTCTTCTGCTTGCTGTGTCAACTGTCATGTGACCAGCCAGTGGCTTATCTGTATGGTTTGTAACATTATTAGACAAGAGGCTGGCCTAATTCAAAATTTTATAGCATGTATGCCATTTCATGAAGTTGTGGGTGAACTTTTCAAACTCACTTCATTTTAATTAAAGTTCTGTATGTTGTGTGTGTGTATGCGATCAAGTGCTTTCAGCCCCTGAAATTTCCTTAAAAGATAAAAAAGACAATAAAAAAGGACTATACAAAAGTTATAAAATCAAAAAAATACCTTTTTTTTAAATTCTGGAATTTAGCATCAAATAATTAATATTGTAAGTTAATCCACAGTTTTAAAATGAATCCACTATTTTACCATGGTACCCATAAGAATCATTGTGTGGTTACTTTGAGTCACGAAGAAACAGGGTAAACAATGAACATCAATAACAAAAAAAAAAATTACAGCTTAGAATAAAAGTATTTTAAGCATCTGTACACAAAAGTTAAAAAAAAAATAAAAGTTTAAGTATTCTCAAGTCCGTATTTTCCAATAGGAACTCTCCTGGGAAGAAGAAGTAAGTATTTGGGAACCTGTGTGGCAGCTATGGTGCAGTTTACCTGTATTGAATGGCTAGTTTAAATGGCTCCATATCTGTCTAGCAAAGCATTGTCCTTGGACCATCAATGTATTGCTTATCCTAAGCAACTCATAGTAAATGATTAAGGAAAAAGGTTATCCTAATACGCTATCTACTAACATCAGAGAGTAAATTTTAGAAAATTCACATTTTTCTAACAGACCTCAGCATGTTTGGTAAAACAAACTAAAGAATACATTTCCCAAAGCTAAAGAAAGAAAAATAATTCATGTTTGAGCTCTTTAAAGACAATCCTGGGTGTATCAATCAGCAAGCACAGCCCCCTCTCCAAGCAGCCTCGGAGAGGCTTGAAAAAAACACCTACGGGCTAGGGCTAAGTGGGAAAGCAGCAGTCCTTTTCGCTTAGTCTCCAGCGGCACCTGTGGTTCCCATTCACTCAACCATAACCGATTCTTTTTCACTGTCAGCCAGGCGGGTCTCAGGACTTTCACTCCTTGAGGAGCCCTCCTTCTGAGGGGATATTTTTCTCTTTGCTACGCATTTACTCTTCTCATTTTCTCCTCCATTTTCCCCTTCTATGTCATTGGGGCCGATACAATCATGATTTGCCAAGTTGCTCCGGGATGCAAATATTTTTCCACACTTCCAACAGAGGGAGATGCTAGGGGTAAATTTGGGGTCGTGGTGCCGTCTGATGTGTACTCTGAGGAGCTTGGCATTACGGAAGGCCTTGTCATAATGACTACAGTTAAAAGGCTTCTCCCCAGTATGGTTTCTTTCGTGTACGACCATGTTCTCTTTTGGTTTGCATGCATAATCGCACTGGTCACACTTGAAGCGCTTCTCATTTTTACGAGATTTCTGGTGCTGGCCAAAAGCATACCACCCGTGAAACACAGAATCACAGTACCGGCACTTCTTGCCCTGCCCCATCTGGGGATGCTGCTTTCCCAAATGGTCGCCGAAATCGTTTTTTCGGGCTAAGACCGTGTCCCAGGGGGGACAGTGAAATTTGGCCACATTCTTGGTGTGTTTCTGGGCAATGTGCACCTTCATAGAACCGCTCTGGGTAAACCGAGCGTGGCAAAAGTAACACTCGTAAGATTTCTCGCCCGTGTGAGCGACCACGCTCCTCTTCAGCTTGCAGTTGTCCCTGCCGGCACGGCCTCACGGGGCAGCGGAAGGGCCTCTCGCCCAGCGGGCGGCAGTGGCCCTCCAGCTTGCGGGGCGCGGCCGCGGCGCCGTCGCACTCGCAGCACTTGAAAGCCGTCCCGCGGCACGTGGGCTGCCGCGCTGCCCAGCCGACCGCCCGCCGGTCACCAAGGCCATATCGCAGTCGGAGCCTGTGGGAGAACTACCTTTCGACCCCTGCAAAGTTACTCTGTGGAAAGGAAAGACCATGGCGATAGGGTTCTTGATGCCCGGCTCACTTAGACATCTTGCGGCCTCGGGCGAAGCGACCCCGCGCTCCTCGCGTCGCCCCCGCCCCCGGAGCGCACGCCTCCACGCCTACCCGGGCTGCTGCGGCCGCCGCGAGCCCAGCCACCCTGCGAACCGTTCGGCCGCCCAGAGGCTGCGGACCAAGATGGCAGCGACGCAGTGCGTCTGCGCGGGGACTGGCGGCGGCCTGGCTCCTAGCGCCCACCCGGCGACGCTGCAGGGACCGCTGCAGGGAGGGAGCGGCTCACACCGCCGGGCCTCCTCAGAGCCTCCCTGCTAGTGTCGCACAGTCTCCCACACGCGCGGTAAAACCTGTAGAAACAGACATCTTTTTGCCCTATTTCCACCACCCTCCAACCCTGTGGATATAAATTAGTGCAATAATAACTGCTGACATTTACTAAGTGACAATTATTATGTGTCCTCACTGGACTAAAATAAAGTCTTACCTCGTTAATCTCCACAACTACCCTATTAGGTGGGCTCTAGTCTTATTAGGGAAATTTACTCAGTGGGGCCATGAGAGAGAGATGCTGAAGTGGTGTGGAGTTGAAGGTCCCTAGACATATAAGGTCAAGAAGCTAGGAAGCCTGGAAATTGTCTGGATCATCTGTGGAAGTGGATGAGGAAGTCGCCCAGGATGATGTAAGGATCTGGAGTTGAGATGAAGACTGTGAGCAGGTGCCAAGTCGTCAGTGAGCAAGAGGTATATATACTGGATCAGCAAGTCGATGGTTAGGTCAGATGGCAGCCGGCGTGGGCCTCAAGGAAGCAGTTGGTTTTATAAGAAGGAAGAGGAGGAGGGACTCCAACGCTGAGAGGGCTGCAAGAGGGCTCCTCAGAAAGAGCTGCTTCAGTAATAACAGGAGGGGAAGCAAGGCCCTGTGAAGAGGGTTAAGTGCTTAGACAGGTTGTTAACCATAAAACGAAAGTTCCAGAGGTCATAGTAGAAAGGTTTGGGTGGCAGGGAGGGAAGGAAAGCTTTCTTCCCCCTACTTTACTACCTGTTCTTCCTAAAGGAGTAAGAGCACTGATGTAGACCAAGACAGGAGAGTTTCACTGGGAGGAGTAAAAGGATTATAAATAGAACTCTGACAAATGCACATTTCTTTCTGCTTGGTAAACTCTACATACAGCTGGTTTTCTAGGCCCTGCCTAGAGGCACCCCCCACCCCTTGCCTTGGAGGGGCCTGTAGGAAACAAAGTGGAGCCCAGAGGAAACGAGAGAAGGCACTGGCAGCTTAAGTTTGCCTGTAATCAATATCAGGGTTTCTCCGCCCCAAATCCTCAAACTCCCAGGAGTCTGAGTGTTTTCTATGAGAATTTTCTAATTTTGTGTTTTCGTTTTGAAGATAATCTGAAGACAAATAGCATAAGCAACCAGATATCCACCTTATGATTAATGACAAATATAGATTTCATTGCCCCTGGGTATTTGTGTTTACACACTAGCATCAAGTAATACCAGTTTGTTGAGGCCTAAGGAAAAAAGAACAGAGGCTCACCTCATAGGCAATAATGCATTTTTTTGCCAAGTGAAATCCAGTGACATCAGAGCCCACCATATGAATGACAGGTTTCATAGTATTCAAAGAAAGAAAGTGGGGGAGAACTGAGCAAACACATGATAATTTAAGCATGCTTAACTCAAACAAATTTACCAATTAGAATATTCATAAGAAAGTGGAAATTTAGTTTTAGCCAAACACTATTAGTTGTCCCGTTAAATCAATGTTAGTAATTAGAATTTCAGTGGTTTTTATAGTCTTGTGTTTAATTTATATATTTGTTAGGATTTATAGTTATATAAGAGCTATAAGCATAATGATTTTATACTTTCTTTTATATTTATAGAAATATAAGTAACATGATAACTATGGGAGTACAAGAATAGTTTTTCTTTAAAGGTATTATATAGGCATATATATTCAAGTTTTGAGACACACTGGCCTAGATTTTGTTCAGAAGGCAAGAAGACTGAGGCTCACCTATAGTCCAGCACAGCTTCTCTCATCACAGAAGGGGATAAAATAGGGATCTAGAACCAAAGCCCCAGCTCAGAGTGTCCTCTGCCTTGTATATCCCTCATGACTTTAATGTGTATTACTAGCATAGGAAGTGGTCAAGCACTCAGCAAGTCAGGATCCTGGCCCTCTCACTTTCCTCGGAGACACAATCAACAACAAGGTACACACATACACGAAATTATTCAAGGTTAGAAACTTCTCCATCTCGACAAATCCCATAGTTAAACTGTCTTCATCTTATAAGACCTTTCAACAGACCTCTCAGTTCTATGTAATAACTCCCTCTTTGAAATACTTTACTCACACTGGCTTCCAAGAGATGATACTCTCCTGATTTCCCTTCTACTTCGTTAATTGCTTCTTTTCAGTCTCCTGTATTGGTTCTTCCTCTTCCTAACCTCAAAACATTGCAATGATCCAGAACTCAGTCCTCAGACCACTTCTCGATACACACTCTCTCCCTAGGGAAACTCATCCAATATCAAAGCTTTACATATACAATGCTGATGATGCACATCTCTAACCCTGACCTCTCCTCTGAGATTTAGACCCAAATACAAAACTACTACTTGCTATACCCACTTGGATGCTTAAAGGAAATGTCAAATGTCCAAACCAAGAACTGTTGATTAACTACTCACTCCACTGCACTACTTCTCCAATTCTCCCTGATCTCAGCAAATGGTACCAACATCCACCCAGTTGTTCAAACCAAAACTCCTGAAGTCATTCTTGAATTCTTCCTTTACCTCACACTCCAAATCCAATTAATCAACTAGCTCTATCAGCACTACTTTCAAAATATGTCACTATTATCACTATTAGTAGATTCTGTGATGCACAGCCCACATGCCCCTCAGGACTGAGAGTAGCTGGGAGTACTGGTGACTGACAGCTCTCAGCTGAGCCCCTCCCTTCATGTTGCCCTGGGCTGAAAAGGCTTACCTTGCCTAAAGTCACTCCTGGAGGCAGCTTATATTCAATAATTGGGGGAGGGGGTGAAGGAGGCAGGGAGCAGGTAAGAAAGGCCTGGCCCTCTTGCCTCAAGGCAGGACAACTCTGAAGGGTTATCCCAGATCCAGAGCTCCTCTTGAATTGTGTGAAGCCTTGGTTGTGACTCCATCACAGTTCAACTTCTCCCTCTGTCCAGTCCTGTTTCCTTCAGCCCTCACACATATTATCCCTAGGAGTACTCCCCAATAAATTTCTTGCATAGGAATCCAAGTATTAAAGGCTGTTCTCATTGAACACAATCTATGACAGCTGGTACCAGAAATGGTCTTAGGAAGCAGTCTCCACAATGATACACCATCATTTGTGGTACATGGTGAACTGGGATGGGAAGAGAATGCACTGGCTGATACAATATCTCAGCTTTTGAGAAATTCAGAAGAAATAATAATTATAAGAACCATGGAATTGGATGGATGTTGCTGGAGGCCACCTATGCACTGGAGAAAAACAATGATAGGCTGAGAATGATACAGCCCCAAAAATGTGGTATACACATACAATGGAATATTATTCAGCCTTAAAAAGGAAAGATTCTGGGGGCCGGCCCAGTGGCATAGCGGTTGAGTGCACACGCTCCGCTTTGGTGGCCCGGGGTTCGCAGGTTTGGATCCCGGGCGCGCACCGATGCACCGCTTGTCAAGCCATGCTGTGGCAGCGTCCCATATAAAGTAGAGGAAGATGGGCACAGATGTTAGCCCAGGGCCTATCATCCTCAGCCAAAAAAGAGGAGGATTGGCATCAGATGTTAGCTCAGGGCTAATCTTCCTCATAAAAAAAAAGGAAAGATTCTGACATATGCTACAACATGGATGAACGTTGAGGACATAATGCGAAGTGAGATAAGCCAGTCACAAAAACACAAATACCATATGATTCCACTTATATGAGGTACTTAGAGTAGTCAAAATCATGGAGACAGAAAGCAGAATGGTGGCAGAATGGAATACTCTCAAACTATTCCACCTTGGAGGGAGGGAAGAATGCGGACTTATAGTTTAATGGGTACAGAGTTTGAGTTTTACAAGATGAAAAGAGTTATGAAGACAGATGATGGTGATGGTTGTACAACACCATGAATGTATTTAATACCAATGAACTGTATACTTAAAAATGGTTAACATGGTAAATTTTATGTTATGTGTATTTTGCCACAATAAAAAATATTGGGGAAAAAAAACAATATCACATCCTAGATAAATAGCAGCAATTAGTGCCACTTTTAAAGACCTACTAAACAATTGAGGGGTGGTGATCTCTGCTTTATAAGTCACCAGTCTAAGCCTTACAAAAGCTAGATGGATCACAGCGGAGTATGACAGTGTACTCCTTCAACCAAGTAGTAGAGGAGCCAATTGCTGCTATTGATCCAGATGTGGTATCTTTACCAGAGCAGACTAACATAGCCTCAGGGACATAGCATACGGCCATTGATCTCACCAGATCAATGCATTATTTTCCATTTACCAAGGAGGACCAGAAGCAGATGGCATTCACATGGGTTAGGCAATAATATAAATTTAAATCTCCCACCCTCTGTCATAAAGGGATCTGGTCCATCTACACATTCACAGAACATCCTACTGGTCCACTATATTGATGACATCATGTTAAATGGACTAGAGGAACAAGAAGTAGCAATACGTTGGAGGCCTTGGTAAGATACATGCACTCCAGAAGGTGGGAGATAATAGAATCAATGAAGATTCAGGGGTCTACTACATCAATTAAGTATTTCCAGGACTAGTGGTCTGGGACGTGTCAGAATATGGCCCCCCCCACCACCAAAATAAAGGGCAAATTATTGCATCTCATACTTCCCTAAGAAAGAAACACAACACTTGGGGCAGCTTTAAGTTTTGGAGGTAATATTATTTCAAAACTGAGAAAACTGCTCTGACCCATTTCTGAGAAACAAGAAAGGCTGACAGCTTTCAGTGGGGACCATAGTGGGAAAGAGCTCTTCAGCAGGTCCAAGTGATACAAGCAGCCCTGCCTCTTGGGCCACCTGAGCCAGCAGACTCTTAGATATTAAAAGTATCAGAGGTAGAAAAAGATGTCACATGGAGTTTATCACAAGCCCCAAAACGAGAATCTACAGCAGACAACTGGAACAGTTTCTGGCATGCTACGGGGCCCTGGTAGAAACAAAGCGCTTAAACATGGGACATCAAATGACCATACAGCCAGAGTTCCCTACCATGAGTTGGGTTCTGTCAGACGCCCCCAGTCATAAGTTTTGGTGAGCCCACCAGCAATTTATACGATGGAACAGTACATCTGAGATCAAGTACAAGCAGAATCAGAGAGCACAAGGAAGCAACACAAAGAGTGGTCCAGATCTCCATGCCCCACCACTGTTATACCATCACCTCTCCCTAAACTCACACCTATAATTATGTGGGGGTTCATTATGACCAGCCAATACAGGAGGAAAAAGGACGAGCTTGGTTCATGGAGGGGTTACTTAGTATGTGAGTGCAAACTGAAAATGGCCCGTTATGCACTACAGCACCCCTCAGCAGTAATCCTGAAAGACAGCAATGAGGGGAAATCCGCCCAGGAAGAAGAATTTCAAGTGGTATATCTGATCATTCACTTTATGTGGAAAGAGAAGTGGCCAGACATAACAATATATATAGACTCATGACAGTGGTGAATAATTTAGTTGGATGATCAGTGGCCTGGAAGGAAAAAGATTGTAAGATCACAGACAAAGAGGTCTGGGGAACATGCATGAAGGTAGATCAATAAGAGTGGACACAAAGTAAAATATTTTCATATTGTATGGTCACTATATGGAGGAGTTACATAATAACCAAGTAGACAGAATGACCTAGCCAGATGAGGTCAGCCAGACTCTTTCATCAGCTGACACAGTGAACACTAGGGCTGACACAATGGGCTTATGAATGGAGCAGCCATGGTGGCAGAGATAGAGGCTATCCATGGACCAAACAGCATGGGCTCCCACTCACCAAGCCTAATATAGCTACTGCAGCTGCCAAATGCCCAACCTGCTAGCATCAGAGACTAATACCGAGCCACTGACACAACACCATCCTTTCAGGAAACCTACCAGCCACTGAGCAGCAAGTTGATTACTCTCAAACTATTCCACCCTGAAAGGCGCAGTGTTTTATCTTGACTGGAATTGACACATATTCTAAGTATATGTTTGCCTTACTTGCCTGCAGAGTCTTAGCCAGCAGAGCCTCAGCCAGCAGAGCCTCATCCAACAGTTAAAGAGTGTTTGACCTTTTGACATGGGATCATGCATTATATTGCACTGGACCAAAGGTCCTATTATACAGCAAAAGGGTTGTAGAATGACCGTAGGATCCACCAGTCCTATTACACATACAGCACAACCCAGAAGCTGCTGGCCTGATATAGTGACAACAAATAAGTGGTTTTCTTCCAACTGACAGCTTAGAGATGGTATCCCATTCCCAAAGACATAGTATACACCCTAAATCAGTGTTCATACTAATGTTGCTATGTCCCTACCATTCCTCTCGGATTGGTACCTCTCTCTCAGGTTTCTTCTCTGATGTCCCTTCTCAGGTAAGCAGGAGCCTGAGATACTTGACCAACTGAGGTGCAGTGTCCTGGAATTCTGGGCTAAGAGAAGGAAGCAGAACCAGAAACTGTTCTAAGAGACAGGGCCCAGGGATAAAATAAAAATAAAACCACACAGATGATTTGATTAAGTCATCACTCTGAAGGGACTAAGCAGAGTAGGAGGATATAGGTTTGAGATAATAAGATAAAAATTAAATTAGAGCAATAGGTTTTGGAGCACAGAACTCTGAAGGAATTTCGTGAGCCATGGGAACAGTTTGGACTTCTAACACACAGACACGCACACACACCTCACTGGTAGAGAGCTGAAACAAGTGGGATAATATCTGAAGACCGTTTAGCGTTGATGGAGGGGAAATAGCATAATTGTTTTCTCTTGATATCCTGAAACTTCCATCTAAATAGTTTTTAAATAATCATGCCAAGACCAGTCTAGAGAAGGAAGGCATCCCTAATTTAGGTCAGGCACTAAAACAATCAGCTGAAGTGTAAACCCATGGATCAAGGCCTGTCTCCCCCTACACCTTTGGTGTGGATGTCCGAAAGAGAGAGCAGCTCTGGGGCACCCATCTGTGCCTGTCTTTTGGAGAAGACCCTGAAGCCTGAACCCTGGGTTGTGAACATCCTGAGAAAAGCGGTCTTTTACTCCTCCGTTCACAAAGGCTAACATGGCCCCTAAAATTCTGTGCGGGCTCAGTAAATGTTGAAGTCACCAGAAACCCACTCAAAATCTCCCAAAAAGCCCAGGAGAAGGCTTTGTTCATTGTGGAAAGTGTTTCACGAAGACTGAGAACGTGTTTCTCTGGGCTGCGTTATTCTGCGTGAGGAGGCTCACGGAGAAGAATCCTACACCATGGGCCTTTGAAAGATGCTCTGGGAGGGCAAGTCAGGCTTCACCCTCTGCCCAACGTCTCTCCAGGCTCCCAGTGCCACGTTCTCTCATCACTCACCTTCTCCGACTGCTGGTCAAGCGAGGAGCTCCAGTTTTTCAGCCCCTCCTGAAGCTCGACGATGTCGACCACCCCGTCTCCGTCGCGGTCTAGGTCTTGGAAGAGGATCTCGTAGCAGAAGTAGTCGTCGTCCTCATGGCAGGCCGCCGTGGGCAGCACGAAGCCCCGCAGCCGTTGCAGCATGGCAGGTCCAATGCTGGGCCGCGGCGGCGGGGACCACACGGCCTCCACTCCTCCGAGCCCAAGCGAGGGGGGCCCCGGCCGCGCCACCTGCGGTCGCCTCGACGACACCCAGGCTGCGCAAAGCCGCGGGTCCGCGCCGTCAGCGCGGCTGTGGCAACGGCCCGACGGCGAGGGGGCCTGTGGGCTCTCGGGAGCGCCGCCTCGTGGAAACCCTGGCCGGGGAGCCGCGCGAGGGTCGGCCCGCCCCGGAAGCTGGAAGTGGAGGCGCCATACGCTGCAGCAACCTGCACCCAGGTCCTTCCGGCCTACGGTCGACCGGGAGCTGAGGGGGAGTTTGGGGAAGGGGCGCGCATTCCCAGGAGTCGTCGAAAGAGCACTTCAGAATCTCCCGCGGCGCGAACTCCGCGCCTGCGGCAGGTGAGTGGGTCTGTCCCGCACCCCTGACGTGAGCATCGACTGCCCTGGCGCCACCCCTTCTCGGGGAACGTAGTCGCCTTGCAGTCCGGCCCCCGCTGACTCTGCCTGGAGATCTCAAGAGGCCAGTCCTCCCAGAGGAGCCTCCGCCCTCAGTTCATCTCTCTCCCTTCCCCTCCTTCGCAGAACCTAGAAAACCAAGAACCTGCCCCTTCCTCACCTCCCCTTTCTCCTAGATTCACTGCAGTCTCATCTCAGCCACCACCACCCACCTTACTGAACAAGGTTCCTTGTCCCAAAGTCCGAAGGACACTTTAAAATTCTTGCCTTATTTAATCCCAGTCCTGTTTAGACACCGCTGAACCCGCTCTCCATCCTGAAACATCTTTTCCTTTGTGTTCTGGGACACCACACGTTTCTGCCATTCCGCAACCTCTCTTACAGGCTCCCACAAAGGAACCTGAGATCTTCTAAAGTTGAGGCACTGGAGAATTGCAGTAAACAGAGTTGAGAGATTATGTAAAAACTTAGTTCTGTATGCAATTTGTTGCACTGGAGCTTTGTGTCCTCAATCTCTGGTCACATCCTTTGACAGTCAGTGGCACAGTCTAAAGACATGCCTAGATCAGTGTTTTAGAAAGTATTTTTTCTTGTAAAATCCCAAATCTTGGACCACAGAGTAAAGTTCACTTATTTCTTAAAATAACACTGTTAGTTATACTTTAAGATGTTCTTTATTTCATGTAGCTTTTTTTATACCAGATATTTTGGTAAATGCTAGAGATATAAAAATAAAGAACATTGAACCTGCTCTCATAGAAGCTCACCATCTAGTGTGCTCTAGGTTTGGGAACAAATAAAATTCAACTGAAGTGCTATAATAAAGATGTGACCAAATCTCATAAAAATATGTATTATTTAAGTGAATGAATTTTAGGAATTAATAAAACAGAAAGCTATTAAAAACTTCTAGAAAATATTGTAAGTGCTGGGCATTTATAAATATAAATGACTTTTTTTCTTTAAAAGATAGTTAACTATCAAAAGCAAATATATTGTGGAGCTTACAACATGTAGAAGTAAAATATATGACAGCAACAGTAAAAAGAATAGGAGAGGGGACATGGAAGTATACTGCTAAAAGATTCTTGCATTATGTGTGAAGTAACACACATTTAAAAATGCATGCTGGAAACCCTAGAGCAAACATTGGGGAAAACATGAATTTGTAGCTAATAAACCAATAGAGGAGATAAAATAGAATACTAAGAAATACTGAATTAATCCAAAAAAATGTAAGAAGATATAAGGAAAAAGAACAGTTGGGACAAACAAAACAAATAAGATGTTAGACTTAAAGCTAACCATATAGATAATTACATTAAATATAATATTCTATACACTCCAATTAAGAGACAGAGCAAACAAGACCCAACTATATACTTTTTACAGAAATGAAATACAGTCATGCACCACACAACAACGTTTCAGTCAATAACAGACTGCATATATGACAGTGGTCCCATAAGATTAGTACTATATGGCCTAGATGTGTAAGTAGGCCATACCATCTAGGTATGTGTAAATACACTCTATGATGTTTGCACAATGACGAAATCGCCTAACAAAGTATTTCTCAGAATGTCTCCCCATTTGTTAAGTGACACATGACTGTATAAAGATACATATAGGTTAAAAGAAGAATAGATAAAGAAATACTATGCAAACACTAATCATGAGGAGGCTGGGGTAGCCAAATTAATATTAGCCAAGGTAGACTTCAAGACATGGAAGACATTTTATAACGTTAGGAGGGTTGATTCATCAAGATGGTGTAACAATCACAATGTGTATGCACCTAATAACAAAGCTTCAAAATACATGATGCAAAAATAGATAGACTGCAAAGAGAAATAAATCAATCCACAGAGTCAGAGATGTCAATATCCTTCTCACAACAATTGATAGAATAAGGAAACAAAATCAGTAAGGATATAAAAGACTTCAATAACATGATCAACTAACTGACATTAACATAACAGTACACCCCAAAACAGCAGAATACCCATTATTTTCAACCACACATGTAAAGTTCACTAAGAAAGAACATATGCTGGTCCCTAAAACAAGTCAATAAATTGTAAATATCTGAAATCATCCAGACTATGTTCTCTGACCTCAGTGGAATTAAATTAGAAATCAATCATAAAAAGGTAGTGGGAAATACCCAAATGCTTGGAAATTAAATAATATACTTTTAAATAACACATGGATCAAAGAAGAAATCATAGGAGAAATTGGAAAATATTTTGAACTGAATGATAATGAAAGCATATGAAAATACATAGACTGCAGCTAAAATAGTGTCTAGAATTAACCTTATAGCTTTGGATGTTTGCAATAGAAAACAAGAAAGCTTAAAATTCATGATCTAAGGTTCCTCTTTAAGAAACTAGAAAAAGAAGAGCAAATTAATCCCAAATAAGTAGAAAGAAGGATTTCTTGACTTGAAATCAATGAAAGAAAATGAATAAAACCAAAAGCTGTTTCCTTTGAAAAAATTAATAAAATTGATAAACTTATAACTAGACCAATCAAGAAAAAAAGAAAAAACACAAATTACCAATATCAAGGAGACATCACTACAAATTCTACACATGCTAAAATAATAATAAGAGTACATTATGAACACCTTTATGTCAATAAATTTGACAACTTTGATGAAATGGAAACATTCCTTGAAAGACATATTATCAAAGCTGACAAAAGAAGAAATAGTAAATGTGAATAGCCATCTAGTAAAACTAAAGCTAACAGTCATACTTAATAGTGAAAGACTAATGTTTTCTCCCACTAAGATTGGAAACAAGGCAAGAATGTCTGTTCTCACCTCTTCTATTCAATGTCATACTGGATGTCCTAGCCAGTGCAATAAGGCAAGAAAAAGGAAAAGGCATACATATTGGAAAGAGGCAACTCAAACTCTCTTTATTCTCAGATGACATGATCATTTACATAGAAAATCCTAAGGTATTTACAAAACAGCTACTTAAATTGACAAGTGAATTGAGCAAGGTTGCCAGATGCAAGGTCAATATAAAAAAGTCAGTTATAATATACTAACAATCATTGGAAAATAAATTTAATACCATTTACAATAGCATCAAAAATGAAAAATTTAGTAATAAATTTAATTTAATATATGCAATTCTGCCACTAAAAAGAGAAAATATTTTTGAAGGAAATTAAAAAAGACCTAAATAAATGGAGGGATATATCATCTTCATAGATTGGAAGACTCCATATTGCTAAGAGTCAATTCTCTCTAATTTGATCTAGAGATTCAATGTAATCCCAATCTAAATCCTATCAGGCCTTTTTGTACAAACAGACAAGCCGACTCTAAAATTTATATGGAAATGCAAGGGACATTGAATAGCTAAAACCATTTTGAAAAAGAATAAGTTTTAGAGTCCAAAAATATACGTACACATATATGATCAATTGATTTTAAACAATAATGTCGATGTAATTCAATGAAGAAAGGATAGTCTTTTCAACAAATGGTGCTGGAACAATAGGATATCCATAAAGAAAAAAAATTGAAACTTTGTGTCTTGAAAAGACACTGTTAAGAAAATAGGCAAGACAGAATCTGGGAAAAAATGTCTCAATATATGTATCTGACAAAGGACTTGTATCCACAATACTAAAGAACACTTCAAATAAAATATTACAAAGACAAACAACCCAATTTTTTAAATGGGCAAAAGATCTGAACAGACATTTCACAAAAGAAGATATACCAATGGCCAATAAGCACATGAAAAGATACTCAAAATCTTTAGTCATTCAAGAAATACAAATTAAAACCACAATGAGATACCACTACATAACCTATAGAATGGGTAAAATTAAAAACACTAACACTATCACGTGGTATTGAGCCTATAGACCAACTGAAACTCTAATATATCACTGGTGAGGATGTAAAATAATATAATCAGAAAAGCAGTTTAGTAGTGTCTCATAAATTGAACATACACTTAGTATATAATCCAGCAATTTCCATCTTTAAGTTTTTACTTTAGAGAAATGAAAATGTGTCCAAAAAAATACTTGTACGCCAATGTTCACAGCAGCTTTATTTATAATAGCCAAAAACTAGAAGCAAAGGTTCTTCAACCACCAAGGTAAGTGGATAAACAAATTGTGGTATATCCATGCAATAGACCACTACTCAGCAACTAAAAAGAATGAACTGCTGATACACACAACATGGATAAATCTCAAAAACATTATGGGAAACAACAGAAATCAGAATGTGATACTAGTTACACAAATGTATACTTTCATCAAAACTCATCACTGGGGCCGGCCCTGTGGCTTAGCAGTTAAATGCACGCGCTCCGCTACTGGCGGCCTGGGTTCGGATCCTGGGCGCGCACCGATGCACCGCTTCTCCGGCCACGCTGAGGCCGCGTCCCACATACAGCAACTAGAAGGATGTGCAACTATGACATACAACTATCTACTGGGGCTTTGGGGGACAAAAAGGAGGAGGATTGGCAATAGATGTTAGCTCAGAGCCGGTCTTCCTCAGGAAAAAAGAGGAGGATTAGCACGGATGTTAGCTCAGGGCTGATCTTCCTCACACACACACAAAAAAATACTCATCACTGAACACTTAAAAGGAGTGCATTTTATTAAATGTAAATTATGCCTCAACAAAGTTGAATTTAAAAAGTTAAGCAACTAGCTATTAGTAATGAAATATTGTTGAATATTTTCCCATTCATACAGTATTCTGTACATTTTAGGTTGATTATAGATATAAAGGGAAAAAAAGACTTCAGTAAATGTTTTAAAGTGTGGAATTATTAAATCTATGAACAAGGTTTGACTCTCCAGAGGGATTTTAATCCCATTGACCTGAGAACCTAATTTTTTCTAGGATTTAGAGTGTGTTTGGTGAGGGGAGAGGACTTAAAATCTCTCCATAGGCTTTTTTTCTTTCATCTCTCTATTCCATTCTTAACTTCCCCCAACCATAAGATTACACAGGATTAAAAGCAAAAGCACTAGAGGGTGTTGACTCAGACACACTTGATCTTGAATCCCAGCTCTACCACTGACCACCTATGCAACCTTAGGCAAACTACTTAATTCTATTCAGACTCAGTTTTCTCGTTTGTAAAATGGGGGTAATAATTATACCTACCTCATAGGATCGTTATCAAAGTAAAAAAAAAAAATATGATGTAAAGTGCTTACAACTGGCCCATGGTAAACATTTAAAAGTTTGCTATTACTGCTTTATTAGAAGTCATATCCTTACAACAAGCAGTATGGAACTTTTCTTAGTGGGCTATTTTGTTGTGATAATATCAATTGTTTCAAAAATTACTTGGGGGCTGTGGCAGATACTATGGACTGGCTCTTTCAACCTTCATTATACGTGTCTATTTGGAGACCATGGAATGCTCAAAACTGCATTTCTAAACTCCTTTGAAGCTAAGATTCTGCATGAAAATTAGATTCCCCCAATTAAATACCTTACATAGATTTTGGAAAGAGGAAGTAAGCTTCCTCCTGCTGTTTCAGCTGGCATGCAAGATCATGAATATTAGGGTTTAGACCATGAATATTAGGGTTTAGAGCAGTTTTGGTACCTGGACTCAGCATTCCAATGTTTATTCACCAATTTTATGGATATCTTGAAGCAGATTTGACAGTGGTGGTGGCACCTTGTTGTGCATAGAGGGGAATTTACATTTTTTTCCCTTACTCCCTTAGCCCATTAGAAGCCAATTTAACAATTTGTTGAATCCTAAGAAGGGTAAATCCACACATCTAATTCACTGTCGTCTGTAGACAACCTGGTGGAATCAGACTTATTTTGGCCACCCTGATATTAGACTTTCCATGTCCTTCTATAGTCGTTTTCCAGTTAATTGAGTTGTATATAAAAATACTTCTAGTTCTATTAATAAACAAAATAAAGAGAAAATACGTAAACTCACAGGTTAAAATCAGACAGAACATTTCTCCAAGTCCAGGAGTATGGGATGCACATAACAATATTTCCAACTTATATGCCATGTTGCTATTCATAATCTTATCGTAAAATATAAAGAAAACAATAAATGGCAAAATACTTTAAATGCTTCAGTGGATCTGCTGAAGCATTTAAAGTATTTTGCCAGAATGTAGTGATTTTAAATCAATACCTGATCTTTATAATCTGCAAGGATATCAAGGGATCCAGCTTGCCATTTATTTTTTTCCCTATATTTTAGAATAAAAGTTCACATAAAAAATTTAATTTCCAATAGTTTTTAATTATAAAGCATGATAACATATGCTAATTTCACATAAGGCACTTGCTTTTATTTTAATCTTGTTTATGTGAACTTTAGAAGCTGAATTATAAATTAATTAGAATCTTTCTATTAATAAATCCTATTAAGAAAAAAATGAGAGTCCAACTTAAAAAATTGGCTTATTTTGTCACTCAAATTTATGTTAGGTGTGCTTTTATATTACTTTTAATTTTTAGGAAATTTAATTTAATTCCATCATGAATAGTTTATTAAGTACCCTATTCCAAGGATCCTATCTTTATCCTGCCCTAACAAAATTAAATTCCTCTAATTTCACAGCAAATTAAATCATGCCATTTAACAAGAGGGAAGAAGACTATATCAATTATTCTTTTGAGTTTTAACACTCTTCACAGTGAAAGCAGATTTTAACTAAATTTTAATAACCTTGAGAAGTAAGACACAACTCAAAATATTAGAGTACCTGAAAATCTGTAATCTATCAAATGGCAGAAATATCTGTGTCCAGAAAGCCACTTAAAAAGAGAGTTGGGGGCCGGCCCTGTGGCTTAGCAGTTAAGTGCGCACGCTCCACTACTGGCGGCCTGGGTTCAGATCCCGGGCGGGCACCAACGCACCACTTCTCCGGCCATGCTGAGGCCGTGTCCCACATACAGCAACTAGAAGGATGTGCAACTATGACATATAACTATCTACTGGGGCTTTGGGGGAAAAAAAAAGGAGGAGGATTGGCAATAGATGTTAGCTCAGAGCCAGTCTTCCTCAGCAAAAAAAAAAAAAAAAAGGAGGATTAGCATGGATGTTAGCTCAGGGCTGATCTTCCTCACAAAAAAAAAAAGAGAGAGAGATAGTTGGTCTAGTGTAGTTACTAGTTATTGGCTGTAATATAAATTATATAATTTATAATTATATATCATTAAATCACAATTTTAGAGCCAATCCAATCTTTAAAATGTAGTTATATATACAAATCTTAAAATATCTGTGACCTATTCTCTCTCAATACAAATTGAAAAGATAGAGGCAAAATATAAAACAAAACAAAAAACTTCTAAAGGTAAAATTAAAATACTATTCATCCTCCATATAAGTTTAAGATTTCAGAGGGGAGGTTCCAGTCAGCCTTTTTTTATTCTTAAAGAACTGAGTTTAAAAGCACAGTATAAAGGATAGAAAAAATATATACGAACTCATTCAGGAGTCCTGTTCCCTTTTTTTGAAACACAGATTTAAGTACAAGAGCTCTCAAATTTTTCTGATTTACTTTGTTCACATTGTTGACTTTCTTGCAATATTTGGCAATGTTAAGAACCAAGATTAAGCTAAAAATATCTGTATCCACAAATACCTGTGCTCAGTAAGGGAGCAATAGGTCACCAGTATTCCATTCACAACGTGGGTAGGAGACTGAAGTGTTCTGATGCCGGGTAATTCTGTTTAGGACTTTCTATTTTGTTTTGTTTAGTTTAGAGAAAGAAAAGGAGCTCAAACACCCCTGTTACTCTATTAATTATAATTTTAAATGCATTGGTTTTCTTTTAATGCTTTCAAACAGATATAAAATCTGTATGTAAAGCAATGTTAGCTTTTTAAAATATAAAGTAGAAAATGCTGAAAAACTTCAGAATATTCCAATTTTGTTCTATAACATAAAATTATATTAGGTTAATAATGCAATTAAGTTATATCAGGTAATATAAATTCCATTTCAATCCATTTAAATGCAAATTTCCAATGCATGTTCATTAAAATTTAAAAACGCTTAACTCGATTTTATGAATATTAAAGATTTTAATCCATAAAGAACTTAATGAACTGTAATTCTGGCTTACATAAAATTAAAATTCAATATTTAAATCTAATTTGCATGTTTATCTTTTTGGAGAATGGATATAGCATCTTTTCATACAGACCTCTTGCAATTTAAGGAGAAAGATGAGACATTTTCATGCTTATAAGTAAATGTACATAAGATGACAGTTCAAGATTTCATTTCTATGCTATTCCCAAGAGTGGTTTTATTGATTCGTAAACTATACAGTTTATGCATACTGAAGGAAGCAACTTCAAGAAATTTGGAGTCATGCCTCTGAAAAATCCTGTCACTCCACCTCTTTTATAAATTTGAGAAAAGACACTGATCATATTTAGCTGTGGGACTCCTATTATGCCTAGAAAATGAAAGAGACGGAAAAAGTAAAATTAATTTGATATTTTAGCTTTCTTTCAAACACTGACTAAGGTAAAACATATGCTAAAACAGATAATAAAATATAATTAATTAAATTCTTTCACAAGCGGCCCCAAGGGAACATCTCTGGTTCATCAGAGTATATAATCAGGAACTCTAATAGAACTATTTGATGCTCATCTCTATTTAATTTTCGTTCCTTTTGGGAACAAATTCTGTCCACTGGTGGTGAATTATTGTAGACTTATAATTTTAAAAACTATCTAGACATATGGAGGTACCTTTATTCAACATCTCATGCCTTAAGAACATCTCAAACTCAGAAACAAACTCAAATATGTTTCTCATTTGATATTCCTTTTCTCAGGGAATGGCTCTACCATTCATGTAGCTGTTGAAACTGGAAACCTGAAAAGCATCCATGACATTTCCCTCATCTTACACATCCAGACCATTACCCATCAATTCTACTCTCTAAATATCTCTCAAATCCATCCGTGTACCTACATGTCCACTACCATGCCTCCCATCTCCAAACTACCATCATTTCTTGCCTAGATTGCTGTAACAGCCTTTTACCATAATCACCTCTTTCATTTTTTCTCCATACTTTAACCAGAGAGAACTTTTGCTTTGCTGAGGAAGATTAGCCCTGAGCTAACATCTGTGCCAATCTTCCTCTATTTTGTATGTGGGTCACTGCCACAGCATGGCTTGACGAATGGCGTAGGTCTGCGCCCGGGATCTGAACCTGAGAACCTGGGCCACTGAAGCGGAGCACGTGGAACTTTAACCACTATGCCATGGGGCGAGCCCTAGAGAGAACTTTTTTTTTTTTTTTTTGGTGAGGGAGATTGTTCCTGAGCTAACATCTATGCCCATCTTCCTCTATTTTGTATACAGGACGCCACCACAACATGGCTTGATGAGCGGTGAGTAGGTCCACCCCGGATCCAAACCTGCAAACCCCAGGTGCCAAAGCAGAGCACATGAACTTAACCACTACTCCACCAGGCCAGACCTGGCCCAGAGAGAACTTTTAATAATGCAAATCTGATTGTGTTACTCTCCTGCTTCAGTAATTTCCCATAATGCTTAAATACAACCTGGCCTCTGTTTCCTCCTCCCACTTCACTTGTACTGCTCCCTCACTTTCTATGCTCCAGCCATATAGGCCACTTTTCAGTTTCTCAAATATCCCATGCTTCTTCCCTCTGCAGGCTAGTTGCACATGCTTTTCCCTTTGCCTGATAGTCACTCCCCGCAGCTTTGCCTGTTTAACCCCACCTCTGCCTTCAGTTCTCAGTTCAAGCAACACTTCCCTAAGAAAGTCTTCCAGAACTGCCTCAGATCCCTCCATTACAGTCTTTAGAGAATTCCACTTTTACTTTGTAGCTTTTATCACAGTTTATATATTTGTGTAAGTGTTTAATTAATATCTATCTTCCCTACTAGACTATCAGTTCCATGAAAGCAGGGACCAGTGTCTCTTTTTGCTTATTCAAACCCTGTATGCCTGGCACATTGCACAGTACCTGGCAACATTCTCAAACTCTTTAGCTAGCATTTTTCGCCATAATCATTACATCATGTTCCCAAAATTGACATAGCTAAATTGAGTAAAAAGCAGTAGAGAACTGAAAAATATGTCTTTCACTATTTGTTTTAGTCTAAATATTTCCTCCCTCTATCCTCTCCCCCACAAAATAAAATAATTCCCTTGAAATCTAGAGAAAGTCCCTTGAAATTTTAGAAAATATTTACTGCCAAGGAATTTCGTGGAGAATGTTCTATTACTACATGCGTTTTTTTGTGTTTTATTTTTTTCATAGAAGCTAATAACATTCCTCCCAATTTCTATAATTTTGTAAAGGAATATGGAACATGCTTACTTTTATTCTAACGTTGAACCTACTTTCCCCATTGATTTTCCCCCAACTCATTATTGTGAAAATTGTAAACTACAGAAAGAATAGTACAATGAACATTTGTATACTCACCACTTATTTTTTGTCTCTTTCTCTCTTCTCTATACATACATATTAATATGTGTGCATGTATATGAGTGTATGCCATTTGAAAGTAAGTTACAGACACCATGACACTTCATCCTTAAGTACTTCAACATTTCCTAAAAACAAGGACATAGGGCCCACCCAGTGGCGTAGTGGTTAAGTTCATGCACTCCACTTTGGTGGCCCAGGGTTCACAGGTTTGGATCCTGGGCACAGACCTACACACCACTCATCAACCCATGCTGTGGAGGTGTCCCATATACAAAAAATATAGAAGATTGGCACAGATGTTAGCTCAGGAACAATCTTCTTCAAGCAAAAAGAGGAAGATTGGCAACAGATGTTAGCTCAGGGCCAATCTTCCTCACCAAAAAAAAACAAGGACATTAGTCTACATAGCCACAATACCATGATTACACCTTGGAAAATTAAAAATAATTCTCTATATCATCAAATACCTCCTCATTCAGATTTTCCCAGTTGTCCCAAAAATGTCACTTATAGCTAGGTTTTTTTCTTCCAAACTAAAATCTAAACAAAATTCACTCCTTGCACTTGGTTGTTATGTTTCTTCAGTTTCTTAATTAAGACTAGTACCAGTACCCTACCACTACCATTTTTTCTATGACAATGACTTTTTGAAGAGCCCAGGCCGGTTGTAGAATATCCCACATTTTAGATTTGTCTGATTGATTCTTAATAGTATCATTTAACTTATTCCTCAATCCCCTGTATTTCCTTTAGGTCTAAAAGCATGCCCAGATGCCAGTAAAACATTTTTGGCAAGAATACTTAATAGGAGATGCTATGCACATCATATTACATTACATCATGAGGCACAGATGTCAGGGTTTTTTACTGTTACCAATGCTAACTTTGGTCACTTGGTTAGGGTAATGAATACCCATTCTCTCCACCATAAAGGTAGGTTTTCCTCTTTGCAATTAGCAAGAAATCTAATGGATGATACTTTGGCATCGTGTGAATATACTATTCCCCAACTTCCTTTAACTTAATAGCTTTAACATCCACTGATGGTCCTAGGACTCAGATATTGATTTTGAAATATCACTACCCTGTAAACTAAAAGGAAAAATAGTTGATTACAGGCTTGAGGGCAGGGAACGTACAAGTGACCATGAGATATCATTTTCAAAAAACCACAGAAGAGCTCAGAAACAAATGTGGACACATCAAAAGAACAAATGAGGATTTTCACCCCAGTTATGACAGAGTAGTTTCTGTTAGACTAACCCACCAAATAAAAACAACTATTAAAAGATGAACAAAGTACATAAAAGCATTGTTTGAAGCAATCAATGCAGGCAAGACTAGGATCCTTGAGAGAGAGCAGTACAGAGGTAAGCACTACATTCACTCTGGTTTTTTTCCCTGAGGCCATTTGACAATTTGCAGCATTAGAGAATAGAGCCCAAACAGAAAACAGCAGTGTTGCTGAACTGAGGACAAAAGTTGGAGTTCAAGGATGTCAATGTGCCAGACACTTGAGAAGCAAAATCCTGAAATGGAGGTAATACTAGTGAAGTGAGTTCAAAAATCTCTATGCAATTTTCCCTTGACGCATTGCCAACTCTGAAGCTGCACAAAATGAGATTTCAATAACACCAGCAGAAAAGAGCAGCTGTAAGGCTAAAGATCTAGGAAAAGATTCTAGCAGTAACACAGTGCTGGGTAACAGAGGTTGGAGTTCAAACCCAACAAGGTGAGGGGCCTTGGTAACCACTCTGGGCTTTCAGATAATACCGCCAAATGGTCACTGTCTGGGAGGAAAGATGATACTCTAAGAGTAAGTACCTTGGAGAAAGGGCAAAGCTAAACTATATCATCCCTAGCAAAGTCTAAAACCAACCCTCAACAGGTTTAAGATGATCTACCTATATTATGGCTACCTACCAGAAGAATGCTTAATCTTGTTTAAAGAAAAATAACATCCAGAATCTACAGTTTTTCATACAAAATGCCCATCATTCAATCCAAAATAATGAGGCATGCTAAAAAAACAGGATTAAACAACTGAAAACCTAGAGAGAAAAACAGACAACAAAATAGATATTCATTTGTTAAATTTAAAATAATTGTGATTAATATGTTTAAGAAATTAGAGCAAAAGATGGCGACTTTCACAAGAGACCTGGAATCTGTTTATAAAAAGAATGAAAATGGAAAGTCTGAAATTGAAAAAAATACAAAAGTTAAGACTTCAATGTATGGGTTTAATAGCAGATTAAACACAGCAAAACATAGGATTAGTGAACTCTAGAAGTAGGTTCAGTAAGAAAAAAACATCCAGATTGAAGCACAGAGAGGGGGAAAAGAAGAACAGAAAACACAGAAAATAACATGATAGATACATGGGACATGGGGAAAAGATTTACCATACATGTAATTGGGATGTCAGAAGAAGAGACAATGAGATAGAGCAATATTTGAAGAAATTTTAGCTGGGAATTTTCCCAAAACTGACAAAAGCCATAAACCACAGATTTTGAAACCAGAAGGAGGATAAACAGAAAGCAAACCACATTTTAGGCACATCATAGTCAAACTGCTGAAAATCAGAGACAGAGAAAAATCTTAAAAAGCATCCAGAGAAAAAAGGAAAAAAAAAAAAAAAAAAAAGACAGCACCTTAAGCAACAATAAAACTGATGGCTAACTTTTCAACAAAAATTATAGAACTCAGAAGACATTGAAATAATATCCTTTAATGTGCTGTAAAAACAGACAAACAAAAGCTGAGAGAATCTGTTGCTAGCAGACCTCCACTAAAAGAAATTCTAAAGAGAGTTCCTTAAGCAGAAGAATAATGATCCCAGGTGAAAGCAAGGAAATTCAAGAAGGAAAACAGACAAACAAAAAGAGAATAAAATATAAATAAATTAATATTGACTTTTAAAACAGCAATGTTTTGTGGGGTTTAAAACATATACTCAAGTAAAATACGTGACAACAGTAGCACAAAAAGAGGCAGTGTAAATGAAGTAAAACTGTTGTGTTAGAAATTGCTAAAAATACTAATTTAAGGTAGGCTGTAATTAACAAAGGATTCACGTTATAATCTCCAGGCTAACCATTAAAAGAAAAATAAAATAATATATAACTAACAAGCTAATAGAAGAGAAATAAAATAATGAACATACCTGACTAATTCAAAAAGAGGCCAAAAAAGAGAGAAAAATAAAGGAAAATGAACAAATGGAATCAATAGAAAATAAGTAGCAATGTAATTATGGTCTCCACTTAAACACAACTGTAACAGCTCCCTACTTTAAATACTAAACATTAATTAAAAGATAAAATAATCACACTGGATTTTTTTAAAAGGTCTAACTGTATGCTTTTCAGAATGGACACACTATATATAAGGATACAGAAAGGTTGAAAGTAAAAAGATGTTTAAAAAATTATACCAAGCAAACATTAACCAAAAGAAAGCTATTGTAACTACATTAATATCAGAGACAGTGGACTTTCTAAGGCAAAAAATATTATTAGCAATAAAGAAGGACATTTCATAATAAGAAAAGAATCAATTCTAAATTTTAATACACATAATAATATAGCTTCAAAATATATAAAGCAAAAGTTGACCAAACTACAGGAGGGATAGAGAAATCCACAATCATAGTTAGAGATTTAAACACACCTCTGTCAGTAAACAATAGAAAAAGCTGACAAAAAGAAATCAGTAGAATATAAAACATTTGAATAACACTTAACTAATCGGTCTTATAGAGCACATATATAGGACACTAAATACAACTTCAAAATCTGCTTTCTTTTCAAGTGTGCAGTGAACATTTACCAAAATAGACCATATCTGGGCCAATAAAGCAAATGTCAATAAATTTCAAAAAATAAAAGTCGTACAGAGTACATTCTCTCTTTGCAGTGCAATTAAACTAGAAGTTCAATGTCAGAAAGATCACCAGAAAATCCCAAAATGTTTGTAAATTAAGCAATATATTTCTAAATAACCAATGGGTCAAAAAAGAAATTCACAATGAAAATTTGGATGATAATTTGAAATTAATAATAATGAAAATATTATATATCTATTTATGGGATGTAAGTAAAGCAGTACTTCAAGGGATATTTAGAACTTAGAATTCATATATTAGAAAAGAAAAAAGATTTAAAATCAATTATCTTAGCCAGGGGTCAGCAAAGTTTTTCTGTAATGGGCCAGATAGTAAGTATTTCAGACTTTGTGGGTCATATGGTCTTTGCAGCTACTCAGCTCTGTCATTGTAGCATGAAAGTAGCCACAGACAAAACATAAATAAATGGAAGTGACTGTGTTCTAATTAAATTTTGTTTACACAGATGGGTGGTGGGTCAGATTTGGCTTGCATGTCGTAGTTTGCCAACCCCTGATTAAACTTCCAACCCAAGAAACTAAACAGAAAAGAAAGAGGAGGATGAAAATAATAAAGATAAGAACAGAAACCAATAAAATAGAAAACCAATGTACGATAAAAATCAACAAAGTCAAAAAATTTATAAAATAGATAAACCCCAACAAAACTGATTTTAAAAAAGAGAAAACGGGGCCGGTCCGGTGGCCCAAGCCGTTAACTGCGTGTGCTCCGCTGCGGCGGCCCAGGGTTTGCCAGTTCGGATCCTGAGCGCGCACCGACACACCGCTTGTCAAGCCATGCTGTGGAGGCATCCCATATAAAGTGGAGGAAGATGGGCACGGATATTAGCCCAGGGCCAATCTTCCTCAGCAAAAAAAGAGGAGGATTGGCAGATGTTAGCTCAGAGCCCATCTTCCTCACAAAAAAAAAAGAAAGAAAAGAAAAAATAATAACAAATTTCTAATATCAGGAATGAAAAAGGAGACATCACTTTAAAACCTACAGTCATTATTAAAAGTATAATAAAAGGACATTAATTTTGACCTCATGCTAATAAATTTAAACATTTAGATGAAATGGACGAATTCTTTGAAAAATACAATACCTCAAAACTGACAGAAAAAACAGAAAGCCTGAAGAGTCCATACCATTTAAAGTACTCAAATCTGTAATTACAATACAGAAAAAAAACCTTCCATCAAAAATATCCAGGCAAAATTGGCTTCACTGGTGAATTCTTCCAAATATTTAAGGAAAAAATAATTCTGATTGTATACAAATTCTTCCAAAGAATAGAAAAAGAGGGAACATTTCCTAACTGTCTTTATTGGACCAATGTAACCTTAATACCAAAACCTGACAAAGACATCACAAGGAAGGAAAATTACAACCAAAAGTTCTCATGAATATAGACATAAAAATCCTAATCAAAATATTATCAATCAAATCCAACATTAACAAAATACTAATGCAACATGACCAGGTGAAGTTTATTCGATGCTTTCAAGGTTGTTTTAACATTTGAAAATCATTGTGTCATTCACAGAAGAAAGGGGGAAAATCATAGTATTATTTTGATATATGCAGAAAAAGCATTTGATAAAATTCAATACCTATTCATGATTTAAAAAATACTTTCAGCAAACTAGGAATAGAAGGGAACTTTCTTAATCTCACAAAGGGTATATTCCAGAAATCTATAGCAAACATCACATTCGATGGTAAGATATTGAACAATTTTCCTCTGAGTAGGAATGAGATAAAGATGTTCCCTCTTACCATTACCATTATAGCACTGTAATGGAAGTCCTAACCAGTGCTATGAGGCAAGAAAAAGAGGTAAAAAGTATAAAAGCTAGAAAGGAAGAAACCAAACTACAGTCATGCATCACTTAATGATGGGGATACATTCTGAGAAATGCATTGTTAGGCAATTTCATCGTTGTACGTACATCACAGAGTGTACTTACACAAACCTAGATGGTATAGCCTACTATACACCTAGGCTATATGGTACTAATCTTATGGGACCACTGTGTTATATGTGGTCCATCGTTGACTGAAACATTGTTATGTGGCATATGACTGCATTGCTATTCACAGAAGGCATGACTGTGTACATATAAAAATCCAAAAAGAAAAAAACTTGACAGATATACTATTACAATTAATACATATATTTAGCAAGATCGCTGGATACAAGATCAATGTTCTAGAACCAATTGCATTTCTAAAAGCTCACAAAAACACTTAAAAATGAATTTTGTATAAAATTTTATTTATAATAGCACCAAAAAAACATTGAATACCTAGGAATACACTTAACAAAAGATATACTTTACCTCTACACTGAAAAATACAAAATATTACTACAAGAAATTAAATAAGACCTAAATAAATGAAAGGATACACCATGTTCATGGATTTCTAAAATGTAAGTTATTCAAATGGATCTATAGATTCAGAATAATCTCAATTAAAATCTCAGCAGGATTTTTTTTGTGCAGGAAGTAACAAGATAGTTTTAAAATTCATGTAAAAATGCAAAGAACCAAGAATTTCCAAGATAATCTTGAAAAGCAACAACACTAAAGGACTTATAATACCTGATATGAAGACTTCTCATAAAGCTACAATAATTAGGACAATATACTTATTAGTATAAGGATTAACACATAGTCCAATGGAACAGAATATTCAGAAACAGTCCCACACATAGACAGATGTACCACAGTTCAGTGGAGAAAGAATGATCTTTTCAATGAATTGTGCTGAATTGATATCTACATGAGAAAAAAATAAATACATTTTTTTGTGTGTGTGAGGATGATTAGCCCTGAGCTAACATCCGATGCCAATCCTCCTCTCTTTTTTGCTGAGAAAGATTGGCCCTGGGCTAACATCCATGCCCATCTTCCTCTACTTTATATGGGACGCTGCCACAGCATGGCTTGACAAGCAGTGCATCGGTGTGCACCCAGTATCCGAACCCATGAACCCTGGGCCCTCGAAGTGGAGCCTGTGAACTTAACTGCTATGCCACCAGGCCAGCCACAAAAATAAATAAATTTTGACACCTACTTCAAACTATAAATACACACAAAATATCCTAACTGGGTTGTAGACCTAAATATGAAAAGATAAGACAATAAATTTTCTAGAAGAAAACAGAAAAATTTTATGATCTTCAGGTAGGCAAAGTTTTTTAAACAGAACACCAAAAGAAAAGATTGGTAACTTGGACGTCATTAAAATTAAGAACTTCTGTTAATCAAAAGATACCATAAAAAGAGTGAAAATATAAGACACGAACTTGGAGAAGATGTTTGCAATATACAAATTTGATAAAGGACTTGTATCCAGAATATATTAAGGACTCCTACAAATCAAAAAAAACAAAAAAGCAATCTAATTTTTTTTTAATAGGCAAAACACTTGATCAGGCACTTTCTAGAAAAGGATAAATGGTAAATACCTTTTGGATAAATGGTAAATAAGCATATAAAAGGTTTTCAACATTATTAGTTAGTCATCAAGAAATACAAATTAAAGCCAACATTGAGATTTTGTTACACAACCATCAGAATGTCTAAATTAAAAGATTGACAATAACAAGTGTTGACAAAGATGTAGAGAAACGAGAACTCATACATTGCTGTTATAGTGTAAATTGAAATAAGCATTTTTGAAAACCAATTTGGCAATATCTACTAAAGCTTAATATGCATTTATCCTATATATAACCCTATATATTCTCCTCATATATATATATATACCTGAGAGAAATAAGTGCTTATGTTTTCCAAAAGACAAGTACATGAATATTTATAGAAGATTCATTCATAATAACTCCAAACTGGAAACAACTCAAATATCCATCAATAGTACAATGGATAAAGTCTGGTATTCAAATAATGAAATATTATACAGCAAAGAAAAAGACTTCACGCAACAACATGGATGACTCTCCAAGATAGTACGTAGTTTTCAAGACCAGGCAAACTAATAAATGGTTATAAAAGTCAGAATAATAATTACCTTGGGGTGGGGGTGTTTATTGACTGAGAAGGGCATAAAGGAGGAGCCTTCTGAAGTGCTGGAAACGTACTATGTCTTGATCTAGTTGGTAGTCTCATGGGTGTATATATTTGCAAAAATTCCTACAATCAACCACCATGAATTGAAAGATAGAATCTTCCTTTTCTGAATTCAATAGATAATTTTTTCCTAATAATCAACAGGTATTTCATTGAGTTCTTTTTAAGTAAAACAGAATCACTGCATATCATCTTGCAAAAAACTTTTAAAAGTCATTTAGATGGATATCTAAATTTTGAATCCTTCATTATCACAATCTTGTGAACTCTAGTTCAAGAATAGACTGGACACCTCCAGTGTGGAGACATTTATTCTACCAACCAAGGCAGAGTATTCACCTTCATGTGATTATAAAGTTCAGATTTGATCTTTAAAACTCAATTTGAAATAAATAGCACCTTTACCACTCATATGAGGAGGATTTCCTAATTTTGTTTTTTGAAAAGAGCCAGCACTGAATGATGGAAATGAGGAGGATTCTAAGACATTCTTCAGAGCAGAAAGTAAAAATTAAAAAAAATAAAATTCCCTAACTCACACAGGGCTTTTTACACTGTCCTTCTTCTCACAAAAACTCACCTTGAACCTGCATGCGAGTTCTCACTAGGTTCAGAGGGTAGCTGACAAACTGACCACAAAAGTTAGAAAAGGCACTACATCCCATCAAAGTCAGCAACCCAGGGTCTTCTGCATAAGTGTTTAGCCAATGAGTCTTCAAAAGCTGACAGAGAACAAAGTAATGATACACTTTAAGAACTATTAAAGTGGGCCGGCTCCGTGGCTTAGCGGTTGGGTGCGCACGCTCTGATGCTGGCGGCCCGGGTTCGGATCCCGGGCGCGCCCCGAGGCACCACTTCTCCGTCCAACGTGAGGCCGAGTCCCACGTACAGCAACTAGAAGGATGTGAACCTATGGCATACAACTATCTACTGGGGCTTTGGGGGGAAAAAAAATGAATAAATAAAATCTTTAAAAAAAAAAAAAAAGAACTATTAAAGAAAACCAATAATAAAATGTTAGTACTTTTCTCACCATACACATACACTCCTTTCTATCTTCTGTATTACATGAAAGCAAAGAATACAAAATACAGTAATCCAGTACAAAGTAGCAAGAGCCATAGGGTATACATTTTGAACTGCCAATTTTTAGTGTAATTTAATGCAATTAATGTTAACCAAGCCCCCAATATTTCCAGGACTCAAATTACCTAAATATTACCTCTTTTCCTAAGCACCATCCTGGCAATTAGAATTATCCAAAAGTCTTCTCTATGTACAAACAACCAGAGATCAGAGAACTTTAGTGATGGAAACTCACTACCCACTCTGGACTGTCAGAGCCCTGATTGCCTTATCTTTTTTTTTTTTTTTTTTTTGTGAGATCAGCCCTGTGCTAACATACGCCAATCCTCCTCTTTTTTTGCTGAGGAAGACGGCCCTGGGCTAACATCTGTGCCCATCTTCCTCCACTTTATATGGGACGCTGCCACAGCATGGCTTGCCAAGCAGTGCGTCGGTGCGCGCCTGGGATCCGAACCAGCGAACCCCGGGCCGCTGCAGCGGAGCGCGCGCACTTAACCGCTTGCGCCACCGGGCTGGCCCCATTGCTGTATCTTTAAAGAAGCTTATTGTGTCAAATTGCATTACCTCTAAAAGCAATATTTTTGTTTCAGGACTCATTTACACTCTTAAAAATTACTGAAGACACCAAAAAGTTTCTGTTTACATGGGCTATATCTATCAATATTATCTATCATATTAGATATTAAAACAGAAAAACTTTAAACCCAAAATACATTGTTATTAGCCATCAGAGCAATGATGTCATCACAAATTATATAGCCTCTGAAAAACTCGCTACTGGCAAGAGAATGAAAGTGACAAACATAACATCTTCAGATTATGAAAATAGTTTAGACTTCAAGGACCCTCAGAAAGAGTCTCAGGAACCCATCCCCAGAATCTCCAGACCATACTTGAGATGACTACTTAAACGGTTTTGAAATATCAAAATAATCATTTTAATCTAAAGATGCTACACAATGGCACTGACTGCTTGTAATGGGCTGAATTGTGTCCACCCCTGAAATTCATATGTTGAAGCCCTGACCTCCAGGATCTCAGAATGCAACCATATTTGAGTAAGGTCTTTAAAGGGGTAATTAAGTTAAAATGAGGTCTTTAGAGGCCTATTCCAGTATGACTGGTGTCCTTACAAGAAGAAATTTGGATACAGAGTGAGGACACAGGGAGAAGGTGGCCATCTGCAAGCCAAGGAGAGACATCTCGAAAGAAATCAAACTGCCAACACCTTGATCTTGGACTTCTAGCCTCCAGAACTGTGAGAAAATAAACGTCTGTTGTTTCAGCCACCCAGTCTGGTATTTCGTTATGGCAGCCCTAACAAACTAACGCACTGCTTTTAAAGCCTTTCCTTATTTAATGTTTCCCAAACTTGACTAATTGTCAGATTCACTTAGGATTTTTACTTGACTTTTCAACTGTAGATCAAAAGTTAGAAAGCAAATTACCGTAGGTTAAGGAAAGAATAAACAATGAGGAAATAAAGTATAGACAAAACTTCACATCCTTTGGGAGTAAAGGAATGAGAAATTGATAGCAGTTGCTAGTAATGGAGGAGGAGTTAGAGAGAAAATTTGTATTTTGTTTTGTTTGGACTTTTGTTCTACTTTGAAAAAGAGACTTGAAGGTGATTACTAAATGTCCAAGGGGAATACTGACAGAGCAAGAACCTGGATCAAGAGCCAAGGTAGAATAGTCAACTTCAGTAAGAAAGAGAGACATGATCTCCGAGACATAACTGATGATAATGATGGTATCTCACACTTACACAGCACTTTTCATGTGCGGGACAGATCTAACCATTTCACATACATTAATCTAACACTCATAAAAACCCCATGAGGTAAGTCCTCTTGTTATCCTACAATTCCCTTGTTTATTTTTTCTCCCTTCATCATGCTGATATGACTGAACTACCCTGCCTAAAACCAACTCTGCCAACTCCATGTCTGCTCCCATGCAGCTAAACATGGCTGAAAAACACACCCACACTGACTGTTCTCATTTTAAATTCATGTTCATAAAATCGTTAAGTGGACCTTTAATTTTTCCCTGGAATAATACCATATATCCCATGACCGTTTACTCTCCCAACATACCAAGACCATTATTTCATACTTTCTCCACTGTCCTGAAACTTCTAACACTAGCTGATCCTAAAATTCACATGAAAATGCAAGGGGCCCAAAATAGCCAAAACAATGCTGAGAAAAGAAGAACAAAGTTAGAAGACTCACACTTTCCTTTCCTTTTTTTTCAATTATTTTACTGAGGTCATATTGCTTTATAACATTGTATAATTTCAGGTGTACATTATTATATATCAGTTTCTATATAGACTGCATCATGCTCACCACCAATAGTCTAATTTTTGCCCATCACCATACATATGTGCCCCTTTACCCTTTTCACCTAGCCCCCTCCACCCCCTTCCCCTCTGGTAACCACTAAACTGTTCTCTTTATCCATGCGTTTGTTTAGTTTCCACATATGAGTGAAATCATATGGTGTTTGTCTTTCTCTGTCTGTCTTATTTTGCTTAACATAATACCCTCAAGGTCCATCCATGTTGTTGCAGATGGGATGATTTTGTCTTTTTTTGAAGCTGCATAGTATTCCATTTTATATATATACCACATCTTCTTTATCCATTCATCAGTTGATGGGCACTTGGGTTGCTGCCATGTCTTGGCTATTGTGAATAACGCTGCAATGAACATAGGGGTGCATAAATATCTTTGAATTGTTGATTTCATGTTCTTTGGATAAATACTCAGTAGTGGGGTAGCTGGATCGTAAGGTATTTCTATTTTTATTTTTTTGAGAAGTCTCCATACTGTTTTCCATCATGGCTACCAGTTTACATTCCCACCAGCAGTGTATGAGGATTCCCTTTTCTCCAAATCCTCTCTAACATTTGTTATTTTTTGTCTTGGTAATTATAGCCATTCTGATAGGTGTAAGGTGATCTCTCATTGTAGTTCTGATTTGCACTTCCCTAATAATTAGTGATGTTGAACATCTTTTCATGTGCCTGTTGGCCATCTCTATATCTTCTTTGGAAAAATGTCTGTTCATATCCTCTGCCCATTTTTTGATCAGGTTGTTTTTTTGTTGTTGAGTTGTATGAGTTCTTTATGTATTTTGGAAATTAATCTCTTGTCAGATATATGATTTGCAAATATTTTCTCCCAGTTGATGGGTTGTCTTTTTGTTTTGTTCATGGTTTCCCTTGCCTTGCAGCAGCTTTTTAGTCTGATGTAGTTCCATTTGTTTATTTTTTCTTTTGTTTCCCTTGCCTGAGTAGACATGGTATTCGAAAAGATGCTGCTGAGACCAATGTCAAAGAGTGTACTACCTAGATTTTCTTCTAGGAGTTTTATGGTTTCAGGTCTTACATTCAAGTCTTTAATCCATTTCGAGTTAATTTTTATGTATGGTGTAAGATAATGGTCTACTTTTATTCTTTTGCACGTGGCTGTCCAGTTTTCCCAACACCATTTATTGAAGAGACTTTCCTTTCTCCATTGTATGCTCTTGCCTCCTTTATTAAAGATTAGCTGCCTGTATATGTGTGGTTTTATTTCCGGGCTTTCAATTCTGATCATTGATCTGTGTGTCTGTTTTTGTGCCAGTACCATTCTATTTTGATTAGCATAGTTTTATAGTATATTTTGAAGTCAGGGATTGTGATGCCTCCAGCTTTGTTCTTTTTTCTAAGGATTGCTTTGGCTATTTGGGGTCTTTTGTTGTTCCATGTAAGTTTTAGGATTCTTTGCTCTATTTCTGTGAAGAATGTCTTTGGGATTCTGACTGGGATTGCACTGAATCTGTAGATTGCTTTAAGTAATATGGACATTTTACCTATGTTTGTTCTTCCAATCCATGAGCATGGAATATCTTTCCATTTCTTTATGCCTTCTTCAATTTCCTTCAATAATGTCTTATAGTTTTCAGTATACAAGTCTTTCACCTCCATGGTTAAATTTATTCCTAGATATTTTATTCTTTTTGTTGCGATTGTAAACAGGATTGTATTCTTGAGTTCTCTTTCTGCTAGTTCATTATTGGTGTATAGAAATGCAACTGATTTTTCTAAGTTGATTTTGTACCCTGAAACTTTGCTGTAGTTGCTGATTATTTCTAATAGCTTTCTGGTGGATTCTTTAGGGTTTTCTATATATAGAATCATGTAGTTCGCAAACAGCAAGAGTTTCACTTCTACCTTTCCAGTTTGGATACCTTTTTCTTGCTTAATTGCTCTGGCCAAAACCTCCAGTACTGTGTTGAATAGGAATGGCGCGAGTGGGCGACTCATGCTTTCTGATTTCAAAACTTACTACAACACCATGATCAAGTGGGATTTATTCCAGGGATGCAGGGATGGTTCAACATCCACAAATCACTTAATGTGATACACTACATTAACAAAATTAACAATAAAAATCACGTGATCATCTCAATAGATGCAGAGAAAGCATTTGACAAGATACAGCATCTATTTATGATAAAAAACTTACTACAGAGCTACAGCAATCAAGACAGTGTGCTACTGGCATAAGGACAGATATACAGATCAATGGAGTGGAATTTGAGAGTCAGAAACAAACCCTTACACTTATGGTCAATTGATTTTCAACAAGGGTGCCAAGACAGTCCAGTAGGGAAGAACAGTCTTTTCAACAAATGGTGTTGAGACAACTGGATATTCACATTCAAAAGAATGAAGTTGGACCCCTGCCTGACACCATATACAGAAATTAATTCAAAATGGATCATAGATCTAAATATAAGAGCTAAAACTATAAAACTCCTAGAAGAAAACATAGAAGTAAATCTTCTGTGATCTTATACTAGGCAGTGGTTTCTTAGATATGACACGATATGCACAAGTGACAAAAGGAAAAATAAGTAAATTGGCTTCATCAAAATTTAAAACTTTTGTGTTTCAAAGGATACCGTAAAGAAAGTAAAAAACAACCACGGAATGGGAGAAAATATTTGCAAATCAAAAATATCTGATAAGAGACTTGTATCCAATATATACAAAGAACTCCTACAAGTCAACAATAAATAGGCAAATAAACTAATTAAAAATGGGCAACAGGGGGCCAGCCCAGTGGCATAGGGGTTAAATTCGCATGCTCCACTTCAGTGGCCTGGGGTTTGCAGGTTCAGATCCCGGGCACGGACCTGCACACTGCTTGTTGAGCCATGCTGTGGCAGGAGTCCCACATAAAACAGAGGAGGATTGGCAACAGATGTTAGCTCAGGGCTAATCTTCCTCACCAAAAAAAAAAAAAAAAAAAAAAAGATGGGCTGGCCTGGTGGCGCAAGCAGTTAACTGCGCGCGCTCTGCTGCAGTGGCCCGGGGTTCGCCAGTTCGGATCCCAGGCATGCACCAACGCACCGCTTGTCAAGCCATGCTGTGGCGGCGTCCCATATAAAGAGGAAGATGGGCATGGATGTTAGCCCAGGGCCAGTCTTCCTCAGCAAAAAGAGGAGGATTGGCAGATATTAGCTCAAGGCCGATCTTCCTCAAAAAAAAAAGAAAGAAAGAAAGAAAGAAAAAGAATGAAATACTGATACATGCTACAACACAGATGAACCATGAAAATATTATGCCAAGTGAAAGAAGCCAGTCACAAAAGACCACATATTGTATGATTCCATTTATATGACATATCCTGATAAGACAAATCTATAGAGACAGAAAGTAGATTAGTGATTGCCAGGGAGCTGGGGAGATGGGAATGGGGAGTGACTACTAATGGGTACAGGGTTTCTCTCTGGAGTGATGAAATGATCTGAAATTAGGTAGTAGTGATGGTTGCACAACCCTGTAATATACTAAAACCTACTGAACGGTGTACTTTAAAATGGTGAATTATATGTTATATGAATTATATCTCAATAAGGCTGTTATTAAAAAAAACTTGTCAGACATGGCATTCCTCTCCTCAAAAACCTCCAGTGGTTTCCCGTTTCACCTAGAGTAAAAGTTAAAGTCCTTTCTAGGGTCTGCAAGGCCCTGCTAAATCTGGTCCCCCACTCACTATCTGACCTCATCTCCTACTACTCTCTTCTGGCTCACTCCACTCCAGCTGCACAGGCATGCTCCCACCCTAAAAGTTGTCCCTATAGATACACGTATGGCTTACCCCCTCACTTCCTTCAGGTCTTTACTCAAAGGTCACCTTCTCCAAAAGGCCTCCCAGACCATGATCTCTAAAATTTCAGTCCCTAACACGACCTACTCTCCTTCCCTCCTTTGTTTTTCTCCATAACCCTTATCACCAATGCATTATATGTTTCCGTTGTTTATTGTCTGTCTCCCAGTGAAAGAATGTTGAACTCGCCAAGAACGGGACTTTCTGTCTCTTGTTTGGTGCACCCAGAACAGAGCCTGGGACATGCAACTCAATAATTATTTGATTGGGAATAAATATCTATTTTTAAGGTGAGAGAATCCAGGCACAGAGAGGTTAAGTAAATTATGGAGCCGGAATTTAAACACAAGTGGTCTGAGTCCATGATCCTAATCCAGAGTCCATGATCCTAATCACTATCCTAACCACTGATAGGAATTAAGAAGTCTGGTGGGGCAGAAGGTCCTCAGGATTACTGAAAAGGGAGGGAGGTGGATAAGGAAGGTCATGGTCGATGGTCTGTCAGAATCAGCTGCAGAGAATGACCAAAGTGAAACTGGACACTTCTAACACAGAAAATAGGTCATTATTATTTTTCATTCCTTGCCCCCCCACCACCAAAAACACTCAATTTACATTCTTCCCTTAACTTTTTTTTTTTAATTTTTTTTTTTTTTTTTGAGGAAGACCAGCCATGAGCTAACATCCGATGCCAATCCTCCTTTTTTTTTTGCTGAGGAAGACTGGCCCTGGGCTAACATCCGTGCCCATCTTCCTCTACTTTATATGGGACGCCACCATAGCATGGCTTAACAAGCCGTGCGTCTGTGCGTGCCCAGGATCCGAACCGGCGGCGTGAACCCTGGGCCACCACAGCAGAGCGCGCGCACTTAACTGCTTGCGCCACTGGGCCGACCCCTCCCTTAAGTTTTTTTTGAGACTCAAGTGACTATAACTGATTTGAAGTAGATAATTATTATTAATAATTATCCACAAGGCAACTCAATAAAAATAACAAGAGCCAAATCAGACTTCTGACACTAGAAAAAAATGGAAAGCAAAACAATGTCATTCAATCTCCCTGGTGGTCTGGAGATCAGGAGAGAGGTTTAAAATCAGATCTGCGAGTGACTGGTATACCAGCTATCTTGAAACCCAGCAACAGATGGAGTCACCAAAGGACACTGGGTTGAGTACAAGGAGAGAGAGGGGAGGCTGAGGTCAATACTTACAGGAAACCAGCATGTAATCCTGAGGAAGAGGAGCCAGCAAAACTGAATGTAAAGAATGTGTTTTCTATTAACTCTGCCCTTAAATGCATATGATTTGATAAAAATTTTTCAGTTGTATTATATTTTCAGATCTAATTAATCTGTTGTAAATCCATCATGAAACAAACTCACCTCATAAGTAGTAATATCTATGCCTGCATATGGTACGACAGCCAGAAGACTAGGAATATAACCTTTGTAAAAGCCTGTAACCCTTTCAATCTTCCAAATCTTCCTGGCACAATCCAATATCCCAGAGTGCTGTCCAGTTCTACTTATAGCCAAATTAGTTTTTAAAACCTGAATGTGAAAGAAATTAATGTTATAAGGTCATTGATCTGTTATCTAACCCAGAGCATTCCCATAAATTGTGGGTTACAGTGCTCATCCATTATTATGGAATTAAAAAGAGAAAACAATCTTACGTCAAACTGTATTTTCAATGACAGTATACCTATACATTTTCCTACTATTCCCCAGAATATTTTCGTTTTCCATAGGAGTATTTTACAAATAGAGTGCTTAAATGCTTTTACCAAATTTCTGAATGTAACTTTGTAGGAAGATAGTGTGTCTGAATCCAGCTCTGTCTTCTTTTTGTCCAAATTACATAAGAGTGGAGCCATGGCTATTGTACTGTGACTCAGATAAGGAACCCAAAAGAAAAGTGAAGTTCTTACAACCTCCATTCCCAATCTTAGTATCCTAATAAACTAACATTAGGATTTCACAAACATCTACACACATATATATACACACACACCTTGTGAATGGCTACAGATATGTAAGATTTTTTTAACACTTGCCATATAAGTCACTAAACATTTTGTTTGATCAAGATTTCCAAAACTGAACTCTTGATCTTCCTTCTCAATCTGCTCTGCATGCAGCCTTGCCCATCTTAGTTGAGTATATCTCCATCCTTTCAGTTGCTCAAGATGAAAAACTTGAAGTCACCCTTGACTCCTTTTTCTCTTATTCCCTACATCTAATCCATCAGGAAATCCTATTGGGTCTACCTTCAAAATACATCCAGAATCTCACCAACTTCTTTGTTATCACCACGGTTTAAATCACTACGATCTTTCTCCTGCATCAATTCCATTGCTTCCTAACTTCCCCTCTTGCCACCTGCAGTCTATTCTCAATATAGCAGCCAGAATGATCCTTTTATAAAGAAAGTCTGGTCATCTACTCCAAACCCTACAATGGCTCCTCATATCACCAGAGTAACTGTGAAAGCTTTCTCTGATCTATCTGATCTGCCTCCCCCACTACCCCTCTGACCTCATCTTCTACAACTCCCCCCCTCATTCACTTTGCTCCACACACCAGCCTTTACTGTTCCTTGGGCCAGCCAGACATACACCCACCTTAGGGCCTCTTGCATGTTCCCTCTTCCTGGAATTCCCTCACCTCCTTCCAAGTCTTTGCTCAAAAAGTCACCCTATCAATGAGCCTACCCATCTTCTTTAACACTGCTACCCCACCCCCTGATATTCTGCTTCCCTTTACACTGTTCTAATATTTTCTTTTTCCCATACCACTTATCACCTTAGAAGGTATTGATCACCTTCTAAAATACTATATAATTTATTTCTTATGTTTATTGTCTGTCTTCGCTGCTAGAACATAAGTTTCTCAAGTGCTTAGAACAGTGCCTGACAAGTAATAGGTGCTCAATAAATATTTGTTGAATAAATTAATCAAGGTAAAGATTTCTTGGCTTCAAAAGCTTAAAAACTCCAGTCTACTGTCCTTATAATTGAAATGATTTTCTATTCTCAAGACAAAATAATCATCCTTTTTGTTGTTGTTGTTTTTTTAGAGAAATTTTTTTTTTGAGGAAGATTGGCCCTGAGCTAATGTCTGTTGCCAATATTCCTTTTTTTCCCTTTTTTCTCCCTAAAGCCCCAGTAGATAGTTGCATGTCATAGTTGTACATCCTTCTAGTTGCTCTATGTGGGACGCCGCCTCAGCATGGCTTGATGAGCGGTGCATAGATCCGCACCCAGGATCTGAACAGGCAGACCCTGGGCCGCGAAGCGGAGCACACAAACTTAACCGCTACACCACTGGGCGGTCCTGTGTTGTTGTTGTTTTTAAATGTAAACATATATATATAATTAAAAGTGAAAGCACCACTCCCACATACACATAAATACCAAAGTAAAGAAAGACCAAAAAAAAAAAAAAAAAAAAAAAGACAGAGGAACTGATCCAGAAAAAGGGTATTACAGAGACCTGACACATGATCCTATATTGGCTACCCCTCAAATTTTTTTAATGTAAAAAATTACTATTACAACAAATGGCAATTAATGACATCTAAATAAGGACTGTGGATTAGATAATAGTATTGTATTATTGCTAAATTTCCTGATTTTGATAATATATAAAGAAAGTTCTTGTTCTTAGGAAATTCCTACTGAAATATTTAGAGGTAAAAGGGCACAATGTTTCTAACTTTCTCTCTATCTACACACACACACACACACACACACACACACACATGCACATATGCACATATGTATGGAGAGAGAGACAGGGAGCAAATGGGGCAAAATATATACTGGCATTTGTATAAAGAGTATCCAGGATTTCCCGGGGCTATTCTATAAATTTAGTTTGAAATCATATCAGAATAAAAATTCATCTCCGCCCACCACACACAAAAAAAGCAAAAACCACCACCCCACAGTGATTGGTTTTCTTTTACATTTTTGTTCTTAGATTTGCCTTTGTTAAACCACAACTTCTCCACTAATCCTGGCAAGTACAAAAGCTGATACACCATTTGTAACAGGAGTCTGGAACCCTTGGGGAAATGATGGAATAAAATGGAAAGGCTAAGAGGAATAGATACAAGGCAGAAAGGAAAGCATACAGAAAACCCTGATGATGCTGAAGTTCAGTATGAGAAAAAGAGCTATAGCTCTGTGTCAAGTGGTCCTCAATTTTATCCTCTTTCCTTTGTCACTGAGAGACGCTATGACAGAAATGTATACGCAGGACTCTCCTTATCTCCTACTAAATCAGTTACTTCTTTACTGTGCAAATGTGAAGCCACATAATCTGAAGGAAGTACTGCTTACCCTAGGTTATATATAAATACTGTCACACAAATACACAGGCCAGTTTAGACCCTGAAAGTAAAATCATCTTAAAATTTAAAAACTAGGTGCAAAATTTATATTGTTTTTTACAATTGGATGTTTCTTCCTTGTGATATGAAGGAGTAAAAAAGGATCGACATTACAGAAAAAATACTCAAAATATATTTAAATTACTTACAGCAGCTCTGACTCATAGCTCTAAAATTAATCACTTTCATGTTTAATCCAGGTGCTGGTGTGTTTCTTGTATCCATTAATTTGGAATTTAGAAAAAATAAAGTTAACAGAACAAACTGAAGACTTTAAAATAAGTATAGTTAAAATCCTCAGAGGAATTCAAGAGTATATTGAATCTAGGTTTAGAAAAAAACTAGACATATTGGAAATTAACATTTTCATCATTGAAAAACAATTCAACAGACTGGCTGTAGAGCAACATGGAAACAGCTAAGGAGTAAATCCAGGATGGGCACATCAAGTCAGTGAATTCTCCCAGAATATAACTCAGAAGGGTAAAGAAAGAGAAAGAATAAGAAAAAGGACTCATGGGCTTTGGGATGATATCACCAGGAATTCCAATACCCATCAAATAAGAGTTTCAGAAGGAGAGTACAGAAGGATCAAAAAGAAAAACACAATCCAAAATTTAATAGTAGAAAATTTCCCAGGGTTGTAAAAATGCAGACATTTTCATTGAAAAGACCCAAAATTAACTAAGTAAGATGAAACGAAAGGGTCCAAACCTACACATGTCATGGTGAAATTTCAGAAAAACAAGGATTAATGGAAAATCTTAAGAGCTTCCAGATTATTCAAATTAATAAGAGTAATGTAGAGTGGTTGGATACAAGTTAAACATAAAAATCCAAGAGTTTTCATATATACCAGCAATAAACATTAGCAAAATGTAATGGAATACATTAATAGCAACAAATATCACAAAGTATCTAGTAATACAAAAGCCTCAAAATGTGTAAGACATATATAAGAAAATTATAAACATTATCAAAGAATATAACAGAAGATCTAAATAGAGAGAGACATACCTCATTTCTGGATGAAAACAAGATTCAGTATTGTAATTGTCATTTCTTCCCCAAATTCACTCAGTACAGTTAGAGTCAAATCTCAACTGGGTTGGTTTTTGTTTTTGTTTTTGTTTTTTAAGGAAACTTGGCAAGCCAGTTCTAAAGTTCATATGGAAAGGAAAATGCAAAAATAGAACAGCAACAGAAACACCAGCTTAGATGTCACAGCTCTGGTGACATTGCCCTAATGATAGAATTTTCCTGCTCAATATAATTGCTACTAATGATAAGAGGATTGTGGCGCATTTGAAAAAAAAAATTAGCCATAATTTTTACTAAAGAAAGCAATTAAATCAGCTTTTTTCAACAGCACTTACCTCTAAGGGGTAAACAAAAGACTGTGCAGTAGCACCAGCCAAAGAAGCAGAAGCAAACTTCTCAATAGTTTCTAATTTGACTCCTTCAGAAGAAAGAAACTTCATATACTGTATTAACAAGAGTTCAAAGGTATGTTAGTACTCGGAAGTCGCAAAGGGCGTACAACTTATTCAATATCAATGAATACCTAGGCGTGTAATTTATAATGCACATTACCAAGCACCTAAATATACTCATGTACATTGGATAGAAGGCCCCAACCTTAACAGTAGAGACTTCTTGTATGTCTTTTTGCCTAGAATAAGATCTGGTATATAGCAGACATCTAACAAGTGTTGATTATAGTAAGGAATTAATATAATAAGAATGGAAACCATTGAGACGGAAACAACTGAGAACCTTATGCAATAAGTTCTGATAGCAACTGTGTCAAATTTTAATGCAGCAACATGACATGACAAACAAACCCAGGATTTGATCTTGGCTAGGTCGCTTATTGAGTAATCTAGGACAAGTTATTTAACTTCTCTATAACTCAGTTTCTTTATCTGGAAAATGAAGGTAAGTGCCTTGTCCATGCCAATCACCATTATACCTGCAGTTCGTACTTTGCAGAAGTGTTGTGAAGATTAAATGCAATAATGCAGACATGTAAAGTGCTTGCCACATAGAAACTGAGGAAGTGATCATTATTACTGCATATATCACTGATGATAAAGTTTTCCTTAAGGATTTTCAATAGAATATCTCCTTGGCCACTGTGGTCTTTATTTTAGCTTCTTTCAAGCCAATCGGTACATCCTATCACTCTGCAATATTGATTAGTTCAAGAATGCCTATATGACACAACCTGGACCAGTGAGATCCAAGGAAATGTTATAGTGAGACTTCTCGAAAGAAGCTCCCTTTCTCTTCTGAGAGAACAGCAAGGAGAGTCAGCTGTCTTCCTGCTACACAGGAACAAAGAAACGTGAAACCCTGGAAGCCTCTGGCAGTCATCTTTCACCCACAAAGGGAGTGAATCTTAGGAAAAAGCACTCAGTGTGAGTCAGAGAGAAGAGAGGGGAGGAAATGGAGTCTTTAGTGACGCTTAAGCTGATAAATGAAGCCTCATCAGAAGTCCACCCTATTTCTGAATGTGAGAAAATAAATTCCCTGTATTATTATGCAAGCCAATTTGAGTCCCACTTTCTGTTATTTATGACCTAAAGATTCCTAACTGATAAGAGCACCTCAAGCTCCACATGCCTGAAGCTAAATGCACACTCTTCCCTCCCCCAAATCTTGTGATCTTCCTAAAGGATAGCTGTCATTTCCAAAAATAGTATACTATGAATGGTGCCCCTGGGAACGTGTGACATAGTCTTGCCCAGGTGTTCCCCATCACAATAAATGGCCCCAGTTGAACAAACTAGAAACTTCAGTATCATCCTTAACACCTCCCTCTCTCTTACACTTCACAAGCAATTATAACAAAATCTTAGCTACTTCCTACATACCTTTATGATCTATCCACTTTCTCTCCACTGATATCACTCTCACCTCTCACCTGGATTACAGCATACCGGCCCAACTGTTCTCCCTCCACAAGCTTTTGCCCTTCCTCACTTGCCTGCCTGCCTCTTCAGCCTCATCTTTAACCACAATCTCCACTCTAGCCATACTGAGCTTCTTTTAGTACGTTAAACACACCTTGCTCTTTTCCCTCCAGGGCTTTACAAATGTTATTCCCTCCGCCTGGAACATTCTTTGCTTTGTCTTTCAACTGGAAATTTTCCACGTACCCTTTTGGTTTCAACTCAAACGTTACCTCCTCCAGGAGGACTTTCCTAGCCCTCAACCTAGTTTGAGTCCCTCTGTATCATTTTCCCATGGTACCCTGTATTATGCTTTATGTAATACTTGGGACCACTGTTTATTGAGTGCTTACGATGTGCCCAGCTTCTTGCAGGGTAGATATGACTTCCCACATTTTATGGATGAGACAACTGATGTTCAGAGACATTATGGGAACTTGTCCAAGTTCACACAGCTAGAATGTGCCAAATACATGTCTGTGGTCTCTAAAGCCCTGCTCTGTCCACTGCCTCATTTTGTCTTCCGTGATTCAATGATATAAAGTTGAATTCAGTGAACTTACTATACTATTGTGAAGTTTCAAGGTAGAAACCCAAATGCATCATCTAAAATAGCTTTTATTGAGGAAATATTAAGACCATAAAGAAGGAATTTCTTTTAAAAACAGCATTAAGATAAAATAAAAGCATTATTATTATATAATAATATTATAATACTGTTCCAATATAGATATTAACAACAGTTTCCCTTTGTTTTGTAATACTCTGAGGCAATTTTTTAAAAAATAAAATTTAATAACTTTTCCTTGTTAATAAATGTCATAGGCAGTACAGCTTTACCTGTTCATACAACCAGACCTTAACAGCTGTTTCAGGAGCAATCTTGAGAACATTCACACCATTTCCTCTCCACAAAGAAATGACTCCACCCTCTTTCACCATCTCTATTAAACGGCTTATTATCTTCACATTCTGTGTTTCTAAACTCTGAGCCTTGGAAAGGAAAGGAAGAATTTTGAAAATCACAACATGACTTGAAGAGCTTTGAAAATCACATATTGTAATTCTCATATGGTAGGCAGGAAAGAGTTAAAGTTCCCAAAATATTGAAAGTCTCTCCTATTGGGGAAGCAGCAGCTGTTTGGGTGATTAGAAAGCTTTGGAAGCATGTTTATTTTGATCCCTGCTCTATAGCTTAGGAAGGAGGACACCTTAGACGTGAGACATGGATAAACATGCCATAAACATGGTTGCTTTGTTTCCTGCTCCTCAGGGGGATGAACAAATGGCTCTCCCATGATGAAAAGAATGAATCAGGTGTAAATTTCAAAATCAGAACCAAAGAAGCCACATTCCTGAAAAGCTAAGGACACTGAAACTCAGAGAACTTATTGCTAACAAGTGGCTGTGAAGCCTCTAACAAATATGATCATTATGGTCAGTGTAAGCAGAGAACAGAGGTGAAATCCAACTAATTCTGTGGCCAACAGACCTGAGACTTTCTCCATGGCACATATCGGAAAAGAGATATTCAGTTTAGCCTTGAGACAGCATCAGAGAATGTGCCTGGTACATTGAATATACTGAGTATAACATAAGAAAAATTAAGCCCAGAACAATGTGATCCAGCATGTGATTGAAGACAACAGGAGGAAAAAAAGACAAATTCAACGAATATAGTCCAGTAAGAGAAGATGCAAAAGTGGTTTAAAAATAAGAAGTACTAAAGAGCTATTTGTTTTTAGGGGACCTGGGAAGGCACCCCTTGCAGTAAGACAGTTGGATGCTTACTAAATGTGGAGGGGACCAGAAGCCTCCATGCAATACATATATGAAGAGGAAAGGTGGAAAAAATGACCAAAAAATGAAAAAACAAAAATCCAAGAACCAGAATGAGGATAATCACTAAGTTAGCTGCAGCCAGAAGACAATTACCAACTCACTATTGAAGAGAGAAAGACATGTAAACTCAGAATGATACCTGTATTGTACAGCCACAATAATAAATGTTTGCTTTAATTGTGCAATAAATCTGTATAGGAGGGCTGATATTCAACCAATATATAAAATAAGGAAATACTTCTAGACTGGCTGGTACACAGTCACTGAGCTGAGCCCTTGCATACCCACCCCCTACTGCACCAGTCACTTTGGCTCCAGGGAGTCCCAGGTGGACTCCACTTTGAAGGGGTGCCTGCCCAGGTGACCACTAACCAGTCTACATACCTGCCTTCCTACCAGCCAACCACCCTCTCATGTCAGTTCAGAGCAAGTTCAGACAAAGACAGGGGAGAAAACGCCCCTGAAGGTGACATTTGCACCCTGACAGGCAAATGCTATGTATCCATTTGACCCCAGAGCTGTGACAGACCACCACCAGCCAGTGCACTCCAAAAGTTACCTTACATGGCCATTTATTGGTACTGTAGCCTTTGTGGCATTCTTTAGTCTACACAGATTGTTAAATATTTTTTAAACCATTCCTCCTATAGAGTCAAGTCATAATGTAATAATGTAATCAAAATATTCTCCTTCGAGTGACATAAGGTATATCAGTTAACTATTGCTGTGTAACAAACCACCCTACAAAACTCAGTAGCTCAAACAACAACCATTTCATTTGCTTGTGATTCTATGGATTAGCAATTTGGACTGGGATCAACTAGGTGGTTCTTCTGCTATTCTTTCCTCTGGTCACTTATGTGGCTGTAGTCATCTGACAATTTCACTAGAGCTGGATGGTCCAAGATGGCTTCAAACATACGGCTGGTGATTGGTGCTCACTGTTAGCTGAGCCTCTCTCTCTCCATGTGGTTTCTTATTTTCAAGTAGGTTAGTCCAGGCTTCTTTGCACGATGGTCTCAAGGCATTAAGAAAGCAAGAGCAAAAGCTGCAAGATCTCTTGAAGCCTAGGCTTAGAAGTCCCTGAACAAGGCCAATGCAGATTCAAGGGATGGAAAAATAAACTCCACCTCTTGATAGGAGGAGTAGCAAAGTCACATTGCAAAGAGTGTGCTAACAAGGATGGGAAGAATTATGGAGTCTATCTTTGCAAACAATCTACCACCAGGAGGTATGGCATTAGATCCATAGAGAAAGAAATATTTTTCTGGCACACCACTTGGCTTTACAATGAATAATATTTATATCATCATAAGAACATAAATGCTATTTATTGATTTTAAACAGTTAAAATAATCCTATTGATAAAACATAGAGGATATAAATATGATTATAGAATGGAATATAATATTAACAACACTGATAATTTTGAAAAGGATATACTTCAACTCTCTCCTAGGTAGTCATAAATGCCATTAGTAAGATAAAAATATAAGTGACAAGGGGCCAGCCTGGTGGCATAGCGGTTAAGAGCGCGCGCTCCACTGCGGCAGCCCAGGTTCAGATCCCGGATCGCACCGAGGCACCGCTTGTCAGGCCATGCTGTGGCGGCGTCCCACATAAAGTGGAGGAAGATCGACACAGATGTTAGCCCAGGGCCAGTCTTCCTCAGTAAAAAGAGGAGGACTGGCATGGATGTTAGCTCAGGGCTGATCTTCCTCACACAAAAAATATATATATGTATATATAAGTGACAGGATTCACTCCAGTTTTTAGATCCTCCTGAAAGTTTTGGTGCACCACTTATTATCTCTCTTGCCAACAAGATCTTTTATAAAATATTACCTGGTGTTGGTGAGGATACAGGCAAACAGGTAATACATAAGTTACTAGGAAAAGTATAAATTAGTATTACCTTTCTGAAGGGAAATATGACAAAATATCAAAAGCCTTAAGATATACATAGAATTCCACTTGTGGTAATGGCAAGCTAGGTAATTAGGACTGAACTTCCCACTAAGGACAACTGAAAAAGCTGACGAAATGTGTTTTTCTTAAAGGTACCCATGAGCTAACAAGACAGAGACATATTACAGGGCCAATATCTAGGAGAGAAGGAGAAAACCCAGAAAGGTAAGACGAGCACTCAAGTGTATTTTGGATACAGAAGAAACAATTGTGAAATTAAGTTGTTGTTTTGGTGGCTTCACAGGGTTAACAGAGAACAAAAGAGAAAGCTCACGCCCACCAAAGGTATAGGCCTCTGACAAACCACCTCCACTTTAAATTGGGGCTTTGCAGGGCTATACCCTCACGGTAAGGGTAAATGGGAAGAAAGCAGCCTCTGCAAGGACTCGCTGCATGGCTTTGTATCACCTGGGCCATCCAGGGAACTTCAAGACTTGAACTTGAATTAAAGTGATCCCAGATGGACAGCACTCCCAGGTACCTGACAGAAACAAACAAAAATCTGGTCTGAAGTTGGATATCATCATCCTAGTCCCCAAATTATCACTACAAGTGATATTTTAAAAACAAACAAAAAAACTAATGGAGGGGAAAAAACCAGAAGGATTTTTTAAAATACAATAGAAGGCAAGAAAGGAGAAAGAGAATCTTAGAATAGGCAAGGCAAATAAAAAGCATAAAATAAGATGGTAGTTTTAAATAAAAATATTAATAAGTATATTAACTATAAATGGAATAAATCTTTCAGTTAAAGATATGACAAAATTCAACCGTATGCTGTAAGTGACTTATCTAAAACATATAAATACAGAAAGTTTGAAAATAAAAGGGTGACAAAGGATACATCACACAAATCCCAACAAGGAGAGGGGAGTGTGGCTATATTAATGTCAGATAGAATAGAACTAAAAGTGTTTATGAAGATAAAGAGGGTCACTTCACAATGATAAAAGGTTCAATTCACCAAGAGTATACAAATTTGGGGCCTCAAGACATATAAAGGAAAAAGTGAGAGAGCTACAAGGGAAGGGCAAAACCTGGGAGGGGTCCCTGCACCCTGGCCCTGGTATCTCACCCTCAGTGAGAGAGGTCTGAGGGAGTGTGGCAGAATGCAGAAGCAGGAGCCTCCCGTGCATAGAGGGAAAGAGAAGATGGCAAAAGAAACAATGAGGCTACAAAAAACTTGTGGAGTTTTCAAGTAACTAATTCACAGGGAATTTAGTTCTTGTGGTCATTCCTTGGTTCCCTTGGTGACAGGAGAGAATACAAATAAACAGGATGTGTAAATTCCTTTTATAACACAAATTATGAGTTGCTAAGAGAGTAGAGTGCTTATCTTAAAAGTGCTTATCACAAGAAAAAAAGTTGTAACTATGTGTGGTGATGGATGTTAACTAGACTTACTGTGGTGATCATTTTGTAATACATACATGTATCAAATTATATGTTATATACCTGAAAGTAATATGAGGTTATATGTCAATTATCTCTCAATTTTAAAAATTCTGTGGGAGAAACATAGCTAGAAAACACAACTAATGGCAGAGGAAATCTATACCAGTGACCTAAAATATCCAATCCTTCATTTTGAATATGAAAGAACAATAAAGAATCACCATATATACAGGGAGAGGAATGCAGCATAAAAATCTAAAACTAAGATAAACAGAATAACTAATTCCAGAGAAAATAGTGGCAATTCAGGAAACTACAGTTAACTAAGACAAAATAATATAAGGAAACCTCGAATATCCTCAGAAAGAATCAAGATGATATTTAATCAATAAAAAAATACCAAACAAGAAAAAGATACTCTGAAAAGGGACAATCAAAGGGATAAAAAGAGCTCTTGGAAATTAAAAATGTGATTGCTAAAATAAGAAGTTCAATAAAAAGGTTGAAAACTATGATCAAAGAAATTTCCCAGAATATTGAGTAAAACAACATAGTGATAGAAAATATTTATGGGGCCAGCCCCCGTGGCCTAGTGGTTAAGTTTGACATGCTCTGCTTCAGCAGCCCAGGTTTGGTTTCCGGGCATGGACCTACACCACTCATCAGTGGCCATGCTGTGGCGGCGGCTCACATACAAAATAGAGGAAGATTGTCAACAGGTGTTAGCTCAGGGTGAATCTTCTTCAGCAAAAAAAAAAAAAAAGAAAGAAAATATTTATGAACAGATCAGATGTATGGGGGTCAATCCAGGAGGTACAACATCCAACTAATAAGAATTCCAGGAGGGAGAAAATGGAGGGAAGAAAATTAAGAGAGAAATAATAGAATATACTAATGCTGAGGAAAGATATAAGTTTACAGTTGGCAAGAGCCCACCAAATATCAAGCACAATGGACAAAAAAAAGAACCTACCTAAACTTACATTGTACAATTTCAGAACGCCCAGTGTAGAGCCATGACTAAAAACTTTCCAGAGGAAAACCAGGGCAACTATAAATCAGAGTGGCATCAGACTTCTCAGAAGTAACACTGGATGCTAGAAAATAGTAGAGTAACGCCTTAAAAGTTCTGAGGGAAAGCATTTTTAACCTTGGTGTCCATACTCAGACAAACTGCCAATCAAGGGGAAAGGCAAAATAAAGTAATTTTTAAACATGCAAGAAATTGACTTTCAGTAAAAATCGTAGATTGACCACACATGTTTATTTCCTCTTCCTCCCCAAACCACAAAAAACGATAGTCAAGTAATAAATAAGGCAATAACTAGGGTGGCTGTAAGTTTACCTCAAAGTCGTCCCTCCATGATTATTAAGCACCCCCCTTTCACTTTTAAAAATGTCTTGGTTCAAATGAAAATTATGTGGTCATTATTAATATACAAGAAAAAAGTGTACTAGTGATTTCAACAGATTTGGGGGAGATGGAAAGCAAATGGAAAAGTGATAACTGATATAGCAGAGTAAAAGTTACAACTTAAGTGTCTGTAGAGGGGAATGCACATAGAGGTCAATTTGCCCTTAAAAACCCCTGAGGCTTTATTCTCTGGAGAAAGCGAAGAGGCTCTTGATTCAGGAATATGGAATTCAAGAATTCAGTGAGGCATGGGACTGAAAACAAATGAATTAAGTGAAAAAATATGCACAATGGACAGTAGGCCTTCTGCTCCTTTCCCCTGCTTTGAACCCAAAATACCAGCAGCCAGACAGGCTTCCTTGCTTTGTATAGTGCTATAAAAATTAGAAAGAAGTTTGTTCTTTAATGACCCAAAAAAGGTAAAAGGAGATAGTGACTGAATGTTGTCATAGGCCCATAATTTCTGGCTTGAGTAGAAAAACGAAAAGAGCAGAATCCCTTCTCCCCTTGTTTCAGTCGGACAGTCATAACCACAGAGACTTGGCTGCCAGGCTCGGGCAATCCCCATTGCCCGTACCATCTTCAAAGGGACTACAACAGCTCTAGGACCCAAAACTCTTCAGACAATTGAAGAACTCCACCTGCAGAGCCCCGTATTTGATACGGAATAAAGGAGTGTAATTCTTTGACCAGTATCTGTCTCTTGGTATCACAATTTCCAACCCATGGAGAAAATCAAAGTATTGTCTAGCCTTCACACACACACACACACACACATACAAAAGGAGACTTCCCTAATTTTTGCCCTCCCCAGAACACTAGTGCCAGATTATTAGATTGTGTTTAATTATTTGTTTACATATCTGTCTCCATCACTAAACTCCAAAATTCATATGGATGAGAATGGCGCATTATTTGCTTTCTGGTACCTAAAAATGAGTTGAGTGCCTGGCAGCTTATTGAATAAATGAGTCCAGGAGATAACTGGCAATGAAGTAATTTGCACATGAGAATATCAAGGAATAGTGTTAAGACCTCTGAAATCCTTCTTTTGAAAAGCATCAAATATTATTCACATCGCTCAAAAACATGCACATGAACTACGCAACACACCTGCACTAGGGTTTTTAGACGCTCTAATGGTGCTGTGCACGTTCGAGAACAAGTACCCGCTATGCCTCCAGCCAACAGATACTTCCATAACAGGCCAGATTTTCTTTCTTCATCAATTAAACTATGAAAAGTCCATCTATCTCCCATATCAATTCCCTATTAAAACAAAATAAATAAACAAATAACATTATAATTAGATAATCTCCAATGAATATGTTATCTCCTTATAAGATCTAAGTAATGTTTTTTGTTTGTTTGTTTGTTTTGGTGAGGAAGATTTGGCCTGAGCTAACATCTGTTGCCAATCTTCCTCTTTTTTTTTTTTCCACTTGAAGAAGATTAGCCCTGAGCTAATATCCATGCCAATCTTCCTCTATTTTGTATGTGGGTCGCCACCTCAGCGTGGCTGACAAGTGGGTGTAGGTCCACGCCTGCAATCCAAACCCGCAAACCTGGGCCATCGAAGTGGAGCACACTGAACTTAACCACTACCATGGGGCCAGCCCCTTAAATAACGTTTTATATATCTCAGCTCCACAGCAAATTAATATCAGCCTTTCCTAGAATTTTGTACTTCACCAAGCAGTATAATTTTAAATAACTCATAAATTAGCTTGAAATTCTGTCAATTGTAAATTAATAATAACTATTTTTATCATGTTTAGGATAATCTTTACATTTACCATTTCAAAATATATACCATTTTCAATTTAAAATTATTTGTCTAAGATTGAATATAAAAAGAACAATCTGTCAAGTTCTAATAAATATTTTTAGCTATAGTGAAATACAGGCTACACAAACTACTAGTGAGATTATAGCTATTTAATTGGCAATAACGTAAAAGTATCCTTAGTGTTCAAGATCTAGTAGATCCTTACGTTATCTTCAGTCAGACCCTCTACCTCTAACAAAACAAATATAAAATATACACCATACATTTAGAAGCAGTTTGCTTTTACATCCTTACCTATAGTGGAATTGACAAAAACCTAAGCCTTCCCATGTAGTGCCCAAAGCAGATAATAAGCTCTACTGTACATATATCATAAGTAGCGTTTTTTGAGGGTCTAAAAGGTTGATCACATACATCATGATTAAGGACCTGGGCTCAGCAGTCAAATGGGATTCAAATCCTGACTTCCCTTACTCCTAATTGAATGAACTGTCTGGAATGTAGTGTCCTCCAATGCAAAGTGGAGACAATACTAATACCTAACTTTGTAGGATTAAGAATAAATAACTTAAAGCATATAAAGCATTTAGCATAATGCTTGGCACTAAAAAACACTCAGTGAATGTTAGTTACTGATATTATTAATTGTAAAATATAGATTGTTTGATAGCAATTTAGGCCTCCAAGAGCTTGGCTGTGCATAGTCGTTAGCAATAATGTGACTAGGAAACAGCTCAATATCTGTTTAATAAACAAAAACTAACATTTACAGAGCAAAGCCAGCACTATATTAAACAGTTATATGTCCCATCTTTATTTTTCATAATAACTCTAAGGGAAGTAAGTATTATAATCCCAATTTTACAGTTAAGAAAACTGAGACCCAGAGAGATTAAATAATTTACCCCAATTCACCCAGATAGTAAGTGGTAGAGCTGGGATCTGAACCAAAGCAGCCTGACTCCAGAGCCTGCACTCTGTATTCCACCCTGAAAAACTGGCTGCTGTCCATCTTGTGCTGTACAATTACAGCGCCAAGCATATTTGTTTCTTGTGAAATTACTATAAGGCAAACAGGGGACCTGCCTCTGGAACAAATGGAGCAGCCTTTGTTAGCGCTATACCCAAAAAGGCAGTTTATTGAGTTCAATTTACATTACTTTATTAAGTTATCACAGACACTATGTCATTTAGTTTTCAAAGCAGCAATTTTCCATGCTTGTTTGCCTTTTATCTTCATTAGGAAACAGAAAATTTATTCTATAGTAGGCATACAATACATGTATTTTTCATTGACTTGAATTTCCTTTAATCATCCTTAAAAGGAAGGGTACAGAGTGAACGCTACCAAAAGGATAAAATCTTCTCTTAATGATTACCTATTTATTAAGAGAATGTTGGTAACTAAAGAGTCTCACAAGCATCATGGAAAGAGTAAAGAAGATACACTACTAAAGCTAAGGTGATAATGGAATGTCTTAGGTTTTTCTACCCGTCAATAGTAATGTGACCCTACTGATCATCTCCCTTTCCCAGAGGGATCTTACAGATGCAGGAAAAGCTGCAGAGCCTCATACAAAACTCCTTTTTCACTTAGTTCAACTTCCTTAGAAGGTAGGTGAAAGCAGTTAGGTTAGACTTAGCTTTCGTATATTTAATTTTGGCATCTTGGGATTAAGGGGGTTGTGAGAGAGAGAATGGGGTAGTGACACATAGACTATTAAAAGAAAGTCCACGTGTTAAAGAAAAATGAAAGAAAGAGGGGCCGGCCCGGTGGAGCAAGCAGTTAAGTGCACACGCTCTGCTGCGGCAGCCCGGGGTTCTCCGGTTTGGATCCCTGGCGCACACCAACCCACTGCTTGGCAAGCCATGATGTGGCGGCGTCCCATATAAAGTGGAGGAAGATGGGCACGGATGTTAGCCCAGGGCCAGTCTTCCTCAGCAAAAAAAGAGGAGGATTGGCAGATGCTAGCACAGGGCTGATCTCCTCAAAAAAAATAAATAAATAAATAAATGGGGCCGGCCCCGTGGCTTAGTGGTTAAGTGAGCGCACTCCACTGCTGGCGACCCGGGTTCGGATCCCGGGCTCGCACCGACGCGCTGCTTCTCTGGCCATGCTGAGGCCGTGTCCCACATACAGCAACTAGAAGGATGTGCAGCTATGACACACAGCTATCTACTGGGGCTTTGGGGGGAAAAAATAAATAAATAAAATCTTTAAAAAATAAATAAATAAATAAATAAATAAATAAATAAATAAATGAAAGAAAGATATATAGAGATTTCATAAAGAAACAATAGAACTCACAAGCTTTGAAATACATGTTTCAAATTCCTTTATTTTCTACCAATAATAATGATAAGAGCTAATGCATATAGTGCTTAATGTGTGTCAGATGCTGTTCTAAGTGCTTTACATATATTAACTAGTTTAACCCTCACAACAGTCTAAGGAGTGTGTACTATTCTTAGCCTCATTTTACAAACATTAGGAAACTAAGCTAGCGGGAGATCACCTTGCTTTTAGGAGTGGAGCCAAAACGTGCACCCAAGCAGACTAGCTCGAGTCCTTGTTCTTGACCATCTACCAGCATTCACTGAGGAATTCCTGTTTGCCAGGCATTGTGCTCAGTATTTTACATGGATTGTCTCATTAATCCTCACACCAACTCTACGTGGTAGGGAATATTATGATCATCCTTACTTTATAGTTGAAAAAATGAGGCTTAGAAAGGTTAAATGATGTTCTCAAAGTCACAGGGTTAATAAGTAGGGGCACTAAGAAGCACACCCAGGTAATATGATTCTAGAGTTCATGATCTTTAAATGTTCCACTAGCCTACTTACCTGTAAGAAAGCCAATTACTTAAACTCTCTCATCCATAATGTAGGAAAAATAATCCCTACCTCAAAGAGTTGTAGAACAGTGTAGATTATAATTTGGAGTTACTAAACAAAAATTTCAAGAAATTTTGAAAATTTTAAGAAACTATGAAGCATAAATCTCTAAATGCACTGGGAGATGAGAGCTATGCAGACTACGAGATAGATATGAATATGAAAAAAACTAGAACCTTGGCATTCTTTCAAAAGAATTCCAGTTATGGTTTATTCATTCATCCAACAAATATTTATTGGGAAAGTACTGTATGACACAGCAATCAGCAATTCACAGTCCCTACTCTCAGGCAAGAAAATAAGCAACTATAATACAGAATGATGGTGCTGAGTAGGAGCTTAAGCATATAGTTATTCTCAACACATGGGTGCCTTTTACAAGTTGAAAGTAGTTATTATACGCCATTTCCAATATTTGGCATCATACAAATTTCTGAGGAAACAACATTCTACAATATCACTTATTTAATCAACAAAACCTCACTAGCTAACTTTTTGGAGCCATAATTTTCTAGCAGTTTATAACGCATTACATTTTATGCCCATGACTCACAGCATAAACTATACAAATATTTAAAAAGAGGCCACTTACAGTAAAACGGTTCCAGTAACGGGCAATTTCCTCAACATTTCTTGCAGGTTTAAATAAAAAATACTTCTTCCATTCATCCCAGTCCACTGTCATTGACCCATCAACGTCCATGCTATATATTTTTTTTAAAAAAGAATATGCTCAAATATAAATTATGATTCATAAATTTCAAAAAGCATTATCAAAATGACAGCTTATATTCTTAAAGTCAGAAAATTTGGGTTATAGTTGAGCTCTACCCATTGTTACATTTGTGATGGAGAGAATGCATCTTATATACCTAAACTTCAGTTTATATTGGAATAATTCTTACAATACAGAGCTATTAGAGTATTAAATGAGATTATACATATAATGGCCTTGTAAATTACAAAGAACTGTAAGTCAGTATTCTTGCATCCCAGCCTTCTTCCCATCGCCTAACCTCATCTTGTAACTTCTCTAGCAACAGAATGATGGCTGACAATTACCCTTTTTAGTTACAGATCTTAAAGGACAATTTCCATTTTTATGGATATGAAGTATCCAATAACAAAAATAGCATAAGAAACCCAAATATCCATGTAAATATAATTTCCATTAATATTAAATAATAGTAATCAAGACAATTTTAGTAATTTTAAAGAATTTTAAGAATTCTTATCAGGGAATTTCTCAAATCCCTAATGAAATTAAGAATCTGAAGCAACATAGTGAAATATATTGCTTGCTAAGTGTGAGCTTCCCAAAATTTCAAGTTCTTGTGTTAGCTCCCTTTCTCATTTTCCTCAATGACTATTGCTAACCTTCATATATCTCCTCAAGCCACCAAATCAATTCCTGACATTCACTCTCAGGCCACATTGTCCCCTATTTCTCCCCAAAACATAAGTGTTCAAGCATTCTCATCTTTAAATAACAAATCTCTTGACCCCATTTTCCCCATTATCACCCTTTATCTCTCTGCCTTTGCAGTAAAACTCCTTAAAGAGTTGTCTCTCTTCTGACTCCAATTTCTCCTTCTCATTCTCTCTTGAACCCACTCCCATCAGGCTCTCACCACCATTACTCCATCAGTGGCCTTGACAGTGCTAAATAAGTGGCCTATTCTCCATCTTGATGGGTTAGCCCATCACCAGCATTTGGCGAAGATAATTGTCTCCTCCCTGAAACATTTTCTTCATTTGGCTTCCAGGACAGAGTTTTCTCCCGATTCCTCCTTTCTCTCTGGCTGCTCCTTCTTCATCTCCTTCACTGGTTTCCCCCCTTCTCCCTTGCCTCTTAACATTAGAGAACACCAGGACTTGGTGGTCATTGGTCATCTCTTCCAGTCTTGTGGCTTTAAATACCATCTATAAGCCCAGGACTCAAATCTCTAGCCTAAGTGTTCCTCTGAACCCCAGACTCCTATTTCAAGTTGCCTACTTGACATCTCTACTTGGATGTCTGATTAGCATCTGAAACTAACAAGAACAAACCTGGACTCTGATATCCACCCCATCCCAAACCTGCTTTTCTCATATTCTTACCCATCTCAATACATGGCAACTCCATTCTTCTAAAGGCTCAGGCCAAAAATGTTGGCATTATCTTTGACTCCTCTCTTTCTTTTATACCCCACACATGATCCAGAAGTAAATCCTGTCAGAATTTCAAAATGCATCCAGAATCTAATCACTACTTACCTCCTCCATCCTGGTACAAGCCACCCTCAAATGTTGTCTGTATTATTGTGAAACTGTCCTGGTTGGTCTCCCTGCTTCCACTCTTGTCCCTCACAAACTATGCTCAACACATCAGCCAGAATGAGACCGCTAAAACCTTAGATCATGTTACACCTCTGTTTAAAACCATCCAGTGACTTATCAGAGTTAAAACCAAAGTCCTTATAATTTCCCAGAAGATCCTATGTGATCTGACTCTTGGTACCTCTTACGGCTCATCTTCTATTACCCTCTTCCTCATTCACTCTATTCCGAACACACTGGCCCCCTTTCAATGCCCTGACCCTGTCAGATACACTGCCCACCTTGGACCTTTGCTCTTGCTATTTCCTTTGCCTGGAAGGCTCTTCTCCCAAAGATCATCATGGCTCCTTCTTACACCCCCTTCAGATCGCTACTCACATGTCACCTTTAAGGCCTTCCCTGATCACCCATCTAAAATTGCAGCCCCCTACCACTCACACACACATACTGTTTCCCTCCCCAGCTTTATTTTTCCCTTATCACTTATCGCCATCTAACATAGTTTGTTTATCTAGTTTATTGTTTTCTCCTCTTGTTTATTGTGAGCTCCACAGAGCAGGGACTTTTTGCCTGTTTCCTTCACTACTACATCCCCCGCAGCTAGATGAATGTCAGGCATTCAATAAATATTTGTTGAGTGAATGAATAAATTTCTCTCTACCCACTTTCATCCTTACCTCCTGTGCTCTAGACTCAGAGAATGAAATGTTGACTCCTATTCAAGGACTCTCTCTCTCTCTAACTCTCTCTTAGCTGTTGGTCCCATCCCCTCCCAATCAGTTATCTCCTCTCTCTACAACACATCCAACAGCTCCCTCTCTGATGGCCACTTCTCCACAAATCTCTCCTATCCTTAAAAAAATAATAAAAAGAAAATTTAAAAAGACTTGCTTAGTTGTCTTCTCCTTCTTATCTAAATTTCTCTAATCAGCAAACCACATTCACAGTCCCCGAATCCTCACCTCTCATTCATTCAATAGCCCTATGCTATCTGACTTAACCCTTTACCATCCTACTGAAACTGCTTTCACTGAGATCTCCAGAAATCTTCCAAATGCCAGATCCAATGGATATTTTTCAATATTTATGTTGCTGGTTTTTTCTGTTAAATTTGACATTCTCCACCCTTGGCTTTTGTGACAACATTAAATCAATCAGAAGACATGTACATATTGAACTGTTAGTATGTGCCAGACACTGTGCTAGGCACCAAGTATAAAACAATGGGTAATGTACCTTGGTCTCTGTCTTCATGAAGCTTACAGTCTAGTGGGAACAGGGAGTATAACAAACAAGCCTCTGTAAAGTTTCTGTAAAAGCAAATGCCAGCAAGATCAAAGAAGTTTCAGAGGTTAAAGTCACATGTAAACTGAGACCTAAGAAATAGGTAGAAGATAATCAAGTGAAGAAGCTGGGAAAGGTATTTCAGGCAGAGAGAGAACAGTTTGTACAAGGCCTGAAGGAAAGAGACACCATGGTTTTTTTAAAGACTGAAAGAAGCTCAGGTGGCCTGGAGCACAGAGTAGAAAGAGAGTTGAAGAGATGATGAGGCTAGAGAGGTAGGCAGGGACCAGACCACGCAGAGCCCTGTAGACCACGGAAAGGTTTCAGCTTTCCATCTTAACCCTTGGTTTAGCATGACTTATTAATATGAATACAAAAGCTCTAGGGGCCGGCCCGTGGCTTAGCAGTTAAGTGCACGTGCTCTGCTACTGGCAGCCCGGGTTCAGATCCCCGGCGCGCACCACTTGTCCCACCATGCTGAGGCGGCGTCCCACATACAGCAACTAGAAGGATGTGCAACTATGACATACAACTATCTACTAGGGCTTTGGGGAGAAAAAGGGAAAAAAAAAAAAAAAGGAGGAGGATTGGCAATAGATGTTAGCTCAGGGCTGATCTTCCTCACCAAAAAAAAAAAAAAAAAAAAGCATATGTTTAAAAAAAAACAAAAGCTCTAAATGAAATTATAGCAAATCAAATTCATCAATATACTTATAATAGCCACAAAAACCATGTTTCTATGAATAAATCCAACAAAAGTTATACAAGACCTTTACAGAGAATATATAAAACTTTATTAAAAGACATAAAAGAGGATCTAAATAAATGAAGACATATATACTGTTCATGGAACAAAAGATTTAACATCATAAATATATCAGTTCTCCCCCAAATTAATCTATAAATTCAATGCAATTACAGTCAAAATTCCAAAAGGGTTATGTGAGGGCATGGGTGTGGGTATGTGTGTGCACGTGCACATGTGTGTACGTTAACTAAATAAGATGACTCTAAAATTCATATAGAAGAGCAAACAGCCAAGAATAGCACTGACACTGTTAAAGATGAAGAAAGTAAGACCAGATATCGAAGATGTATTCTAAAGTGATAGTAATTAAGACATGTGGACATGATACATAATAGACAACAACCAATGTAATAGAATAAAAAGACCAGAAACACACCTATACACAAATGGAAACTTAATATATGACAGAGGTAAGCATTTCAAATCTGTGGGAAAAGGAGAGACCAGTCAGTAAATGGTGATAGAACAACTGACTATATGGAAAAAAATGAAATTGGACCTCTATTTCACATCCTACACAAACATCAATTACAGATGAATTAAAGAAGTAAATGCAAAATATAAAAATTTTTAAATGAGATATAGATTAATATCTTTATGCCCCAAGGAAAAACTTCTCAAGATGTTAAAAAGACATCAGTAAAACAAAAAGATGGACAGACACGACTACATTAAAATTTAAAACTTCTGCACGATGACAAAAAACACCTAAAAATGAATTTAAAAATAAGCAACAAGTTGGTAAAACACATTTGCAATGCATATAACCAACATGAGATTAATATCCAGAATTTAGAAAGAATGCCTACAAGCCATTAAGAAAAAGAACTAATCCAGCTGAGAAACAGGTGAAAGACATGACTAGGTAACTCTCAGAAAATGAATATCCAAATGGCCAACAAATATATGAAGATACTCAGACTCACTAGTAATGATGAATATAATTAAATTAAATTAAAACAACAGGGCAATATTTCTGACCCATGAGTTTGGAAAATATTAAAATATTAGAAGACTACAGTATCCAGTATTGGAAAGGAAATACATTTCTAGAATGACACTAAATTGGTGCAATCACTTTGGAGAACAATTTGGAATACCTAATTAAAATTAGCTATTTGCATACCCTATACCCTATAAGCAACTCCACTGCAAGTAATATACAAGGAGATGTACACAAGAATATTCATCGCAGCATTGTTTTGTATTAGTCACAAAACAAAAATTTTTAAAAACCTAAATGACCATCATCAGGAGAATTCATAAGTAAATTGAATTATATTTATTAAATAGAACTCATACAGTGGCTAAAACGATTGAACTAGAACTACATGCATCAATATCAACAAACCTCAAAAAATAGAAGGTATAGAAAAATGTAATTTAAAAAAAAGATGCAGTGTGCCATTACTTAAATAAGGTCTTAAAACATGAGAAACTATATCATATATTTTAAGAGTATGTAAATAGTAAAACATACAAAGATAAAAATCTGTATAGGAATGATAAATTCAGGATAGTAGTTACTTTTGGCAGGAAGAAGGAAATGGGTTTAAAGAATACACTGAAAACGTCAGCTGTCTATAATATTTTATTTATTTGAAAAAAATCTGAACCAAATATGGCAAAATGTTAAATATGACAAATCTAGAGATGGTATTGTTGTTTGTTATATTATTCTCTTTATTGTTCTGTATGTTTCTGTATGAAGTAGTTCATAACAAGTTAGCCTTATCCCAGGAATGTTTGATGTCAGAAAATCTATTACTATAATTCATTATATAAATAGATCAGATGAAAAAAGCAGTACAGTTTGATAAAATTCTGCATTCTTGATAATATTTCCTGATAAAAGATACCTTTCTTTGTTGCTTTCTTATATATTCCTATCATAACCTTTGCCATACTGCAACTGCCTACTTACTGTTTGCACTCCTCCCACCCCAAACAATGGACTGTTAGCTCTGTAAAGGCAAGCACTAGACCATCCTGTTTACTACTGAATCCTCATTGGCTTCCACATGCCTGCCAAAAAGGATCAATCAATATTTGATTGATAGATAACTTGATTGGTTGGTTAACTGACTGACTAATAATATAAAAGTATATGATCTTACAAAAAGTAACAGATACATGCACTAAAATTAGTGGGTTAACATATGAGTGGTGGATTATGGGGACCTTGGGTAAGTTACTTAACCTCACTATTCAACAATTTCCTCATCTGTGAAATGGGGAAAATAACAGACTTTGCCTCTAAAATCTTGTGAGGATTAAAGGAGGTAATATATGTGAAGTACTTAGAAGAGTGCTAGCAAACTGGTGCTCGATAATTATAAGCTACTATTCACGTTTTCCTAAAGTTTCCACAGTTGTCACTTTTATAATGAAAAAGGTTTTAAAGTAAATAAAAAATAACTTTAAAATGTATATACATATATAAGGGCTGACCTTTCAAGAATCTTCACTGCCTCTTTTTCAGAAATATATATACCTATTAAGTTGAGAGCACTGATAATTTCTGAAGTACCAATCACTCCTTTAAAGGAATAAAGAAAATAACGATTAACTGGAAGGTGTGAAAAGATGCAGAGGCAAATAGTCAGGCAACATTTAGTGCATTATTGCAACATTCCATAAAACATCAATATCTCAATTTTTTCTTTACTTGCCAAGATAAAAAGAAGAGATTGGAGAGCCCATATGATATTTCCTGTATCAAAAAACAATACTATCACCCTCCAACACTGCTCAAACCAGTTATTCTTGCCTCTTTCCTTTCCCTCACCCTGAACATTCAATCAAATGTTATCTGTGCTATTCCTAAATATCTCCCAAATCTTTTATTCCTGTCACCACAGTCCCCTCTTAGCTCAGATGCCAATCCATGCTCCACAAAAATATCATAGTGTTATTCCCCTACTGAAAACTCTTCAGTGGCTTCCCACCTCATTCCCCTTTAGGATCCAGTCCAAAAACCTTCACAGGCCTCAAGGCCCTCCATGATGTTGCCTGTGCCATCTTCCTATCCTCATCTCTGACACTTCCCCTTGCTCTCAGTTTAAGACTCACTGGTCTTCCTCCATTTCCTCAGACACAACCTGCTCCCTGGGGAGACCACAGCCTCTCAATAAGCTATTGGCTCTGCTTGGTACACTCTTCCCCATTCTTCGCTTAGCTAACTTTTACTCATCTTTCAGATGAGTAAAAGATCTTTTCAGCTTAACCACTACTGCCACTTGGAGCTTCAGGTAAAAAGCTTATCAAAATGTTATAAATATCCCTCAGACCCTTAGCTAAAAAGCATATTGTTAAGAGAGTACAGCTTTTTTTGTTGGTGGTTTTTATTTTTGAAAGACAGTATGTAACTAAAAACTACATCATTTAAAAACATACCTTAGAAGTAATAACAGTAAAATCCAGTGACAGAATTAAATAAATGAGTTTTTTGGGGCCGGCCCCCTGGCTTAGCGGTTAAGTACGCGCACTCCGCTACTGGCGGCCCGGTCTCAGATCCAGCAGCGCACTGACGCACCACTTGTCCGGCCATGCTGAGGCAGCGTCCCACACACAGCAACTAGAAGGATGTGCAACTATGACATACAACTATCTACTGGGGCTTTGGGGAGAAAAAGAAAAAAAAAAAAAAAAGGAAGAGGATTGGCAATAGATATTAGCTCAGGGCCGGTCTTCCTCAGCAAAAAGAAGAGGATTGGCATGGATGTTAGCTCAGGGCTGATCTTCCTCACAAAAAAAATAAAATAAATAAAAATAAATAAATAAAAAATAAATGAGTTTTTAATAACCTTTCCGGGAAGACAAATATCTAATAATAAAATTTTACTAGGCATAGTTAATTCTGGGATATATATATTTGAAAACTGTATAAAAACAAACCATCATTATCTGTGTCCAAACTCTTAAAAGTCAACTTCATTTTTTTCTCATTATCTTTAAGGTACTGCATAAATGTGCCAAGGTTCAGCAGATTATGTGTGTTGATATCAATAGATTTTAAAATTATCTATAAGAGAGAAAAAATGATATTAGAGACACAGATTCAGACAAGCTAGATTACAAATTATAGTGTTTAAACATTTAAACTGTCAGGGAGAAGGAAAATCCCCTTTCTTCCCTTCTCGTGTTCTTATGGCTGGACTAATAGTAAAATTGACACAAGACCAGATTAACTGAGGAAAAATTCGGTCCAATACATACATGTTAGAGATCATAAAGAAATGATGCTCAGAGAGTGAACAAAGAAACTTAGGTTTGGGGTACATAATGAGTGAGGAATTTAAGCAGAGTGTAGGCTTGAGGTAGTAAATTAGCAAGGTTTGTTTACACAGGCTTCTCAGCCCTGAATCCCCTAGCTCTGGTGATAAGGATACAGGGGGAGCACCTTTCACAGGGGAGATTTATTTCCTGCTTTCAGAGGAAACGGAGACAGGAGGGTCAGAACGCCCTTTTTGCTTCTAACTTTAATACAAAATAATCAATATGCTATTGTGAGATATTTTGGGGTGGCCTTCCCTGGGCCCCAACAGTACATTTATCTCATGTACATTAGATATTCTGCCATAGATTATCGGTACCTTAGTTTTAGAGTAAAATTTCTAACACTAAAAACATAGAATCTTTGAGTATTAGAACTTTAAAGAACTTGAGCATTTGGCTAGTCTGCTCTTCTACTCAATAGTCATGCATTTACTCATTCACTCAGTAAATGTGGAAGGAACTGCTCTAAATGCTTGAGAAACGAATGAATCAGCATAGTCCCCGCCCTAGAGAAGCTTAGACTAATAGGGAAGATACCAAAGCCACTCTGATAGAAGATGTTCAAGGCTCAGTGGGGAACAAAGATGTGAATGCTCCGAAGGAGGGAAGGGGATGAGGGAAATCTGCCTAGAAGTGACTCAAGTTGAGTATTTTAAAAATGAATAGCAAAAGGTGAGCAAAGAAACAAGGGTATGAGGGATGTAGGAGAGACCACTAGCTGTCCACCAAAATTCCTTCTTGTCTTCTTTGGGCACACAGCTAGATTACATTTCCCAGTTTCCCTTTGCAGTTAAGCACGGTCATGTGACCAAGATCTCTCCAACAAAATATGAGTGAAAGTAATGTGTACTACTTCGAGGCCTAGCTAATAAATTCCTGTTACATATATTCCTTCATGCTCATTCCATTTTCACCAGCTGAATGCAAATGATGATGAGAGCCTTGAGAATGGTAGAGCCACAAGAGGAAGGGAACCTGGATCTCCAAATAACTGCAAGGTGGAGACCTGCCCCACCAACCTCAACACCTACCAAGAAATCATGGAGAGCCATTTATACCACGCTAAGAGCCTTGGACTTTTCCCACCGACATTGTCAAGCCCCTGAAAAATTTTAAGCAGGGTCATGATACAATCAGATGTACCTTTTAGAAGGGTCATATGATGGCAGTGTGGAGGAAGAAATAGTGAGAGGAAGGGCAGGAAGACTGGTTCTAAGACTGTTACAGTAACTTAAGTGAGAGATGGTGGGGGCCTGGGCTTATCAGGAGCAGGGGGTATGGAGAGGAAGGGAACTGGTTATGACATATATTAAGGAATTACACAGACCCTGTGATTAACTGGATGTTGGAGTAAAGAAAAAGGAGGAATCTAGAGTGACTTGGTGGTGGAACACTTAACGAAGACTGTGATCACAAAGGAAGTGGAGAGACTCAGAAGCTGGGGATAGCTGTTGATTTGTGAGTCACCCACACTAAGATGATAGTTGGAGCCTTGAAAAGTAATCTTGGTGCTCATTCACATTTGAGGAGTGAGCCAAAAAAAAGTCCATAAAGGGATCTGTAAAGCAACAGTCAGAGAGCTGGTAGAGTGCCAAGGGAGGGGATATGGGAGTCATCATCAGTGTTCCATGCTGCAAAAAGGCCAAAGGAATAACTGGAAAGAGCCCACAGGTGCAGCAATGCAGAAGTCTTTAGTGACCTTTCACAGAGAAGAAGGGAAGCGGAAGCTTCATCACAGACAATGGAAGAGTGAGAGAAGTCAACGCAGAATGTGTAGACTTAGCTCTGTCAAAGGCCTTGACTGCACAGAGAGGAGATGACAGGACAATATCTAGATGGGGGACCAGGGCCGCAGAAGGATCACTATTATTAGAGAGGAAGAGTTTGAAAACACAAGACAAAGAAAGGGAATAACAGAAGTTGTACTTTTCCTATTTTAAAGGAGATGAGAGGACATGAGGTCAACAATGTAACTGGAAGAACCAACTTTGAAAACGAGAAGAAACACGTCATTCCTTCAGACTGGAGGAAAGAAAGTGAGGATGGGTGTAAACAAAAGTAAGATTATAGTCAGTGTATTAAATTTATTGAGGCTTACTGCTTTAAGCTCGGTAAACAATTTTAAGTATTTTTCATTTATTTGCTCACTAATCATTATAACAATCCTATGAGATAGGTACAATTATCATCCCCATTTTACAGCTGAGGAAACTTTATGAGAGGGCCAGAAATCTGAAGGAGTTCAATGCAGTTCACCTCTATTTACTCATTGAAGTGAAGGCTATGTTCAGCCACTGGAAGGGAGGAGCAAGGAATGATAGGGGCTTGTGGTTGGGATAAGTCAGGGTTTCTCAACCTCAACACTATTTACATTTGGGACCAGATAATTCTTTGTCATCCTGTGTATTGTATTAGCAGCATCCCCGGCCTTCACTCACGAGATGCTGGTATCACACACACATCCCCCACTGTCACAACCATCAAAAATGTCAGAAATAGGCCGGCCCCATGGCTTAGCGGTTAAGTGCGCGCGCTCTGATGCTGGCGGCCCGGGGTTCGGATCCCGGGAGCGCCCCGAGGCACCACTTCTCCGTCCAACGCGAGGCCGAGTCCCACGTACAGCAACTAGAAGGATGTGAACCTATGACAGTACAACTATCTACTGGGGCTTTGGGGGGAAAAAACTGAATAAATAAAATCTTTAAAAAAAAAAAAAAAAAAAATGTCAGAAATGCCAAATGTCCCTGAGGGGCAAAATTACATCTGGCTGAGAACCACTGGAATAAATGGAATGAAAACAGAGCTGACTCTGGACAGTGATGAAGCAGAGGACCCAGCTCTTTATTGAGAAGAGAAATGGAATAATAAGATTCTGGGACTACATTCAGAAGGAAAGCATAATATCATCAGTTTGTTTTCTGTATTACGCAAAGTGAATGCAGCAAAAAGCCTTGGACACACAATCCAGTGAAATCAATACATGTTGTATATAATTAAGACTGCCATCGGTGGTTGAGTAAGCCTCAGGGAACAAGTCATCAAATTCCATAAGAAAAATATGACATAGCATTATCCAAGGTAGGTAGTTATCCCCCCATTTCTTTGGCATGCACTTTATAAATCCTAAGAATTATGGACTTAACACCAAATGTTACTGTGCTGATTGTATGTTTTTCTGGACTCAGTGTTCTGAGGCTCACATCCATTATTCAATTCAAGCCTACCAGATAGAAACTTATTAAATATTATTTTCTCTTACTGAATTTAATTCAATCTCCTCACAAGAAAAAGATTTCTACAAAACCTAGTGTCCCTTTCCCCTTTTCAAACACATGTGTCCGCATGCTCCCATGCTGCAGCTGGGTCTGATAGTCTCCTAGAGAAGCTTAAAGTAAAACAGACTTATTTTTTTACTCTGGTGGGTCAGCTGGTTAAATATACAGCTGTGGAAGTGAGGACCCTCTGAAAATACAACAGTGAGTATTAATATGGTCATTTGTTAAGGTTAATGATTATTCCTCACTATAGCGTATGGTATAATGTTATAGTATAGTATAGATATTTCGGTAGTGTTAGGTTAAACTGAAAATATGGAGTTGTAATTAGTGTGTTAGTATCAGATCATGGCCTTCTCTCCGCATCAGGAGTAGCAAGTGCACACACAGGAAAGCCCCAAATTGCCCTGGGGCGGGACCACTCGCCCTGAGGGGGAGCATTCTGGAGTAAGCTGCCGTGCAGGCTGCATTTCCCAAGCTCTGGGACGCCCTTGGGGGAGAGCTCAGGATGAGCTATCACTGGCCGTGACGGCAGACCCTTGGAGCTCCCAAGATCTAACCGAATTTGGGCGCAGGCCATAGACTCACTGGGGGCCTTTCGTGACCCTTGCAATAATACAGGCAGACCTTTTACGCGTGTTGATGGCTTGGGCCCCACTTAGGGAAGATGGTCAAGTTTTCAGAATGTTTCACCGTGTGAACAGGACACAGACGTGTGGAAAGTGTTCCAACAGTGCGTAATTTTGAGTGAAGCAGCTCACAAGGAAAGAATCTCTGAGCGCTGAGGGGAGCTCGGGAAGGGCTGAGGGGGTCTTCTTCACCCCCACCCCGGTACCGCTCTGGCGGGGCCTCCAGCCTCGCACTCTCCCCACGGCCTGAACGCACCGTGGCCCACCTCCTCGTCCTGGCCTAGAAGGATGCCCATAGCTTCCAGTCCTCTCTGCAGTTCCATGATGTCCACCATCCCGTCCCCATGGTGGTCCAGCTTCTGGAAAAGCTCTTCGAAAAGGCGGTCGGATTCGTACTCCTGGCCAGCCCGGGTGGGCTGTAGGAAGCCCCATATCCGGCGCAGCATGCTCACGAAGCGCCAAGGGACCCTGAAAAGCGGGGAAGCCCCGCCTGCCGGCGAGCTGCAGCCGCCGGTACCGGCCGCCAGGGAGCCTCGGAGGGAGCGGCGCTGCCCCGGCGGAGCAACTGCCCCTGGAACGCGCGGGCTCCCAAGCCGCTGAGTTCCCGGCCAGCCGGCGAGGAGGGTCCCCGCCTGTTGGGCAACAGCCAGCCCTGGTTCCGGATTTGCTTCTGCCAGTCTTGGCTGCGGGCTTAGCTGCTTGAGAGTGCGTTTTTTTTTTTTTTTCAGGTTAATGTTTGGCTGGGGATTCCCAGACAGCACAGTCTTAATTCAAACTCCAAACTGGCTGAGGATAGTCTCGTGGTTATGAATTTTTAGGGGAGATTTATTTTAGTTTTGTGCCCAGAGCCAAGGTTGGTGGAGATTAGCCTCCATGGGGCTGTCCTGGGCCGGTTCTCTCTTCCCCTTAGTAGGCCAAGGCTTTATCTCCCATTCCTGTGGGGATGTTGAAATCCAAACCCTTTAGTAATCAAAGGAGAAAATATGAGGATTTCTTTTTATAATTATAAAAATAAGGGGAAAAAATGAGCTTTCTAATATTTAACATGAATTGACAATTGCTCGTATATATAATATTTAAATGTGTACGCAAACTGAGAGTGCATGAACAAAGAAATTTGGAGCCCATTGCACCTTGCGTAGTGGGAGTGATCACCTGGTCAGTGGGCTAGAGGAAAAATTTTGTGAGAAATTCAGGAGTCTGTAATCAGCAGCATCCAGGGAAAGCCACCAGAAGCACTGCTCAAGCCAAAAGAACAGACCAGCCACAGCAGGGGAGCAATGGAGACCATCACTGAACACATAGAGAAAGAACCAGCTGATGCCAACCAGCCTGCTCTAAGGGTCTGTGCAGGCAGTTTATCTCTTAGCCCCAATGCTGCAGCTGGTAAGTGAGCCACATCCGGATGCTCTGTTAGGGAAAGATTTAGTGAGGAAAACTTTTTATCCAAAAGGAAGTAAATATGATCTAAAGGGGCTAATTCAGTTTCTAGACAGACAGACTAAGCTTTAAAGCAAAGTAGATATTTGGTTAACTTTTTTTCTTTTCTTTTCTTTTCTTTTTTTTTTTTGCCATTATGCAACAGATGGGGCTCAGGAGAAAGACTAGTTCAACCAAATAAAGTACATTTTCTGCACATACCTGAATTTTAGTTTGAGCTGAGATTTAGGAGCCTTTGTCCCATTAGTATTATTCTGGACCCATATTTTTAAACCCTCTCTCTGTGAACTGATCCTGCTGGTGGTTTCTTTATGACCTCTACCAGTGTTGGGGCAACAAGACTGAGGGTGAAAGCCAGCACCTAAGGATGGCAGGGCAGAAGGATGGAAATTCTTGGTTGCATCACTGAGCCAGTAAACCAATCCTGGAACCAGCTTGTACTGGACCTCTTTGGACAGGAAATAAACTAAACCTCTGTTATTCAGGGTACTTTTTGTTGGGTATGCTTTCACAGCTGAAAATATCATAACTTATAGAAAAATCATAACTCATAGGATAACTACAAACTGAGGTAAGTGCAATTCTCCTTCATTACACTCATCTCCGTTTGTAATTATTCTATGAGAACATAACAGGGACCTTAATATATTGGGAAATGAGGGAAGGCCTCCTGAGGTTTAGGTAATATTTAATCTAAGAACTGAAAGATAAGTAGGAGTTGGCCAGTGAAGAATGAGGAAAATAGCATTCCTTGCACTTTTAACATTCCTGAGAAGATAAAGTACTTGAAAAGTTCAAAGAACTAAAGGAAAGCCACTGTTACTGGAGCATAATGAACAACAGAAAGAGTGGCACAAACTGAGATTAAAAACACAGGCCATGTTAAAAATCCTGCTTTTATCCCAAGAGCAACATAGAGCTATATCAGTCAGGATGAACTGGTTATGCTGTGAAAACAAACAACTCCAGAATCTTGGTGATGTACAAGGGTGACTATCTCATTTGTACATATACCCATCGTAGGTCAGCAGTGGGCTCTGCTCCTGGGATGTCATTGCCCTTACTCTGGGACTGAGGCAGCCACTATCTGGAGCATCATTGGTAGCCATGGCAAAAAAGGTAAAAGAGAAAATGGAGAAGCACGCAGTGGCTCTTCAAGTTTCCGCTTCTGGGTGACATATTCAATTTCTGTGTATGTTTCATTGGCCAAAGCAAGTGACGTGCTCTCCTGACTTCACGTTCTCTTACAGGGAAGGATGCTGAATATTGGTGGACAGTATTACAGTCCAACCCAGGAACTATTTAAGAGTTTTTGGCAGCAGAATAACATGACTTAATTCACAGTGTAAAATATCCCTCTAGCTGTTATCAGTGCAGTGAGATCAATTATGAGATTCTTGGAGCTGTCAGCTTGAACTAGGGTGGCAGCAGTGGAGAAGGAGAGAAGCAGACAGATCATGATATATTTTAGAGGTAGAATTGAAAGAACTTCATGAAGGATTGGATTGAGTATATGAGAGAATGATATCAGCCACAGGCTGAATGTGTCCTCCCAAAATTCATATGTTGAAATCCTACCCCACAATGTGATGGTGTTAGGAGGTGGGGCTTTGAGGAGGTGATTAGGTCATGAAGGGAAGCCTCATGAGTGGGATTAGTGCTGTTATAAAAAGAGACCCCAAAGAGCTCCCTCACACCTTCCACCATGTGTGGACACGGCAAGAAGACAGCATCTATGAACCAGGAAGCGGGCCCTCACCAGACATGGAATCTGCCAGTGCCTTAGATCTTAGACTTCCCAGCCTCCAGACTGTGAGCAATGAATTTCTGTGGTTTATAAGGCACCCAGTCTATGGTATTCTGTTATAGCAGCATGAACAGACTAAGACAGTACCAAAAATAACTTTTAGGTTTCTGGCATGAGACACCATGTAGATGGAGTTGCCAATCTCTGAGGTGGAGGAGATTGATTGGGGATAAGATCAAGAGTTCATTTTTAGACATAAGTTAAAGATGCCTGTGAGTCAAGCAAGTGGCAAAATTGCATGCACAGCTCAGAGAAGAGATCTGGGCTAGAAATATAAATTTTCAAGTCATTGGCATACAGATAGCTTTAAAGCTATAGGAGAGAACAACATCACTTAAAAAGTATGGAGTAAGAAGAAGGCCCTAGACCAAGCTCTGGAAAATCTAAAATGTAGATGTCAAATGCAGGCAACAGAGCCAGCATGGCATAGTGTTAAAGAGCTCAGGCTCAAATTCAAGCTTCCTGCATTGAATAATCTTGAGCAAGTTACATAATTTCTCTGAGCCTCAGTTTCCTCATCAGTACTGGTTATCTCAATAGTCTGTTGTGAAGATTAAATAGAAAAAATACTCAACATAGGGGCTGACACATAGAAAGCGCTTCATAAATGATGGTTATTGTTATTTTTATTTTTATTAAAGGAGACTGAGAAAGAGCCTTAAGAGAAGTAGGAGAAAACAGGAAAGTTTATTATTAAAGAAACCATGAGAAGAGCCTGTTTTTAGAAAAAGAGAACTGACAAAAGTGACAAATGCTACTGAAAGATTAAGTAAAATTAAAAGCTAGGACTAAAAAGTGTCTTTTGGATTTGGCAAGAAATGCCTCAGCATTTTTGGTGAATTGGTGGGGCAGAAACCAGATTGGGGAGAGTTAAATACTGAATAGGTCCCTACCTCCTACTATGCATAAAAGGTAGAGACGTAAATGTAAAATGTTAAACCTTACAATGTTATGAAGAAAATCTAAGAGAATACTTCTGTGATCTCAGTATAGAAAAGGAGGTCCAAAACAAGACATAAAAAGCATAAGCCAAAAAGTACAAAGTTTGATAAAACTGAAAACATCTGTGTATCAAAATACATCATTAAAAGATGAAAAAGAAGAATCACAGATACAAAGAAAATATAATCTTACAACCAACAAAAAATAGTATTCAGAACACGTAAGGAATGCCGTAAATCAATAAGAAAAAGACAAATGATCAAATAGGCAAATAATATTAACAGGAATTTGACCAGGGCCTACAATCTATTAATATTTCCACATTATCACTGTCCTCACCTCATCATCATGTCCTCATTTCTCTTTTTACTTCCACTTAGACTGCATATCCATCATCTTAACCAGTACCTTCCATATCCCTTTATACCTTTGCTCCCTCTTTCTTTGCCTTATCCATTTGGCAAAACCATAACCTTGAGTAAATCCAACTCATCATGTTCTTTGCAACTTCACTCTATTGGCTACGGCAGCCGTAGATGCTCTTCCTCCAATGCAACCAAAAAATGGGTGCAAATTCCGTTGAGAGAATTTGTAGATACAATGGTGAAAGATGAAGTGGGCACATTCAATGGCTTCCAATATACCAACCTCTACTCTACTATGACGTGCAACTTATTCTAGTCTACCCTCTCAATCTGCACCTATTTATTCCACTTAGTATACACAGCTTATGCATGATACAGCAGTAAGGCAGAGGGAGCCAGGATCCTGGAACTTTCATGTCAGCCCTGGACTATCTATATTTATGTGAAACAGAGATAAAATCAGATCTTCAGCCACCATTATTTTAGGTCTTCTGCCCTCCACAGCTGATCCTAATTCTAACCAATAAAAATCATCAACTAATAATGCACAACTCATCAGAATAACAGGTAACCAGAAAAATGCCCAGACTAAACCACACTCAAAATGACTATGAACATAGGTTTGAAACTGTTAAAATATATGGAAGTTAAAATAACTTTAGCATTTTAAATGAAATCAATGTTAGAAATATCTGTTTTAGTAATTTTATATATAAATCCATATAGTAATGATATTTATGAAACAAAGAACTTTGTAAAATAATAATAAATGAACACTGCTATAATTGCACAAATTGCCCCAACATTTCATTTTTCCACCATTTACTGAGTATATATACTGTGCTAAGGAGTATGCTGGCTACTAGGGATACAAAGATAAGTGAAAGAGTCTCTAACTTCCATTGAGGAACTCACAGACTAATGTCAGAGAGAGAGGTAAACAGATGATTTGATATACTTATTTTCAGTAGAATTTTTTTTATTATTCATGAACAGATTTTGTAGATTTAGCAAATGGACAAAAAAGAATTTTAAGTCTTTAGAAAAGAAATCCACTTTGACCTTGAGGGTATTATGCTAAGCAAAATAAGTCAGATAGAGAAAGACAAATACTGTATGATTTCACCCATATGTGGAAGATAAACAAAACAAACAAACACATAGATAAGGGGAACAGATTGGTGGTTACCAGAGGGGAAGATGGTGGGCAGAGGGCAAAAGGGGTAAAGGGGCACATATGTATGGTGATGGGTGGAAACTAGACTTTTGGTGGTGAACATGATGCAGTCTATACAGAAGCTGAAATATAATAATGTACACCTGAAATTTACACAATGTTATAAACCAATTTCACCTCAATACAATAATTTTTGTTTGTTTTTTGAAGACCAGCCCTGAGCTAACATCCGATGCCAATCCTCCTGTTTTTTTTTTTTTTTCTGAGGAAGACTGGCCCTGGGCTAACATCTGTGCCCATCTTCCTCTACTTTATATGGGACGCCGCCACAGCATGGCTTAACAAGCAGTGCGGTGGTGCATGCCTGGGATCCGAACAGGCGAACCCCGGGCCACCGCAGCAGAGCGCGAGCACTTAACCACTTGCGCCACCGGGCCAGCCCCTACAATAATTTTTTAAAAAACTGCTATAAAGCAGTTTGGCTAATTTGCTTAAAAAAATACTTCACAATGGAAAAAAAAAGAAGAAATCCACTTTGGAGAGGCGGAAAAGGCTAAATGTAATTTGGCTCCCTGATCAGCAGAGGGTGATAGAACATCAGAATGACAGCTTAGAAACACCTTTGTGGACCATGTCGTAGGCATTTTTCTATAAATACAATTCATTCAATTAATACTTTTCCCCAGACTCATTGACATATTTAGCTATGAATATACAGAGTATATAAATTCATTCTAAGTAAAATGCATCCATGATTTGGAAAAAAAATACAGTGAATAAAATAATTTTCACTTACTCCTGTTTTATTTATTATTCTTTTTCACATTTTTTCTCTATGTCCTACAATATCATAAAAGCTCATCAACCCAATAAATACATTGCATCAGCTTTTTTCTCATAAGTTGCAAACATAGCTTATCTGTCTTATCGGTATCTTTCCAAGAGTGGTCAAGATAATGAAACCCAATGTAATGGGCCCACCGAGCCAGCTGTGGCTGTTGACAGAAGATAAATGATAAAACCGTTATATTATCTGTGAGTAGCATCATTTTGAAGCATGAAATTTGATCCTTGTCATTTATGTCATTTCTTTGGCTGTAATTCAGATATGTAATATTAATGAGAACAAAACTTTTCAAAATACAAGTATAGTAAAGCATTTTATATTAAACCGCAGTGTTTTCTACCAAAAAAAAAAGGAAAAAGGAAAAGAAAAAAAGGCTTTTCTTCATCAGAATGTGTTTTGTTTAAAATTATTGTGGAAGTGCCTCTCTTGTTTAGATTATTGTAGACAATTCATTCTCCCTTATGAAAGGTACCAATTGGCAGTTATTTATGGAGCACCCACCAGATGCTCAATTTATGTGCTGTAACAAATTAACAAATTACCAAAAACTGGGTGGCTTAAAACAACAGAAATTTACTCTGTCAAAACTCAGGAGGCCAGAAGCCTGAAATCAAGGTGTAAACAAGGTTGGCTTCTTCTGGAGGTTCTGAGGGAGAATCTTTTCCTTGCCCGTCTCTTAGTTTCTGACGGTTGCCAGCAATCCTCGGCTTATAGCTGCATCACTCTAATCTCTGCCTCCGTCCTCACCGGGCCTTCTCCTCTGTGTGTTTCTCTGTGTCTTCACATGGCCTTCTTATAAGGATACCAGTCATTGGATATACGGCCCACCCTAATCCAGTACGACCTCATTTTAACAAATTACATCTGCAAAGACCCTATTTCTAATAAGATCACATTCTGAGGTTCTGGGTGGATGTGAATTTTGAGGAGACACTATTCAACCCAGTGCAAGTAGTAATGCTATTTTGTATGTCTTCAAAGAAATCTTAAAAGAGAAAAAAATAACATGGTTTTCCTTTATGGAAATAATATGGAATGTGAATATATTATATTCAGAATAGACATATCTGAAAGTACATATCCCAAACTGAGCCTTTTTATTTTACTTTATTTTCATATTCATGTGGTTATACCTCGTCTTGTTCTATAATGGTTTTGAGGTGTCTTACAATAAAAACATTTAGTATAGTAATGTGCACAACATTAAATGTATGTGGCTCACCGTCAATAAACAGTATATACTTTTTATTGAGACCCAGTAGATTAGAGATTTAGTAATAAAGGAAGATACAGCAAAACCCTCTCTATAAGTGGAATCTGAAAAGTTCCATTGCGTAAAATTCATGGTCACATTATTATTAAAGAAAACATCCCTTTTCAATTAGTCTGTCAGTGACTATGTGTTTTAATTTATTTGTTTTCATTTATGTAAGAAATAGACCAATTATTACAAAACGAGCACCATACTCTGAACTGAGAAAGCCCCAAATAATCACAAAGTAGTCATTTTCTGACCCTTTACCCTGCAGAATGATACTACATTTAACTCGTCCCTAGTTGAGAATTGCAGCCAGGTGGAGGATGGAGCCAACTGCCAGCTGAGTTCTATCTGAATTCACCTTATCTCAGAAACATTATCACACTTTTAAGATAGAGTGGAAAGTCAAGACCAGAGAATGCAAAAATACAGATCATAAAGGGAAGTATGGACAGTTGCACAATTCCCATTATCAGAAAGGAGGAAACACATCAGCTCCTCAGGAGAACCTAAATTTGAGCAATGAGTTTTTTAAAAAATGTCTTGCAGAGTGATGAAAGGAGAAGAGCATGTCCTTTAAAAGTTCCTAAAGCAATTGCAATAACAGGAAAGGCTGCTTCTTGTCAATTGTTTTGTTAAAGTGGAGGCCATAACGCCAAAACACAAATCAACCAAGTCAGTCATGGAGGAGCTAAGATAGCCCCCCTGATTGTTCTAGCTTATTCCAAGGATGGAAGTTAAAATAACCGGAAGAGCCACTGAAACAAAAATCCTTCAAACACACCTCCCCAGATATCACCTTCCCACCTGGCCTTTTGGGAGGTACAGGATGGTGGACTCTCCTAGTTTGCGCTCGCTGACGAGAATCCAGAAAGCTAATATTCTGAGCTGCTATGTCTATATTTGCTTTAAAATCAAGTGAGGAGAGAGTAAAATTACATTTAAAAAAAATTTTTTTTTAATAATTTTTTTATTTATTTATTTTTCCCCCAAAGCCCCAGTAGATAGTTGTATGTCACAGTTGCACATCCTTCCAGCTGCTGTATGTGGGACGCGGCCTCAGCATGGCCGGAGAAGCGGTGCGCCAGTGCGCGCCCGGGATCCGAACCCGGGCCGCCAGCAGCGGAGCGCGCACACTTAACCGCTAAGCCATGGGGCCGGCCCACATTTTTTTTTAATTAAAGAATCTAAATAGAACTCTGGACAAATAAATACTTGAATGGTTCCTGCGAGGAAACTCAGAATTTTTCTCAAGAAACAGTTCTGGGGGCTTCAAATTCATTACGGTAAACCCAGCAAAAGACTTTGTCTTCCCTACCTCCTTACCCTCTGAGACCAAATGATGACACAGGAAAAAACCCAGAACAGTAAGGAGAACAGAAGGAGAGTTGGCAGTGGATGAGGAATTAAAACAAACATGTGGAAAATGGAGAGAGACTAGAAACCCATAGTTAAATAAGAGAGAATGGGCAACCCAGAATATACAGGAAGAGATTTCAGTGTAGGAGAGGGTCAATATCCATGGCAGAAACCCACAGAAGCTTCAGACAGAATCAGCAGGTGCCTCAGAGGGCAGGAGACAGAGGGGAGACTAAAACGGATGGATTAATTGAAAGCGTGTCCAGTGCAAGACTGCACCAGACACCCACCTCCACTCCCTACCCTCTTCTCCCATTCCTAACTACGTGGACTACCAACTAGCATTTGACTCCTGGTTAAAAAAAAAGAAAGGTTTCTTGTCTTGAAAAATTGAATAAACTGACTGAGGAGAATTAGGAATGCTAAGGTTGGATGCCAGTGCCCCAAGTAAAGCTTTCTTCATTCTTGCATTTTGGAGTGCCAAATCTCCCCAACAAAAATGAAAAGCTTCCAGCGTTCTTACCTTAAAATGAAGACAACCAGTGGATAAGACTACGTATTGAAACGGCGGCTGATTGTCCACCAAGAATTTATTCTCCTTGTTCCTTAGTGTGATGCTTCTTCTGGGAGGTGGCTGCCCAGCCCGGGCCTTCATTTTCCAGCCTCTCTTGCACCCAGGTGTAGTCATCTAACTAGTGGAGTGTGAATAGAAGCGATGTGTCACTGCCAGGCCAGGACTTTAAAGAAAGTAGGTGTGCCTTTTCACTTTCTGGTTTACCCTTCTGACAGCCAGAAGCACAAGGCACCAAGGCCAGAGGAGCTGCTAGCACCACTGTGGAAGGAGCCTGGGCCTCTGAATCATCACATGCAAGAAAGCCACTTGCCAATCAGGAACGTTCG